>NC_092339.1:333112500-333850000 GCF_046630445.1 Rutidosis leptorrhynchoides | reverse complement strand
TACTTATTAATTATATGTATAGGTGATAATATAACTTAGTGTACTTAAGTGTTACCATATATATATATATATATATATATATATATACATATACATATATACATATATATATATATAATACATATATATACATATATATATATACATATATATATACATATATAAATATATATATATATATATATATATATATATATATATATATATATATATATATATATATATATATATATATATATATCCATACCTACATGTTACATATACATATACTCTTTATTATTATAATATGTATAGGTTTATAGCTATAATATATATGTATATATTTTATGTAGGTGTTACATATTCTTAAGTGTAAAGATGGTACATATATATACATATAACTACTTATCAACCTTTTGTAATTTCTTATAATATATACATGATACATATACACATACACTAATCCTTCTATCAATTTTATCAATCTTCAAACTTTCATATTCTCACCATTAATCATCTAAATCATGAATCTTATTTACTTTTACTAGTTTCCATATTCTATGTACATCAATATATAATAATACTTTCATACTATATACATAATTATTATTCGTGTTACATATAGATTAACATGATCGTGTTACGTATATACATATTATCAACGCAATTTATATTCTTATAATTATACGTTCACACATACACACGCACGTACATACATACATATAAACGCATGTATATATATACATATACACATACGCATACGCATACACATACAATATATACATATACATACGTAGGCATGCAAGCATGCATGCATGCTTATTAATTATTTCTTTTCTTCCAAATCACTAACTAAAAGTGTTTATACTTGCTAGTTATTTACAAACAAATATAAGGAATTGAAACTAATAAAATGCATGAACAAGGCTTGGATCTAGGGATACCTCAAGTGAGTAGAAGAACAAGAAAAAGATGATTAACAATGATGATGATTCCGAATAGCAGCAACAGTGAAAAACAGGAGCAAAACGGCGGGTTTTGGTCTCTTTTTGGTCGCGCAGAACATCAACCCGAAGCAGAAAATGTGGTGACTTTTGAGGGCTGTTTGTGGGGGGGTTTATGGTGGTGTTTAGTGGCAGAAAACAGCAGTAAAATAGCAGAAAAAGTGGTGACAGAGGGCTACAAAAAGGTAGCAGAAAACGCAGCTGCAGTAGCTGTTTTTGAGGGCCTGTTTTGGTCAGTTTTCGGAGAGCAGGAGCAGCAGAAAGTTGCTGAATTCGGTGGTGGTTGGGCTGCTATGGTGCAGCAGTAGCAGAGGGTGGCGATGGAGGTTTGTTGATGGTGGTGGTGGCGGTTTTGGAGGGTGGCCGAATGGGGATATATGGTGGTGATGGGAGCCGAAATCTAGAGAGGAGAGGGAGAGACTTTGAGTGTGATTTGTGAATGTAAATCTAGGAGTCTAGGAGGGTTTATATAGGAGAGCAATTAAGGTTAGTCTAGGATTACTTAGAGTAGGGACCAAGTCACTAGGAAAAATCTAGAAATACTTAGGGACCAAGCAATTAGGATTTAATTAATTAATTTATTTTATTGATTTATTTATTTGTATTTTTTCGGCTTTCTTTATATAAATATGTATTATATATATATATATATATATATATATATATATATATATATATATATATATATATATATATATATATATTTACAAGTAATATTTAGTCCTTTTTAATTTTTGGCCCAAGCCTTGCATTTATTTTCTTTAGTTCCCAATTGTTTTATAAATTACATTAATGTCACATTTTAATTATTACATATAGACTATATATTTATAATATAACAGAAAAGTATAAACTTTAATTAACAGGGAGTGTCGACCAAAAGTTTACTATTTGATTAACGTTTTGTTATTCAAAGTTCACGAACACATAAGAGTCCTAAGGTTAAAATAGTAAAAATAGGATTTGGAAAAATGAGGGTCGTTATAGTACCTCCCCGTTAATTCAAACTTCGTCTCGAAGTTTCAGATCGACTTCTCGGATACATCAGCGGTTGAGAATAGATGTGGATATTTCCGCTTCATCTGGTCTTCACGTTCCCAGGTATACTCGGGGCCTCTACGTGAATTCCAACGGATTTTTTTTTTTTGCATTAGGAATTGTTGCCTTGTTTCAAGTGTTTGATCTCACAATCCATAACTCCTACAGGTTCTTCTATGAAGTGCATCTTATTATCAATGCGAAGGTCATTCAAAGGAATAATATGAGTGTCACCTGACTAGGTTTTCTAAAAAAGGATTATGATGTTACAAGCATTTCAGTAAATCGGATACCTGAAATGTGCCATGAACATTACTAAGCTTATTTAAAACCATTGAGCGCTTATGTCGCCATACTAGGGCAGACAATCAGAGAGAAGTACTTGGAGATCACAGCCATGTAGTTTGATGCATGGCTTGTGTTTGTTAGATATGTTACCGACTTCAAATTTCGGAAGATAACCATAGACATGATACCTTTGGTTTTCAAGAAATATCTAATATGAATAGACGAAACGAGATTCCAGCTGAGGAGTCACTAATCGGGCTTATATGCAAAGCAAGCCATAATTACTAAAATGCCCTCAGAATGGTATGAGTGATTAATGAAAGATATCGTTCAGTATATTATAATACATGCGAACTTATCCTTGCAGAAAGCACCTTATGATCATGATTTCAGCTATATGTTGAAACAGAGATCGAAATTTGTCTAGAATCACATCTAGTTGTAACTAGTTTAGAGTAAACACATAAACATCATAAACGTTTAAGGTAACTCCTTTAGAGAGGATAGCGAGGATCATAAGTTATATTTCTGATATGAAACCGCACGAGAGGTGTGATCTCTTGATGGGAAAGACGTTCTCGCACAGATGACGAGTCAATCTATCATTCACTTATGAGTTTAAGTGCTGATGAGAAGAAATATGAATCACTGGCTACATAGAATAGTTTACACCGGGCGAGGAAATTTTCGAAAATGATTGCATTTGCCACAAAATATTGAATTATAGAATTGATATTTACGAGGGTGTTGTGGTTTAGCCATGAAATATCGAAAGTAAAAACTCCTCAACGGTCAACCTTAAAAGGGAAAAGTTGATGAGAACAGAGGGTTTTGAATGATGAACTTAATGATAAGTTTGAGAGAAATTGTGATTAATATGTGGTGTAGAATAACATGAAAATTTTATATGAACAAGCAATGAAAACTTTATAGAAGTTCGAGTCGTTTAAGGTGACAAAAAAAAAAGAAACGAAGTTCTTAGTAAAACTGGAGTTATATACAACATGTACTATTTTAAGTAAAATATCTTTTGAATAAAATAATTGATTTGTAAAAGTGAGAGTATAATTTTATATGTACTAGTAAAAAATAAGTAAAGGTAAATTTTATTTACTTTATTATGTAAACATATACGATTTATAAAATTTGCACGAATGGAAGTAAATAAATTTATAAAATTTCGAGAGGATCGCACAGTAAAATGGTGTGTGTAAAATTTTGGTAAGCATAATTTTCAAGTTAGAAAAAGATTGAGTAAAGGATTCTTGAAAATTTCGGGTGATATTTGAGCAACAATGTTACGAGGTAATAAAATCTATTGTATTTAAATGTGGTTATTGCCTATTATTAGGGCATAAGTTCTTGAAATTCAAAATGTTCATGTGTGAAGCTGTTGCTGACACGTGAGGTATGAATGGTATAGCATGAGAACGTGAAGTAAATCCACTGTTGACTTTGAAATGTCAAGAAGTCAGACTAGTATTGGAGTTGGAAGGCTGGGAGTAAGTGCCCTTATTATGTACCCATGGATTGCTTGATTCTGTCATTCACAAAGATTTCATAATAACTTGAGCATGAATAATCCGATGTTCACATAGACAAGTGTGAAGACACGCTAATGCGGTGGCTTTTGACTATGTGATGATCATTGAAAATCAATTTATCAAGTTCTCGCTAAATCTGTGATTATTGCCGGGATAATATGAATTTCCCCAATGAGTAAGGGCGATGTAAGGACATGGTGTCACTTGCCTATTGTTATATGATCATTTAATGATACATCTAACATGCTTTTAACACCGAGGTGAAATTGTAAGATTTTTCAGAAAAAATGGTTAACGATTCAAAGGTCGCGACTTATTGTTTAAGTACAACAAATCACGCGATGTTTGACCATAAGTAACGTAATGATAATCATATCAATGCTACCTTTTGTAGTGAACCGAACTTTTCCAAGTTTATATATATTAATTGAGATTGATATTTACATGATTAAATGTTTCCAACATGTTAAGCAATCAAACTTGTTAAGACTTGATTAATTGAAATATGTTTCATATAGACAATTGACCACCCAAGTTGACCGGTGATTCACGAACGTTAAAACTTGTAAAAACTATATGATGACATATATATGGATATATATATATAGTTAACATGATACTATGATAAGTAAACATATCATTAAGTATATTAACAATGAACTACATATGTAAAAACAAGACTACTAACTTAATGATTTTTAAACGAGACATATATGTAACGATTATCATTGTAAAGACATTTAATGTATATATATCATATTAAGAGATATTCATACATGATAATATCATGATAATATAATAATTTAAAATCTCATTTGATATTATAAACATTGGGTTAACAACATTTAACAAGATCGTTAACCTAAAGGTTTCAAAACAACACTTACATGTAACGACTAACGATGACTTAACGACTCAGTTAAAATGTATATACATGTAGTGTTTTAATATGTATTTATACACTTTTTAAAGACTTCAATACACTTATCAAAATACTTCTACTTAACAAAAATACTTACAATTACATCCTCGTTCAGTTTCATCAACAATTCTACTCGTATGCACCCGTATTCGTACTTGTACAATACACAGGTTTTAGATGTATGTACTATTGATATATACACTCCAATGATCAGCTCTTAGCAGCCTATGTGAGTCACCTAACACATGTGGGAACATCATTTGGCATCTAGCATGAAATATCTCATAAAATTACAAAAATATGAGTAATCATTCATGACTTATTTACATGAAAACAAAATTACATATCCTTTATATCTAATCCATACACCAACGACCAAAAACACCTACAAACACTTTCATTCTTCAATTTTCTTCATCTAATTGATCTCTCTCAAGTTCTATCTTCAAGTTCTAAGTGTACTTCATAAATTCTACAAGTTCTAGTTACATAAAATCAAGAATACTTTCAAGTTTGCTAGCTCACTTCCAATCTTGTAAGGTGATCATCCAACCTCAAGAAATCTTTGTTTCTTACAGTAGGTTATCATTCTAATACAAGGTAATAATCATATTCAAACTTTGGTTCAATTTCTATAACTAAAACAATCTTATTTCAAGTGATGATCTTACTTGAACTTGTTTTCGTGTCATGATTCTGCTTCAAGAACTTCGAGCCATCCAAGGATCCGTTGAAGCTAGATCCATTTTTCTCTTTTCAAGTAGGTTTATCCAAGGAACTTAAGGTAGTAATGATGTTCATAACATCATTCGATTCATACATATAAAGCTATCTTATTCGAAGGTTTAAACTTGTAATCACTAGAACATAGTTTAGTTAATTCTAAACTTGTTCGCAAACAAAAGTTAATCCTTCTAACTTGACTTTTAAAATCAACTAAACACATGTTCTATATATATATATGATATGCTAACTTAATGATTTAAAACCTGGAAATACGAAAAACACCGTAAAATCGGATTTACGCCGTCGTAGTAACACCGCGGGCTGTTTTGGGTTAGTTAATTAAAAACTATGATAAACTTTGATTTAAAAATTGTTATTCTGGGAAAATGATTTTTATTATAAACATGAAACTATATCCAAAAATTATGGTTAAACTCAAAGTGGAAGTATGTTTTCTAAAATGGTCATCTAGACGTCGTTCTTTCGACTGAAATGACTACCTTTACAAAAATGACTTGTAACTTATTTTTATGACTATAAACCTATACTTTTTTTGTTTAGATTCATAAAATAGAGTTCAATATGAAACCATAGCAATTTGATTCACTCAAAACGGATTTAAAATGAAGAAGTTATGGGTAAAACAAGATTGGATAATTTTTCTCATTTTAGCAACGTAAAAATTGGTAACAAATCTATTCCAACCATAACTTAATCAACTTGTATTGTATATTATGTAATCTTGAGATACCATAGACACATATACAATGTTTTGACCTATCATGTCGACACATCTATATATATTTCAGAACAACCATAGACACTCTATATGTGAATGTTGGAGTTAGCTATATAGGGTTGAGGTTGATTCCAAAATATATATAGTTTGAGTTGTGATCAATACTGAGATACGTATACACTGGGTCGTGGATTGATTCAAGATAATATTTATCGATTTATTTCTGTACATCTAACTGTGGACAACTAGTTGTAGGTTACTAACGAGGACAGCTGACTTAATAAACTTAAAACATCAAAATATATCAAAAGTGTTGTAAATATATTTTGAACATACTTTGATATATATGTATATATTGTTATAGGTTCGTGAATAAACCAGTGGCCAAGTCTTACTTCCCGACGAAGTAAAAATCTGTGAAAGTGAGTTATAGTCCCACTTTTAAAATCTAATATTTTTGGGATGAGAATACATGCAGGTGTTATAAATGATTTACAAAATAGACACAAGTACGTGAAACTACATTCTATGGTTGAATTATCGAAATCGAATATGCCCCTTTTTATTAAGTCTGGTAATCTAAGAATTAGGGAACAGACACCCTAATTGACACGAATCCTAAAGATAGATCTATTGGGCCTAACAAACCCCATCCAAAGTACCGGATGCTTTAGTTCTTCGAAATTTATATCATATCCGAAGGGTGTCCCGGAATGATGGGGATATTCTTATATATGCATCTTGTTAATGTCGGTTACCAGGTGTTCACCATATGAATGATTTTTATCTCTATGTATGGGATGTGTATTGAAATATGAAATCTTGTGGTCTATTATTATGATTTGATATATATAGGTTAAACCTATAACTCACCAACATTTTTGTTGACGTTTTAAGCATGTTTATTCTCAGGTGATTATTAAGAGCTTCCGCTGTCGCATACTTAAATAAGGACGAGATTTGAAGTCCATGCTTGTATGATATTGTGTAAAAACTGCATTCAAGAAACTTATTTTGTTGTAACATATTTGTATTGTAAACCATTATGTAATGGTCGTGTGTAAACAGGATATTTTAGATTATCATTATTTGATAATCTACGTAAAGCTTTTTAAAACCTTTATCTATGAAATAAAGGTTATGGTTTGTTTTATAAATGAATGCAGTCTTTGAAAAACGTCTCATATAGAGGTCAAAACCTCGCAACGAAATCAATTAATATGGAACGTTTTTAATCAATAAGAACGGGACATTTCAGTTGGTATCCGAGCGTTGGTCTTAGAGAACCAGAATTTTGCATTAGTGTGTCTTATCGAGTTTGTTAGGATGCATTAGTGAGTCTGGACTTCGACTGTGTTTACTTGAAAAATGATTGCTTAACAAATTTTGTTGGAAACTATATATTTTTAACATGTGAATATTATGTGATATATTAATCTCTTAACGCGTTTGATATTATGTGATAGATGTCTACCTCTAGAACAAGTCCCATTGACTCACCTAATAATAATGAAGAGTCAAATGTAAATTGGAATGATTCGTGGACTGATTCACAAGTTCCCGAAGAGGAACCGGAAGAAGAGTCGGAACCGGAAGAAGAATCGGAACCGGAAGAAGAATCGGAACCGGATGAAGAAATAGAACCGGTGGGGGAAATAATAAAACGGTTAAGTAAAATAAAATCCTTAACCAACCGACCAAGGTTAATTATGGTCAATGGTGTTTCCGCCAAGGAAGCAAAATATTGGGAGGATTACCAATTCTCCGATGAATCGGATTCCGACGAGAATTCCAATGATGTTATAGAAATTACCCCAACTGAATTTAAAAAGGCAAAAGAAAATAATAAGGGAAAGGGCATAAAAATAGAGAAATCTAATTCCAACCCCGATGAACTTTATATGTATCGTCAACCCCCGAAGTCCTTAAGTTGTAACAATGAGCCGGGAACCTCTAAACCACCAGGTTTTTCTAAACCAATGTGGAAAACTACGGCTCGTATTAGGGGAACATCATATATCCCTAGAAACTTGGCAAAACGAACCAAAACCGAAGAAGAAGAAACAAGTGAGTCGGAATAAGATAGTTGTATTCGTGTGGTGTAATATATGTAATATAGTGTGCTTATGCTTTATGATATATGTAAAAATTGCTTGTATTAATAAGTATTTTTTTATGAATCTAACTCTTGTCTATTTTACAGTATAAAAACACAAAATGGATAGACAACCCAATATTTTAAGAGACCTACCCGGAGACATGATTGATGAAATCTTGTCTAGAGTCGGTCAGAATTCTTCGGCACAACTATTTAAGGCGAGATCATTTTGTAAGACATTCGAAGAACGTTCCAAGAATGCCTTGGTTTATAAAAGGCTTTCGTTCGAAAGATGGGGGATATCACATTGGGAAATCTATAAGTTACGATGTGTTTACTTTGACGCATATATTGCGGGGAACCCAAATGCTATTTTACGCAATGGGTTAAGAAATTATTTTGACTCAATATATCCGAATATTGGACTTCGTGATTTAGAAAAAGCGGCTAACATGCAACATAAAGAAGCATGTTATGCTTACGGATTAGTAATGTTCGCTTCTCACCAAAGTGAGAACAAGAACATCGGGCTACAACTATTAAACAAAATGTTTCCACAAGTGACGGAGTCGGTAATTGGGGTAAGAAATGAGGTTTTTAGATTATTACGGGACTGTTGGACATTACATAACCCTCGTCCCTTTGACGACGTTACAACACGCTGTCTTATCAACGGCCATAACGGTTATGTTCCACAAGACCAAGGATGGGAAGTAATCCTAGTAAAACCAGAATGCATGACTTGTTTCTGGACGTATGAATTACGTGTCTTTATTGCCTTTGCTGAACGACTTGTGTACTAGCTAGAATTATCTTCACAACCATCTTGTATCAAATTTATTGTGTGCTATATTTCATGCTATATGTAAAATGAGCGGTATTGTAAGTTTGTAAAATATTGTGTAAAAGTTTGAACGAGAAATATTATTATAATCAGTTTTTCATATAGAATTGTAGTAGTTGAATTGTATATTAGCTACTAAGTATGAACTTAACGGGTAGGTACTACCCGAATTTAAACTTATAAAACGCTAATATGAAGAAAAAGCTTTTATAAATGAGTTCATATTATGCTACGAAATACTATTAACTACTCTTAATATTCTGTATGATTAACTTGTTCCATTTGACTATTTTGAAGGAAATGGCACCGACTACTCGACACACCGTGAATATGAATGAAGAGGAATTCCGTACTTTTCTAGCTTCAAACATAGCCGCAGTACAGGCTGCGCTACATACCAACAATAACCTTGGATCTAGCAGTACAGGAAATCGTGTAGGATGCACCTACAAAGAATTCACTGCCTGCAAACCTTTGGAATTTGATGGAACCGAAGGACCGATCGGATTGAAACGGTGGACCGAGAAGGTCGAATCGGTGTTTGCCATAAGTAAGTGTACTGAAGAGGACAAAGTGAAGTACGCTACGCATACCTTCACAGGTTCTGCGTTAACATGGTGGAATACCTATCTAGAGCAAGTGGGACAAGACGATGCGTACGCACTACCGTGGTCAGCATTCAAGCACTTGATGAACGAGAAGTACCGTCCCAGAACCGAGGTCAATAAGCTCAAGACAGAACTTAGAGGGTTACGAACCCAAGGATTTGATATTACCACGTACGAAAGACGATTCACATAATTGTGCCTATTGTGTCCGGGAGCATTCGAAGATGAGGAAGAGAAGATCGACGCGTTTGTGAAAGGATTGCCGAAAAGAATCCAAGAAGATATAAGTTCACACGAGCCCGCCTCCATACAACAGGCATGTAGAATGGCTCATAAACTAGTGAACCAGATTGAAGAAAGAATTAAAGAACAGACTGCTGAAGAGGCCAATGTGAAGCAAGTCAAAAAAAAGTGGGAGGAAAACCGTGATAAGAATCACCAATACAACAACAACAGCAATTACAACAATAATCGCAACAATTATCCCAACAATCGCAACATCAATCGCAACTACAACAAACTGCCCAACAAGAACAACAACAACAGCAACTACAACAATCATCCCAATAACAATAATAACCGCAACAACAACAACAATCAGAAGCAGCTATGCCAAAGGTGTGAAAAGTATCACTCGGGGTTCTGCACCAAATTTTGCAACAAGTGTAAAAGAAATGGTAATAGCGCAGCGAAGTGTGAGGTCTACGGACCAGGGGTTAATAGAACAAAAGGAACAAATGGTGTCGGAACGAGTAATGGCAGAGCAAGTAGTGTCGGAGCAAGTTATGCCAATATAGTTTGTTATAAATGTGGAAAACCGGGCCACATTATTAGAAATTGCCCGAACCAGGAGGACACGAATGGACAAGTCCGAGGAAGAGTTTTCAATATTAATGCGGCAGAGGCACAGGAAGACCCGGAGCTTGTTACGGGTACGTTTCTTATTGATAATAAATCTGCTTACGTTTTATTTGATTCGGGTGCGGATAGAAGCTATATGAGTAGAGATTTTTGTGCTAAATTAAGTTGTCCATTGACGCCGTTGGATAGTAAATTTTTACTCGAATTAGCAAACGGTAAATTAATTTCAGCAGATAATATATGCCGGAATCGAGAAATTAAACTGGGTAGCGAAATATTTAAGATTGATTTGATACCAGTAGAGTTAGGGAGTTTTGATGTGATAATCGGTATGGACTGGTTGAAAGAAGTGAAAGCAGAGATCGTTTGTTACAAAAATGCAATTCACATTATACGAGAAAAAGGAAAACCCTTAATGGTGTATGGAGAAAAGGGCAACACGAAGCTACATCTTATTAGTAATTTGAAGGCACAAAAACTAATAAGAAAAGGTTGCTATGCTGTTCTAGCACACGTCGAGAAAGTACAAACTGAAGAAAAGAGCATCAATGATGTTCCCATTGCAAAAGAATTTCCCGATATATTTCTGAAAGAATTACCGGGATTACCCCCACATTGATCCGTTGAATTTCAAATAGATCTTGTACCAGGAGCTGCACCAATAGCTCGTGCTCCTTACAGACTCGCACCCAGCGAGATGAAAGAACTGCAAAGCCAATTACAAGAACTTTTAGAGCGTGGTTTCATTCGACCAAGCACATCACCGTGGGGAGCTCCTGTTTTGTTTGTCAAGAAGAAAGATCGTACATTCAGGTTGTGTATCGACTACCGAGAGTTGAACAAACTTACCATCAAGAACCGCTACCCACTACCGAGAATCGATGACTTATTTGATCAACTACAAGGCTCGTCTGTTTATTCAAAGATTGACTTACGTTCCGGGTATCATCAAATGCGGGTGAAAGAAGATGATATTCCAAAGACTGCTTTCAGAACACGTTACGGTCATTACGAGTTTATGGTTATGCCGTTTGGTTTAACTAATGCACCAGCTGTGTTCATGGACCTTATGAACCGAGTGTGTGGACCATACCTTGACAAGTTTGTCATTGTTTTCATTGATGACATACTTATTTACTCAAAGAATGACCAAGAACACGGTGAACATTTGAGAAAGGTGTTAGAAGTATTGAGGAAGGAAGAATTGTACTCTAAGTTTTCAAAGTGTGCATTTTGGTTGGAAGAAGTTCAATTCCTCGGTCACATAGTGAACAAAGAAGGTATTAAGGTGGATCCGGCAAAGATAGAAACTGTTGAAAAGTGGGAAACCCCGAAAACTCCGAAACACATACGCCAGTTTTTAGGACTAGCTGGTTACTACAGAAGGTTCATCCAAGACTTTTCCAGAATAGCAAAACCCTTGACTGCATTAACGCATAAAGGGAAGAAATTTGAATGGAATGATGAACAAGAGAAAGCGTTTCAGTTATTGAAGAAAAAGCTAACTACGGCACCTATATTGTCATTGCCTGAAGGGAATGATGATTTTGTGATTTATTGTGACGCATCAAAGCAAGGTCTCGGTTGTGTATTAATGCAACGAACGAAGGTGATTGCTTATGCGTCTAGACAATTGAAGATTCACGAACAAAATTATACGACGCATGATTTGGAATTAGGCGCGGTTGTTTTTGCATTAAAGACTTGGAGGCACTACTTATATGGGGTCAAAAGTATTATATATACCGACCACAAAAGTCTTCAACACATATTTAATCAGAAACAACTGAATATGAGGCAGCTTAGGTGGATTGAATTATTGAATGATTATGACTTTGAGATTCGTTACCACCCGGGGAAGGCAAATGTGGTAGCCGATGCCTTGAGCAGGAAGGACAGAGAACCCATTCTAGTAAAATCTATGAATATAATGATTCATAATAACCTTACTACTCAAATAAAGGAGGCGCGACAAGGAGTTTTAAAAAAGGGAAATTTAAAGGATGAAATACCCAAAGGATCGGAGAAGCATCTTAATATTCGGGAAGACGGAACCCGGTATAGGGCTGAAAGGATTTGGGTACCAAAATTTGGAGATATGAGAGAAATGGTACTTAGAGAAGCTCATAAAACCAGACACTCAATACATCCTGGAACGGGAAAGATGTACAAGGATCTCAAGAAACATTTTTGGTGGCCGGGTATGAAAGCCGATGTTGCTAAATACATAGGAGAATGTTTGATGTGTTCTAAGGTCAAAGCTGAGCATCAGAAACCATCAGGTCTACTTCAACAACCCGAAATCCCGGAATGGAAATGGGAAAACATTACCATGGATTTCATCACTAAATTGCCAAGGACTGCAAGTGATTTTGATACTTTTTGGGTAATAGTTGATCGTCTCACCAAATCAGCACACTTCCTGCCAATAAGAGAAGATGACAAGATGGAGAAGTTAGCACGACTGTATTTGAAGGAAGTCATCTCCAGACATGGAATACCAATCTCTATTATCTCTGATAGGGATGGCAGATTTATTTCAAGATTCTGGCAGACATTACAGCAAGCATTAGGAACTCGTCTAGACATGAGTACTACCTATCATCCACAAACTGATGGGCAGAGCGAAAGGACGATACAAACGCTTGAAGACATGCTACGAGCATGTGTTATTGATTTCGGAAATAGTTGGGATCGACATCTACCGTTAGCAGAATTTTCCTACAACAGCAGCTACCATTCAAGCATTGAGATGGCGCCGTTTGAAGCACTTTATGGTAGAAAGTGCAGGTCTCCGATTTGTTGGAGTGAAGTGGGGGATAGACAGATTACGGGTTCGGAGATTATACAAGAAACTACCGAGAAGATCATCCAAATTCAACAACGGTTGAAAACCGCCCAAAGTCGACAAAAGAGCTACGCTGACATTAAAAGAAAAGATATAGAATTTGAAATTGGAGAGATGGTCATGCTTAAAGTTACACCTTGGAAAGGCGTTGTTCGATTTGGTAAACGAGGAAAATTAAATCCAAGGTATATTGGACCATTCAAGATTATTGATCGTGTCGGACCAGTAGCTTACCGACTTGAGTTACCTCAACAACTCGCGGCTGTACATAACACTTTCCACGTCTCGAATTTGAAGAAATGTTTTGCTAAAGAAGATCTCACTATTCCGTTAGATGAAATCCAAATCAACGAAAAACTTCAATTCATCGAAGAACCCGTCAAAATAATGGATCATGAGGTTAAAAGACTTAAGCAAAACAAGATACCAATTGTTAAGGTTCGATGAAATGCTCGTAGAGGACCCGAGTTCACCTGGGAGTGTGAAGATCAGATGAAGAAGAAATACCCGCATCTATTTCCAGAAGATTCGTCAACACCTTCAACAGCTTAAAATTTCGGGACGAAATTTATTTAACGGGTAGGTACTGTTGTGACCTAAACTTTTCCATGTTTATATATATTAATTGAGATTGATATTTACATGATTAAATGTTTCCAACATGTTAAGCAATCAAACTTGTTAAGACTTGATTAATTGAAATATGTTTCATATAGACAATTGACCACCCAAGTTGACCGGTGATTCACGAACGTTAAAACTTGTAAAAACTATATGATGACATATATATGGATATATATATATAGTTAACATGATACTATGATAAGTAAACATATCATTAAGTATATTAACAATGAACTACATATGTAAAAACAAGACTACTAACTTAATGATTTTTAAACGAGACATATATGTAACGATTATCATTGTAAAGACATTTAATGTATATATATCATATTAAGAGATATTCATACATGATAATATCATGATAATATAATAATTTAAAATCTCATTTGATATTATAAACATTGGGTTAACAACATTTAACAAGATCGTTAACCTAAAGGTTTCAAAACAACACTTACATGTAACGACTAACGATGACTTAACGACTCAGTTAAAATGTATATACATGTAGTGTTTTAATATGTATTTATACACTTTTGAAAGACTTCAATACACTTATCAAAATACTTCTACTTAACAAAAATGCTTACAATTACATCCTCGTTCAGTTTCATCAACAATTCTACTCGTATGCACCCGTATTCGTACTTGTACAATACACAGGTTTTAGATGTATGTACTATTGGTATATACACTCCAATGATCAGCTCTTAGCAGCCTATGTGAGTCACCTAACACATGTGGGAACCATCATTTGGCAACTAGCATGAAATATCTCATAAAATTACAAAAATATGAGTAATCATTCATGACTTATTTACATGAAAACAAAATTACATATCCTTTATATCTAATCCATACACCAACGACCAAAAACACCTACAAACACTTTCATTCTTCAATTTTCTTCATCTAATTGATCTCTCTCAAGTTCTATCTTCAAGTTCTAAGTGTTCATCATAAATTCTACAAGTTCTAGTTACATAAAATCAAGAATACTTTCAAGTTTGCTAGCTCACTTCCAATCTTGTAAGGTGATCATCCAACCTCAAGAAATCTTTGTTTCTTACAGTAGGTTATCATTCTAATACAAGGTAATAATCATATTCAAACTTTGGTTCAATTTCTATAACTATAACAATCTTATTTCAAGTGATGATCTTACTTGAACTTGTTTTCGTGTCATGATTCTGCTTCAAGAACTTCGAGCCATCCAAGGATCCGTTGAAGCTAGATCCATTTTTCTCTTTTCCAGTAGGTTTATCCAAGGAACTTAAGGTAGTAATGATGTTCATAACATCATTCGATTCGTACATATAAAGCTATCTTATTCGAAGGTTTAAACTTGTAATCACTAGAACATAGTTTAGTTAATTCTAAACTTGTTCGCAAACAAAAGTTAATCCTTCTAACTTGACTTTTAAAATCAACTAAACACATGTTCTATATATATATAATATGCTAACTTAATGATTTAAAACCAGGAAACACGAAAAACACCGTAAAATCGGATTTACGCCGTCGTAGTAACACCGCGGGCTGTTTTGGGTTAGTTAATTAAAAACTATGATAAACTTTGATTTAAAAATTGTTATTCTGGGAAAATGATTTTTATTATGAACATGAAACTATATCCAAAAATTATGGTTAAAATCAAAGTGGAAGTATGTTTTCTAAAATGGTCATCTAGACGTCGTTCTTTCGACTGAAATGACTACCTTTACAAAAATGACTTGTAACTTATTTTTATGACTATAAACCTATACTTTTTCTGTTTAGATTCATAAAATAGAGTTCAATATGAAACCATAGCAATTTGATTCACTCAAAACGGATTTAAAATGAAGAAGTTATGGGTAAAACAAGATTGGATAATTTTTCTCATTTTAGCTACGTAAAAATTGGTAACAAATCTATTCCAACCATAACTTAATCAACTTGTATTGTATATTATGTAATCTTGAGATACCATAGACACGTATACAATGTTTCGACCTATCATGTCGACACATCTATATATATTTCAGAACAACCATAGACACTCTATATGTGAATGTTGGAGTTAGCTATACAGGGTTGAGGTTGATTCCAAAATATATATAGTTTGAGTTGTGATCAATACTGAGATACGTATACACTGGGTCGTGGATTGATTCAAGATAATATTTATCAATTTATTTCTGTACATCTAACTGTGGACAACTAGTTGTAGGTTACTAACGAGGACAGCTGACTTAATAAACTTAAAACATCAAAATATATTAAAAGTGTTGTAAATATATTTTGAACATACTTTGATATATATGTTTATATTGTTATAGGTTCGTGAATAAACCAGTGGCCAAGTCTTACTTCCCGACGAAGTAAAAATCTGTGAAAGTGAGTTATAGTCCCACTTTTAAAATTTAATATTTTTGGGATGAGAATACATGTAGGTGTTATAAATGATTTACAAAATAGACACAAGTACGTGAAACTACATTCTATGGTTGAATTATCGAAATCCAATATGCCCCTTTTTATTAAGTCTGGTAATCTAAGAATTAGGGAACAGACACCCTAATTGACACGAATCCTAAAGATAGATCTATTGGGCCTAACAAACCCCATCCAAAGTACCGGATGCTTTAGTACTTCGAAATTTATATCATATCCGAAGGGTGTCCCGGAATGATGGGGATATTCTTATATATGCATCTTGTTAATGTCAGTTACCAGGTGTTCACCATATGAATGATTTTTATCTCTATGTATGGGATGTGTATTGAAATATGAAATCTTGTGGTCTATTATTATGATTTGATATATATAGGTTAAACCTATAACTCACCAACATTTTTGTTGACATTTTAAGCATGTTTATTCTCAGGTGATTATTAAGAGCTTCCGCTGTCGCATACTTAAATAAGGACGAGATTTGAAGTCCATGCTTGTATGATATTGTGTAAAAACTGCATTCAAGAAACTTATTTTGTTGTAACATATTTGTATTGTAAACCATTATGTAATGGTCGTGTGTAAACAGGATATTTTAGATTATCATTATTTGATAATCTACGTAAAGCTTTTTAAAACCTTTATCTATGAAATAAAGGTTATGGTTTGTTTTAAAAATGAACGCAGTCTTTGAAAAACGTCTCATATAGAGGTCAAAACCTCGCAACGAAATCAATTAATATGGAACGTTTTTAATCAATAAGAACGGGACATTTCACCTTTGATCATATGGAGCATGTGAGGGATCACGTGCTTTCCAATATGGTGATGGAAATATATGTATACTTCAGCCTTAACTGGCCAGAAATGTGAATACGCTAGAGTACGATGGGGTTCTTTTAATTTCTATGGTAGTTTTCAGATGTGATTCGGGTGGGTTTAGCTCAAGCCACAGCCCGTGAGAATATGTAAAAACTTCAGGTGGTGTATCTAATCCTAAATTTTGAATTATTAATGGTTGATTATTATTTAGGTATGACATCATCACTAGCATGGTGCCAAGTAATGGATGCATGAGTGCGAAAAGTTTTCCTTGGCTATGGTAATCAAAGGATACTTGTTGGAATGTCCTATTCTTCATGAGATTATGCTCATGAGATATTGACCGTCTCAGCACAGAGAACGTAATAGTGAAAGTGGTGTTTATAATATCGTCATTTGAAAATCTTGCGAGTGGTTGTCGCTTATCTTCAACGGGTTTCCTAATGGGTTTATGAGAATCTACACCAGGAGCGTAACTACAGGAGGCATGCATCGAAGAAATTTTAGGGGTGTCACTTCGGGTCACTAAAGAATATGCATCCTTCCTTCCAGCGATGATATGGTGGTAAAGCTGAGAAAAAGAGAAGGTTTGAAACTGGAAAACGGATTGAGCAAAGTATGAAGGAGGGTTGTGGATAAATCACAAAGACTAAACCTGCCTTCAAAGAATACAAATGATTCAGTATCTGCTGAAGTCATTAACGAATACCTTGCTCCTGATACTAAACCCCTACGGACAATATTCTTCATCATCCTCTGATATTAGAAATTCTAAAATATCATCGTATCTTTCATTATAAATATCCTCCATATTTCTGGAGATAATTTCATAATCATTCGTATCGAAAATCAATTTTCTCCTTGCGATATCTGTGTTACATCATAAAAGAAACTATTTTAGTTTCTAAATTCTGAAACTTTCAAGTTTAAAATATGAATATTTTGGAAGTGGTGTTGGGAGCTGAAGCATGAGTTAGTATAATATAATGACACTTGATCAACGTGATTATATTACAGTAAGTCATGCTGAGTTTCTAATGGAACGTGATAAAGGTTCACAGATCCCACCCTCATCATGAACCATGTTACATAACTCATTCATTCTATATAATCTCTAAATATAACAAGAAAATATATTTCTTGATGATTCGGTCTTTTTCGAGGTATTCTGGTAATTTGACAAGTCAGATTGTACTATTACCATTTCTTTCTTAGAACATTATTTATGTTCATCTGAAACTTCATACCTACGAATTCTGGACCATTATCCGTTTGACTTAAGGTCGGGAAGAGAAAACAAAAGTATGAAGCTCTGAAATATAATGGAGAATATAAAGCCCGATAACAACCCCGAAATTACAAACCGTGTATATCAATGCGTATAGCAATATAAAGACACGGGAGAATGAAAAACACTATAACCCCAAGGTAATGGTAGAAGTAAGTAATTTCCTCTGGTGGTAGATGAAAAAGAAGAATGACAGATATGAAAGTTAGGAGTATATCAAGAATCAGAACTGGATGAAGCATTTCACAATTTGTTAGAAGTATGAAATAAGGAAGAAGATTATAGAAGTGGTGAAAATAAATGCAACGGAAGTGGTCAATTTATAGCAAAATATCGGACGCAGCAATAGAGGCAGATTACGCATTTAATCAAAGAAAATCCTAATTTCCGCAAATTCTGAAGAATCAAATCTTATTTAGATTATGAAGATTTTCTATTCCTTAAAATTCGGAAATCAATTGTTACTACATCAAGAGATAAGACGAATCTCTATTCTCCATTTCACTCTATTACGATAACTTCTCTTATACGCTTCGAGTAATTGGATTGTTTTATCCATATTACTCAACGGTAATAAAATTCTATTTATCAACTCATATTCGTCATGAAAACATTTTTATTGTTAGCCATGACGACCTCACTCAAATTTCGGGACGAAATTTCTTTAACGGGTAGGTACTGTGATGACCCAGAAATTTCGACTAAATTTAAACTTAATCTTTGTATGATTAACATTTCCGACACGATAAGCAAAGTCTGTAAAACTGAATCTCAAAATTTTTGAATTACTTTTATATATTTAAATACCTTCGGTTGTTTTCGACGATTCGCGAACAATTATATGTAAAAAGATACATATATACTATAACATGAAAAGGTAACAATGTATTAATTGTTTGATACCGTACATTAAACTTATTGGTTTAAATATCTATTTGAATGTATATGATAAGTTGAAATATTTATTATTAAAATTTATTTATAAATAACGTCCAATGTATATTTAAAAACTGATTTATGTATATTAAAAAGATATATACATATATATAATAAACGATAGTAACATTCGTTTATTGATTCAATTGATATTTAGATAAGTTAACTAAAGCGTTTAAGATGAACCAGTTAAACACTAATTTGCTACAGTGTTTTCAAATTGCCACATTACTCAAAATGCTACAGTGTTTTCGAAAATCACTATTTGCTACAGTGAAATTGACTTTGCTACAGTAAAACACTATTTTAAAATGTATTTTTAACAAATAACGAGACGATGATTTATAGAAGTAAATGACCAAAATACTCGAAAGTTTAAGATATACTATGAGTGGTATAGTTTATGGATAACTTAAGGCTATATCTTGACAAAGGTACGTGTCACGAAACGTAAAATGCAAGTTTTCTCAGCGTACGAAAGGACATTCGAAAAACCAGAACCGGGACATAAGTCGAGTGATGACGTACGACTTATCGGAACAAAAATTACAAGTCAACTATGCACGTGAATTTAATATAATATATAATTAATTATTTAAATTATATATATTATATTAATATTTAATTATGTCGACAAGCTAGGAGCCAAAACAATGTGAGCTGTCCCTGGTCCTCATGCGAGTCGCATGGCCAGAAGGCCATTTCCATGCGAGTCGCATGACTCCAGATTCCAGGCCAGGTACTATAAATTCAGGTGTTTTGCTCGAATGAAAAATCAAACACACATACACAAATATATATTACTCCGTATAATATTTATTATTATTATTATTATTATTATTATTATTATTATTATTAAGATTATTATTAATCTTATTAATCTTATTATTAGTATTATTATTTTTGCGATACAAAAATAATAATGTACATAAAATATTACGACGGAGTGCTGTCCAAGTAATTTTCAAAATATGTTTTCGAGCGGGAAAGAGCTAAGGAAAATATGAGTTATTGCCAAGGAAATTATGGGTAATGTTCGGGGGTATTTTTGTGAATCAAACCTCGTGTTTATCATCTCCGATGCGTCTACGTGCTTTCCTGCAATATTGTATATCAATATTAAACAGTGAGTTTCATGAGATCCCTTTTACTCTCTACGTTTTTGGGCTGAGAATACATGCAAATGTTTTATTAACCGATATACAATATTTATATGTGTGAGTTTCATTTGCTCCCTTTTTAATTGCTTTTGCAATCTATATTTTTGGGCTGAGAATATATGCACTTTATTTTAAACGCAATGGATACAAGTACATACTAAATTCTACACCGAGTTTGAACCGAAAATCCCTTAGCTTTGGTAATTAGTAACTGCCGGTTATAAGAACTGGTGGGCGCGAGTAGTAGTATATGGATCCATAGGGCTTGATATCCCCGTCCGAGCTAGAGCGCTAGCCTTTTAACGGACTTATGCTATTTGAGAAGCGTACACGTTGGTTTGCGTGTATTATTAAGATGATTATACAAAGGGTACAAATTATATAAACATTAAAGTTTAGTTACCAGGGTGCTCAATTTTGTAGAACCGATTGATAAACGTTTCGAATGAAACAACTGAAATCTTGTGATCCACCTTTTATGTAAAACCTATTGATAAACGTTTTGAATAAAACAACTGAACTTTTGTAATCCACATTGATATACGGATTATGTGTAATATTAAAACTATGAACTCACCAACCTTTGTGTTGACACTTGAAGCATGTTTATTCTCAGGTTTCTAGAAGTCTTCCGCTGTTTGCTTATACGTGATACAAGATATGTGCTTGGAGTCATACATGCTATATACAAGAAACTTGCATTCACCAAACCATTACCATGTATCTTATTTTGACTGTATTGTCAACAGATGTATTATTGTAAACCATTTAAATGGTGATTGTCTATACGTAGGAATCATCAGATGTTAAAAACCTGGAATTTATATATTCATTTATGAAATACCTTTTCAAACGAATACAATGTTACAAAATGTATCACATAGAGGTCAAATACCTCGCAATGAAATCAATGAATGACGTGTTCGTCCATATGGATTTGGAGCGATCGTCACACATACCCCCCAAATAGGGTCGGGGAAATATGACTTCACAATATCACACACAAGTATGTATAAACGAGAACGACTCTAAATGAGACGTTTTATAACAAAATTTGAATTTGTAGCGGAAACATAATAATGTTTTACATAATGAAATTCATATGTAAATAACAACTAATAAGTCTAATATGTGGACTCCAATGCAACAGCTAACTAAGCGTCATAGGGCAGCACACAAGCTAATCTTCACCTGAGAAAAACATGCTTAAAATGTCAACACAATGGTTGAGTGAACATCATAAGTTTAACAATCATAATAAGTTTTAGACCACAAGATTTAGTTCAAAACATCAAAATGTTCAATATGCCATGAGTTATAATATCGAACTAAACATTAACCCCTGACACTGTACGGGTGTCGGCATCATTATTATGTACCCCCTTGACGATTACGCCAATGGGTAGAGACGTCACTCTCAATAGGCCTACTCACAATAATTAAGCTTGTAAAATTTCAATTCCAGCAATTAACAATATTATGGCGGAGATTTGCATGTAAAGATATAATCAATACAAGTTATCAAAAGTCTCACGAAGTTGCATATCAAATAGTTTAGGTACTTGTGTCTAAATTGTAAATCATTTAAAAGCAAGCATGTGTCTCACCCCAAAAGTTGTAAAACAGTTAATAAATAGTAAAAAACGGGGCTATGAAGTTCACCTTAGTAACAAGTAAGTAATTCCACACAAGGAAGTATGAATGGTGTATGTGTTCGGAGATCTCAACCTAGAGATATAACCTTTGATTAGTTAATGTCTAATAGACATAAAGTTTTTTTATTAATATAAAAACTATATTAACAGTGACGGTTTTCGAGAAAAGTTCCTATTCTCAAAAGTTTATATTTTTGGAAACCTACTATTTATGAAAAGCTTCCACTTATAGTAAGTTTCTAGTTTAAGAGGTTCGGGTTATAATTCTTAACAAAGATGTTGTACAATCTCGCCCAAACTTCGTTGCTATCATGCAAGTCACTCGAATGATCTATTGTTACCGGGCGCCCAGGATTCTTGACCGGAATCTAAGTCATGGCATTCGAAATCCACAAGCGGTTCCCATAAGGCAACAAGGATCACCCTAGGCCACAAGTAGCGGTGATGTTTGTAGTCTTTGTACGTTATCTTTAATTATAACCTTCACGTTATAGTTGTATACACATAACAAAATATTAAGGTACTTATTAATTATATGTATAGGTGATAATATAACTTAGTGTACTTAAGTGTTACCATATATATATATATATATATATATATATATATATATATATATATATATATATATATATATATATATATATATATCCATACCTACATGTTACATATACATATACATATACTCTTTATTATTATAATATGTATAGGTTTATAGCTATAGTATATATGTATATATTTTATGTAGGTGTTACATATTTTTAAGTGTAAAGATGGTACATATATATACATATAACTACTTATCAACCTTTTGTAATTTCTTATAATATATACATGATACATATACACATACACTAATCCTTCTATCAATTTTATCAATCTTCAAACTTTCATATTCTCACCATTAATTATCTAAATCATGAATCTTATTTACTTTTACTAGTTTCCATATTTTACGTACATCAATATATAATAATACTTTCATACTATATACATAATTATTATTCGTGTTACATATAGATTAACATGATCGTGTTACGTATATACATATTATCAACGCAATTTATATTCTTATAATTATACGTTCACACATGCTCATACATACACACGCACGTACATACATACATATAAACGCATGTATATATATACATATACACATACGCATACACATACAATATATACATATACATACGTAGGCATGCAAGCATGCATGCATGCTTATTAATTATTATTTTTTCCCAAATCACTAACTAAAATTGTTTATACTTGCTAGTTATTTACAAACAAATATAAGGAATTGAAACTAATAAAATGCATGAACAAGGCTTGGATCTAGGGATACCTCAAGTGAGTAGAAGATCGAGAAAAAAGATGATTAACGATGATGATGATTCCGAACAGCAGCAACAATGAAAAACAGGAGCAAAACGGCGGGTTTTGGTCTCTTTTTGGTCGCGCAGAACAGCAACCCGAAGCAGAAAAAGTGGCAACTTTTGAGGGCTATTTGTGGGGCGGTTTATGGTGGTGTTTAGTGGCGGAAAATAGCAATAAAATAGCAGGAAAAGTGGCAACAGAGGGCTGCAAAAAGGCAGCAGAAAACGCAGCTGCAGTAGCTGTTTTTGAGGCCTGTTTTGGTCAGTTTTCGGAGAGCAGGAGCAGCAGAAAGTTGCTGAATTCGGTGGCGGTTGGGCTGCTATGGTGCAACAGTAGTAGAGGGTGGTGATGGAGGTTGTTTGATGGTGGTGGTGGCGGTTTTAGAGGGTGGCCGAATGGGGATATATGGTGGTGATGGGAGCCGAAATCCAGAGAGGAGAGGGAGAGACTTTGAGTGTGATTTGTGAATGTAAATCTAGGAGTCTAGGAGGGTTTATATAGGGGAGCAATTAAGGTTAGTCTAGGATTACTTAGAGTAGGGACCAACTCACTAGGAAAAATCTAAAAATACTTAGGGACCAAGCAATTAGGATTTAATTAATTAATTTATTTTATTGTTTTATTTATTTTTATTTTTTTCGGCTTTCTTTATATAAATATATATTTTATATTTTTTTTACAAGTAATATTTAGTCCTTTTTAATTTTTGGCCCAAGCCTTGCATTTATTTTCTTTAGTTCCCAATTGTTTTATTAATTACATTAATGTCACATTTTAATTATTACATATAGACTATATATTTATAATATCACAGAAAAGTGTAAACTTTAATTAACAGAGAGTGTCGACTAAAAGTTTACTATTTGATTAACGTTTTATTAATCAAAGTTCACAAACACATAAGAGTCCTAAGGTTAAAATAGTAAAAATTGGATTTAGAAAAATGAGGGTCGTTATAACCTACTTTTCAATGGATCTCTAACCCCATTGAACATAGGAGGTTGAGCATCCTTGAAGTTCTTATAATGGAAGTCTCGCTTCCCATGTCCACCATTACCATCACCTCCTTTACCACATGGATAAATGTTTCGAGCCTCGAGTGCCTCTTCGATTGCGGCATTCATCCGCTCATTTATTAAATCGGTTACCTGCCCATCAACCGACTCTTGGAAAACCTTTCGGACATCCTCAAGAAATTCCGCTTTTTTCTTTTTAAAGATGGCCTCAACTTTGGCCGTGAATTCGGAGTCCTCGCTCGGGCCTCCGTCATTGGTGTCGTGTCCGTTTCTCATCTTCATTCTATAAAACGAAATAGGTTAAACAACGAAACGATAATACATGACACATACATACCACACCGCCCCATCTTGCTCAACAATCGTCGTACATCGCTTGTTTGAAACGAATTGAACCCGTAACAATGGTAGCTAGTCATTGTTACACGAGCACGTCGCGTTAACTTGCTAGTACAATGTATATCTCGCTTGATGTTTACAAATACAACACGAAACAATTAACGCAAGGTTAGTTCACATAAACCTAGGCTCTAACCAATCCCGATCCGACCCGAAATTCTACAAGTCCTGCATAAAGCACATACACGATAAAGTCTAAGTCTAGGCACCTATCTCAAGTCGCCTAAATCCCTTAGACCATGCTCTGATACCACTTGTAATGACCCGACTTCGTTATACCAAAAACACACCTTAAAAAAAATATTCTGAATCAGTGTATCTGGACGGCGTCCAGTTATCTGGACAGCGTCCAGTAATGAAGGCCAGGACGGCGTCCAAGCATCT
Organism: Rutidosis leptorrhynchoides; assembly: GCF_046630445.1. Taxonomy (NCBI): domain Eukaryota; kingdom Viridiplantae; phylum Streptophyta; class Magnoliopsida; order Asterales; family Asteraceae; genus Rutidosis; species Rutidosis leptorrhynchoides. The sequence goes on along the minus strand of NC_092339.1, from coordinate 333,824,404 downwards.
TGGACGGCGTCCAAATGAACTGAACTTACTGATCTGTTTTCCAATTTCACGCGAGCGGAAAACCCGCTTCCCGACACTTTTTCACGAAACCAATTATCACAACACTTCATAATAGGTAAAACTAAGAAGTTTTCACAATAAAACCGAGTTTTACATCATCGAGCCCACATCGGCCGTTTTACGAATTCCGTTCAAAAATACAAGTTTCGACCATAAGAGTTTAAATTCCAAACGACGCCTAAAGCATGGTGTTTGGGGTTAAACTACCCACATCTTGGTCAAACTTCAAAAACTATCCTTTCCCAAAAGCGTCCCCTATCAAAACAAAGTGGGAGGCCACTAATCCAATCGAATACCCTTGCCTTTATCCAAGCCCGAACCTAAAAAAGGTAAACAACGAGAGGGTAAGCAATGTTTAGCGAATGCAATAATTATACATATACATATATAACCTACTTACTTGCAATCATTTACACAATTACCGCATACACACTAGAAAACTAGTTAGCATACCATTGCAAGTAAAATGCTAAATCTCCGATAACACAAGCTAGCACAACAATAGCATATAACACGAACAATATAATATGCTACACTACAACACATAACCATGGTTAACCAAAATACAAAGGGAATGATTCTCGCGAATGAACCGTTAGTCACACAGACGCCACTAGTATGCATCACTAGTCCCTTGGGTGGTATCAACGCCCGAACTTTAAACCCACACTTCACGCCTGCACACATACATATGATATGGTATCGAACGCCCGAACTTTAACCCACATCACATGCCACACATGAAGATGAGGTATCGAATGCCCGAACTTTAAACCCTCATCCCATGCCAACACGTTGTGGTATCGCATACCCGAACTTAAAACCCACATAGCATTTCGCACAAGTAAATACATTACATACATACATGTATAATTATTCCACTCACCTTAACGCCTTTGGTGAGTTAATCAAGCTCGCAACCTTCAATGCGACGTACCTATTACATCATGCATATAATCAATCATACAATCGAGTTGGTCAACCAACTTACTCACCATTCTAATGTCATATTGACCCATAGTGAAATTTCGACCCATTTGCACCCTTAACCCGAATCATTAGGTCAACTTTGCCAAACCCTAACACTAGCCAAATTTTGGTCTTAATTCACTTATTAACATAAGGTTATCGCATTTTCACACTCATTAAACAACTTAGGTCATCAAAGGCTCATTTGACCCATTTCAAGATTAACACACCCATTTGGGTCACCAACATACCCAAATAACACCCGTTTACTAAATCTCTAGATGTGCTAGTAATTAACCAACCAATTAAGACTCTTAAACACATTTATCATTTCAAAACCCTAGGTTAGTCATCTTTGAGTCCTCATGACCCAATCTTACCATAAAAAAACCCCCAAATCACCAACAAATGGGTTTTTAAGTTCGTCACTAACCCCAAACCCTAACCCTTAAACAATTAAAGTAAGGAAATCAAGGTTGAGACTTACCACCACAATCAAAACTTAGCTAGGAAGTAGATGAACAACTTTACAACTCGAGCTTAAACCCGAATCTAGCTTCTTCCTCTTTGGATTGAGCTTTCTCACACTAAAGCTTCCTCTCTCTCTAGAATTTAAGTGGAAAAGGATAAGGTAGATGGAAATGGAGTAAAGGCACCCACCAACTGATCTTTGGGGCCTTAAAGTCGTCCTCCAAGTTAAATTACCAATTTACCCCTTTAAAATCTCTAAAATCCAATAGCTGGCCCGTCAGTACATCTGGACGGCGTCCAAAATACTGGACGGCGTCCAGCTCTTCACAATTGGACGGCGTCCCATAACTTTGGATGGCGTCCCACTTAACTGGAACAGCAGGATCTTACAACTTATCACATGTATAATACAAATACAATAAAAAAATTATTTATTAATGATAACATTAATATCGAAAACATTTATATTGAATACTAACGTATCGATTAAGAGTTCGTTCGTTGAAATCATTTTAACTTCAATTGACAAATAATCGATAAAACACACCAAACATGAGCCCCTAAAAATTGTTTTAAAATCCACCGTTAAAAATAATAGTGTATGTATATCTCTAACTGTATATATGTTTTTAGTACAAAATTGTCAAAATCTCAAACGAAGCATGACAAAGATACATCTAAATATCTATAAGGATTATCAAATAACCATTTTAACTTCAATTGACAAAATGAGCCCACATTTATATAATATTCTACAAACATTATATTAAGTGTAAATTAATTTTATACTATATAAATTATCATTCGTAAACAATATTATAATGCTAAGAAAAAAATATCTATTTAATAGTTTTTTATACAATAAAAAACATTGTAAATGTTTCAATATATGACCATTTATATATATATATATATATATATATATATATATATAAATATATAAATATATATATATATATAAATATATATATATATAATATTAAATCAATGTATCGTTTAAAATAATATTAATTATGATCATTTAAAAAAATTTAATAATAATAATAATAATATAACATAAAATGTTATGTTATTAATATAATTATAACATGTGTTAATATTAATATAATATTATTTAATAATATAATATTTTAGGTAATGAAATATGTATATTAAATTAAATTGGGAAATTCGATAATTCAATAATTTGATAATTCAATTAATATATGGAAATAACTCATAGACTGACATGTGACAAGAATAAAGGAGGAGTTGACATGTGACATAAATTAATCAGGAGTTGACACGTTGGATTATTGTCACACGTTTTATATAATATATAGATATAGATTATAGCAGTGAATTAAAAGTTTGAATTTTTAGATAGTAATTATAATTTAATCAAATACTAATGATGGTAAAATGGTAAAGTTAGTTTACCTGATAAATTGTGGGTGAAGTTTTTGATATCATAATTTAATCAAATAATAACTGATTTAAAATGGCAAAATTAGTTTTAAATGATAGTAAAAAGTAATTTAATTTTATTAACTTTTATGTAATTTTGTGTATGTAAATGTATCTTTTTAATTATATTATTAATTTTGTCTGTTAAATGATGGTTAATATGTTAGAAGATGGTTAATATGTAGGTAAATGAAAAGATAGAGCAGTGTTGACAATTGATGTACTTACGTTTTAATATTATGTTCTTATGACTTAATTTGATAATTATTGAGTCATACATACATATATAGATTTATTAATTTTACAATCATAAAAAACACACATATTATATGAAAAATTGATGTGCTAAAGTGTGTGCTTGTAATACTTAGTTTTGTTTCATCCTTTATATTTATATAATTTTAATTATTTATCACTTTTAACACCCTTACGAACGACAAAACTCGATCAAGGTAGTATAGTAATTAGTAAGTTAAGGTTCGCCCCAAGAGATGCAGAGTTGGATAAGAGTTGTTATTTATCTTTAGTCTGTCTCTTAAAAAAGATAGAGTTATTAGATTATATTATATTGTTATTTAATTATTGAAATATCATCTCTTTGGAAAGAGAAAATTATAAAGCATATTTGGTCAAAGATTTTTATAAGACTATCTTATAAAAGTTAGAATGAAATTTTTGATTAAATTCAAATAATATTAAAAAGATGCTTAACTAGACTTAAGATTCATTAAGGATTATTTTGGCATTTAGTAGGTTTCAACTTATATTGATAATTAATAAAAATAATAAAATAAAAATTAAAGACCGATTGTTATTCTTATAAGTTTAGTAAAACTAATTATCACGTAAGTTCAATCATTAGGACTTAATTATGGCTTACTTGCATAATAAATGTCATCTAAGTTTTATGATGAGAACTAAGATGGCATTCATTCAGACTGACAAATAGATAAGCTAATAAACCTAATCAGATTCAACGGTAGTGATGTTCTAATATTTTGTCTTAATCACATTCTCATGCAATTTTGGCATATAAACTCACAAAAACAAGGGTTCTTTCAATTAAGCTTAATTATTTAATTACTATATAAGTGCAATTAATAATCATCCATAAATTACTAATATTAACCCTTAAATAGATTTCATGCAATTCAAACACTTTTTTTTAGATATGATTAATCTTGAAAGTTGAATAAATCAGCAAACGAATACTTAGAAACAATGATGTGTTAATCCCAGATTCTATTGTACCTATTCATTAAGCATGACAATTAAATGTTAAGTCATAGCAGTAGACAAACAGATTCTCATGACCCGTCCTAATCCATCTGGACGAATACATTACATTTGGTTACATCGAGAGGTACGTGACCTCTATATGATACATTTTACAAACATTGCATTCATTTTTAAAAGACAAACTTTCATCACATTGAAAGTTGACGGCATGCATACCATTTCATAATATATCCAACTATAAATGACTTAATAATATCCTTGATGAACTTAACGACTCGAATACAACGTCTTTTGAAATATGTCATGAATGACTCCAAGTAATATCTCTAGAATGAGCAAATGCACAGCGGAAGATTTCTTTCATACCTGAGAATAAACATGCTTTAAAGTGTCAACCAAAAGGTTGGTGAGTTCATTAATTTATCGTAATCAATCATTTCTATAATTTTAATAGACTAGAAGATTTTAATTCCATAAATACACATCTCGTATCAGGCATTTCGCAAACTGCATAGAGATAAAAATCATTCATATGGTGAACACCTGGTAACCGACCTTAACAAGATGCATATAGAATATCCTCATCATTCCAGGACACCCATCGGATATGATAAACTCGAAGTACTAAAGCATTCCAAATTCCAGAATGGGGCTTGTTGGGCCCGATAGATCTATCTTTAGGAATCGCGTCAATTAGGGGTGCACTAATTCTCAAAATTAGTGATGTTCCCTAATTCTTATATTACCAGACTATAAAGGGGCATATTCGGTTTAATAATCCAGCCATAAAATGTAGTTTTAAGTACTTGTGTCTATTTCGTCAAACATTTATAAAAGCACCGCATGTATTCGCAGTCCCAAAAATATATATTGCAAAAGCATTTAAAAAGGGAGCAAATGAAACTCACTATACTGTATTTTGTAGTAAAAATACATATGACGGAACTGAACAATGCAGGGTTGGCCTCGGATTCACGAACCTATATCATTTGTATATTCATTAATACATCTAATCGTAATCGAACGATCTCATATATTATAACTTTATATACTAGTTATTTGATTTGTGTATATATTTAAAATGATTATTATTTATATAGTTTTAAAAATACCTAATTTGTTATATATGGGCATTTATATAAATATTGTTAATATAATTTATTCATACTTATATGTAATGTTACTCTTAAGTATATTTTTATATACATGATAATATATAATATTAATAATAGTGAATAAAAGTTGTATTTGATTATAATTATAATAATTTTTAATGTTAATAATACTAATAATAATAATCCTATTAATAATACTTATGTTAATGATAATAACTCCAATACTTATAAAATGATAATAATTCTAATATTTATGAAAATAAATCGTATTATTTTTCATAATAATTATAATATTAATCATACTCATTATAATGATATTAATATTAAAATGGTAAAATTTATATTTCTAGTAATACTTATAATACTAATGATAATATTAATACTAGTCTTAATAATAATGATAATAGTAATTTTACTTATTTTAGTGATAATAATATTCATAATATTAAGTTAGTAGTAACAATAATTAATATGTCCATCATCTTAATCATAATAATTAATAATAACAATAATGATACAATAATACCAAAAATAATAATAGTGTTAATACTAATAATGTTAATAAATGATACTAATTAGTAACATACTAATACTAGTAAGTAATAATAATAACATAGCAATAATGATAGTAATAATAATAACAATAATAATATTTATAATAATAATAATAATAATAATAATAATAATAATAATAATAATAATAATAATAATAATAATAATAATAATAATAATAATAATAATAAAAGAAATCTACCTCATATAAGTAGACTTTAAAAGAAAAAGAATGCCACCAGCAGGGATTGAACCTAAGACCTCTCGAATAACCCGAAACAACCAACACCACTCAACCAAATCCGTTTTTCTGAAATAATCTATTCTTAAATTCATATAACTCTTGTTTCTGTTCTCTCTTTGTTCTTCTCCAAATACCAAACAGCAAAAATCCAGGATCAATATCATAACAGCAAAACCAAAAAAAATGTTTTTAAATTTGCAAACAAAATAAAAGTATCAGGTGTGTGGGGGTTTATTTTTAACAGAAAAGAAAAGAATAAAAAAAATATTACGAACAGAAATTTCTTCATCTTCTTCTTCTTTTAATTCACACAACCCAAAACTCATCTAATCTTACTGATTAACGCAAAAATTGATTTTAGGATTAATATTCAACACATAAACATTTATTAGTGATTAATTGGATAAAAAATAAAAATAAAATAAAAGAAGAAAAAGCCCCGCTGCTGTGTTCGCGAATGAAGGTGAAGATCCAACTTTGATTTTAAAATTTAGACACTATTAGATTATACTTACAACATAAAATAGGTGTTAAATATTTTATAGAAACTGCTGAAATCCTTAATTAAACTCGAATTATAACAGGTAATCCGAATTTGATCGAAGAACATCAGTTGACTTTTCAAAAATCAAACTTTGACTTTGAAAATTCAATTTCGTTAGGAAGAATTGAAATCTGAAACTTTGCAGAAAGCTTTAATGGATGAATCCTAACACAACTACATTTATAAATTTTGAAAATTGATTCGGTTTTTAGGTTTTTGAAAAAATGGAGCAAGAAAAGAGACCGACGTGTATACATTATGTTTTTCTTTTTCTTTGTTCATTCCCATTGCAAGCTGATGGTTACATAGCATTTATGTGATATCATTTTAGCTTAAACGAATCAATTATAGTTTGTTTTGTAGTTAGATTTGCTCGACAAGAATTTTCTGTCAGAAGTAAAATAAATAAAGTGAGGTCGACCCTTAACAGCATTTGTTTGTTATTGAAATACATGGAATCAATTCGTACGTCACTTGATTCTGGATATCTATTAATATCAGATAGAGAACAAAATTGATTATATTAACTGATTGTGATACATAACAAATTTTGATTCTTTTATATAATATATATGTATTTATCTTATTAATTATTAAATAAAGGATAATACTGATTTTTATATATATTAGTATATATCTGTTTTATATATCTGTATAAACATATATATGTATACCAATATTTTTATATATATTTCGTATATATGTATTTGTGTTTATATATAATAATTAATCAATAATTATAACTACCTTGTTATTAGTAATACAAAAATTTATAATAATATAATATTAATAATAATACTAATAAGAGTAATATAAATAATAGAACTGATAATTGTTAATATTCTTGTTAATAATGATTATAATAATTATGAAATATAACACTATTATTATTTATAGCAATAATACTAATTATACGAATAATAACAATAATATTACTACTAATAATAATATAACAATTTTCATATTTATGTATTATCTATTAATATTAATACTATATCTATTATTGACTTTAATATTGATAATAAAAATATGTTTATAATTAGCGGTACTAATAATATTATTAGTTATAATATCATTAATTTTAATGATAGTAATAATATTAACAATAATAATAATATAACCTTTTATACTTAACATTATAATTAAATTTAATATGTTACAATTTATTTATTATATCATATTTACCAATAATATAGTATATTGAATCTGTAGTATTTATTTACTATTTATTTACACACAATTGTTCTTGAATCGTCGGAAATGGTCAAAGGTCAAATGCATTCCTGAATAATAGTTCAAACATTTTGGGGACTCTGTTTAATAGACTTTGCTTATCGTATCGAAATCATATAAAGATTAAGTTTAAATTTAGTCGAAAATTCTTGGGTCGTCACACAGATTCAAATAAATTACATAAACCATATTCCAACAGTTCTGGTAAAGACAAGAAAACTGTCAAAATTAACATTCAGAGTCATCGGCTGTAGCTGCCAGAGCCGACGAATTTAATAGTTTTAATCCAATTTTCATCTTTTCGTCCAGTTAACCACCTTGAATGTTTAGCTCATGGTTGGAGACGAATAAAGCAGCGTGCAATTTAAAGTAAACATAATAAAAGAGATAACAATAAATTAAATAAGTACCCGAAAGCAAGAATGAATTAACTTGAATAAACTTGAAAGAATTCTTGAATCCAAAAGTCATTACAATACTTCAAAACTATCTTAAAACCCTAACTATATAATAAAATTCATAAATTGGGAGTCAAGTTATAAAGTAAAAAGTACATCAAAATTGGTAGATTCGACCTCTATTTATAACCTTGCAATATCGTCACCAAAGCTGTCGGTTATAAAGGATATAGCCAGCGAATATAACCTTCCAAACATTCCCGATTAAGTAGTTTCTTGATCACCAAGTTTCTTGATCCGCAACTAATACCTTAATTAGTGAAAGGATCCGTTCATATACATTATAAACGATTCACAATAGTTGATTACATCGCGAGGTATTTGACCTCTATATGATACGTTTTACAAACATTGCATTCGTTTTTAAAAGGCAAACTTTCTTTACATCAAAAATTGACGGCATGCATACCATTTCATATTACATCCAACTATAATTGACTTAATATTAATCTTGATGAACTCAACGACTCGAATGCAACGTCTTTCAAAGTATGTCATGAATGACTCCAAGTAATATCCTTAAAATGAGCTAATGCACAGTGAAAGATTTCTTTAATACCTGAGAATAAACATGCTTTAAAGTGTCAACCAAAAGGTTGGTGAGTTCATTAGTTTATCATAATCAATCATTTCCGTATTAGTAATAGACCACAAGATTTCCGTTTATAAATATATGTACACTCGCAAGTGTATAAAAGTATTCTATAAGTTGTAGGCACCCGGTAACAAGCCTTAACGTTCATGTTTTACCCTCTGAAGTACACCAGATCAGGCGTGTTTAAAATAACCTCGAAGTACTAAAGCATCCCATAGTCAGGATGGGGTTTGTTAGGCCCAATAGATCTATCTTTAGGATTCGCGCCTACCGTACATAGACAAGTAGTTTAATGTTACCAAGCTAAGGGTATATTTCTGGTTTAAACCCACATAGAATTAGTTTTAGTACTTGTGCCTATTTCGTAAAACATTTATAAAACAGCGCATGTATTCTCAGCCCAAAAATATATATAAAAAGGGAGTAATGAAACTCATCATACTGTATTTCGTAGTGAAAATACATATAACGTCATTTAACAAGTGCAAGGTTGGCCTCGGATTCACGAACGTATCAATATTGAGATTCAATATTGCAGGAAAGTACGTAGATGCAACGGAGATAATAAACACTAGATTGACCTCACGAGCATACCCATGAACCATACCCATCACCTCCATAGCTATAACCCATAATTTCCTTAGCTTCGACTCATTCAAAAAAAACTATTTTGAAATCACTCGGACAGCACTCCGTCGTAATATTTTATGTATACTAATAATATCTTGAAATAATACAGAGCAAACATATATATATATATATATATATATATATATATATATATATATATATATATATATATATTGAGAGAGTTTAGAGAAATATATTTTCAAGTTTCTGTGAAATAATGAAACCTATTGAATTCTATTTATAATATATTTTTGAATTATTAAAGTGAATTATTAAAATATGAATTATTAAAGTGAATTATTAAAGTATGAATTATTAAAGTGAATTATTAAAGTATGAATTATTAAAGTGAATTATTAAAGTTAAAGTAAAGTAAAAGTAAAGTAAAGGTAAAGTTAAAGTATAGTAAAAGTATAAAAATTATGTATGTATAATACGCGTATAAATATATATAATATTAATTTAAATCGTTATATATATTTAATGAAATAAAATATAAATATCTTTATATTTATTATACTAGTTAAGTAATGAGTTGTCAAAAGTGATTCTAGATATTTATAAAAGTTATATACGTTTTAATAATAAAGTTCTTTTTAAACTGAAAACGTCTTTGTACGTTTGAAAATAGATTAATAGAATATTATGGAAACCAATTCTCCACTAACTTTTGTCTAACTTTCGTAAATGACACTTTTTATTTTTATTTATAAATAGCTTTATAAATTATTCTGAATATTGTCAAGAGGAATAGATTTTCTCAAATCATAGTGGACCTCTCAACAGAGACTTGTAATCATAATTCAATGTTTCTGATAATTCAATCATTTAATATATATTTTTTTAATTTCGTCAAAAATCATATTGAAACAAATACGTTCGTGTAAAGTATTATACGTTTAATATTTTATTAATATTCTCAAGTTATAATATATATATACATATACATATCTATTTATATATAACGTTTTGTGAATCGTCGGAATTTGGTCGAGGTTATAATGAATGTATGAACACAGTTTAAAATTTTTGAGATTTAACTTAACAAACATTGCTTATCGTGTCGGAATAATATAAAGATTAAAGTTTAAATTTGGTCGAAAATTTCCGGGTCGTCACAGTACCTACCCGTTAAAGAAATTCCGTCCCCGAAATTTGATAGAGGCCGTCATGACTAACAATGAGAATGTTATTATAACGATTATAGAGTTTTATCATGTTCAAGAAGCATGGATAAAATAATTCGATTACTCGAAGCGTGTGAGTGAAGTTATCGTAAATGAATGAAATAAGATAATAGTGATTCGTCGTATCTTTTGACGTCATAACGATTGATCTCCGAAAAGAAAATCTTTGTAATCTATATTGGATTTGATTATTCGGCGATTAAGGAAATTATGATCCTCTTCGAATTAATGCGATAATCCATTTTGATTTCTCTGTCGGATATTTCACTATAAATCCACCTCCTTTGTTTTCTTACAACTCACACCTTCTCAACTCCTATTTTAAAATATTTGTCAATATGCTTCATCCAGTGCTGATTCTTGATATACTCCTCACTTTCATATCTGTCGCTCTTCTTTTTCATCTGCCTCCGGAAAAATCTATTTACTTCTACTATACTCTTGGTTTTATAGTGTTTTTAGTTCTCCCGTGTCTTTATATTGCTATATGCATTGATATATACGGTTTGTGATTTCTGGGTTGTTGTTGGGTTTTATATCTTCCATTATATTTCAAAGTCCTTGCTTTTTCTATAATCATTGTCATCCACAGTTAATGCTCTCTTCTATTTGCTATGATTTATACTCCCATTTCTAGTTTGGAGCTTTGTCCTTTCGTTTCTTCTTCTTGCGATTAAGCACCGCTTGTAATGGTCCATAATTCGCAGATATAAATTTCGGAATGAACATTGTTAATGTTCTAGGAAGGAAATTGTAATGGCACGATTTTGACTTGTCAAATTACCAGAATACCTCGGAAAAGGCCGAATTATCAAGAAATATTTTCTTGATATTTAGAGATCAAAGAGAATACAAGAGTCGTGTAACATAGCACATGATGACGTTATGATATGTGAATCATCATGTTCCATTTAGAAACTCAGCATGAATTACTGTAATATAATCACGTTGATCAAGTGTCATTATATTATACTAACTCATGCTTCAGCTCCCAACACTTCTTCAAGAATATTCCTATTTTAAACTCGAATGTTTCAGAATTTAGAAACTAAAATAGTTTCTTTTATGATATAATACAGATAGCGCGAAGAGGTAAATGATTTCAGATAAGAATAATTATAAAAATATCTTCAGAAGTATGGATGATATTTATAATGAAAGATACGATGATATCTTAGAATGTCTAATATCAGAGAATGATGAAGGATATTGTCCGCAGGGGTTTAGAGTCAGGAGCAAGGTATTCATTAATGACTTCAGCAAGTACTGAATCATTTGGATTCTTTGAAGGCAGGTTCAGCCTTTGTGATTTTTCCACAGCCACCTTCATACTTTGCTCAATCCGTTTTCCAGTTCCAAAGCTTCTATTTTTCTGAGCTTTGCCAATATACGATCCTTTATCATTCAACTTTTTACTGTTAAGGTCGTTTACAGTTTTTGCTGCTTCATCAGCATTTTTCAAAATTTCGAGAATTGGTTCGCAGTTTAGGGTGTTTTTCAGAAATTTCTCATTCAAAGAATGTAAGTCTTGGAGGTAGACGTTGTGTGTATATGTAATTGTTGATGTAGACATGCTGCGAGGTTTTAAAATTACTGATTGCTGATTCTCAATAATTGGTATGGCAATTCTTGTTATAAGGTACGAATGAGTATATGATAGGGTTTCGATAATTATAATGATTTTTTTTTAAAGTCAAAGATCAGTGAAGTTGTTGGTAAGTTTATTGCTAATGTGGTGAATATAAATGATTCCCCGATAACGTTGGTGAAAGGGCAACGTATCTATCGAGGTTATAATAAGACTGTTTTGATTGAGAAGTCGAAGTTGACTTACTGGAGCTGTGACAAAACTGTCTATTTTGAAACGGAATTGAAAAGTTATTTTAGCTAGTAAATGCCAAAGGGTCTAACACGGATACGTGTTGAACTATGACTTGGGTTTTGAGAGTTTTTCAGGTGTATAACTGTGGGTAACATGTGGTTGGATCATCATCTCGATTGTTCCTTAGTTGAAGTCTTCAGGAATTTCGAAGGGTTTGAGCACATATTGTAATCGTTAGTACATATGATGTTCTAACACAGTTTTGAAGTCAAAGTATAGCTTTGAAAGATATAGGAATCTAAGAGTGATGATACTGGTTATATTTCGAATTGAATTATGCGATTTCAAAATCAGAATATGTAATTGAATTTGAATGAGTATGATTGTTTTGATTTATATGAAAGAATGGATATTGTTGTGAAAGTAGGGAGTATAATGGATGATTTGCTGAATCAGATTCGAAGAATGCAACATATTAATTGTGAATTTATATATCTCTCGGGTATTACCTACCCGTTAAAAAAAATTTCACAATTAATATTTTGTACAAAAGAATTTTATTACAGTCTTTACGGAAATATATATGTGTATATTTCTTCAGATGTAATATAGATTTAATGAGTTAATATTAAATTAAACTCATTTGATTTATGGTTAAGGCTAGGATAGATAATTTCTAAACTTTAGAAATTACATAATCGTCGTAGAATGTTTCCCCAATGAAGTTATGAATCAATACTTCATCGTTGTGGTATTCCTTAGTATCTACATGGCGTATGACGTCGATGCTCGTGGGACAGATTGTGAAATTGAGGTTTGCGATGCGGTTGTTGTTGGTGGTGGTAATGGTACTGTTGATGTTGTTGATGGTGGTACTGGTTATGCTGCTGGTGCTGCTGCTGGTGTTTGTAACCTTTGCACCATATTATCCAAAGCCACTACCCGAGCGCGAAGCTCGTTGACTTCTTCTATTACACTGGGGTGATTGTCGGTTTGGACGAGCGGATAAATAAGATCTAGAATTTGGTGTAGTATATAATCATGACGAGATACTCTGGAAATGAGAGAGAAAATGGTGTTTCGGACAGGTTCGCCGGTAAGTGCTTCAGGTTCATTGCCAAGAGGGCAATGTGGTGGATGAAAGGGATCACCTTCTTCTTGTCTCCAATGGTTAAGTAGATTACGAACCCATCCTCAATTCATCCAAAATAGATGATGGCTAATTGGTTGATCCATTCCGGTCACGCTGCTTTCGGAGATCATGTGGAAATCCATATCGGCATAGCTGTCGGAATCCGAGGAACTCGAACTGGTTGAGGGATCCATCTTGTATGATCAGGGAAAGAATTTTTGGTATGAAATAGATTGTAGAATTTATATTTGGTATTCTTCAATACATAATTTACATATGTATATATAATACCAAAATCCCATAAATTACGGAGGAATCTTTGAAAGATGTCAGTCAAAGTTCACAGTAACAGATATGCTAAGATAAGAATTCGTCTATACATTATTATGCAATAAATGTAGAAAAACGCGTCTAGACTTAAGAATGATAAGCAGTTAATTTCCTAAGGATGGTAAGTAGATGATTTCCGACTAAAAATGATAAGCAAAACTTTTGACATGCAGACACGGTCGAAGTCCAGACTCACTAATGCATCTTAATAACTATTAGTTAGACACACTAATGCAAGACCTGGTTCGCTAAGTCCACCGCTCTGATACCAACTGAAAGGATCCGTTCATATACATTATAAACGATTCACAATAGTTGATTACATCGCGAGGTATTTGACCTCTATATGATACGTTTTACAAACATTGCATTCGTTTTTAAAAGACAAACTTTCTTTACATCAAAAATTGACGGCATGCATACCATTTCATATTACATCCAACTATAATTGACTTAATATTAATCTTGATGAACTCAACGACTCGAATGCAACGTCTTTCAAAGTATGTCATGAATGACTCCAAGTAATATCCTTAAAATGAGCTAATGCACAGCGAAAGATTTCTTTAATACCTGAGAATAAACATGCTTTAAAGTGTCAACCAAAAGGTTGGTGAGTTCATTAGTTTATCACAATCAATCATTTCCGTATTAGTAATAGACCACAAGATTTCCGTTTATAAATATATGTACACTCGCAAGTGTATAAAAGTATTCTATAAGTTGTAGGCACCTGGTAACAAGCCTTAACGTTCATGTTTTACCCTCTGAAGTACACCAGATCAGGTGTGTTTAAAATAACCTCGAAGTACTAAAGCATCCCATAGTCAAGATGGGGTTTGTCAAACCCAATAGATCTATCTTTAGGATTCGCGCCTACCGTACATAGACAAGTAGTTTAATGTTACCAAGCTAAGGGTATATTTCTGGTTTAAACCCACATAGAATTAGTTTTAGTACTTGTGCCTATTTCGTAAAACATTTATAAAACAGCGCATGTATTCTCAGCCCAAAAATATATATAAAAAGGGAGTAATGAAACTCACCATACTGTATTTCGTAGTAAAAATACATATAACGTCATTTAACAAGTGCAAAGTTGGCCTCGGATTCACGAACGTATCAATATTGAGATTCAATATTGCAAGAAAGTACGTGGACGCAACGGAGATGATAAACACTAGATTAACCTCATGAGCATATCCATGAACCATACCCATCACCTCCATAGCTATAACCCATAATTTCTTTAGCTTCGACTCATTCAAAAAAAAAAACTATTTTGAAATCACTCGGACAGCACTCCGTCGTAATATTTTATGTATACTAATAATATCTTGAAATAATACAGAGCAAAAATATATATATATATATATATATATATATATATATATATATATATATATATATATATATATATATATATATATATATATATGTATATATACATACATATATATATATATATATATATATATATATATATATATATATGTATATATATATAAATCGATTGAGAGAGTTTAGAGAAATATATTTTCAAGTTTCTGTGAAATAATGAAACCTATTGAATTCTATTTATAATATATTTTTGAATTATTAAAATGAATTATTAAAGTATGAATTATTAAAGTATGAATTATTAAAGTGAATTATTAAAGTTAAAGTAAAGTAAAAGTAAAGTAAAGGTAAAGTTAAAGTATAGTAAAAGTATAAAAACTATGTATGTATAATACGCGTATAAATATATATAATATTAATTTAAATCGTTATATATATTTAATGAAATAAAATATAAATATCTTTATATTTATTATACTAGTTAAGTAATGAGTTGTCAAAAGTGATTCTAGATATTTATAAAAGTTATATACGTTTTAATAATAAAGTTCTTTTTAAACTGAAAACGTCTTTGTACGTTTGAAAATAGATTAATAGAATATTATGGAAACCAATTCTCCACTAACTTTTGCCTAACTTTCGTAAATGACACTTTTTGTTTTTATTTATAAATAGCTTTACAAATTATTCTGAATATCGTCAAGAGGAATAGATTTTCTCAAATCATAGTGGACCTCTCAACAGAGACTTGTAATCATAATTCAATGTTTCTGATAATTCAATCATTTAATATATATATTTTTAATTTCGTCAAAAATCATATTGAAACAAATACGTTCGTGTAATGTATTGTACGTTTAATATTTTATTAATATTCTCAAGTTATAATATATATATATATATATACATATACATATCTATTTATATATAACGGTTCGTGAATCGTCGGAATTTGGTCGAGGTTATAATGAATGTATGAACACAGTTTAAAATTCTTGAGATTTAACTTAACAAACATTGCTTATCGTGTCGGAATAATATAAAGATTAAAGTTTAAATTTGGTCGGAAATTTTCGGGTCGTCACAATTAGCTCTAGAGTCGTTGGCTTTAATGGTACACCCGACAGCTGTCTTCAATTGTGTTTCAGCCGGATTCTGTTTCCTAATTATCTTTGCTTGGGCTCTACGTATAAGGAACAGATCACCACAATCGGCGACTTTCTGTGATGAAGTAGGTGACTTTCTTGTCTTTTACTTGTTCTTCAAGTTCTTTCGAACATCCTGTATTTTCTTCTATAACCGGCAGCTATACTTGACCATAACCAGCGGTTGTGATCTTTTTATGTGGTTTTTCTGTTTTTGTCCTGTTTAACACATTTTTAAACCCAAACTCAAGATAGCTTTTTACATAAAATTCTAACAATTTAGATAAAACTTAGGTAAAATGATGATTAAATACCAAAATAACGCCTTAGAATGCTTACGAACATTTGTATATTTTAGGCATTATCAAAAACCCTAGCCACTTCAAGTGATTTTAACAATCTTGTAATAATAATAACTAGTTCAGGTCCGGCCCGCGCGATGCGACGGGGACTTTTGGTCCGGTTCGAACGTAGTTAGTTTCGTTTTGTTGATAAAAGTATTTCAAGTCTAACGGTGCTGGCGAAAAAATTTAACTCATGGCGAGCAGGAAGATACGGGCTGTCGTTGTGTTTAGCGTTTTTTAAAAAGTGTCCATTTCGAACGCAAGTTTTTTTTTTCGTTTTGTTCATAAAATTATTTTGATTATGACGCTGCTCGTGGAAAATTTAACTCGCGGCGAGCGGGAAGGTTGTCGTTGTGTTTAGCGTTTTTTAAAAAGTCTCCGTTTCGAACGTACCTAGTTTCGTTTTGTTCATAAAATTATTTCGAGTTTAACGGTAGATCGGTGAAATTTAACTCGGGTCGAGGAGGAAGATACGGGCTGTCGAAGTGGCTGGGTGGAGTTTGTATTTTAATTTAGAAAAATGACAGTTTACACCCCTGGAGGTTGGGGTATTTTTTGTAAGCTGTTTATAGTTGAGGGAGGGTTTTTTAAGTTTTTGGGTGTAAGTTTTGGTCAATGTCGTTTTGACCAGATTTTTGCTTTGGTTGGGGATGAAGCGACACATATTCTCACGAGATTTAGTATATAACTAGAAAAAAATTCGACCGCGCGTTGCTGAATTTGGATATACGTTGTTTGGTACCTAATATATCTAGTAAGTTGGGTTGTTTGTTGGACGTGTATGTATATGTATGTAATATAGCCCGAAATATTTAGTGTTTTTTTAACGACGTTCGTTTCGCGTATAGTTAGTCGCGTTGTGTTCGTAAATTTATTTCGAGTTAAACGGTGATATCGAAAAAATTTAACTCGCACCGAGCGAGAATATAGGGCTCGTTATCTAGTGTTTTTTAACGATTTCCATTTCGCGCGTAGTTAGTGCCTATATATAGGAGTTAATATGCTGCTTAGTTATGAGGAAAAGAATAAGCCCATTACCATAAGAATAAGTTTACGGTTTGACGGCCCACAATGGGTAAGGAAAATTCGAACCACGCGCGGTTCACGTGCAACATGCTAAAATCACACATTCACTAGGACCGGGAGAGTTCCAAACCAGAGTGTGTTTCTAGAACCTTCACCTTCTACAATCATCCCTCTTGTTCTCCAAGTTTCCTCTTCTAAATCCTTCTCACTTTTCAACTTTCATCTCCATCTATCTTAATTCATCAACCACACTCCAACAACAATCAATCATCACACATAACTCTAATCCAACAATGGCTGCTGCAGTCATGTTACGGAAAACCTCCACTTACAACACAATCAGACGCACTCAATCAGCCCTAATTGCAGTCGTAAATGGTTCTTTTAACGCACCTCGTTCTCAATCTCGGTCCAATTTCTCGTCTCTTACTCGCGCATCTGACATTATATCCCCAAATAACGTTATTACGCCACGGCCGTTCGCGAATTATATACGTAGCATACCTCATGGAAGCTTAATTGGATACAATAAGATTTCGTTTTCAAGTCACAGACTGTATTCATCTGATGCTCCAAGCTTATCTCCGGTAATTAATATTTTTTAGTTTTGGAATGTTGTATTTGAATGTGTATGTATATATCCATAGGTTTATGGTATTGTGAATTGCTGTATTGATTGAATTTTCTCCGATGTCGGCCATATACTCATTTTTGTCTCACTGTCGGCTATATACTTTCAAAAGGTGTACCAATATAAGCCACTATACTGTTTTTACCTGCAATGAAAACAATTGATGACGTGGCTTCTAAGTAGTCTTCAGAATAAAAATTGAAAGTATATAGCTTACACCGGAATAAAACTTGAAAGTATATGACTACTTAGAATATAAAATGTAAAAAAAAGTTGGATAATTAACTTTACCGGTTCAACAGGTAACCGGTAACGAAATGTTGACATTGTTACACTTTTTGAAAGTGTGTGACCGACAGTGAGACGAAAATGGGTATATGAGCGACAACGGATATTTGAGAAAGTATATAGCCTATTTGTAGATTTATGAAGTACCATGTGCATTGATAACCATTAATATTTCATGTTTTTATTGAAAGTAATTACAAGATGTTTAGAGTTTATAGCTGCAGCTGAATGTAATACATGCTATATTGATGTAATCATGTAAAAACGTATTTTAGGGTGATTTGAATGTAGAAGATGATCAATGGAAAACTCAAAAACATCCTTACTTTGGCTAAAATGATCCATTCTATATAATCAATGGAAGTATTTGCTTCTGATATCAAGTTATAATTTTTACTATAGAATTTTCATTATTTGACATAAAAAGTGGGTTGCCTGACAAGTTAAAACACTGGTAGTGTGCTGATTTAACTATTATCTAGGAAAGGATTTCATCCATCAAAAGATACTGAAGTTGCTATAAACAGCTTTATTATCGGAATTCGGAATATTAATAATTGCAAGGAATGTAGTGAGTCCGCATTATTGTTCTAAAGATAGTGGTACAGACGTACAGTTGGATCAGGTCGAACTTTGGGAATATAGGGTTACCAATATCCGTTTAGGCGACAAATTATAAATGGTGGATTAAAAATTTAAAATCTTTTATCTCCAAGTATTTGTCGCGCCTTACCTTATGATGTACATTTCTAGTATCTAATAGACTTTCCTATTCATTATATTTATATCCTATGTTATAATGAAGTTATGACCACTGTATATCATATCTAGTTAGTTTAAAAAAGTCAAAGAACCTTGCAAGTTTGGTATTACTTGGATAGGTTATGTCCGCTTGATATGAATTAGTGAACAATCATAACAGTACGAAATGATCAAGTATGACACTATTATTTTTTTATTTAATACGTCAACACAATTGTAGCTTGATAGGTGGTTGGAAGACTTGCAATGTAGAACGCAAAACCCATTATGTGGAATGTCATTGTATCTCTTATTCAGTGATATTTCATCAATCATTATGTGTGATATTTCAGCAATCATTATGTGTTTTCACATGTGTTACGAGTTCTTTGTATAAAACCTTTTGTTTCAATGTCAGAATAATAAGGAGTACACAGAGATGGCATGGGAGGGAATTGTTGGTGCAATAGATGCAGCACGAGGTAGCAAACAACAAATTGTAGAAACTGAGCACTTAATGAAAGCACTTTTGGAGCAAAAAGATGGGTTAGCAAGACGCATACTAACAAAGGCTGGATTGGACAACACATCGGTTCTACAAGCTATAGATAACTTTATAGATCAACAACCAAAGGTATTACTATTGACATGAATAGGTTATTGATTTTTATATCTTTCGAGCAAGCAACACTCCCTACTTGGGAGGGACTTTATAGGGAGTACTCGACAATTCGGGGAGTACTCGAATGTTGACCAAGTTTGACTTTGACCTTTTTGATTGATTCTTGACCGATTCTGACCTAGTTTTCTGAGTAATCTTGAGTATGACCGAGTTTCAGAGTAATCCCGAGGTTTGACCAAGTTTGACTGAGTACTTGGAGCTCTCCAAAAACCTAGTACTCGGGGAGTATTCGGGAGTAATTCCGAGTTTTGCAACCATCTTTTGAGTTTTGTAAATGAAAAAAGTGAGTAATATTTCTTTTGTAGGTCAGTGACACCAGTTATCCTGTACTCGGGTCAAATCTGAGTACTTTGCTTGAAAATGCGAGAAAGCATAAGAAAGAAATGGGCGATGATTTTGTATCTGTGGAACATCTTGTATTGGCGTTCCACTCAGATAAAAGATTTGGAAAGCAGCTGTTCACAAAGTTGCAGCTAACTGAGAAATCATTAAAAGATGCTGTTCAAGCTGTTCGTGGAAATCAGAAAGTAACCGATCAAAGTATAACCATTAATTTCTGTTTTTCAAATATTAATGCTCATGTTTTCTATTAACATATTGAATATTGATAATGATATTTTCGTATTGCTATATGTATTTGATACAGATCCCGAGGGGAAATACCAGGCACTTGAAAAATACGGTAATGACTTGACTGAACTTGCTAGGAAGGGTAAACTTGATCCAGTCATTGGCCGAGATGATGAAATAAGGCGGTGTATTCAGATATTATCTAGAAGAACAAAGAATAACCCTGTTATTATTGGCGAGCCCGGTGTCGGGAAAACTGCAATTGCAGAAGGGTACGTTTTTTTTGAATTTAGCATGTATATTTATACTCAATTATAATGTATATGTATATGTATATATTTGTATATTTCACATTTAATGGTTGAAGTTTAAAACTATTATATATTGATGTATCCTGCAGATTAGCTCAAAGAATTGTGCGTGGAGATGTTCCTGAGCCTCTTAAGAATCGTAAGGTTAGAACAGTTTCCATGTTACCATCTATTTTAACGTTTTTAATTTGTCTTGTAATGACAAAATTGCCCTTGGTTTAATATCTGCAGCTTATATCTCTGGATATGGGTTCATTGCTTGCTGGTGCTAAATACCGAGGAGATTTTGAGGAGAGACTTAAAGCTGTGTTGAAGGAAGTCACAGCTTCAAATGGAGAAATCATTTTGTTCATCGACGAGATTCACACCGTAGTTGGTGCAGGTGAGTGATTTTACTTTTTGTTTATCATAATAGACATAATTACGTGGGCGGTCCTTGTGGTTAGCACAGATTACATGCTCAGTCCCTAAACTTACTCTTTTGTGTGGTCAGTCCTCATGGTTTCTCTAAGGGCGCGTCTGATAAAACTGAATGATTTAGCGCTGAATGGTTCATAATCTGAATGGTTCAAAGTCTCTGAATGAATTTAGTTATGAATGACAATAAGCTGTTTGATAATCATTTTGAATAAACAATATAAATCAATTAAATCAACTTGTTATCGTTTAGCATTAACAAAAACTTCAATATACTTATTTGATAAGTGTTCTGGATATGGTTTAAGAAGAATATTACATAAAATTTAGCCTCTTAATGGTTAAGAAAGAGAGTTTTTTTAACTCTGAATGGTCCAACACTGAATACTGAACTATTCAGCACCATATCTCATTCAGAAGTCGAAAACAAACGCACTGTATGCTGAATGGTTAGAGGTAAACAAACGCACCCCAAGACCGATATGTCCGTCAGTAGTCTCAGGGACTGTACGTGTAAGACTCCCAAACCATGAGGACTGTCCACGCAAGAAAAAAACTTTAAGGACTATCCGCGTAATTATGTCTAAATAAGGTGATGATTGTTTGTGTGTATAGGAGCTACTGGTGGATCAATGGATGCGGGAAATTTGTTAAAACCAATGCTTGGTCGAGGCGAGCTACGATGTATTGGAGCAACTACATTAAACGAATACCGAAAGTACGTCGAAAAGGACCCTGCTTTGGAGCGTAGGTTTCAACAAGTATTTTGTGATCAGCCGTCTGTTGAAGACACTATTTCAATTCTTCGTGGGTTACGTGAACGGTATGAACTGCATCACGGGGTTAAAATATCTGATGGTGCTCTAGTTTCGGCTGCTGTTCTTGCTGATCGATACATAAGTGAACGATTTTTGCCTGATAAAGGTAAGAACTCTAAACAATGTTGTTATCATAATTTAAATTTACTGTTCTTATCATGTATTGATGTTAGTTTGTGATTGCAGCTATTGATCTAGTAGATGAATCTGCTGCAAAACTGAAAATGGAGATTACTTCTAAGCCTACTGAATTGGACGAGATAGATCGGGCCGTGTTAAAGATTGAAATGGAGAAACTTTCGCTTAAAAACGACACTGATAAAGCATCCAAAGAACGGCTGATGAAGCTGGAGAGTGATTTAGAATCGTTGAAAGAGAAACAAAAAGAGTTTAATGAACAGTGGGAACGTGAAAAATCACTTATTACCCGCATAAGGTCAATCAAGGAGGAGGTAATTTTTTTATTTATTTTTAATGCATATTTAATATATATAATAAATAATAAATTAAAATATTGTAAGTGTTTGTGGGTCAACCTATCACACTGAACCATGAACAAAGTCGCAAAAATTGCTACTCGGGGAGTACTCTGTCGGAACGTTTTAAGGAGTACTCGGCAACTCGGGGAGTACTTGGATGTTGACTGATTTTGACCAAGCTATGTCAAATTTTGACTGATTTTCCGAGTTTTGACCGTTTTTCTGAGTAATCCCGAGTTTTGGCTGAATTTGACCAAGTTTGATCTAGTTTGACTGATTAGTTGCCGGATACTCCCCGAGCTGCAAAAACCCATCATACTGAACTATGAACCGTATCGACTGAATCTCTATTGGATATTATATTGTTTCATGCTATTTGTTGATTATGCTTTTGTGTCCAAAGATTGACAGGGTAAACCAAGAAATGGAAGCTGCTGAACGTGATTACAATCTGAACCGTGCTGCTGAGCTCAAATACGGAACATTAATGACCCTCCAACGCCAGCTAGAAGAAGCCGAGAAGAATCTATCTGAATATCAGCGTTCCGGAAAATCATTCCTGCGTGAAGAAGTAACAGATATCGACATTGCTGAAATCGTAAGCAAGTGGACCGGAATACCGTTATCAAATCTTCAACAATCCGAGAGAGATAAACTTGTTTCGCTTGAACAGGTTCTTCATAAAAGAGTAGTTGGTCAAGATATGGCAGTCAAATCTGTTGCAGATGCAATAAGACGGTCAAGAGCAGGACTATCTGATCCAAACAAACCAATAGCAAGTTTCATGTTCATGGGTCCCACTGGTGTTGGTAAAACCGAGCTCGCAAAATCCTTAGCTAATTACCTCTTCAATACAGAAAACGCTCTTGTAAGAATTGATATGAGTGAGTATATGGAAAAACATGCAGTTTCAAGGTTAGTTGGTGCGCCACCTGGCTATGTCGGTTATGAAGAAGGTGGTCAACTTACTGAAATCGTGCGCCGAAGGCCGTATTCGGTTGTCTTGTTCGATGAAATCGAGAAGGCGCATCATGATGTGTTCAACATTCTTTTACAGTTGTTAGATGATGGACGAATAACCGATTCTCAAGGAAGGACTGTCAGTTTTACAAATTCGGTTGTGATAATGACATCTAATATCGGTTCACATTACATACTTGATACTCTCCAAAGCACACATGATAGTAAGGATGCAGTTTACGAATTGATGAAAAAGCAGGTTGTTGAATTGGCTAGGCAAACTTTCCGTCCTGAGTTCATGAATCGAATTGATGAGTATATTGTTTTTCAACCACTCGACTCCACACAAATCAGAAACATTGTTGAAATCCAGGTACAATTCCTCTGTGTACTCGATTCATAGTGTTTGGCAAACTTAACTTTAAAAATAGTTAATTGCGTTTTAGGAGACTCAAAACGTGAAAATGAAAAAGCAAGTCACCCTAAGGAAGGAGACTCAAAACGTGAAAATGAAAAAGCATGTCACCCTTACCGTAGTAAAACGTGATATTATATTACCCGATCTTTTACTTTCTTGCCTATTTTTCTTCCTAACAGTTTGTTAATTTAATCAAATAATCTTACTTATCAAATAATTAATCAAATAACTACAAACTGATTATTAGTTTATTGTGTTACCACATAGCATAATTAAATTCAAACTCCATTAATGTATAATACGTCTACAGCAGCTGATTATTTGATTATGATTAAGTTAATTATTTGATTATAATTATCTAAAACGCATAATCAATTTTTTAAAATGCGAAACCAAACACCCCAGTATTATGTTACCACTTTGGGCAATTTCGATTTTAATATTTCCTGAAATGTGAGAAACTGAATTTATGCTGCTAGTTTTTCACAAGCTTGAACTGATATATGTTTTCAAATTTGTATTTCATGTTTTTCTGTTCTGGTAATTTTCCCTAATCTAAACGGCCGTAATTGTGTTGCAGTTGAATCGTGTGAAAGATAGGCTTAAACAGAAGAAAATTGATTTGCGTTACACAGCGGAAGCTATTGATACTCTTGCTAAATTAGGGTTTGATCCCAACTTCGGTGCACGACCAGTGAAGAGGGTAATTCAACAGATGGTTGAGAATGAGATTTCGATGGGTATATTGAGGGGTGATTTCAACGAAGAAGATACTGTTATCGTTGATGTTTCATCATCGGCTAAGAATGGTTTACGTATTACGAAACTCGATAGCCAATCTGGTATTGAGGAGGGCATTGTTGTGAATAACTAAGTTAGCCTTGTGAGTTGTTTATAAATGAAACATATCCCATAGTTTTGGTTTTTGTCAAAAATCTAAATGCTACCAGACCTTTAATTCATTGTTCTAGCTTCTCTTCCTAGACTTAGATATGCTTCTTTGTTGGCATTATATTCACCAACATACTAATCAAGGGGTTTTACAGTTTACGACGGTAAAAAGGTTATTTTGCCATTTTTTTTCTTTTTCTCCACTCTACTGGAATTGGGTATTGTTGTTGTTGTTTTTCTTTTTCTGTTTTACTACGTCTTTGGCGTCATTGTAACGTTATCGTTTTTTTATTGAGCTTTTTGGTGGGTTTCTTTGGCACAATGAAGTGGGCCCCTAATTTACTAGTTCGTCAAAGCTTTCCACTTTCTTGTCTCTTTCTCTTTTCCAAATGAACAGTGAAAAGTATATGAAATATGAAAATGCATTGAACTTTCACTAAATTCCTATTGTATGCATTCAATTTTCAAAACTCCTATCGTATGTATTCAACTTTCAAATATGTACTATTGTATACATTCAACTTTCAAAACTCCTATTTTTTGACGAAGTGAGTCCCTCAACATAACAACCGTTAGTTATTTCCGTTACATTTAAACAATTTTCATCTCATCTTCAAACTCAAACTCACTAAAACAATAAGTTATAAGAACTTGCAACCTCAGCTAATCTGTAGTAAAAAATTTGAAATATAAGTCCGTTATCAACAAACAAAAAGTGAAATAAATCTCAAAAAGGAATCAACTTCAATTATTTTACATATTCATTTAACAACAAAAAAATTAATGAAATTTCTTTTAGATCTAAGAAAAACTTGCAGAAAAAGAGCATCCATATCAGTCCTAAAAGCAACAAATTAATAAAATCAAATAAAGCATTCAATCTTAAAACCCTAAATCCCCAAATTGATAAAACAAATTATAACAATTATAGTTAAAATCCAAAAACCCTAAATTCCTAAATTGATAAAACAAATTATAACAAGGGATTAAACAAATGAATAGCAACCTTAAACCTTTGATTTAAGAAACATTGAAAAACAGGAACATTTATGTACTAAATCCGACACTAAATCTGGAACAAACAAAGCTCCGATGACGGCTTTAGTTTTCCGGCGACAACGAACTAAAACAAAGAAAGCTCCGGTCACGGCTTTAGTTTTTTTCCAGTGACGGCTTCATTTTTTCCTTCCACTACTCCGGCAAAATGTTTTGTTGTTTGATCATTCTGGTGATGCCGAACTAAAACCCCGATTCAGTGAGTTTCATTGAAGTGAAGAACGTTAAGGGCTATTTGTTTCATTGAAGTGAAGGGTATATGGTTCAGTGAATGAAGTATGATGATGAAGGATATTTGGATTACTCATTTTTTTAGATCTGTTAGAATGGATCAGTGTTCATTTTTGAATTCATTTTGTAGAACGAAATTTGATTTTGTAATAGAGAATAAAAATTTAGATGAGATGAATGTGTTGAATTTCATTTTAATTCAGTGATGAAGATGTTAACTTTTAAGTTTTTATGATGAGGTAAAAATTGTTTAAATGTAACGGAGATAACTAACGGTTATTATGTTAAGGGACTAACTTCGTCAAAAAATAGAAGTTTTGAAAGTTGGATGCATACAATAGTACATATTTGAAAGTTGAATGCATACAATTGGAGTTTTGAAAGTTGTATGCATACAATAGGAATTTAGTGAAAGTTCAATGCATTTTCATATACTTTTCCCAAATGAATATATGTATAATTTATCTTTTCTATTTCCGAATCACCTGATGTGCTTTTTTCGGTTTGTATTAGTTATTAAACTTTTAACTTCAAGGTACTAAAAACCAAATATATATATTATATTGCTTGAGCCTTTATAGGAGTTAACAACTTCATGAGTTTTTGTTCCTCTTAAAGTTGATTCTCAGGTTAATCTTTTAATAAGTTTTGAGTTGTTAGTTTCATAGTTGGTTTACTATCCCTATGCAAAAACAAATGAAAGCAATTAGCTATTACTACTGAAGAGTTGTGGAGTCCACCAAATACATAGATAACATTGTGCTTGTTTTTTTCTTCCACTTTTGGTTTTTTGTTTTGGATGTATGATGACAGATGGAAGGGGTCTGTTTCTACTAACATTTTTTTATTTAACTTTCCCTCTATTATAATAAATAGAAAAACTTAACTAAATTAAAGTAATTTTTTATAGGTTGTGGTGTTGAGTTCTTAATTCTTTTTCAGGGGGAGTCTGCACAGATTCTGAATTATTTGTAAGATGTGTTAGTCTATTTGTTGTGGTAGTTATATCTTTATGAGTTTCTGATACATTCTAAAACTAGCTTAACACTTCAACAGTTTGAATAAACACATTCCTGAACTAGGTTATAATTTTAAGCATAAGTTAGAAACCTGCAAACATGTTACTATCCCACATCGCTCAAGTATGAAATTGGGTCATGACTTATAAGCTTGGGTGTCCTTGATAGACCATGACAATTGGTATGAGAGTTCACCTTTCGGAACCTGGTGGCACCATCACCAACGAGAACGTCACCTCTTTAAAGGTGATGTATTGTTTCAATCTCACATCGCCCATCTACACTTGGACTTATGGTGAGAACGTTAGCTCTTTAAAGGTGAGGTATTGTTTCAATCTCACATCGCCCCTCTACACTTGGACTTATGGCTTCAATCTCACATCGCCCATCTACACTTGGACTTATGGTGAGAACGATAGCTCTTTAAAGGTGAGGTATTGTTTCAATCTCACATCGCCCATCTACACCTGGACTTATGGCGAGAACCTTAGCTCACCTCCTGTTCGTTCTCGGTTGAGAATCTGAGTCTTCTCCGGTCCGTCCTCGGAAGACCATGACAAGACACAAATAAGTAGAAACTAACCTTTCTAAACGATTTATTAAAGGCATCGACTCCATATACTTTCAAAATTTATATTTTTTAAAGATAAATAATCACTAAAGTACCTGTGAAATATAATTAATTTTCAAAAGAAAAATCGAGACCCCACTAAAGTACTTGTCAAATATAATTAATTTTCATCATGAATTTACCACTCTCATTGAGAATGAATGAACACTTAACATTGAAAATGAATTATGAACACTCTCTGAATTATTGTCTCCGTCTCATATAAAGATCTCATTTAATTTATAGGTATAGAAAATTCCTCTCTATTGTTTCTTACAAGTTGTATTTATTCGCACAACACAAAAATGGCTAAGATATTCCGGTTACTGTCTTTTATTTTCTTTTAATGTTAATCACTTCACTTTTTTTCTTCATAACATAATACTATGTCCTAGTTTTTTGAAGAGATTAATTATTTTCTTGAAGTTTGATCTTTTTCTATTGTTTATCCTTGATGCAAAATTATTTATTTATTATTTTGCAAAAATAATGAAAACTTATATAAGTATGAAAAACATTTTCGAATAAAAAAGTCTTTAACAAAGGATACAAGAGAGATCCCCGATGAGGCCCGTACCTAACAAGCGGCTAATATACAAACTATTTATACCGAGTCCACCTATCTGACTAAACCGGAACAAAAACCGAGACAAGTTATGACAAAAACTAACTGGAAGCCAACATGCTCAACGAAACAACAAGAAATAAATCTCAAAACCGAATAAAACACAACAAAGCATGAAACCAAGAAACACTGGGGCTCAAATATCTTTAATAAATACCCCGAATTCTTTTATTTTTGCATCATGGACCAATTTTTTGTTCCTCTTTTGTTGATTTTTACTTTTAAACGGCATACTAGGGATCTAACAAGGATTAATGAGAGTAGTCGCTCTCCTCGGCCATACACGTCATTATTTCATCGAATGCCGCAAAAGTCTTTAAAGATATTTTTCCCCAATGCTATATTAATTGCCTAAATTTATTTCTATTAATTTCCTTTAACTACTAGTCTAAAAATGATAACTTTTTTAACTATCTTTTAACAGATAAACTTTTATATAACAAAAGAATGTTCATAAAAAATATAACTCCTTTGAACTTATAAAATCAAGAAACCTGAGCAAAACTAAACAAACCTAAATAAGCTTGAAACACTACAATGAATATAAAACGCCTACGAACAACTAAACACGACTTATCCTATAGAAAAAAATGAAATCCATAACATTTATGTTTATAATACTTTTCTCTAATAATATAGGCATATAGCTGCCAAACTAAGTGAATTATTTTATAAAGTGCCAAAACAAAAAAAAGGACAATTATTATATTACTCCGTATATCACTAAATTTACAGGAAAAATAACACTTTAAAAGTTAGGCTTCACTTTATTCATCTCTTCAACATCACCTTCGAGTAGTCCCTATCTATCTTCTTCATTAAACTTCACCTTTTGCCACTTTATAGCTTTACTCTCTCTGAATCCCAATACTATAATTACGTCATTTTATGAGTTAATATATCATACATAACAAACCATCAATTTCTGTATCTATAGCCAGCTCTGATTCCAATGAATTAACCCAACACTTTGTCAGAAGAAAAAAAAAGTAAGAAACAATAATGGCAAAGTATCAACAAACCACCAGCCTCTGGTCATCCTGCCGTCGCAAAATCATCGAAGCAATGAAATGCGGCGGCAGATTGCCAAAGCATAAGAAAGCTGTCAGGTCCCCGATATCCGCGCCAAAAACTTCAATATCTGAATGCAGATCAGATACGACCAAGAGTATAAGTAGTAGCAAAGTATCGAATGAAGAAAATGTTAAGTTGAAGGAAGTGGTGAATTTGTTAGTGAGTGAAAAAAACGATGACGTTTTACTAGGAGCGAAAAAAGTAAGAGAGTTAGCGAAAGAAGATTCGGAAACTAGAACAAATTTTGGATTACTTGGAGCGATTTCGCCTTTGGTTCGAATGCTTGATTCTAAAGATCTTGATTTTCAAATCTCTGCTCTTTATGCTCTACTCAATCTAGGAATTGGAAATGACATGTAATTTTCTTTTAACAATATTATTATTATAGACACATTTAACCTTTACTGGTTGTTAGATCTTGTTTCAAAAGAATATTGTTATAATATTCTCTTTTGTGTGTTGTTAATTTTCAGGAATAAATCTTCTATTGTTGAAGCAGGGTTGGTACACAAGATGCTAGATCTAGTTCAATGTACATTGAATGATGGTTCACCAAACCAGGATTTGTTACCAGTAATTGTTGCTAATTTTTTGGGATTAAGTGCGCTTGATTCGAATAAACAAATCATTGGATCATCTGGAGCGATTTCGTTCTTGATAAAAACTCTCAAAGGTATCGCTAAGACCGAAAAGAATTCACAAATGATTCAAGATTCTTTGAGGGCGATTTACAATCTATCTATTTTGTCATCAAATGTTTTGCCTATGGTTGAAGTTGATGGTTTCGTACCATTTTTATTGAATGCGATTGGAGATATTGAAGTTAGCGATAGAATTCTTTCAATCGTGAGTAATATTGTGTCGACTCATGAGGGGAGAAAGGCGGTTAGTGTTGTTCAAAATGCGTTTACGATCTTGGTTGATGTTTTAAATTGGGTGGATTTGCCTAGTTGTCAAGAAAAGGCGACATACATTTTAATGGTGATGGCTCATAAGTCGTATGTGGATCGACAAGCTATGATTGATGCCGGGATTATGTCTTCACTTCTTGAGTTAACTTTGATTGGTAGCACTTTAGCGCAAAAAAGATCTTCGAAAATTCTAGAGATTTTAAAAAACAACAAAGGAAAACAAGTTTCAGACGTAGGGGCGACTCTCTCAGCACCCCTATGCGGGTCCATTCACGATAAGTCAGTGGACCCGTCAAGTAAGTTAACAAATAACAACGCGGTAAGACAATTGGTAGAACAGAGTTTGCAAAACAACATGACAAGGATGGTGAAAAGGGCCAATTTTCCAAGAGTGTTCGCACATTTGGAGCATTCAAAGTCGTCGATTGTGTCGTTCTCGAGCTCGAAAAGTTTACCATTTTGATTTAAAATTGAAGTTCGTTTCTTATTATCAACTTTCGATTAAACTTATCAATTAGGGTATGATGTTTCTATTGAGTTCTTTGACTAAGAACTTGTAGACTCGAATGTTATTGAAAGTGACATTTGTATATAGCATAAATAAATGTTTCTTTCTAAAGTCTTTAATATCTTAAAGTTTTTAACTACCGAAGCTTGCCATGAGTGGTATGAGGTGAGATCCAACTTAAGGTACTGCCAACCAAGGTTCGATTCTCACTCTAAGCAGAGAGTTTCTAACCTTTGATGGTATTGTCAACATCAATGCGATTTGAGAAGGTCTCTGGGGGGTTTTCCCAACAGTCGATGGTACTGTCAACATCATCGCGAATTGGGCGTGTGTGAGCGAAAAATGAGAGGATCCTTCGATATCGAGATTAAAAAAAAAAAAAAAAATCTTAAAGTTTTTCTAACTGGCTATCCTAGCTTAAAAAAAGCTTGTGCTTAAACGTACAAAATAGTTAGAAAGTTGATTATTAGTAAGTTAGTGGGTTGTTATTAGTAACGTACATAGAATGCATGTCTTAAAATCTTTTGAAAATTTTATATATTTTAAATTGCAAAATCAATTCGGATTTTGGGATCTTATCAAAGATGAACTTGAAAAAGCAGTTTGTTGGTTTTGGAATAAAGGAGAAATTTTCCGAGGTTGCAACGCTTCTTTTATCACCTTAATTCCAAAGAAATCGGATCCTTGTGTTTAAAGGATTGTCGGCCAATAAGTTTAATCGGGAGTTATTACAAAATAATTGCTAAGATCCTCTAGAATAGACTTAAGAAATCTATTCCTTCGCTCATCGGATCGGAACAAAGCGCTTTCATTAAAGGAAGATTTATATTAGACGGAGCGTTAATTGTTAATGAAAGTGTAGATTTTCTAAAATCTAAAAGGAAGAAGGGTATTCTTTTTAAGGCCGATTTTGAAAAGGCATTCGATAGCCTCAATTGGAACTTTTTGATGGAAGTAATGAAAAGTATGGGGTTCGGTAATAAATGGAGAAATTGGATATACTCGTGTTTGAGCTCCGCTTCTATCTCGATTCTTGTTAATGGCTCTCCGACTAACGAATTCACCTTAGGTCGGGGAATACGACAAGGTGATCCTCTTTCTCATTTTTTTTATTCATTATGGCGGCGGAAGGCTTGAACATTTTAACGAAATCGGCCATTGAGAAAGGATTGTTTAAAGGAATTGAAGTTGGGAATGAAAATATACTTGTCTCCAATTTGCAATACGCGGATGATACGATTTTTTTAGGAGAGTGGAATCGTTCAAACGCCCATAATTTGCAAAATCTACTTAAATGTTTTGAACTCGCTTCGGGACTTAAAGTTAATTTCGATAAGAGTTTTCTATATGGTGTCGGGGTTAGTTCGGTTGATGTGCTTAATATGGAAAAATTCATGGGATGCCAAGTTGGTAAATTCCCGTTCACCTACTTAGGCTTGCCTATCGGTGCTAGTATGAAGAAATTAAGCGATTGGAACCCCGTCATTGAAAAGATTAAAAGTAGGTTGTCGAGTTGGAAGATGCGAACGTTGTCATTTGGAGGTAGAGTAGTCCTTATAAAGTCGATTCTTAGTAGTCTCCCATTGTATTACTTCTCTCTATTTCGTGCTACGCCGTGTGTGTTAAATATTCTTGAGAAAGTGAGGCGTGATTTCTTTTGGGGCGGGTTGGATGAAAACAAAAAAATCTCTTGGGTTAAATGGGCGGATGTTATCGCTTCATACGATAACGGGGGATTAAACTTTGGCTCGTTGAAAAATAAAAATATGGCCTTACTAGGGAAATGGCGATGGAGGTTTAATACCGAAATCGATTCCTTATGGGCTTGCATTATTCGCAGTATCTATGGCACGCGTGGGGGTATGGATTTGGGGCCTGATGTAATTCGGGCCTTAAGGCCAACCTCTTGGCGTGCAATTTTGTTAACAGGTTATAATATTCAAGAAGCAGGTGTTCCATTCTTAAATTCTTTCGTGGTAAAGGCAGGTGCAAACTCAGAAACATCGTTTTGGGAGGAAAATTGGACGGGGCAGGGGTGTTTGAAAGATCGATTTGGGAGACTATTCCGCTTAGAGAACAATCGGTTTGCAGCCATCAAGGATCGAATTAGTTTCGTTGACCAGCGAATCGTTTGGAACTGGGATTGGAGCAGGCCCCCTACTGGACGAACTGCAGCTGAACTAACCGAACTTTGTGATCTTGTTTCAGGTTATAATTTCAATCCCCAATCCGTAGACGAGTGGCGTTGGTCACTATCAAATGACGGATTATTCACAGTGAAAAAATTAAACTCGTTATTGGAGGAGGCTTCATTCGGTGGTAACACGATCTCAGGTGGCGAAACCATGAGAAACTCCTTGGTCCCGAAAAAATTGGAGGTATCTGTTTGGCGTATGGTTAGAAGGCATTTACCTACTCGGGTGGAACTTGACAAGAGAGGGGTTTATTTAAATAGCGTGAGATGCCCCATATGTGAAGATGCGATTGAATCGGTGGAGCACACTTTCGTTTCCTGCAAGTATGCTTCCGAATTATGGTCAAAAATTTATTCGTGGTGGGGCTTCAACAACACCTCCAACCTTAGCTTGAATGAAATCCTACGAGGTAATGGTCCGACTCACATGACTTCGTTGGGGAAAAAGATATTGCAAGCGGTCGAGTGGGTATGTGCGTATCAAATTTGGAAGAATAGAAATAACAAAGTTTTTCGAGGTGCAAGTGTGAATGTGAAGGTTGCCTTTTGATAACGTCCAAGTCAATTCTTATGAATGGATTTCGGTTCGTTTGAAAAGGAAGAAGATTGATTGGATGTCGTGGCTAAATGATCCTAGAACTTATTTAAAATTGTAATCGTAATTATATTGTATCTTTTGTATTATGGTTTGTTAACTTTACAAACCATTCGAGAACATTGAGGTCTTTCCTCATTGCCTTGTATAGTTTCGTGGTTATAATAAATTCCTACTTGCTTTTCAAAAAAAAAAAAAAAAAATTAAAATAAAATAAAATAAAAATCAATTCGGATTAGATAAAGGGTTTTGTTAAGGTAAATCATCATGAAATATGTTAAACTGCTTTTAATAAACTCATAATTCTCTCAAATACGGAGTATTAAATATTATTCGGAATACATTAAATACAACTTACGATAATTGTACACATTAACAAAACCTCTAGATAAAAATGAGATGCAAATTTGCCTACATATTATTAAACCATTAGTAAACAAACATAATAAATGAACGATTTAACTTTAATGAAGATGTTATCAAACGTTCAAGGACGTAAACGAATGAATGTGACATGTGTTCATAAAATAAAAACAAGCTAACATAAACAAGCTTCCCGCTAACAATCTATCAATCATTCGCTAAACTTTTGGTTAAGTTGAGATTACAAAAGATGATGCTTCGTACACCACCACTTTTTAGTCATACACTACCAACTGTGCTTTAAAGTCTTGTACTCTACAATACTACAATGCATATTTAGTGGTGTATGGCTAAAAATAGTGATGTACGAATTATTAGATAATACTCCCTATATTCTATCAGTTATTAGGTATATGTTAAAATGAAAATTTTGTAAAACAATTAACAAAATTTTGTTATAAATGTATGTGATGTTATTTAAGATTATAAAGATAGAAAAAAAATATCTGAATTTAATATGGTGGTCAGACACTGAGTTAGTATGCCACCAGCCACATGACATGAATCTGTAACAAATATAATGAGTTAAGTCACTAACAAGCTATTCAAACATGCTTCGCTAAAAACTCATATTCGAACTGCGTTCAAATCATGACTTCGAATTTCAACATATTTTGAAGATCTTTTGGTAAAAGAGTTCAGGTCGAGTTTCTTTCGTCGAGCTCGAAAAACTCACCATCATATTTGAGTGTTTCATTTATCTACAATAAATGATATTTTCATATAAATATCGTAAAGTGACGTTTTCTTTTTCTCAAAAAAGCAAGAAAACCATTATATAAATAGAAACATAATTACATGGCACAGTGATTGTGCATGCCCAACCATTTTATGTGGGCCAGAATCAAAGAAACGAAAACGATCGGTATGTATGTTATACACAGCTATTTAGATTTGTCGAGTGAATTAGTTAGCATAAAACCCGAAGCAGAATCTGACATTTTGTTTGCAGGTACTATTGAATTAGCCAACTCCGGGGCGATGATTTGTTGATAAAACGGATAAATCGAGATTTATCAACCATTGGTGCCATTTTAGAGAAGCCTTCTTAAGTCTTTATGAAATTTAATTGAAGTTTTGTAACTGAATGCCCGAAATGATCATGTTTGGTTCCCAATGTTTATTCTGAAATACTTTTGATTTCTATTCCTCCAAATCGTATATCCACAAATCCATTTTGTTACTTGCCAAATTATTTTGCCCATCGAGGTGTTATCAAGATTTTGATCTTCCTTGAAAGTTTCCTCTAATTTTGTGATGTTGTGAGATTGCGAGTTCCACCATTTAGTAATAGTGACCAAATGTTCGCACTAGCCGAGCAGTTTATCAAAATATGATCGACTGTTTCCACACTATTGTTGCCTATTGGGTAATGAATTGTGTCTAAATCAAAATCACCTTTATCGAGTTCCGATCTTGTAGGTATTTTCCTGTGAATTGTTATCCATAAAAATGTCAACCTTTTAATGTAGAGCTTTGTTGTGAATTGTTTCCTCGTTAGAAGGATATTCTTCGAGTAGTTTGTTGTCGAGCAGCAAGGCAAGAGCATTTATAGTGAACGATCCCGATGCATCCAATCCCCATTTCCATAAATCTCCATGTTGGACAAATAAATAGATGACATAAGTTGGTTGAGATTATCAAGTTTAGATAGAGCGCGACCACTAAAAGGATTGATCCAGCTCCAAGTTTCGTTGCATTGTACGTTTGTTTTTTATGTTCTTTTAGCGATTGTGACTTATGTGTTTGTCTCGAGTTTGAATAATCCCCTAAAGGTGTTTTAAAGATTGTTATTTTCGATCCATGTGTCATGCTAGAATTTGGTTGAATGACCATCTCCAACAGCTCTTAACAAGGACGAAGAGAAACATAAACCTGTTGCATCAACCTAGTGACCAGCTTTAACAATTTCCATCCATGTTGTGCTACCAAAAGGGTTCCTGCAAGTGTTAGTTTCCAAAAGGCAAGCGTCTTTTCCATATATGCTAGTTATAACTTTGGCCCAAAACGCGTTAGGTTCTATTTTAAAGCGCTACCACCATTTACATATTAGAGATAAGTTTTTAGCATGAAGAGAACCTATGTTTAATCCCTCCTTTTTGTATGGTAGAAGTTCCCGGTCCCATTTAACCCAACAACTCCCATTTAACCCAACAAAGTTTTCTAGTCGAGCCATTACCCCCTAGAAAAAAATATGTCTAAATGATTCTAGAGTTTTAATGATACTTGCTAGGGCACGAAAGACAAAAAAAAATATAAAGGTAAGCTACTAAGTATAGATTTCACCATGACGTCCATCGAAAAAAATAGTCTTGGCTTTCCAATTCACAAGACTTTTCTTGATTTGTCAATAACTGGTTAACAGGTTGTTGCTTTGCACATCTTCACTCCAATAGGCATTCCAAGAGATGTGAAGGGCAAAGATCCTGATGAGCATTCTAAACATTAAGGCAACTCCTTTACATCTTCTTTTGAAACACCAATACTAAAAAGGTTGCTTTTTTAAACTTTACTTTTAATCCTGAAAGCTCTTCAAAACATTTTAGGTGTTTGGTTATATTCGATGCGTTGCATTTACTCCATTCACTAAAGAATACAGTGTCATCTGCATATTGTAGGTGTGAAACTACTATTTTATCATTTTCCACGTCGATGCCCTTAATAAAGCCATTTTCAATTGCTCTTTTTGTTAGAATGTGTAAGTAACTAGGGGGGGGGGGGGGTTGAATAATTACTTAGTGTAATTTTGAAAACATTTTCGATTTAGAGCTTGAGATTACTATAGTGTGATTTGAATAGTTTGTTCACAAGTATAATAAATACGAAGATAAAGGATAAGAGAACAAACACGGAATCGGGAAGATGTTAACTAATCTTCCTTAATCCACTCCTCAATTCTAACGAATTGAGAGTTAGTTGCACTATGATGCTCCAAACTCGGTGGAGTGTCCGGATACAACACTAGCTCCTTGATAAGCCGCAACTTATGAACCCTTATGCCCCATTGAAGAATTCACAATCACCAAATACTCTTACCAATAGATCATAATGCTACCACCAAGTGAAACCTCACTTATCTTCTATGTGATGCCCCGTACAAAACCATCGTGTACGAATCATCAACAACAGGATCATTACAAGGTGATGTACTATATGCTGTAATTAAAGAAGTTGCATTCACGATAAAAAGGTGATGTCATAACCGACATCAAATGTTTTACATTTCAAAAGCATGCTTCACTAAGTAGAAGCAAATAATAAGTGTATGTGACCACAATGGTCGTTACAAGTCATAGTTCAAAAGTACGAATGTTTGAATGCAAAATAAAGTAGTTCATGCGATGACAACTCTAAGCAGCGGGTGTCTACAGAACGACTAATACACAGCGGAAGCTAACCTCAAGCACCTGAGAAAAACATGCTTAAAAACGTCAACACAAAGGTTGGTGAGCTATAGTTTAAGTATAACAGTATATAAGGTAGGCCACGAGATTTCAGTGCTACAAAGAGCGTTTCAAAACAGTATGATAAAGTATATGTTAACCGTGGGCACTTGGTAACTAACTTAACGTTTATGCCCCCTGAAAGTACACTTGGCAAGTGCGTATGTTTACGAAGTATTAAACACTCGTTAAATGCTAGCGCTACTAGCCCGAGTGGGGATGTCAAACCCTATGGATCCATATCTAAGATTCGCGTTCACGGTTCAAAAACCAATGATTAAACGTTACCGAGCTAAAGGGAATGTTTCTGCCGTTATATAACCCACATATATATAAGTTTAAGTACTCGTGCCTAGTATGTAAAACATAAAATCCGCATGTATTCTCAGTTCCCAAAATAAGTTAAAGTAAAAAGGGGATGCTATAACTCACAATGATATGTAGCGGTAAAGTAGTAGTCGGGAAAGGTGTGCAAGTAAATGGTCCGAAGTCCTCAACCTAAGTCAAATAGTACTAAGTCAGTAAATCGTCTTAATAGGTTTAAAAGTATGTATTTAAGGTCTTAAGGGTCATCATCATTCATCATTAAACAAAAGGCGTAAAGTAAGTTTCGTTTATGAAAGTAGTTTTCAACAAAGTCTGACTTCAGTCAGTCACCACGGCCTCTACCCTTACTGAATTAAGGTGAGACCAGTGGCCATGGCTCTGTCTATGAGTCTCTTAAGTGTGGTAAAATTTACAGAAGCAAACTCGTCTTGGTTTGACCGTGGCGACGGTCTAAGTGCGAGTAGGTCAGAAATTTCTGCACAACGTTAAAGGACATAGTAACGATCGGAGGGCCATAAATCCTAAACCGTAACTCGGATTAAGACGAGTCCTATATGAAAAGTTATCTACCCGAAAAGATCTATCTAAAAATCAAGGTTAGAACAGCCCAGGTCTACTGGTCTGTTCCAGAAGCATCAGGTCAGAAAGTTTTGGACAGAAACAGTAAGTTTAAAAGGGTTCCGGTGGTCTTGGTGCTTGATGTTCATCATGGTTCTCATCCTTGATGCATATAGCTTCAAGTGTATAACTCATTGATGTATCTACATCATCTTAATCAAGTCTTGACCATCATAACCCTAGTGCAAGTCTAAGACATGAAGCACAACTCACTTAAGAGTTGCATGTAGTTTGATGAACCAAAGTTACATCAAAGTCTTAGGTTTGACACTTACATGGACTTTAAAGCTAATAACAAGTTACAAACTTGAATGTAAACTAACTAATCAAGATCATAAGTAGTTGAACATAGTTCTTAGTTTGATCTTGAAGATCCAAGACTCAAAAGTCTAGATCCAAAGTTATATTTAAAGAAAACTTATTTGTGTGTTCTTGAACTTTCAAGGTTAACTTAATTTGTTCAAGAGATATGAGATCAAGACTAACTTGTAGTACTTGACCATATAAACTAACTACATGAAATTAAAGTGCATAAATTGAAGAAGTAAACTTAAATAAACAAGAAAAGGTTCATGGTTATTCATACTTTAAAGATTCAAACCAAAGTTTGATCTTTAGAAAGTAAACTTTAAAGTTTACTTCATGAGCTTCAAGTATGTCTTTAATCAACACATGGAACTTGCAACTTTTGAAACAATTGAAGTAGAATCATAAACTAGTGAGTTTATGTTCTTGTGTTCTTGAACTTACAAGATAATAGAAGAACCAAAACTAGAAAGTTAGGTTCTTGAAAGCTAGTAAGTAACTACAACAACAAGATGAAACAAGTAACAACAACAAACAAGAAATCAAACAAGCAAGTAACAAAAGATGATGATGATGATTTAGTATGTATATAATTCAGTTTCTAACAAGAAAAGAAGAAGAGAAAGAGCTTGAAAGAACACTCACACTTGAGAGCAAAAGATGAGAGGATGTTTGAGAGAAAAGTGAGTGTGTGTGTGTAAATGAAAGAGTAATATGAATACTAGTGAGTATGTAGTGTAAAAAAAATTCAAAACACCACTAAATGACCACCAAGGCCGACGGCTTTTGGAGTGGGGGAGGGGGAAAGAGTTTGTTTGTTGGTTACATGGATGAAAAGTCTTAAAAGTTGGATACTTGGTGTTAGTTCATGGGGATTAGATGATAACTAGATTCTCATGTGACAAAACTAACTAGTTACATTTACAAGTACTACTTACATGACTAAGTGGGCTAGTCAAGTCCATTTAAAAGGTAGGGTGGGCTTGGAAGCCCAATAACATAAGTCCATTTACTTTAAACAAGCCCAAGTTCAATAATTCACAAGTTAAACCAATTAAAGCCCAAGTAACTAACTAGTCACCATAGTTAATTAAAATGATTAATAAAATTAATCATGAATGCAAATAATATCTAGAAATATTATTCGTGAAAGTTCCGGGTGTCACAAAGACGTTTCGGGCACTTAAAAGTCAAGTACGGGCAATCATAGCAACATGTAAATGTAATAACATACATTCATTTAATCACACGTATTAATAATAGTAATTATTAATAAATAAATGTTGGAAATTCCAGGGTCGTTACATTACCCACCTGTTGAAGAAAATTTCGTCCCGAAATTTAAGCTGAGGTAGATGGAGGAGTCGGGAAAAGGTGAGGATACTTTCGCATCATTTGATCCTCTCGTTCCCAAGTAAACTCAGGTCCTCGTTTGGCATTCCATCGTACTCGTACAATCGGAATCTTGTTGCGTTTCAAAGTTTTGATCTCACGATCCATGATCTCAACAGGTTCTTCCACAAAGTGAAGTTTATCGTCAATCGTAAGTTCCTCAAGTGGTATGATCAGTTCAGGTGGAGCAAGACACTTCTTCAAGTTTGATACGTGGAAGGTAGGATGAACTGAACTCAGTTGTGTTGGAAGATCAAGGCGATAAGCAACGGGTCCAACACGCTCCAAAATTTCAAAAGGACCAATGTACCGCGGGTTTAACTTTCCGCGCTTCCCAAAACGGATCACACCCTTCCAAGGTGCAACCTTCAACATAACACGGTCTCCAACATTGAATTCAAAGTCCTTACGTTTAAGATCGGCATAACTCTTTTGGCGATCACGGGCAGTCTTAAGTCTAGCTTGAATCTGAGCAATCTTCTTCGTGGTTTCGTGGACTATCTCGGGTCCGGTGATTTGCTTTTCGCCTACTTCGGCCCAACAAATAGGAGATCGGCACTTACGGCCATACAATGCTTCAAAAGGTGAAGCATTAATGCTAGAGTGATAACTGTTGTTGTACGAGAATTCGGCGAGTGGCAAATGTCTTTCCCAGGCCTTTCCAAAATCAATGACACATGCACGCAGCATGTCCTCCAAGGTCTGAATCGTTCGTTCACTTTGCCCGTCAGTCTGAGGATGATACGCAGTACTCATATCGAGACGAGTTCCCATGGCTTCTTGCAAAGAACGCCAAAATCTAGAAGCAAAATGGGGATCGCGATCGGAGATGATCGATAAAGGTACACCATGACGAGATACAACCTCTTTGATGTATAACTGAGCAAGTCTCTCCATTGTATCCGTTTCCTTCATCGCTAGAAAGTGTGCAGATTTGGTAAGGCGGTCAACAATAACCCAAATAGTATCGTATCCGCCCACCGTCTTTGGTAGCTTGGTGATGAAATCCATTGTGATCCTTTCCCACTTCCATTGTGGGATTTCCGGCTGTTGAAGTAACCCAGAAGGTCTCTGATGTTCGGCCTTAACTTTCGAACAAGTCAAACACTTCCCAACATAAGTTGCAACGTCCTTCTTAAGATTTGGCCACCAATACTGTTCTTTAAGGTCGTGGTACATTTTGCCTGCTCCAGGGTGAATCGAATATCTCTATTTGTGTGCTTCATCAAGTATCAGGTTTCGTAGATCTCCATAATAAGGTACCCAAATTCTTCCGGCATAACATCGGAGTCCAGACTCCCTAACCTCGAATCGAGAGACAAGTATGTTCAAATGTTCATGAGATATGTTCTCCTCCTTGAGAGCCTCATCTTGGGCTACTCTGATCTGGCTGTTGAGGTTCGAATGGATGGTGATGTTCAGAGCCCTAACACGAAGAGGTGCCGTCCTCTCCTTTCGGTTTAAAGCGTCAGCTACAACATTGGCCTTGCCAGGGTGATAACGGAGTTCACAATCGTAGTCGTTGAGCGTCTCGATCCATCGACGTTGTCTCATATTCAGTTGCTTCTGATCAAAGATGTGCTGGAGACTCTTGTGATCGGTGAAAATAGTGCTCTTAGTTCCATACAAATAATGTCTCCACAATTTAAGCGCAAAGACAACGGCTCCAAGCTCAAGATCATGTGTAGTGTAGTTCCGCTCGTGAATCTTCAATTGGCGGGAGGCATAGGCAATAACCTTTGATAATTGCATCAGTATACAACCAAAGCCACTCTTCGATGCATCACAATAAACAACAAAGTCGTCACTGCCTTCAGGAAGTGATAGGATAGGTGCGGTGGTTAACTTCTTCTTCAAAGTTTGGAATGCTGATTCGTGTGCGGGTTCCCAAATGAACTTCTTGCCCTTGTGAGTCAGTGCGGTCAAAGGACGCGCAATCAGAGAAAATCCTTCGATGAATCTTCGGTAATAACCGGCGAGACCTAAGAATTGGCGAATATGCGTTGGAGTAGTGGGGGTCTCCCACTTGCTGATGGCTTCAATCTTGGCGGGATCAACTTTGATACCCTGGTCGCTTACAACATGACCCAAAAATTGTACTTCCTTCAACCAAAATTCACACTTGGAGAATTTGGCGTAAAGTTGTTCTTGTCTTAAGAGTTCAAGCACTAATCGGAGATGTTGCTCATGTTCTTCTTCACTCTTAGAGTAGATGAGGATATCATCTATGAAGACGATAACAAACTTGTCCAAGTAAGGCATGCAGACACGATTCATGAGATCCATGAACACGGCAGGTGCATTTGTCAAACCGAATGGCATCACGAGGAACTCATAATGACCATAACGGGTTCTGAATGCAGTCTTCATCATGTCACTTTCCTTCACCCTCAACTGGTGATAGCTGGATCATAAATTGATCTTTGAATAGACACTCGATCCTTGTAGTTGATCAAAAAGATCGTCAATTCGTGGAAGAGGATACCGATTCTTGATTGTCAATTTGTTGAGCTCACGGTAGTCGATACACATACGAAAGGATCCATCCTTCTTCTTCACAAACAACACAGGTGCGCCCCAAGGCAAGAAACTTGGTTGGATAAATCCACGGTCTAACAGCTCTTGTAGT
Organism: Rutidosis leptorrhynchoides; assembly: GCF_046630445.1. Classification (NCBI taxonomy): domain Eukaryota; kingdom Viridiplantae; phylum Streptophyta; class Magnoliopsida; order Asterales; family Asteraceae; genus Rutidosis; species Rutidosis leptorrhynchoides. Next base: position 333,781,354 of record NC_092339.1, on the reverse strand, counting down.
TGACTCTGTAATTCTTGCATCTCGGAAGGTGCGAGTCTATAAGGTGCGCGAGCTACAGGTGCAGCTCCTGGCACTAAATCAATCTGAAACTCTACTGCTCTCTGCGGCGACAATCCAGGCAATTCCTCTGGGAAGACATCGGAAAATTCGTTCACAATTCGAACATCGTTCACGCTCTCCACCTCAGTTTCTACCGCTTTCACATGTGCTAGGACAACAAAACGTCCCTTCTTCATAATCTTTTGCGCTTTCACGCAACTAATGAGGTTCAACTTCGAGGTACATCTCTTTCCATAGATAACCAGTGGTTCGCCATCTCCTTGTGGTATGCGAAGTGCTTTATCTCCACAGATAATATCGGCCTTTAACTTGCTCAACCAATCCATACCGACGATCACGTCATAACTTCCCAGTTTGATAGGTATCAAATCAATTTCGAAATCTGCACCAGCTATGTTGATAATAGCTCCTCGACTAATATGGTCAACCTTTTCAAGTTTTCCATTGGCGACCTCGACAAGCATACTTTCTTTTAACGGGACTAATGACCAATTAATCTTATCGCAAAAATGTCTACATACATAACTTCTATCCGCACCAGTATCAAACAAGACAGAAGCTAAAAGATTGTTGATTGTGAATATACCTGTCACCAAGTCGGGGTTATCGCGTGCATCCCTTGCATTAACATTAAAAGCTCTACCACGAGGTGGCTCGCCATCTTTTCGCTTGTTTGGGCACGCATTTCTGAAATGGCCCGTCTGCCCGCATTCATAACACTTCTTCGGCCCTGTGGGGTTCGGCTTCCCATTCAAAGTGGTGACCTTGCAGTCTTTTCCGATATGCCTAGCCCGTTGGCATTTCTTACAAACAACATTGCAATACCCAGTGTGGTGTTTGTAGCACTGTTTGCATTGTGGTAAGGTTCCTTTGTAGTTCGGGTTGGTGTTGGTGTTGTTGTTGGGATTAGGGTTTCCACCATTGTTGTGCCTCTTGGCGGGGGTTTGATCGTAGTTTCTCCCCCTGTTGTTGTTGTTGTTGTGGTTGTTGTGGTTGTTGTCCCATTTCCTCTTTTCGCTACTACCAGCTTCAAACTTAGCCTTCTCCGGCTCGTCGTAGATGATTTGATTCAGGAGAGTATGCGCCATGCGCATTGCTTCGGGGACATTCGGTGGCTTGGATGAGGTGACATTACCCTTGATGGACTTAGGAAGTCCCGAGAAGTATTTCTCCATGCGCTTGAATTCGGGGGTGACCATGGTCGGACACATCAGTGCTAACTCCAAAAACCTACGATTGTAACTGTTAAGGTCGTTCCCTACGACCTTCAACTGCATGAATTCAATTTCCATCTTCTGAATTTCGGTTCTCGGACAATACTCATCAATCATAGCCGCCTTGAATTCCTCCCATGGCGTAGCATACACCTCATTGATACCTTTCGCTTGAGCTAACGTGTTCCACCACGTTAGCGCGCCGTCAGATAGCGTGCAAGATGCAAACTTGGTCTTATTGTCCTCCGAACAGTTGCTAACTCGGAATACTGATTCAAGTTTCTCGAACCATCTGGTGAGACCAACTGGTCCCTCGGTGCCGCTGAAGTTATGCGGTTTGCAGCTCTGGAATTCCTTGTATGTACACCCATTTCGAACGGGTGGAATAACCAGTGGTGGTGGCGGTGGAGCTTCGAGATTTCTTTCTGCTAGGGCTGCAGCGACCCGTTCGTTGATCATGTCCTCAATCTGGGCGGCGGTAGGTGTGGATCTTCCGTTAGCCATGATATTCTAAACAAAATTTTTGACTCAAGTCAAAATCTAGTATGCAAGTAGTAATAATACAGTATATAGTGACCAACATGGAATCAAAACATCACATGTTATTAAATAATGCATCTAGGTACAAATACCACAGAATCATCGTACATCAATGTAAATCGAACATCGTGCAAGAATTAAATAACGCAAAGTTTCATTCATTAATAATAATAAGTTTCATACATCTGAATAAGTTCGTACAATACATATGAAATACATGAAACTACAACTAGATTACATCATGAAATCTAAATATAAAGTCCTACGGTGAAGGCGGGTGAACTGCTCCTCGAGCTAACTGCTCCTCGAGCTCAGTGACTCGAGCTCAGAGAGTCTCAACCTCCCTCATCAGTTCCTCATTAGAGGGAGCTGGTGGGGCAGGCAGTGCAGGTGAGGCGGGTGGTGCCGGTGGTGCTGATGTAGATGGTCCGGCTCCGGATGTAGACGGTACGTCCCTAGATGTAAGTGGTCCGTTTCTAAATCTTGGTGGTACGGTTCCAGGAATAGTCAATACATAACGGGGAACCTTACGTATCTGTGGGTCGACAGGGTATGGCACAACTCGTTTACGAGCAGTAACCCTACGACGATGGCCAAATGCGTCAGTAAAAGCACGACCTCCATTCACCCCTGGAATGACGGTGCCGTCGAAACGGTACCGCTTCTTCGGCGGGGTGGAGGGTGCCTGAATAGGTCTATCAGTAGGATCCTCATCATCGCTGGAGTCGTCTGATGATGAAGAATCGGCGGATGATGAGTCATCCGAATCGGGTGGTAGTGACACTGGTGGCTGAGCTGGTAATCCGAAGCGTCTGAAAGCGGCCAACATCTGTCTGTGTCTTCCTGGCGGAATCACGACTAAACGTCCGTCGGGAGTGCGTCGGCAAGGCATGCGCATGTGGTTACGAAACGGACCTTCCCCGAACTCCGCGGGGATCTCAATACCACCAATGTGGGGCTGTGACCTCGAGGGTCCGGGAGCAGACACTGGGGCAGGTGCACTAGTACCAGCTCTGGAAGTGGAAGCACCGGGATCACTAGTGGGTGTCGGGGCTGGTGTATCGGCAGTAGTAGCAGCAGGTGTAGCAGTAGGTAAGGCGACGGGGTCTGAGTCTGTACTGCCCGAAATGCCAGCAGGTGGAACATCCGACATCTGAACAAGGAAAAATAAATTTTCCATGTCAGTATGTCATAAAGCAAGCAAATAATAGGCCAACAGTTTAAATCATGTATAACGGTAACAAGCATGGCAATAACAGTAATTCGTATGAAAGTAGTATGCAATCAAAAGCAAGTAGCATCATGCAGTAGTGAAATCATGTAGTAGCATATGGCATATAGCAGTAACAGTAAGCAGCAGCAAGCAGTAAGTTCAGCAGAAACACGTAAACTAGCAAGTTGTAGATTAGTCCTACTAGTGAATCCTACTCGGGTCGGTCTTAGACTCACTAATGCAACCTAATTCCCTACAACCAATGCTCTGATACTAAATGTGATGCCCCGTATAAAACCATCGTGTACGAATCATCAACAACAGGATCATTACAAGGTTAAGTACTATATGCTGTAATTAAAGAAGTTGCATTCACGATAAAAAGGTGATGTCATAACCGACATCAAATGTTTTACATTTCAAAAGCATGCTTCACTAAGTAGAAGCAAATAATAAGTGTATGTGACCACAATGGTCGTTACAAGTCATAGTTCAAAAGTACGAATGTTTGAATGCAAAATAAAGTAGTTCATGCGATGACAACTCTAAGCAGCGGGTGTCTACAACACGACTAGTACACAGCGGAAGCTAACCTCAAGCACCTGAAAAAAACATGCTTAAAAACGTCAACACAAAGGTTGGTGAGCTATAGTTTAAGTATAACAGTATGTAAGGTAGGCCACGAGATTTCAGTGCTACAAAGAGCGTTTCAAAACAGTATGATAAAGTATATGTTAACCGTGGGCACTTGGTAACTAACTTAACGTTTATACCCCCTGAAAGTACACTTGGCAAGTGCGTATGTTTACGAAGTATTAAACACTCGTTAAATGCTAGCGCTACTAGCCCGAGTGGGGATGTCAAACCCTATGGATCCATATCTAAGATTCGCGTTCACGGTTCAAAAACCAATGATTAAACGTTACCGAGCTAAAGGGAATGTTTCTGCCGTTATATAACCCACACATATATAAGTTTAAGTACTCGTGCCTAGTATGTAAAATATAAAATCCGCATGTATTCTCAGTTCCCAAAATAAGTTAAAGTAAAAAGGGGATGCTATAACTCACAATGATATGTAGCGGTAAAGTAGTAGTCGGGAAAGGTGTGCAAGTAAATGGTCCGAAGTCCACAACCTAAGTCAAATAGTACTAAGTCATTAAATCATCTTAATAGGTTTAAAAGTATGTATTTAAGGTCTTAAGGGTCATCATCATTCATCATTAAACAAAAGGCGTAAAGTAAGTTTCGTTTATGAAAGTAGTTTTCAACAAAGTCTGATTTCAGTCAGTCACCACGGCCTCTACCCTTACTTAATTAACGTGAGACCAGTGGCCATGGCTCCGTCTATGAGTCCCTTAAGTGTGGTAAAATTTACAGAAGCAAACTCGTCTTGGTTTGACCGTGGCGACGGTCTAAGTGCGAGTAGGTCAGAAATTTCTGCACAACGTTAAAGGACATAGTAACGATCGGAGGGCCATAAATCCTAAACCGTAACTCGGATTAAGACGTGTCCTATATGAAAAGTTATCTACCCGAAAAGATCTATCTAAAAATCAAGGTTAGAACAGCCCAGGTCTACTGTTCTTTTCCAGAAGCATCAGGTCAGAAAGTTTTGGACAGAAACAGTAAGTTTAAAAGGGTTCCGGTGGTCTTGGTGCTTGATGTTCATCATGGTTCTCATCCTTGATGCATATAGCTTCAAGTGTACAACTCATTGATGTATCTACATCATCTTAACCAAGTCTTGACCATCATAACCCTAGTGCAAGTCTAAGACATGAAGCACAACTCACTTAAGAGTTGCATGTAGTTTGATGAACCAAAGTTACATCAAAGTCTTAGGTTTGACACTTACATGGACTTTAAAGCTAATAACAAGTTACAAACTTGAAAGTAAACTAACTAATCAAGATCATAAGTAGTAGAACATAGTTCTTAGTTTGATCTTGAAGATCCAAGACTCAAAAGTCTAGATCCAAAGTTATATTTAAAGAAAACTTATTTGTGTGTTCTTGAACTTTCAAGGTTAACTTAATTTGTTCAAGAGATATGAGATCAAGACTAACTTGTAGTACTTGACCATATAAACTAACTACATGAAATTAAAGTGCATAAATTGAAGAAGTAAACTTAAATAAACAAGAAAAGGTTCATGGTTGTTCATACTTTAAAGATTCAAACCAAAGTTTGATCTTTAGAAAGTAAACTTTAAAGTTTACTTCATGAGCTTCAAGTATGTCTTTAATCAACACATGGAACTTGCAACTTTTGAAACAATTGAAGTAGAATCATAAACTAGTGAGTTTATGTTCTTGTGTTCTTGAACTTACAAGATAATAGAAGAACCAAAACTAGAAAGTTAGGTTCTTGAAAGCTAGTAAGTAACTACAACAACAAGATGAAACAAGTAACAACAACAAACAAGAAATCAAACAAGCAAGTAACAAAAGATGATGATGATGATTTAGTGTGTATATAATTCGGTTTCTAACAAGAAAAGAAGAAGAGAAAGAGCTTGAAAGAACACTCACACTTGAGAGCAAAAGATGAGAGGATGTTTGAGAGAAAAGTGAGTGTGTGTGTGTGTAAATGAAAGAGTAATATGAATACTAGTGAGTATGTAGTGTAAAAAAAATTCAAAAACCACTAAATGGCCACCAAGGCCGACGGCTTTTGGAGTGGGGGAGGGGGAAAGAGTTTGTTTGTTGGTTACATGGATGAAAAGTCTTAAAAGTTGGATACTTGGTGTTAGTTCATGGGGATTAGATGATAACTAGATTCTCATGTGACAAAACTAACTAGTTACATTTACAAGTACTACTTACATGACTAAGTGGGCTAGTCAAGTCCATTTAAAAGGTAGGGTGGGCTTGGAAGCACAATAACATAAGTCCATTTACTTTAAACAAGCCCAAGTTCAATAATTCACAAGTTAAACCAATTAAAGCCCAAGTAACTAACTAGTCACCATAGTTAATTAAAATGATTAATAAAATTAATCATGAATGCAAATAATATCTAGAAATATTATTCGTGAAAGTTCCGGGTGTCACAAAGACGTTTCGGGCACTTAAAAGTCAAGTACGGGCAATCATAGCAACATGTAAATGTAATAACATACATTCGTTTAATCACACGTATTAATAATAGTAATTATTAATAAATAAATGTTGGAAATTCCAGGGTCGTTACATTCTAGAACTCTTTAAGAAGATAATTTACAAGTAAACTCATAACTAAGTTTACAATCACTCTTGCTTGAATCACTCTAAATTAATTACAATGAAATTTGAAAGATATCAGTAAATGTATAGAAATGTAAGTGCAATAGATGAGTCTTTAAGTGCTCTAAGGTTTGGCTTTTATAGGCAAGAGAAATTCAAACCCGAATGTCTGCGGCTCACCCCACGGTCGACCGTGGTTCGACCGTGCAGCTCTAATCTCTGAATTTTGTAGCCGCTTGAGATCTTTTACTTTGACTTTTTTCCTTATTAGATGGCTGCAATTAGATGCCAAAAACATCTGAAAAGACCTACATTATCCCTTTTGTCTTGGAAGCATTCTTTAAAGTTGATCTAGGCTTGAAAGAGAAAAGTCACTTTGTACTAGAGGTGTGTCATTGATTTCCTTTTAAGGCAAATGCATAATTTTGATCCCATGACAACCATAAGCTTCCAAACTTCAAGTCACAAGTCTTCAACCACTTTGTCAACATTAGTTTTGCAAGTATATGCTTTCATTGGCAACTTGCAAGCTTCCAAATTAGACTAACTTGTTTTCATATGAAGACTTTTGGGAGTTTACACTAAACTCTTATTAAACACATGATTAGTGCTTAATGGTTACTCAAGTGAAGAGCATCTCTTTAATTGGGACTTAATGACCATCTTTTAATTTAGATTTATGAAAGTACACTTTGAATATGACCAAAACTCATTTGAATATGAAGGGGCAACTATTTTAAGTATGTTTAAACAAGTTTTATAAATTATAGATGCCCCGAATTAGTTAAACATTTTTCGATGAAAAATCTTGACAGTGGGTTTCTGCGGTCAACCCACGGCTGACCGTGCAGTCGATCGTGTACCTTGTTTCGAAGAACAAAGGTACAGGGCATCCACGGTCAGATCTGCGGTCGATCGTGGATCGACCGTGCTCCTTTAATATGTTTTTAAATGACTCTTTTGACTTATCGGTTTGTTTTTTGGTCGTTTGCTAGAGATAGTGTAGGCTTATGAACTTATGTTGTTCTATACGTTGTTGTAAGCACACAAGACATGGTGTCATCATCAAAACAAAGTGTTTAACATTTGAATATTAATATTGGATTACTAACCAACATTCTCCCCCTTTTTGATGATGACAAACCTATGTAAGTGTGCTTAAGCATGTAGTACAACACATGTGTTAACATCACTTACCATACGCTTTCTCCCCCATTTATCGAAGCAAAAAGGTTAGCTCCCCGTGGAACTAAGCACGCCCTAGAGTAATGCTCCCCCTTGAATGGTACATAATGGTTGATGATATAGCTCCCCCTTGAAATGTGCAATATAAAACTCATAGAAAAGATCATTAGTACTGATATCGCTCCATTTATATATGTTTTATCTCGCGATATCTCCCTCTCTTTGTTCGGTTTATGATGATCTTGGAGCCTATTTTGTGTGTTATTGAGCTAAATGGTAATTTAAGGGCTAAAGACTTGATTTAGTGTAAAATTGACCAAATCTTGAGCAAAATTGGCAAAGGAAATGACAAGTGCAGGATTCATCTCAAAAAGCACCGCTCCTGAACTAAGAGCGCCGCTCCTGTGGGGCAAAAGCACCGCACCAACATGAAAAGCGACGTTCTTATGCACATTTCAGCTCCATTTTCCACCAGTGACCAGAAGCGCCATTCCTAAAGTCAGGAGTGCCGCTCCTATCCAGACAAAAGCGGCGCTCCTATAGCAAAAGCGTCGTCCCAGAATGTTGCCAAAAGCGGCGTTCCGGATCAAAAGCGCCGTTCCTCAATTAAGCTAAAATCGCCGCTCCTGCATCAAAAGCGGCGCTCCTGTCGCTATTTTAGCCCAGATTTTCAGCACTATAAAAGGAACGAGATTAGGTCATTTTTCATATGCATCTTTAGAGAGCAGCTGTCTTAGGTTCGAATTTTACATACAAAACCCTAATTTCATCATCCATTGGTGTTTAAGGGTGGATTCAAGGAGGCTAGCTCTAGATTCATCATTGTTTAGCTTAGATCTTCATCTTCTTTACATTTTGGGTTGTAATCTTCACTTTACTTTACATACTTTGCATTAATTACTTGTAATAACTTGAAGATGATGATCATTTATGTTTCTATGCTTATTATTAGTTTGATCATAGCCATGATTGGCTAAATCTCTTGTGTTTGCTTATCTATGAATCTCTAATGCTAGTGTTTGCCTCAAAATCAATTGAATAATGTTGTTTGAATGAATTACATAATCATGTGTTATTGAGTTAGCTAAAGATCTATTGCTATGAGTTTGTTTTAGGCTTGACTTTGATTACATATGTTGAGTAGCTCTCTTAGTGATTTGAGAAGTGAATCAATGTGTGCTTCAACACCGTAGGTGATCTAGACAACTAGTTTAGGAATTTCAAGTGATTGTGTTCTTGATCTAGGTTGGTTTTCAAGTGGCCTTTAGTCAACATAGTAGTGCCGATTATCTTAAGTGATTTCGATAATTGGTGGTTTTAAGTGATTTCAATCTAGGCATAATCTCAATAACAAAATCGTGCTTAACTCGGTCTTAGAATACAATGCTTATGTGAATTCACGGAGTGTTATTTGAATTGAGGTTTAGTAGTGATCCTAAACATTTATGTGACGACCCGGAAATTTCCGGTCAAATTTAAACTTAATCTTTATAAGATTCTGACACGATAAGCAAAGTCTGTAATATTGAGTCTCAAAAATTCTTGAACTATTTACATAGATTCATTTGACCTTTAACTATTTCCGACGATTCACGAACAAATTGATGGTAAATAAATATGGAAGTAAATAAATGTATATTTATATATAAATGTAAGTATTGGAAATGATAAAATATTATTAATTCATTAAAAATTAAACATGTAAAATATTATAAAAAATAAATTGTTACCAAAATAAATTTATGTATAGGTATATATTACTCCTATAATAATTATTATCATATGTATATTAGATTATATGTAAAAACTATAAATATTATATGTCGAAACTATTTTAAATGAATATAACATATCAAGTAAATATATATCTAATAATTATAAAACAATCATATTTAATATACAAACACATATATTATAATTTTTATTAAAATGAATAAATAATATTCAATATATGTTATATATGGTACAATTATAATACATACTATTATTATCTTAAATATAATTACACATTCAAAATATGATTGTTATATTAACATTACTATTAGTACTTTCATTCTTATTATTAATATTAATATATGTATCAGTAATATTATTATTTTTAATACAATATATATATATATATATATATATATATATATATATAATTTGGTATGAATAAGTTGATATATATAATTTGATATATTATTATTATTATCAATGTTATTATTTTTATTAATAATATTAGTATTATTATTATTAATTATATTATACATCTATGGTAATTGTTATTATTATCATTAGTAACATTATCATTACTATCATATTATTATAAATTTGTATTATTATTATTATTATGTATAATATTAAGAGCATTATTATTATTGTTATATTTATTAATAATATTAATTATAAATCTATAAAAATAAATATATAAATATAAGAGTTATACATATATATAGATATATAAATTCAAATAGATATATATATATATATATATATATATATATATACTAATATATATTAGGAAATCTGTATTATTATTATTATTATTATTATTATTATTATTATTATTATTATTATTATTATTATTATTATTATTATTATTAATATATTAAAATCAATAAATCGTACGAAAATGGTTACCCATAGCTATCATCACTGTAAATAAATTTGTTTGTGTCGGATTTTGTTATAAGTCTATTTCAATCCCATTACCAAACAAGAATTCATCCTTCATATAGAGACTTAAACGATTACTTTGAATTAAAATAGGAAAATTATATATAAAAAAAACCGTACCCTCTGTTATGAACTCAAACTGACATAATTCAAATTCAAAGCAATCCTCACAATCTAATAATGCAGAAGCGTTAGGAATCACATATATAAACTATCTGTAAGTTTTCAATCCTCAATTCTTTCTATTAATCTTTAATTTGAGGGTCAAAGTTTTGGGTTTTAAAAGTCAACTAGTGTTCTTGAATCAAATTCGAGTTTGTATTGATGTTTCCAGTTAATTTGATGATCCATAAAGATTATAGGAATGATTTGCAAAACAATTCATGTTGTAATCATAATCTATAACAGTTTTAAATTTAAAATCAATTTTTGAGTTCATGTGTTCTTGAAAGTGAAATACAAAAACTTGAATTCGAAACAAATTTCAAAAACTAAAAATGCAGAGTTGTTAGGAATCTTTTACTCAAACTTCCTGTAAAATCTCAAGTTCCAATTCTTAATAATGAATTCGAATTTGCGAGTCAAAGTTAATTTGTCAAAAGTCAACTGATTTGTTCATCGAGAAATTAGAGCTTGTTGTGATGTTTCAAGTTCAATTGACAATTCCAATAGTTTATATATATGATTTGAAAACTACTTCGTGAAGAAAGCGAGTCCTAAAATAAGCTAAAAATCAAAAAGTGAATTTTTTTTTAAAATGACGAGCAGCAGTACCTGCTGTATTCTATTTTTTATTTTTTATTTTTGTTATTTAAAACATCCTTTACTAGTTCCATGTTTGTTTTCAAGTCCTAAGTAAAACCCCGAATTAGTTATTTTGGTTATTGAGATCCTTTGGTCGTTTGATTTCAATGAAGAAGATGGAACGGATTGAAACAAATACGTGATATATATATGCTGGGGTGTAATATGAATCAGAAAGACATGAATGGCCGATTGGTTAAGTGTGTTTGCGGGTGAGAGAGAGGTCTCGGGTTCGAGCCCTGTTCAGGGCATATTTTTTTAGAAAAGCTTTGGAAGGTAGATTTCATTACCAAAAATTATTATTATCATTATTATTGTTATTTGTACTATAATTATAATTTTTATCATTATTATTATTACTAATATATGTATTATTATTATTATGATTATGATTATTATTGTTATTAAAATAAGTATAAGTATTAATAACATCATTATTATTATTAATATCATTATAAGTATTGTTATTATTAAAGTTTTTATCGTTAAGATCTTGTACTATTATTATTATAACTATAGTTACAATTAAGATTATCGTTATTACTAGGTATCATGAGTTTATGAACTAATGTCTTATGATATTGAATAAGTAAGTATGTATATAACTATAAAGTTTATATTGATTAGGATATGAATAACATAGCTATGGTCATAAGAATTATAAACAGAGAATTTATATGTACGTACGTACAAACATAAAACCATTAAGATCTTAAAATATTAGATTATTATGAAGAATGTTATGAAATAAAAAGTATTACAATTAAGTTATGATTTAAGTGTAACATAATTGAGAGTGAATAAAAATTATGATTTAAAGAGTATTGTTACAAATGTTAATTCGAAACTTCAAATATGAAAATAATATTTTGATAAATAATATTATGTATATATATAAATTTAGGGATTTAAAAACTATGGATAAAATGATGATTTAAGTAAGCTATTAATTATTAATATCATTATCATCAATATTATTACTAACACTACCATAAATAATAATTAGTATTATTATTATTATTATCATTTTTATTATTATTACTAGTATCATTATTATTATTAAAATAATTATTAAATATATAAAACCATATTTAAAACAGATAACCTAATTCTATTCTTAATAAGTATTAAGTAATTATTCAAGATATATAAAATAAATATATTTAAAATATGACATATGAATCATTAAATATAACAAGTATATTAATATTATTAATATATGAACTTGTTATATGTTTTAATATATATATGAATGATATAGGTTCGTGAATCCGAGGCCAACCCTGCATTGTTCAGTTCCGTCATATGTATTTTTACTACAAAATACAGTATAGTGAGTTTCATTTGCTCCATTTTTAAATGCTTTTGCAATATATATTTTTGGGACTGAGAATACATGCGCTGCTTTTATAAATATTTTACGAAATAGACACAAGTAATCGAAACCACATTATATGGTTGAATGATCGAAGCCGAATATGCCCCTTTTGCTTGGTAACCTAAGAACTAGTAAACCGATCTACTAATTGACGCGAATCCTAAAGATAGATCTATTGGGCCTAACGAACCCCATCCAAAGTACCGGATGCTTTAGTACTTCGATGTTGTTTATATCATGTCCGAAGGATTTCCCGAAATGATAGGGGATATTCTTATATGCATCTTGTTAATGTCGGTTACCAGGTGTTCACCATATGAATGATTATTTTTGTCTCTATGCATGGGACGTATATTTATGAGAATTGGAAATGAAAATCTTGTGGTCTATTAAAATGATGAAAATGATCGTTTATGATAAACTAATGAACTCACCAACCTTTTGGTTGACACTTTAAAGCATGTTTATTCTCAGGTATGAAAGAAATCTTCCGCTGTGCATTTGCTCATTTTAGAGACATTACTTGGAGTCATTCATGACATATTTCAAAAGACATTGCATTCGAGTCGTCGAGTTCATTAAGATTATTATTAAGTCTATTATAGTTGGATATATCAACTTTCGATGTAATGAAAGTTTGTCTTTTAAAAACGAATGAAATGTTTGTAAAATTGTATCATATAGAGGTCAAGTACCTCGCGATGTAACCAACTATTGTGAATCGTTTGTAATCGATATGGACTTCGTCCGGATGGATTAGGATGGGTCACTTCAATTTAATAGTTCAACAACTATTGTAATAAAAAAAATAGGCAAAATCGGGGCAAGCCAAGCATAGAGAGGATTAAATAAGTGAACACTTCTTAGTTAATTTGATTTAAGTCTTAATACTTCGTTACTTGTTTCTTGCTACTAGTTCACTTGTTAAGTTTAAGTTTGTTTAATTGTGCAGGTTTTAGTTGTTAGTTAATATCAATCACCCCCCCCCCCCCCCCCCCAATCAAACAAACCATAGGATAATTGATAGTTTCAAATATTCGACTTACACCGCTCCCTTGGGACGAACTTGATAAGAATATTTACATTGCAGTGCTATAATAATCGAGTTCTAAGTGCTCATTAGTTGTGTGTACCTATTTGTAGTGTTTAAATCATATATAAATTTTGAGGGTAAAAGATGTACGTTGCACAACACCATCACACTTTCTTGGCGCCGATGCCGGAGAGCGGTTAGCTTAGTTGGGTATTTGTTTTAAACTTTTGATTGTTCGATCCTTTCGTAGGGGTTTACTCTTATGAAAGTTACTTTTCTTGTTTTATATATTATTTTTGTTTGGAAAACCGCTTGTATTTGTGTTGTGATTGAAGGATAGGTACCTTTGGTGTATGAAAACATGGTCTCACAAGGATCAAGAGTTCACACATCCATTCTCTGATCCGGAAAAACACGTACACGGGGTTTACAATCGTAGAGAAGAAAGGGTATAAGGAGAAATTTCGAAGCTTTGCCATTTTGTTTAGAAGACATGGATCCTAACGGTCAACCGATTCTCAATGAAGAGGGTAATCCAATCAACCATGGTCCACCGGTTAATCAAAACTTATTAAATGATCCGAATGACACGCCGATGTGGAACGCTAGATTAGTTGCACCAACAATGATAGCACTGGCTATTACAAAACCACCAATCGAAGCGGAAAATTGGAAGATTGAGGGTAACTTTTTCACGTTGATCAAAGATACGTACTTTCAAGGGTTGATAGATGAGAATCCATTAGAACACATCCAACACTTTAATGATCTTTGTGATATCTACAAATACAAAGATGTCACCGATAACGCTTTTAAGTTAAGGGCATTCCCCTTTACACTTCAAGGAGAAGTGAAAGTTTGGTTAAGGAGCTTACCATACGATTCCATAAGAACTTTTCAAGATTTAACCAATGAGTTTATCAATCACTTCTTTCCACCGTCAAAAGTAGAACGACTTCCAATGGAGATTAATGGGTTCACCCAACGGGGTGATAAATCTTTGTATGATGCGTGGGTACGATTCAAGAAAATGTTAAGAGCTTGCCCACCGCAAGGTTTGACGAAAAAGGAGTACATCAACTCATTCTACCGGGGTTGTAATGCTTTGATGAAGCAATATCTTGATTCTTCATCCGGTGGAGTATTTATGTATAAATCACCAAATGCGGCCGAAATCTTATTGGAAGACATCTCAGTTAACACATATGAATGGGCACCTCCACCGCGAGATTTGACAAGGAAAAGTGTAGAACAAATCGAGAGTGATAATGGGCAAGTGACGCTTGCAAGCTTAAACAATCAATTTCAAACGTATGGGAAAGAGTTGAAAAAGATTCAACAAACGATAGTCACAATGCAAGTAGGTTGTCAACGACGCGAGGGTCCACATCTCACAAAGAATTGTCCTCAAATTACTCAATGCAATCATGTTGATCTAGATGACATTCCCATGAATTCGGATGCTCATGTGAACTACGTGAGTAATCAAAACTATCAACGGGGAGGAGCATCGAACCAAGGCTACTACAATCCTAATAAAAAACAAGTGTCATTCAACAATCAAACCAATACACCACCCGGATTTACAAACCAAAGCCAAAACCAAGGTTACAACAACAACTATAACCAAAACCGAAACAACAACTTTCAATACCAAAACCAACAACCTTACAACCATCAACCTTATAACAACCAAGCCAATTCGAATTATCAAAACAACCAAGGTTATAGTCACCACAAAATAACCAAGGTTATAATCAACAACTTTACCAAAACATTCAATAATCCCAACCTTCGAAAAGTTTAGAAGAAACCATACAAAACTATATCAAGAAGGTAGAATCAACCGAAGCTTTCCTAACAAAAGAAAATGAACTTTTGAAGCAACAAATACGAAACTAACAAGCTTCATTCCAAAATCTTGAGAGCACCGTTGGGAGACTTTCAAATCAAGTTGCCGAAAGAGCATAAGGAACTTTACCTTCAAACACTCAAGTTAACCCAAACAACAACTACATCAACAACAACAACCGAAACAACCAACACCCCTAACACAACCAACAAAACCAAAACAACAATAACACAAGAGTTATTCCTATTGAGAGCAACACTACCAATCCAAACCATAATCAAGTGAGTTCATCAAATTCAAACAATACTTATGCTCAAGTGAACTCGATAGATTCAACAGAAGAGGATCAAACCGAATATCCTCAAGTTTTCACGTTCAATGTTGAAGGGGACACGTTTGATTTCGATGAAGCGTTGGAAATTGATACAATAGATTATGGGGTATTCAAGTTTTCGGAGGATTCGAATGATGCAGTGTTCATTCCTTATCAAGTTAAAAGTGTAATGTCCATGGAGGATAACGAGTCGACATGCAAGGAACTAAAGGGTAATTTTGAGCAAATTAAATTAGGAAGGGTTGAAAAAGAGAAAAGGGTCGAAACTTTATTGAATGCAAAGGAGCAAAAGAACAAGGTCGAGGTTCTTACTACATCAACCAAAGAGAAAATGAAACACCGGTCTCATATCCTCAACCATTACCTCCTCCATATCCAAAGGATGTGGATTGTAAGTCAACTTTAACCGACAATGAAAACATTTATGTTAAACTCCCCTTGGCGGAGGTGCTTGAGAATATGCCCAGCTATGGGAAATTTTTGAAGACACTTATGGCCAAAAAGGGAGAAGTTGAACAAGCATCCACCGTTTTCTTGAAAAAAGAGTGTGATGGGATTTTAAAGAAATGTAACCTACCACCAAAAATGGGTGATCCCGGACCGTTCCTTATGCCATGTAATGTGAACGGGTCGAAGATGCTTACATCTTTAGCTGACTCGGGGGAAAGTATCAACTTCATGCCCTATTTTGTTTACAAAAAGTTAGGCTTAGGTGACCTTTCGCCCACTACAATGGGAGTTAAATTAATTGATCAATCAATTAGCTCTAGCGTGGGGATTTCCGAAGACTTAATTATTAAGGTGGGGGACAAGGAATTTCCAATTGATTTTGTCATTGTCGATATAAAGGAAGATCCGGGTTGATATAAAGGAAGATCCAGTTGTACCCCTTGTTTTAGGAAGGCCATTTTTGGAGACCGCGAATTCTTTCTTTGACTTTAGAACCTAAAAATTGACTATTAGGGACAAAGGCAAATGCATGAGCATACGAACCAAACGTGTTAGAGCACAATCAATACCATTGACCACACCACAAGTTGTTGCTAGTATACAATGCATCACAACCACAAAGCAAGTTGGTTCACCAACTAAAGGTGGCGGGGGATTGACAAAGAGAACTCACGGTAAACCCAAAGATCAAAATGATGTTGTTGACAAGTCCATGAGAAAATTGTTTGGGCGGGTGCATGGGGCTTCGTCCAAAAACGATGAACATTTAAGAAAATGCCTCATTTCAAACTTGTCAAAACGTGAAAAAGTCAAACTTAAAGATTTAATCAATGAAACCAAAGTAACGAATGATTGGTTAAGGTCAATGATAAGTGGTGGCGGTAATGAAAATGTTTTCCTTAGCTCAAAGGGAGGGGAAGTTTACCACCCCTGTATTAGTTGAATTTTCAGAGGGATGGGAGTCGGGTGATAGACTCATTAAAAACTTTCCACAATTGTGTATATAGTTTCTCGTAGTTGCATTTCATTTAGAATTGTATGATATTCCTTTCGTAGTTGTATTTTTATGTTTTCGCATTTCATGCATATGGGTAAAATCGTAAAACGCCAAAAATAGTTTGTGAATGGGTTAAAATTTAAATTGGAAAAACTGCAATCAGGTATGAAAGTAGCGCTTTTGTCCTAGGAGTGACGCTTTTGGTATTCAAGAGCGACACTTCTGTTTCAAGAGCGATGCTTTAACCTGTGTTTTGGGACCAAAAATGGACAGTAGCCAAGAATGGCGCTTTTGTTTTCAAAAGTGGCGCTTTTATTTCGCCTAGAGTGATGCTTTTCTTCTAAGAGTGCTTCCCTTTTACCAGGAGCGGCGCTCCTGTTCCAAAAGTGGCGCTCCTGCACCTGGTTACTTAAGAAATCTGGACGACTAAAATGTAGTGACCCGAACTTTTCCATGTTTATATATATATTAAATGAAATTGTTATTTTACATGATTAAGTATTTCTAACATGTTAAGCAATCAAACTTGTTAAGACTTGATTAATTGAAATAGGTTTCATATAGACAATTGACCACCCAAGTTGACCGGTGATTCACGAATGTTAAAACTTGTAAAAACTATATGATGACATATATATGGTTATATATATACTTAACATGATATTATGATAAGTAAACATATCATTAAGTATATTAACAATGAACTACATATGTAAAAACAAGACTACTAACTTAATGATTTTGAAACGAGACATATATGTAACGATTATCGTTGTAACGACATTTAATGTATATATATCATATTAAGAGATATTCGTACATCATAATATCATGATAATAAAATAATTTAAAATCTCTTTTGATATTATAAACATTGGGTTAACAACATTTAACAAGATCGTTAACCTAAAGGTTTCAAAACAACACTTACATGTAACGACTAACGATGACTTAACGACTCAGTTAAAATGTATATACATGTAGTGTTTTAATATGTATTCATACACTTTTGAAAGACTTCAAGACACTTATCAAAATACTTCTACTTAACAAAAATGCTTACAATTACATCCTCGTTCAGTTTCATCAACAATTCTACTCGTATGCACCCGTATTTGTACTCGTACAATACACATCTTTTAGATGTATGTACTATTGGTATATACACTTCAATGATTAGCTCTTAGCAGCCCATGTGAGTCACCTAACACATGTGGGAATCATCATTTGGCAACTAGCATGAAATATCTCATAAAATTACAAAAATATGAGTAATCATTCATGACTTATTTACATGAAAATAAAATTACATATCCTTTATATCTAATCCATACACCAACGACCAAAAACACCTAAAAACACTTTCATTCTTCAATTTTCTTCATCTAATTGATCTCTCTCAAGTTCTATCTTCAAGTTCTAAGTGTTCTTCATAAATTCTAAAAGTTCTAGTTTCATAAAATCAAGAATACTTCCAAGATTGCAAGTTTACTTTCAAGTTTTCTAAATCCATTCCAAGTAATCATCCAAGATCAAGAAACCTTTGTTACTTACAGTAGGTTATCTTTCTAATACAAGGTAATAATCATATTCAAACTTTAATTCAATTTCTATAACTATAACAATCTTATTTCGAGTGAAAATCTTACTTGAAATTGTTTTCGTGTCATGATTCTGCTTCAAGAACTTTCAAGCCATCCAAGGAACTTGAGGTAGTAATGATATTCATAACATCATTCGATTCATACATAAAAAGCTGTCTTATTCAACGTTATAAACTTGTAATCACTAGAACATAGTTTAGTTAATTCTAAACTTGTTCGCAAATAAAGTTAATTCTTCTAACTAGACTTTTAAAATCAACTAAACACATGTTCTATATCTATATGATATTCTAACTTAATAATTTAAAACCCGAAAACACGATAAATACCATAAAACTGGGTATACGCCGTCGTAGTAAAACCGGGGGCTGTTTTGGTTGAGATAATTAAAAGCTAAGAAGAACTTTGATTTAAAATCTATACTTCTGGAAAAATGATTTTTCTTATGAACATGAAACTATATCCAAAAATCATGGTTAAACTCAAAGTGAAAGTATGTTTTTCAAAATGGTCATCAAGATGTCGTTCTTTCGACGGAAATGACTACCTCTTTCAAAAACGACTTGTAACTTGTATTTCCGACTATAAACTTATACTTTTTCTGTTTAGATTCATAAAGTTAAGTTCAATATGAAACCGTGGCCACTGGAATCACTCAAAACGGATTAGAAACGAAGAAATGGCGAGTAAAACAAGATTGATAAAAACTACTCATTTTACCTACGTGAAAGTTAGTAATAAATCAATTCCAACCATAACCTAATCAACTTATATTGTATATTATGTAATCTTGAGATACCATAGACACGTATACAATGTTTCGACCTATCATGTTGACCCATCTATATATATATTGCGGAACAACCATAGACACTCTATATGTGAATGTTGGAGTTAGCTATACAGAGTTGAGGTTGATTCCAAAATATATATATAGTTTGAGTTGTGATCAATACTGAGATACGTATACACTGGGTCGTGGATTGATTCAAGATAATATTTATCGATTTATTTCTGTACATCTAACTGTGGACAACTAGTTGTAGGTTACTAACGAGGACAGCAGACTTAATAAACTTAAAACATCAAAATGTATTAAAAGTTTTGTAAATATATTTTGAACATACTTTGATATATATGTATATATTGTTATAGGTTTGTGAATCAACCAGTGGCCAAGTCTTACTTCCCGACGAAGTAAAAATCTGTGAAAGTGAGTTATAGTCTACTTTTAAAATCTAATATTTTTGGGATGAGAATACATGCAGGTTTTATAAATGATTTACAAAATAGACACAAGTACGTGAAACTACATTGTATGGTTGAATTATCGAAATTGAATATGCCCCTTTTTATTAAGTCTGGTAATCTAAGAATTAGGGAACAGACACCCTAATTGACGCAAATCCTAAAGATAGATCTATTGGGCCTAACAAACCCCATCCAAAGTACCGGATGCTTTAGTACTTCGAAATTTATATCATATCCGAAAGGTGTCCCGGAATGATGGGGATATTCTTATATATGCAGCTTGTTAATGTCGGTTACCAGGTGTTCACCATATGAATGATTTTTATCTCTATGTATGGGATGTGTATTGAAATATGAAATCTTGTGGTCTATTGTTACGATTTGATATATATAGGTTAAACCTATAACTCACCAACATTTTTGTTGACATTTAAAGCATGTTTATTCTCAGGTGAATACTAAGAGCTTTCGCTGTTGCATACTAAAATAAGGACAAGATTTGGAGTCCATGTTTGTATGATATTGTGTAAAAACTGCATTCAAGAAACTGATTTCGATGTAACATATTTGTATTGTAAACCATTATGTAATGGTCGTGTGTAAACAGGATGTTTTAGATTATCATTATTTGATAATCTACGTAAAGCTTTTTAAACCTTTATTTATGAAATAAAGGTTATGGTTTGTTTTAAAAATGAATGCAGTCTTTGAAAAACATCACATATAGAGGTCAAAACCTCGCAACGAAATCAATTAATATGGAACGTTTTTAATCAATAAGAACGGGACATTTCAGTTGGTATCCGAGCGTTGGTCTTAGAGAACCAGAATTTTGCATTAGTGTGTCTTATCGAGTTTGTTAGGATGCATTAGTGAGTCTGGACTTCGACCGTGTTTACTTGAAAAATGATTGCTTAACAAATTTTGTTGGAAACTATATATTTTTAACATGTGAATATTATGTGATATATTATTCTCTTAACGTGTTTGATATTATGTGATAGATGTCTACCTCTAGAACAAGTCCCATTAACTCACCTAATAATAATGAAGAGTCAAATGTAAAGGACTGATTCACAAGTTCCCGAAGAGGAACCGGAAGAAGAGTCGGAACCGGAAGAAGAATCGGAACCGGAAGAAGAATCAGAACCGGAAGAAGAACCAGTGGGGGAAAATCCTCAACCAACCGACCAAAGTTAATTATGGTCAACGGTGTTTCCGCCAAGGAAGCAAAATATTGGGAGGATTACCAATTCTCCGATGAATCGGATCCCGACGAGGATTCCGATGATGTTATAGAAATTACCCCAACTGAATTTAAAAAGGCAAAAGAAAACAATAAGGGAAAGAGCATAAAAATAGAGAAATCTGATTCCAACCCCGATGAACTTTATATGTATCGTCAACACCCGTATTTCTTAAGTTGTAACAATAACCCGGGAACCTCTAAACCACCAGGTTTTTCTAGACCAATGTGGAAAACGATGGCTCGTATTAGGGGAACATCATATATCCCTAAAAACTTAGCAAAAAGAACCAAGTTCGAAAAAGAAGAAACGAGTGAGTCGGAATAAGATAGTTGTATTTGTGCGGTGAAATATATGTAATATACTGTGCTTATGCTTTACGATATATGTAAAAATTGCTTGTATTAATAAGTATCTTTTATGAATCTAACTCTTGTCTATTTTACAGTATAAAAACACAAAATGGATAGACAACCCAATATTTTAGAAGACTTACCCGGAGACATGATTGATGAAATCTTGTCTAGAGTCGGTCAGAATTCCTCGGCACAACTATTTAAGGCGAGATCAGTTTGTAAGACATTCGAAGAACGTTCCAAGAATTCCTTGGTTTATAAAAGGCTTTCGTTCAAAAGATGGGGGATATCACATTGGGAAATGCATAAGTTACGATGTGTTTACTTTAACGCATATATTGCGGGGAACCCAAATGCTATTTTACGCAACGGGTTAAGAAATTATTTTGACTCAATATATCCGAATATAGGACTTCGTGATTTAGAAAAAGCGGCTAACATGCAACATAAAGAAGCATGTTATGCTTACGGCTTAGTAATGTTCGCTTCTCACCAAAGTGAGAACAAGAACATCGGGCAACAACTTTTAAACAAAACGTTCCCACAAGTGACGGAGTCGGTAATTGGGGTAAGAAATGAGGTTTTTAGATTGTTAAGGGACTGTTGGATATTACGTAACCCTCTTCCCTTTGACGACGTTACAACACGCTGTCTTATCAACGGCCATAACGGTTATGTTCCACAAGACCAAGGATGGGAAGTAGTCCTAGTAAAACCAGAATGCATGACTTGTTTCTAGACGTATGAATTACGTGTCCTTATTGCCTTTGCTGAACGACTTGTATACTAGCTAGAATTATCTTCACAACCATCTTGTATCAAATTTATTGTGTGCTATATTTCATGCTATATGTAAAATAAGCGGTATTGTAAGTTTGTAAAATATTGTGTAAAAGTTTGAACGCGAAATATTATTATAATCAGTTTTTCATATAGAATTGTAGTAGTTGAATTGTATATTAGCTACTAAGTATGAACTTAACGGGTAGGTACTACCCGAATTTAAACTTATAAAACGCTAATATGAAGAAAAAGCTTTTATAAATGAGTTCATATTATGCTACGAGATACTACAGACTACTCTTAATATTCTGTATGATTAACTTGTTTCATTTGACTATTTGAAGGAAATGGCACCGACTACTCGACAAACCTTGAATATGAGCGAAGAGGAATTTCGTGCCTTTCTTGCTTCAAACATAGCCGCAGTACAGGCTGTGCTACATACCAACAATAACCTTGGATCTAGCAGTACAGGAAATCGTGTATGATGCACCTACAAAGAATTCACTGCCTGCAAACCTTTGGAATTTGATGGAACCGAAGGACCAATCGGATTGAAACGGTGGACCGAGAAGGTCGAATCGGTGTTTGCCATAAATAAGTGTACTAAAGAGGACAAAGTGAAGTACGCTACGCATACCTTCACAGGTTCTGCGTTAACATGGTGGAATACCTATCTAGAGCAAGTGGGACAAGATGATGCTTACGCACTACCGTGGTCAGCATTCAAGCACTTGATGAACGAGAAGTACCGTCCCAGAACCGAGGTCAATAAGCTCAAGACAGAACTTAGAGGGTTACGAACCCAAGGATTTGATATTACCACGTACGAAAGATGATTCACAGAATTGTGCCTATTGTGTCCGGGAGCGTTCGAAGATGAGGAAGAGAAGATCGACGCGTTCATGAAAGGATTACCGGAAAGAATCCAAGAAGATATAAGTTCACACGAGCCCGCCTACATACAACAGGCATGTAGAATGGCTCACAAACTAGTGAACCAGATTGAAGAAAGAATTAAAGAACAGACTGCTGAAGAGGCCAATGTGAAGCAAGTCAAAAGAAAGTGGGAGGAAAACGATGATAAGAATCACCAATACAACAACAACAACAGCAATTACAACAATAATCACAACAACTATCCCAACAATCGCAACATCGCAACTACAACAAACGGCCCAACAACAACAACAACAACAACAACAACAACAGCAACAGCAACTACAACAATCATCCCAACAATAATAACAACCGCAACAATAACAACAATCAGAAGCAGCTATGCCAAAGGTGTGAAAAGTATCACTCGGGGTTCTGCACCAAATTTTGCAACAAGTGTAAAAGAAATGGTCATAGCGCGGCGAAGTGTGAGGTCTACGGACCAGGGGTTAACAGAACGAAAGGAACAAATGGTGTCAGAACGAGTAATGGCGGAGCAAGTAGTGTCGGAGCAAGTTATGCCAATGTAGTTTGTTATAAATGTGGAAAACCGGGCCACATTATTAGAAATTGACCGAACCAGGAGAACACGAATGGACAAGGCCGTGGAAGAGTTTTCAATATTAATGCGGCAGAGGCACAGGAAGACCCGGAGCTTGTTACGGGTACGTTTCTTATTGACAATAAATCTGCTTACGTTTTATTTGATTCGGGTGCGGATAGAAGCTATATGAGTAGAGATTTTTGTGCTAAATTAAGTTGTCCATTGACGCCTTTGGATAGTAAATTTTTACTCGAATTAGCAAATGGTAAATTAATTTCAGCAGATAATATATGTCGGAATCGAGAAATTAAACTGGTTAGCGAAACATTTAAGATTGACTTGATACCAGTAGAGTTAGGGAGTTTTGATGTGATAATCGGTATGGACTGGTTGAAAGAAGTGAAAGCAGATATCGTTTGTTACAAAAATACAATTCGCATTATACGAGAAAAAGGAAAACCCTTAATGGTGTACGGAGAAAAGGGCAACACGAAGCTACATCTTATTAGTAATTTGAAGGCACAAAAACTAATAAGAAAAGGTTGCTATGCTGTTCTAGCACACGTCGAGAAAGTACAAACTGAAGAAAAGAGCATCAATGATGTTCCCGTCGTAAAAGAATTTCCCGATGTATTTCTGAAAGAATTACCAGGATTACCCTCACATCGATCCGTTGAATTTCAAATAGATCTTATACCAGGAGCTGCACCAATAGCTAGTGCTCCTTACAGACTCGCACCCAGCGAGATGAAAGAACTACAAAGCCAATTACAAGAACTTTTAGAGCGTGGTTTTATTCGACCAAGCACATCACCGTGGGGAGCTCCTGTTTTGTTTGTCAAGAAGAAAGATGGTACATTTAGGTTGTGTATTGACTACATAGAGTTGAACAAACTTACCATCAAAAACCGTTATCCACTGCCGAGAATTGACGACTTATTTGATCAACTACAAGGCTCGTCTGTTTATTCAAAGATTGACTTACGTTCCAGGTGAAATGTCCCGTTCTTATTGATTAAAAACGTTCCATATTAATTGATTTCGTTGCAAGGTTTTGACCTCTATATGAGACGTTTTTCAAAGACTGCATTCATTTTAAAACAAACCATAACCTTTATTTCATCAATAAAGGTTTAAAAAGCTTTACGTAGATTATCAAATAATGATAATCTAAAATATCCTGTTTACACACGACCATTACATAATGGTTTACAATACAAAGATGTTACAACAAAATAAGTTTCTTGAATGCAGTTTTTACACAATATCATACAAGCATGGACTCCAAATCTCGTCCTTATTTAAGTATGCGACAGCGGAAGCTCTTAATAATCACCTGAGAATTAACATGCTTAAAACGTCAACAAAAATGTTGGTGAGTTATAGGTTTAACCTATATATATCAAATCATAATAATAGACCACAAGATTTCATATTTCAATACACATCCCATACATAGAGATAAAAATCATTCATATGGTGAACACCTGGTAACCGACATTAACAAGATGCATATATAAGAATATCCCCATCATTCCGGGACACCCTTCGGATATGATATAAATTTCGAAGTACTAAAGCATCCGGTACTTTGGATGGGGTTTGTTAGGCCCAATAGATCTATCTTTAGGATTCGCGTCAATTAGGGTGTCTGTTCCCTAATTCATAGATTACCAGACTTAATAAAAAGGGGCATATTCGATTTCAATAATTCAACCATAGAATGTAGTTTCACGTACTTGTGTCTATTTTGTAAATCATTTATAAAACCTGCATGTATTCTCATCCCAAAAATATTAGATTTTAAAAGTGGGACTATAACTCACTTTCACAGATTTTTACTTCGTCGGGAAGTAAGACTTGACCACTGGTTGTTTCACGAACCTATAACAATATATACATATATATCAAAGTATGTTCAAAATATATTTACAACACTTTTAATATATTTTGATGTTTTAAGTTTATTAAGTCAGCTGTCCTCGTTAGTAACCTACAACTAGTTGTCCACAGTTAGATGTACAGAAATAAATCGATAAATATTATCTTGAATCAATCCACGACCCAGTGTATACGTATCTCAGTATTGATCACAACTCAAACTATATATATTTTGGAATCAACCTCAACCCTGTATAGCTAACTCCAACATTCACATATAGAGTGTCTATGGTTGTTCCGAAATATATATAGATGTGTCGACATGATAGGTCGAAACATTGTATACGTGTCTATGGTATCTCAAGATTACATAATATACAATACAAGTTGATTAAGTTATGGTTGGAATAGATTTGTTACCAATTTTCACGTAGCTAAAATGAGAAAAATTATCCAATCTTGTTTTACCCATAACTTCTTCATTTTAAATCCGTTTTGAGTGAATCAAATTGCTATGGTTTCATATTGAACTCTATTTTATGAATCTAAACAGAAAAAGTATAGGTTTATAGTCGGAAAAATAAGTTACAAGTTGTTTTTGTAAAGGTAGTCATTTCAGTCGAAAGAACGACGTCTAGATGACCATTTTAGAAAACATACTTCCACTTTGAGTTTAACCATAATTTTTGGATATAGTTTCATGTTCATAATAAAAATCATTTTCTAATAATAACAACTTTTAAATCAAAGTTTATCATAGTTTTTAATTAACTAACCCAAAACAGCCCGCGGTGTTACTACGACGGCGTAAATCCGGTTTTACGGTGTTTTTCGTGTTTCCAAGTTTTAAATCATTAAGTTAGCATATCATATAGATATAGAACATGTGTTTAGTTGATTTTAAAAGTCAAGTTAGAAGGATTAACTTTTGTTTGCGAACAAGTTTAGAATTAACTAAACTATGTTCTAGTGATTACAAGTTTAAACCTTCGAATAAGATAGCTTTATATGTATGAATCGAATGATGTTATGAATATCATTACTACCTTAAGTTCCTTGGATAAACCTACTGGAAAATAGAAAAATGGATCTAGCTTCAACGGATCCTTGGATGGCTCGAAGTTCTTGAAGAAGAATCATGACAAGAAAACAAGTTCAAGTAAGATCATCACTTGAAATAAGATTGTTATAGTTATAGAAATTGAACCAAAGTTTGAATATGATTATTACCTTGTATTAGAATGATAAACTACTGTAATAAACAAAGATTTCTTGAGGTTGGATGATCACCTTACAAGATTGGAAGTGAGCTAGCAAACTTGAAAGTATTCTTGATTTTATGTAACTAGAACTTGTAGAATTTATGAAGAACACTTAGAACTTGAAGATAGAACTTGAGAGAGATCAATTAGATGAAGAAAATTGAAGAATGAAAGTGTTTGTAGGTGTTTTTGGTCGTTGGTGTATGGATTAGATATAAAGGATATGTAATTTTGTTTTCATGTAAATAAGTCATGAATGATTACTCATATTTTTGTAATTTTATGAGATATTTCATGCTAGTTGCCAAATGATGGTTCCCACATGTGTTAGGTGACTCACATGGGCTGCTAAGAGCTGATCATTGAAGTGTATATACCAATAGTACATACATCTAAAAGCTGTGTATTGTACGAGTACGAATACGGGTGCATACGAGTAGAATTGTTGATGAAACTGAACGAGGATGTAATTGTAAGCATTTTTGTTAAGTAGAAGTATTTTGATAAGTGTATTGAAGTCTTTCAAAAGTGTATAAATACATATTAAAACACTACATGTATATACATTTTAACTGAGTCGTTAAGTCATCGTTAGTCGTTACATGTAAGTGTTGTTTTGAAACCTTTAGGTTAACGATCTTGTTAAATGTTGTTAACCTAATGTTTATAATATCAAATGAGATTTTAAATTATTATATTATCATGATATTATCATGTATGAATATCTCTTAATATGATATATATACATTAAATGTCTTTACAACGATAATCGTTACATATATGTCTCGTTTAAAAATCATTAAGTTAGTAGTCTTGTTTTTACATATGTAGTTCATTGTTAATATACTTAATGATATGTTTACTTATCATAGTATCATGTTAACTATATATATATATATCCATATATATGTCATCATATAGTTTTTACAAGTTTTAACGTTCGTGAATCACCGGTCAACTTGGGTGGTCAATTGTCTATATGAAACATATTTCAATTAATCAAGTCTTAACAAGTTTGATTGCTTAACATGTTGGAAACATTTAATCATGTAAATATCAATCTCAATTAATATATATAAACATGGAAAAGTTCGGGTCACTACACCGGGTATCATCAAATGCGGGTGAAAGAAGATGATATTCCAAAGACTGCTTTCAGAACACGTTACGGTCATTACGAGTTTATGGTCATGCCGTTTGGTTTAACTAATGCACCAGCTGTGTTCATGGACCTTATGAACCGAGTGTGTGGACCATACCTTGACAAGTTGTCATTGTTTTCATTGATGACATACTTATTTACTCAAAGAATGACCAAGAACATGGTGAACATTTGAGAAAGGTGTTAGAAGTATTGAGGAAGGAAGAATTGTACGCTAAGTTTTCAAAGTGTGCATTTTGGTTGGAAGAAGTTCAATTCCTCGGTCACATAGTGAACAAAGAAGGTATTAAGGTGGATCCGGCAAAGATAGAAACTGTTGAAAAGTGGGAAGCCCCGAAAACTCCGAAACACATACGCCAGTTTTTAGGACTAGGTGGTTACTACAGAAGGTTCATCCAAGACTTTTCCAGAATAGCAAAACCCTTGACTGCATTAACGCATAAAGGGAAGAAATTTAAATGGAAGGATGAACAAGAGGAAGCGTTCCATTTATTGAAGAAAAAGCTAACTACGGCACCTATATTGTCATTGCCTAAAGGGAATGATGATTTTGTGATTTATTGTGACGCATCAAAGCAAGGTCTCGGTTGTGTATTAATGCAACGAACGAAGGTGATTGCTTATGCGTCTAGGCAATTGAAGATTCACGAACAAAATTATACGACGCATGATTTGGAATTAGGCGCGTTTGTTTTTGCATTAAAGACTTGGAGGCACTACTTATATAGGGTCAAAAGTATTATATATACCGACCACAAAAGTCTTCAACACATATTTAATCAGAAACAACTGAATATGAGGCAGCGTAGGTGGATTAAATTGTTGAATGATTATGACTTTGAGATTCGTTACCACCCGGGGAAGGCAAATGTGGTAGCCGACACCTTGAGCAGAAAGGACAGAGAACCCATTCGAGTAAAATCTATGAATATAATGATTCACACTAACCTTACTACTCAAATAAAGGAGGCGCAACAAGGAGTTTTAAAAGAGGGAAATTTAAAGGATGAAATACCCAAAGGATCGGAGAAGCATCTTAATATTCGGGAAGACGGAACCCGGTATAGGGCTGAAAGAATTTGGGTACCAAAATTTGGAGATATGAGAGAAATGGTACTTAGAGAAGCTCATAAAACCAGATACTCAATACATCATGGAACGGGGAAGATGTACAAGGATCTTAAGAAACATTTTTGGTGGCCAGGTATGAAAGCCGATATTGCTAAATATGTAGGAGAATGTTTGACGTATTCTAAGGTCAAAGCTGAACATCAGAAACCATCAGGTCTACTACAACAACCTGAAATCCCGGAATGGAAATGGGAAAACATTACCATGGATTTCATCACTAAATTGCCATGGACTGCAAGTGGTTTTGATACTATTTGGGTAATAGTTGATCGTCTCACCAAAATAGCACACTTCCTGCCAATAAGAGAAGATGACAAGATGGAGAAGTTAGCACGACTGTATTTGAAGGAAGTCGTCTCCAGACATGGAATACCAATCTCTATTACCTCTGATAGGGATGGCAGATTTATTTCAAGATTCTGGCAGACATTACAATAAGCATTAGGAACTCGTCTAGACATGAGTACTGCCTATCATCCACAAACTGATGGGCAGAGTGAAAGGACGATACAAACGCTTGAAGACATGCTACGAGCATGTGTTATTGATTTCGAAAATAGTTGGGATCGACATCTACCGTTAGCAGAATTTTTCTACAACAACAGCTATCATTCAAGTATTGAGATGGCGCCATTTGAAGCACTTTATGGTAGAAAGTGCAGGTCTCCGATTTGTTGGAGTGAAGTGGGGGATAGACAGATTACGGGTCCGGAGATAATACAAGAAACTACCGAGAAGATCATCCAAATTCAACAACGGTTGAAAACCGCCCAAAGTCGACAAAAGAGCTACGCTGACATTAAAAGAAAAGATATAGAATTTGAAATTGGAGAGATGGTCATGCTTAAAGTTGCACCTTGGAAAGGCGTTGTTCGATTTGGTAAACGAGGGAAATTAAATCCAAGGTATATTGGACCATTCAAGATTATTGATCGTGTCGGACCAGTAGCTTACCGACTTGAGTTACCTCAACAACTCGCGACTGTACATAACACTTTCCACGTCTCGAATTTGAAGAAATGTTTTGCTAAAGAAGATCTCACTATTCCGTTAGACGAAATTCAAATCAACGAAAAACTTCAATTCATCGAAGAACCCGTCGAAATAATGGATCGTGAGGTTAAAA
The DNA here is from genome assembly GCF_046630445.1 of Rutidosis leptorrhynchoides. Classification (NCBI taxonomy): domain Eukaryota; kingdom Viridiplantae; phylum Streptophyta; class Magnoliopsida; order Asterales; family Asteraceae; genus Rutidosis; species Rutidosis leptorrhynchoides. The sequence goes on along the minus strand of NC_092339.1, from coordinate 333,751,123 downwards.
GACTTAAACAAAATAAGATACCAATTGTTAAGGTTCGATGGAATGCTTGTAGAGGACCCGAGTTCACCTGGGAATGAGAAGATCAGATGAAGAATAAATACCCGCATTTATTTCTAGAAGATACGTCAACACCTCCAACTGCTTAAAATTTCGGGACGAAATTTATTTAACGGGTAGGTACTGTAGTGACCCAACTTTTCCATGTTTATATATATATATTAAATGAAATTGTTATTTTACATGATTAAGTGTTTCCAACATGTTAAGCAATCAAACTTTTTAAGACTTGATTAATTGAAATAGGTTTCATATAGACAATTGACCACCCAAGTTGACCGGTGATTCACGAACGTTAAAACTTGTAAAAATTATATGATGACATATATATGGTTATATATATAGTTAACATGATATTATGATAAGTAAACATATCATTAAGTATATTAACAATGAACTACATATGTAAAAACAAGACTACTAACTTAATGATTTTGAAACGAGACATATATGTAACGATTATCGTTGTAACGACATTTAATGTATATATATCATATTAAGAGATATTCGTACATCATAATATCATGATAATAAAATAATTTAAAATCTCTTTTGATATTATAAACATTGGGTTAACAACATTTAACAAGATCGTTAACCTAAAGGTTTCAAAACAACACTTACATGTAACGACTAACGATGACTTAACGACTCCGTTAAAATGTATATACATGTAGTGTTTTAATATGTATTCATACACTTTTGAAAGACTTCAAGACACTTATCAAAATACTTCTACTTAACAAAAATGCTTACAATTGCATCCTCGTTCAGTTTCATCAACAATTCTACTCGTATGCACCCGTATTTGTACTCATACAATACACAGCTTTTAGATGTATGTACTATTGGTATATACACTCCAATGATCAGCTCTTAGCAGCCCATGTGAGTCACTTAACACATGTGGGAACCATCATTTGGCAACTAGCATGAAATATCTCATAAAATTACAAAAATATGAGTAATCATTCATGACTTATTTACATGAAAACAAAATTACATATCCTTTATATCTAATCCATACACCAACGACCAAAAACACCTACAAACACTTTCATTCTTCAAGTTTCTTCATCTAATTGATCTCTCTCAAGTTCTATCTTCAAGTTCTAAGTGTTCTTCATAAATTCCAAAAGTTATAGTTTCATAAAATCAAGAATACTTCCAAGATTGAAAGTTTACTTCCAAGTTTTCTAAATCCATTCCAAGTAATCATCCAAGATCAAGAAACCTTTGTTACTTACAGTAGGTTATCTTTCTAATACAAGGAAATAATCATATTCAAACTTTAATTCAATTTCTATAACTATAACAATCTTATTTCGAGTGGAAATCTTACTTGAAATTGTTTTCGTGTCATGATTCTGCTTCAAGAACTTTCAAGCCATCCAAGGATCCTTTGAAGCTAGATCCATTTTTATCATTTCCAGTAGGTTTATCCAAGGAACTTGAGGTACTAATGATGTTCATAACATCATTCGATTCATTCATAAAAAGCTGTCTTATTCAACGTTATAAACTTGTAATCACTAGAACATAGTTTAGTTAATTCTAAACTTGTTCGCAAATAAAGTTAATTCTTCTAACTAGACTTTTAAAATCAACTAAACACATGTTCTATATCTATATGATATGCTAACTTAATAATTTAAAACCCGAAAACACGATAAACACCATAAAACTGGATATACGCCGTCGTAGTAAAACCGTGGGCTGTTTTGGTTGGGATAATTAAAAGCTAAGAAGAACTTTGATTTAAAAGCTATACTTCTGTAAAAATGATTTTTCTTATAAACATGAAACTATATCCAAAAATCATGGTTAAACTCTAAGTGAAAGTATGTTTTTCAAAATGGTCATCAAGATGTCGTTCTTTCGATGGAAATGACTACCTCTTTCAAAAACGACTTGTAACTTGTATTTCCGACTATAAACTTATACTTTTTCTGTTTAGATTCATAAAGTTAAGTTCAATACAAAACCGTGGCCACTGGAATCACTCAAAACGGATTAGAAACGAAGAAATGGCGAGTAAAACAAGATTGATAAAAACTACTCATTTTACCTACGTGAAAGTTAGTAATAAATCAATTCCAACCATAACCTAATCAACTTATATTGTATATTATGTAATCTTGAGATACCATAGACACGTATACAATGTTTTGACCTATCATGTCGACCCATCTATATATATATTGCGGAACAACCATAGACACTCTATATGTGAATGTTGGAGTTAGCTATACAGGGTTGAGGTTGATTCCAAAATATATATATAGTTTAAGTTGTGATCAATACTGAGATACGTATACACTGGGTCGTGGATTGATTCAAGATAATATTTATCGATTTATTTCTGTACATCTAACTGTGGACAACTAGTTGTAGGTTACTAACGAGGACAGCTGACTTAATAAACTTAAAACATCAAAATGTATTAAAAGTTTTGTAAATATATTTTGAACATACTTTGATATATATGTATATATTGTTATAGGTTTGTGAATCAACCAGTGGCCAAGTCTTACTTCCCGACGAAGTAAAAATCTGTGAAAGTGAGTTATAGTCCACTTTTAAAATCTAATATTTTTGGGATGAGAATACATGCAGGTTTTATAAATGATTTACAAAATAGACACAAGTACGTGAAACTACATTGTATGGTTGAATTATCGAAATTGAATATGCCCCTTTTTATTAAGTCTGGTAATCTAAGAATTAGGGAACAGACACCCTAATTGACACGAATCCTAAAGATAGATCTATTGGGCCTAACAAACCCCATCCAAAGTACCGGATGCTTTAGTACTTCGAAATTTATATCATATCCGAAAGGTGTCCCGAAATGATGGGGATATTCTTATATATGCAGCTTGTTAATGTCGGTTACCAGGTGTTCACCATATGAATGATTTTTATCTCTATGTATGGGATGTGTATTGAAATATGAAATCTTGTGGTCTATTGTTACGATTTGATATATATAGGTTAAACCTATAACTCACCAACATTTTTGTTGACGTTTAAAGCATGTTTATTCTCAGGTGAATACTAAGAGCTTTCGCTGTTGCATACTAAAATAAGGACAAGATTTGGAGTCCATGTTTGTATGATATTGTGTAAAAACTGCATTCAAGAAACTGATTTCGATGTAACATATTTGTATTGTAAACCATTATGTAATGGTCGTGTGTAAACAGGATGTTTTAGATTATCATTATTTGATAATCTACGTAAAGCTTTTTAAACCTTTATTTATGAAATAAAGGTTATGGTTTGTTTTAAAAATGAATGCAGTCTTTGAAAAACATCTCATATAGAGGTCAAAACCTCGCAACGAAATCAATTAATATGGAACGTTTTTAATCAATAAGAACGGGACATTTCATAAAACACTACTTTTTCACACACAACTCAATTTTTCTCTCCAAGTGCGGCGTTCTCTCAACCCTAATCGACCCTAAACTTCAAATTTCATCTAATTTCTTGCAAATCTTCATCATTCAACATGGAAAAAGTAAGAATCCATCATTTAAATTCGTTCTTTAACATGATTCTTGTGATTTTTACTATTTTTCTCTTTATGCTTAATTCGTAGATTGTGCTTGATTAATGGTGTTAATGGTCAAATTGTTGATGAATCTAGACTACATTGATGTTTATTAACATGATTTGTATGTTTAGTTACATCGATTTCAACTTTGAAACTCCAGGGTTCATCCAATTTGGGGTTTTTTGATTATGTGCCAAATTAAAGTGTTAATTGTTGTTGTTAATGCTTAATTGATAGGTTTCCATGATTATCTTGCTTTGAATCCGTCTTTCATGCTTGTATGATTTGAATTTGTAAAGTAGGGTTCACAAGTTTGAGGTTTGACTTGGTTTGACTAATCCGAGCATGTGACTAGTGATAATGTAATTGTTTGCAGCTTATTTGTGTTATAACTTGAAGAATTGCTATCATTTGATGAATACTCTTTGTCTTTGCCAAAATTTGAATGAATTAGACTTTGACTAGGGTTGAATTTTTGCAATTAGTTCATGTGACCATGTTTGACCAAATGATATCTAATGATTGATGATAATGCATGCTTAGCTTGTGATTCTACTTATGATTTTACATTTCATTGGATGAGCTAAACTTTGCAACTTTATAATGAATTTGAGATTGTGCCATGAGGTTAATTCTTTTTTGATTTCATGCTTTGCAATGATTAATTGCGCTTGTTTTCGTCATGAATGCTAAATGTTGACATGAGTTGCATGATAAAACTTGTTGTGAATTATTGGAATCAACTTGGTGATGATGGTTGAAGTTAAAAGGCTACTTGTTTATATGCTAACATATACCTCTCCACTTGTTTTGTAGACTAGCGAAACCCCAAGGTCACATGGTACCTCAGGAAGTGTGTCTAAATGCCAAAAGAGCATTTGATTCAAAGGTAGAGGTAAACGACCTGCGGCTCAACAAGAGGTTGAAGAAGAAGAAGAAGAAGTACCAATGATCCCGGAGGACATCCGGAGACTTTCGACAGACCCCTGTTTACAAAAACTTTTGATGAACGAACGTTTTAGAACGGGCCTAGAACTTAGGCTTAAAGACAAATTCTACTCTGAGAAGTATATTGACTGGTCTCTTCTTGACGAAGCTGGTATGAGCGATGAGGTTGAGGACCTTTTTAAGGTTGCATATAGGAGCTTGTCACTTAACCATTGGGTTCCAATTTTCAAATTACATGAGCCTGTTTATATTGTCCCAACCCTAGAGTTCACCTCCACCCTAATTGTCAACTTTAGGGTAGACGCAATCGATAACCCAGATTACATACAATTTTACTTGGGTGGGCAACAACGAAGCATGAGTATGCTTCAATTTATCAAGGCCCTAGGGATATACAGTGAATTTAGGAACAAAACTGATATCCTTTGAGATTATCTCTTGTTATGAAAAATCCCCACTACCAACACTAGAGAGTTTAACTATCAAGTAGCTTGGCACCAAATGAGCCACAGAGCTTTTAGCCCGGGAAAAATAGTTGCCAACACCCTAAGGACAATTCCCTATCGGATCATAGCCCAATTCATTGCAAACACGGTTAACTACCGTTATCACAGCAAAGAGAAATGTCCCATTTGGACATTTGGCTCACTCATCAAATCTTTCATCATGAACACATTCATGTCCCGCACGTTATTGTCGAATACTGAAGCGACCCGTCCTAATCTATAAGGACGAATACAATAACATATGATTACATTGCGAGCTTCTGACCTCTATATGATACATTTTACAAACATTGCATTCGTTTTTAAAAGACAAACTTTCATCACATCGAAAGTTGACGGCATGCATACCATTTCATAATATATCCAACTATAAATGACTTAATAATATTGTTGATGAACTCAACGACTCGAATGCAACGTCTTTTGAAATATGTCATGAATGCCTCCAAGTAATATCTCAAAAATGAGTAAATGCACAGCGGAAGATTTCTTTCAAACCTGAGAATAAACATGCTTTAAAGTGTCAACCAAAAGGTTGGTGAGTTCATTAATTTTTCATAATCGATCATTTCCATAATTTTAATAGACCACAAGATCCTCATTTTTCATAAATATCATTACACTCGCAAGTGTATAAAATCTATTCGTATAATGAACACCTGGTAACTGACATTAACATAATGCATATAGAATATCCCCCGCATACTCGCAAGTATGCCATAAATATTGGCAATCGCAATCACCATTTAAATCGAAGTACTAAAGCATTCCAAATTCCAGAATGGGGTTTGTTAGGCCCATAGATCTATCTCTAGGATTCGAGTCAATTAGGGGCCATTTCCCTAATTCTTAGGTTACCAGACTTGAAGGGGCAATATTCGGTATAGTAATCCAACCATACAATGTAGTTTCAAGTACTTGTGTCTATTTCGTCAAACATTTATAAAAGCAGTACATGTATTCTCAGCCCAAAAATATATAGTGCAAAAGCATTTAAAAAGGGAGCAAATGAAACTCACTATACTGTATTTTGTAGTAAAAATACATGTAACATCATTGAACAACTGAACAATGCAGAGTTGGCCTTGGATTCACGAACATATATCATTTGTATATATATATATATTAAAACGTACACTTGTAATCGAACAAATATATATATTATTATTAGTAATATAACTGTTATTTTAATAAATTTTATGTTCCATTAATAACTTAAATATATTTATTTTAAATAATTAATTATTATTTATTATCCTAATAATAAATTTATTAATATCAACATATTAAATATTTGTTAAATATATTAATACATTATTACATTTATATAAGTCTAATAGATTTATACAAAACGTTATAATTCATATAATTAGGTACTAATTATATTAATATAGGTTTTAACCAAAAGTATATTTTTATATAAATATATATAGATATATGTATAACTCATGTCGTATTATTTTTAATTACCATATTAATAATATTTTGTTAATGTTTATTTAAACTATATGTATTATATATTTCTCCTTTATAGTCTTAATGTTATTCGTACTTTTAATATATATATATATATATGTGATTCATATGTAACTAACATTTTCGTTTTAAAGTTATTAAATATATTAGGTAGTAGTTACTAATGAAGTCCTCGTTAACACTTACGTTAAAGTTTAAATCTTTATGTATTATCTGTATAAGTCTAAATATATATATGTATATATATCATCCTTTCATATAACTATATAAATCGTCATGACTTTCATCTTCGAATTAACTTATCATAATACCTCATAATATAATATAATCTTATATATATATATATATTGATTATAATGCTTGTCCTTTATATATATATATATATATATATATATATATATATATATATATATATATTAGTCATAACCATAATATAATTATTATTACCTTTAAATCATAATTATCATAATTATGTTCTTCTTTAATTATTTTAGCATCATACATTCATAAATTATCACAATAATAATAATAATAACAATCTTAATAATAACAATAAGAATTATAATCATAATCATAATAAAAATAAAAATAATCTTAATACTAATAATAATAATTTGATAATGAAAAAAAAACTACCTTAATAGCTTGTTAAAAAAAGAATGTCCTAAACAGGGCTCGAACCCGCGACCTCATGCCCACCCGCAAACACCAATAACTACTCCTCTATTACCCTTTATTTGATTAAATTCACAAGCCTAATTTTATAACCAGATATATTTATTCCCTTTTTCTTCTTCTTTCTCTTCGATTTCAACATCGACCATAGATGAATTTATAACCATCACAACCTTTTTAATTTAAACTCGCAGTTGAAACATAAACAAATATGTTTGGAAAATTTTATTTAACAGAAAAAGAAACTAATTAAGTCTGTAGCAGACTTTATGAAGAACACGAACCCCAAACATTGATTTTGATTTTCATATTGTTTTAGACAAAAATTATAACTTGAAAAAGGTTCTAATTCACTCCTATAAACTTTCTCAATCCACAATTTAACTTAAAACATAAAAACAGATTTGAATTTTGTGAAGAACGATGAGTTGACTTTTAAGTTTTAAAACTTTGACTTCGCAATTCGGATTTAATCAAAAGAATTAAAGTCTGAAAACTTACAGATAGTTTGATTACATCATTACTAATAGAACCGCATTTATAAATTTTGAAAATTTAAAACGAATTCAAGCTTTTGATAATTGAGTCAAGAATAAGGTCGACTCCCTTTTCTGTTTCGGTTCTTCCCTTTTCTTCTGTTTAAATTCGCGAATACTAGCAGAGGTTCTATAGTGTAAGTGATTAATTGATGCTGTAAAATTAATTATTCGATCGTGTTTTGTAGTGAAGGAGAAGATGAATTGGGTTCACGGGTTTAATAGAAAAGGAGAAAAATTTATCAGATAGTGATATATATATATATATATATATATATATATATATATATATATATATATATATATATATATATATATATATATATATGATTCGTTTAATTTATCTATGTATATCTGTTTCTTTTTTTATATAATATAAATTAAACTAATATTAATAATTATTAATATATTAATGATAATAATATTGTTAACATTTTATAATAATAATAATCATCTTAAATAAAAATGATAATTTTTGGTAATGATAATAATAACTAAAATTATAATTTTTCCACTAATTAAAATAATAATGATACAATAATATTAGTAATATAATATAACAATTTAATGTATCAAATTTCATATTTATGTATTAAAAATAATAATATTAGTATTACTGATATTAATATTAGTATTACTATCTATTTTAATAAATAATGAAAGTAGTAATAATATTAATACAATAACTATACTATAACTTGGAATTACTTTGAATATATTAATATTACAATTTATTAATTGTGTAGTATTTAATAATTATATAATATGTTACATGATAACATTTATTGAATATTGAATATTTATATATTTTACATATATTACAATATAATAATTATTAATAGAAATAATATATATATATATATATATATATATATATATATACATATATATATATATAAATATATATATATTTATATATGCACTTATATTTATATATATACACATATATTTATTTTTATATAAATATATTTACATATTTATTTACAAACAATCGTTCATGAATCGTCGGTAATAGTCAAAGGGTAATTGCATATATGAAATAGTTCAAAATTTTTAAGACTCAACATTACATACATTGCTTATCGCATCGAAACCATATAAAGATTAAGTTTAAATTTGATTGGAAATTTCCGGGTCGTCACAGTACCTACCCGTTAAAGAAATTTTGTCCCGAAATTTGAGTGGGATGGTCATGAATAATAATAAATATGTTTTCATGACTCATATAAGCTGGCAAATAGAGTTTTATTACCATTGAGTAATAAGGATGAAATAATTTGATTATTCGAAGAGTACGAATGAAGCTATCACAAAAGAGTGAAAATGAGTAAATATAGATTCGTCATATCTTTCGACGTAGATATGATTGATTTCCAGAGTTTCAAGGGATTTAGAGAAAGTCTTCGTTGTAAGATTTGATTCTTCAGTAATCAAGGAAATTAGGATCCACTTTAAACGCGATCATCTGTTTTGATTGCTCTGTTGGATATTTTACTATAAATCCACCCACTTTGTTTCCTTACAACTCACACCTTCTATTCTTTATCCTTTAATTCATACTTTGAATCATTCGTCAATATGCTCCATCCAGTTCTAGTTCTCGATATACTTCTAACTTTCATATCTGTCATTCTTCTTTTTTATCTTCCGCCAGAAGAATCTATTTACTTTTACTATACCCTTGGATTTATAGTGTTTTTAGTTCTCCCGAATCTTTATATTGCTATGCGCATTAATATTCATGGTTTGTAATTTTGGCGTTATTGTTGGGCTTTATATTTTCCCTTATAATTCGGAGTTCTTTGCCTTTTTATTCTCTTCTCGACTCTAAGTCAAACAAATAATGTGACGACCCGGGAATTTCTGACTAAATTTAAACTTAATCTTTATATGATTTCAATACGATAAGGAAAGTCTATAATGTTGAGTCTTGAAAATTTTGGAAACTATGTTCATATATTCAATTACCCTTTGACTATTCCCGACGATTCACGAACATTTGCATGTAAATAAATACGTATATATATATATATATATATATATATATATATATATATATATATATATATATATATATATATATATTAAAAAGTGTAAATACTAAATATTCAATATAAACTATTATATAATATATTAGATATTACATAATTAATAATACATAAAATTGATATAGTAAATTTAATTACAAGTTTGAATATAATTGTTGTATTAATATTATCAACACTACTTTTATGATTGTTACTAACATTAATGATTAATATCAGTATTAGTTTTATTATTAAAGATAATATATAAACATGAAATTTAAGGCATGTAAATTGTTATCTTTACTAATATTATTATTATTACTTTCATGATTATTATTATTATGAATAACTAAAAATATATTTGTCTTATTAATATTATTATTACTACTTTTATAATTTTTATTACAATTAATTTTAATGATAGTATTGTTATACTAATAATATAATTATTAATTAATATTTGATATTAATTGTTATATTGATAATATAATTATTAATTATTATTTAATATTAAATATAATATAAAATCAGAATATTACGCGAGATATGTCACAATCTGTTTTATTTTTTTATTTTCGATTTGTTTTCTGTTCTTTACTCCTTGCTCGTGATCTTTTCTGTCGCCCCATTTACACAACCAAACAATTATTCAATTATTGTTACTTTTTCAATCGATTATTGGTATGTTAATTACCCAACTACTACCAACTGAGGAATGAAAGATTTACAGTAACAAACCCACAAATTTTCTTCCTTTCTGCTATTCGTGACCTGCTTAACCCATAAACACAAATTCAAATCAACACCCAAAATATATTAATGTAGGAATGTTAGTAATCCTTCCCTTAAAGTATCTGCAAATTTACAATCTTTAATTCTTTCGATTTAATCTGAATTTTGAAGTCAAGATTTTAGATCAAAAAGTCAAATGAATTTGTTTTGGCAAAAATTCGAAGTTGTTTCTTTATTTTGGATTAAATTGACGATACCAATAGTTTTTAGGGATGATTCTAAATGTAATTTGTGTTATAACCTTTGATCAAAACATCCTCTATTTCTCTATCAAATTTTTTTTTCTTTGTTTGAGCTTGCGACGAAGAAGAACAGCAGATGCTGTATAATTTTTTTATTTCTTCTTTTTCTCGTTTGCTAAATAATTTATACATGTTTTAAATGTTTTGTTCTATTTTAAAATTGCAAGTAAAATGGGAAATCGAATTGTCGATTGATGAATTGATGTCGTTCGTTGTTGATGGAGAGGAAAACAGAAAGCTAACTAATTATTATTATTATTATTATTATTATTATTATTATTATTATTATTATTATTATTATTATTATTATTATTATTATTATTATTTGTTATTATTGTTATTATTATAATTATTATTGTTATTGTTATTATTATTATTAGTGGTACTATTATTAAGTATTGATATTAGTATATCATTATTATTATTAGGTATTATGAATATCATAATTATTACTAGTATCACCACTAGTATTATTATTATTATTATTATTATTATTATTATTATTATTAGTATTAATATTATAGTTATTAACATTATTATTATTAATATAAGTATTATGATAAAATTCTCATGTAATATGATTATAAATACAAGTATGAGAATTATTATTATTATCACTAATAATTGTATTTTCATTATTATAACAATTATGATTAGGATTATTATTATTATTATTATTATTATTATTATTATTATTATTATTATTATTGTTATTATTATTATTATTATTATTATTATTATTATTATTATGAAAATAATATAAGTTATCATTAATCTTATTAATAATAGTATTAGTAACACTGTAACTATTAGTATTATTATGTTATTATTAAATAAATGTATCAATAAAAATAATATCATTATTTTTATTAGTATTATCATTTTTAATCAAGTTATTATTAATATTATTAGTAAATCATTAATATCATAACTATCTTAAATAGTAAAATTAATATTTTTACAAGTACCATTATTAATATCGTTGTTACTATCACTAATAGGGTTATTATTAACATATGTGTATTATTAATGTTATTATCATTATTTTTACTAATATTAACTTAGGATAATAAAACTACTGTTTTGATAAACAAACTAAATACATACATAAATATACATATTTAACACATAAAACATAACAAAATTTCTAGTTTTATATATATATATATATATATATATATATATATATATATATATATATATATATATATATATATATATATAAACTTATTCGATTACGATTATGTGTATTAATAAATATCCAAATAATATAGGTTCGTGAATCCAAGGCCAACCCTACACTTGTTCAATGTCGTTATATGTATTTTTACTACAAAATACAGTATGGTGAGTTTCATTTGCCTTTTTACCCTTTATATTTTTGGGCTGAGAATACATGCGCAAATTTTATAAATGTTTTACGAAATAGACACAAGTAATCGAAACTACATTATATGGTTGAATGATCGAAGCCGAATATGCCCCTTTTTACTTGGTAACCTAAGAATTAGGGAACATCACTAATTTTGAGAATTAGTGCACGCCTAATTGACGCGAATCCTAAAGATAGATCTATGGGCCCGACGAACCCCATCCAAAGTACCGGATGCTTTAGTACTTCGATGTTGTTTTTTTATCATGTCCGAAGGATTTTCTGGAATGATAGGGAATATTCTTATATGCATCTTGTTAATGTCGGTTACCAGGTGTTCACCATATGAATGATTATTTTTGTCTCTATGCATGGGACGTATATTTATGAGAACTGGAAATGAAATTCTTGTGGTCTATTAAAATGATGAAAATGATCGATTATGATAAACTAATGAACTCACCAACCTTTTGGTTGACACTTTAAAGCATGTTTATTCTCAGGTACGAAAGAAATCTTCCGCTGTGCATTTGCTCATTTTAGAAATATTACTTGGAGTCATTCATGGCATATTTCAAAAGACGTTGCATTCGAGTCGTTGAGTTCATCAAGATTATTATTAAGTCAATTATAGTTGGATATATTATGAAATGGTATGCATGCTGTCAACTTTTGTTATAAAGAAAGATTGTCTTTTAAAATTGAATGCAATGTTTGTAAAATGTATCATATAGAGGTTAAGTACCTCGCGATGTAACCAAATGTAATGTATTCGTCCAGATGGATTAGGATGGGGCATTTCAGTTGGTATCCGAGCTGGTTTAAGCTGTGTCATCGGCTTAATCGTAGAGGGGGTTCTCACAGTGTTACCTGTGACGAAGCATTGGCTCTTACTCCTCGCGGTTCGAATATGGTTGGCTTTGCCGAGAGGCATGGCCGTAAAATCAGTGTCTGAGGTACGCTCAGTGGTCACCAGGCGGTTAGCTGGGAAGGTACTGAGTGGGATGCGTCCCCACTATTTCAGTTGGTATCAGAGCGGTGGTCTTAGCGAACCAGGTCTTGCATTAGTGAGTCTAACTAGTAGTTGTTAGGATGCATTAATGAGTCTGGACTTCGACCGTGTCTGCTTGTCAAAAGTGTTGCTTATCATTTCATGTCGAAAATTACCTACTTATCATCCTTAGGAAATTACCTGCTTATCATTCCTAGTCTATACACATCTTACTGCATTGATTGCATGAATAGTGTATAGACAAATCCATATCTTAGCGTATCTGTTACTGTAGACTTTATCTAACACGTTTCCTTAATTTCCTCCAAAATTTATGGGATCTTCTGTATTATATTAGATATTCTATATAATTAGAATATTATACGATAACCGAAAAATCATTTCATATCGAAAATCCTCTAACTGATCATAAGATATGAATCCTACACCTAGCTTGGATTCCATTAGTTCCGGAAACAATTTCGAGATGCGTATAGAAGTAGACTCCGAAGTCAATGAACCCGAAGTGTCTCCACCGTTTAGCTATTTTTCTTTCTGGAGGAGATGGGGGTGGGTCCGAGACTTACTCACTCGATGGAGAAATGAAGAAGGTGAGCCCTACCGCGAACTAAACCTACCTTCTAACATTGGAGAAAACGATGTACTCACCGGTGAACCTATGCGCAACACTGTATTCACCCTTCTTGCTAAAGTTTTTCACCTCGAAGGTCGCGTTACTGCAATCTCAGAAAATATTCAACCTCTACTTCTGAATACCAATCGAAGGGGAATATTAGAAGAAGTTAGGGAACTTCGAATTGATAATCAAGATCTATCGAATCAGATGAGTGGATGGATAGAAATGATAGAGGGTAGGATAGAAACCCTGACAAGAATGGTGCATGATCTAAAAGCTATACTTACTACACCAACATCATCACCAACCTCAGCACCAACAACATTTGTAGCACCGACAGCAACAGTACCACCATCAGCAGCACCAGCAGCATAACCAATATCAACAACAACAACATCATCACACGTCTCAACCTCGCAATCTATACCTCAAACATAATCATCGTTCTACGAATCGTTCTACATAAACTATCTTCGTCCTTCATGGCGATTATGTAATCTCTAATATTTTAGAGATTATTTACTCTAGTTCTAGCCGTAAATCTGATGCGTTTAATATGACATTAACTCATTAAATCCATGATTACGTCTGAAGAAAATATATATGTATATATGTTTTCATAAAGATTGTAATTAAAAGTTTTATTATACAAACTGTTAATGGTGAAAATATTTTAACGGGTAGGTAATACCAGAGGAATATTTAGATTTTACATTAATAAATTACACTGTACATTCTTTGAATCTGGATCATTTACTATCCTATTTACAATCACCGATATACGTATCCGTTCACCAAAGAATAACTATTTTCATTCAAATTCAATTTCATATTTGGATTTTGACCTATCAGAATCCAACAATTGGCATAATGAAGAAATAATGGACACAATAAAAATTGATTAGAAATAGACTAATTAACAATATGTAATTTTGTTAAGAAACCACGCTAACAAGATCCTAGCTAACTGTTCCTAGCTAACTATTAATTCTGTATTACATTTTATTTTATCGCAAATTATTTATCGCAATTTAATTATCGCAATTTATTTATCGCAGTTTATTTATCGCAATTTATATTCTCGCAATTTTATTTATGGTCATTTAATTTCTGTTATTTATTTTACGCACTTTATTTATCGTCATTTAAATACTGTTATTTACGCATTTTAAATATCGGGACACGTATACAAGGTTTTGACATATCATATCGACGCATTTATATATATTATTTAGAATAACCATAGACACTCTATATGCAGTAATGATAGAGTTAGCTATACAGTGTTGAGGTTGATTCTCAAATAATATATATAATTTGAGTTGTGATCTAGTCTGAGACATGTACACGGGTTACGATACGTACTAATTAATTCGAATATTATATATTAAACTATATATGAATTATTGGAATGTTAACTGTGGACTATCGACTGTGGACTAATAACATTGGACAATTAAAATGAATTAAAATATTGATTATAACATATGAAACTAAACAATTCTTCAAGTTTGCCACTTGATTTTATCTTAAACCTCATTTGTATCTTGACGATTATAATCTGTGTTCAAACCTTTCATGATTCTTGAAAACATCTCAATCGAGAGGATGAACCAACCTCACTTCATTCACAGAAGAAGAGATTGATGCATATAATTATGCACCTGAAAATATTCGAAACTTGAGTAGACGTTAAACACGTATCTGTGCTAATTCCTTTAGTGTTGTTATTACCGAAAATAACTTTACAATACCTCTCCAAATTAACAAATTTTGTCACAGCTCCAGCAAATCAACTTTGACTTTCATTCGGATTAAACTTATTATAACTATGATATATAAGCCTACCTTTCGTCATCGTTACCGGAGAACTGTTTATATCCCACCACATTAGCAGTAAACCTACCAGCAACTTCATCGATCTTTGACTTTCTGAAAAGTTATTATATTCATTGAAACCCTAACATATACTCACCCACATCTTGTAACGAAATTTTCCCTACCAATTACAGGAAATCAGCAATCAGTATTTTAAATCTCGTCGCATTTCTACATCAACAGTTATATGTATACATATAACATTTATCTCTTAGAATTATGATCTTTCATTCTCAAATTCTGAAAAGCACCCAGTCTACGAATCGATGCTCCAAATTTTAAAAATTACTGATGAAGCAGCAAAAACTGTAAATGACCTTAACCATCAGAAGTTTGATGATAAAGAATAGTATGTTGAAAAAAGCTCAGAAATGTTGGAACTGGAAAATGGATTGAGCAAACCATGAAAGAGGCTGTGGATAAATCACAAAGACTAAATCTGCCTTCAAAGAATCCAAATGATTCTGTTTCTGATGAAATCAATAGCGAATACCTTGCTCCTTAATCGCTCTAAATCATCGTGAATGAATTTCTTCATCACAATATGATTCTAAATTTGTAAGATATTATCGTATCTTTCATTATAAATATTCTCGATATTTCTAAAGATATTTTCATAACTATTCTTATCTGAAATCATTAATCTCTTCGTGCTATCAGTGTTACATCATATAGAAACTGTTAGTTTCTATATTATTTAAACTTTCGAGCTTAAAATATGAATGTTATTGAAGTAATGTTGGGAACTGATGCATGAGTTAGTATAATATAATGACACTTGATCAACGTGATTATATTACAGTAAGTCATGCTGAGTTTCTAAATGGAACATGATGATTCACAGATTATAACGTCATCATGTGTCATTTTACATAACTCTTTCATTCTGATTAACTTCTGAACATATCAAGAAAATATATTCTTGATAGTTCTATTCTCAGTGATTCTGGTAATTTGACAAATCAAATCGTGCTAATACATTTTTTTTTCTTATTTAGAACATGATGTTTATCCGAAATTCCATACTTACGAATTCTGGACATTTACTCGCTTTACTAGAGGGCGGGAGGATAATAAAAAGGCAAAGAGCTCCAAAATATAAGAGAAAATATAAAGCTCAATAACAACACGGAAGTTACAAACCGTGGATATTAATAGGAATAGCAGTATAAAGACACGGCATAATTAAGAATAGTATCACCCCAAGGTTATATTAAAAGTAAAAAAAAAATTCCGGTGGAAGATTGAAAAGAAGGATGACAGAAATGATAATTAGAAAAATATTAGGGATTAGAACTGGACTAAGCATTTTCACAATCTTTTGGATGTATGAACTAAGAAAGAAAGTATAGGAATGGTGAGAATAATGGAACGGAGGAGTTTAATTTATAATGGAAATATCAGATAGAGTAATCGAGGCAGATCACCTTATTTAATTATAGAGATCTTAATCTCCTTATTCGCCGAAGAATCAAATATCCCAGATTTCGAAGATTTTCTTTAAATCCCTTGAATTCCGGAATTCAATCGCGACTACATCAAAAGTTATGAAAATCTCCATTTCTTCATCTCGATCTTTTGTGATAGCTTCTCTCATACGCTTCGATTAATCGAATCATTTTATCCATATTACTCAATGATGATAAAACTCTATTTATCAACACATATTCGTCATGAAAACATTTTTATTGTTAACCATGACCACCTCACTCAAATTTCGGGACGAAATTTCTTTAACGGGTAGGTACTGTGACGACCCGGGAATTTCCGACTAAATTTAAACTTAATCTTTATATGATTTCGATACGATAAGCAAAGTCTATAATGTTGAGTCTCGAAAATTTTGGAAACTATGTTCATATATTCAATTACCCTTTGACTATTCCCGATGATTCACGAACATTTACGTGTAAATAAATACGTAAATATATATATATATATATATATATATATATATATATATATATATATATATATATATATATATATATATATATATATATATATATATATATATATATATATATATATATATTAAAAAGTGTAAATACTAAATATTCAATATAAACTATTATATAATATATTAGATATTACATAATTAATAATACATAAAATTGATATAGTAAATTTAATTACAAGTTTGAATATAATTGTTGTATTAATATTATCAACACTACGTTTATGATTATTACTAACATTAATGATTAATATCAGTATTAGTTATATTATTAAAGATAATATATAAACATGAAATTTAAGGCATGTAAATTGTTATCTTTACTAATATTATTATTATTACTTTCATGATTATTATTGTTATGAATAACTAAAAATATAGTTGTCTTATTAATATTATTATTACTACTTTTATAATTTTTATTACAATTAATTTTAATGATAGTATTGTTATACTAATAATATAATTATTAATTAATATTTAATATTAATTGTTATATTGATAATATAATTATTAATTATTATTTAATATTAAATATAATATAAAATTAGAATATTACGCGAGATATGTCACAATCTATTTTATTTTTTTATTTTCGATTTGTTTTCTGTTCTTTACTCCTTGCTCATGATCTTTTCTGTCGCCCCATTTACACAACCAAACAATCCTTATTCAATTATTGTTACTTTTTCAATCGATTATTGGCATGTTAATTACCTAACTACTACCAACTGAGGAATGAAAGATTTACAGTAACAAACCCACAAATTTTCTTTCTTTCTGCTATTCGTGACCTACTTAACCCATAAACTCAAATTCGAATCAACACCCAAAATATATTAATGTATAAATGTTAGTAATCCTTCCCTTAAAGTATCTGCAAATTTACAGTCTTTAATTCTTTCGATTTAATCTCAATTTTGAAGTCAAGATTTTAGATCAAAAAGTCAAAAGAATTTGTTTTGGCAAAAATTCGAAGTTGTTTATTGGTTTTGGATTAAATTGATGATACCAGTAGTTTTTAGGGATGATTCTAAATGTAATTTGTGTTATAACCTTTGATCAAAACATCCTCTATTTCTCTATCAAATTTTTTTTTCTTTGTTTGAGCTTGCGATGAAGAAGAACAGCAGATGCTGTATAATTTTTTTATTTCTTCTTTTTCTCGTTTGCTAAATAATTTATACATGTTTTAAATGTTTTGCTCTATTTTAAAATCGCAAGTAAAATGGGAAATCGAATTGTCGATTGATGAATTGATGTCGTTCGTTGTTGATGGAGAGGAAAACAGAAAGATAACTAATTACTGGTTAAATAAAATGGTACGAGTTTAAATTCAGAAAAATGAGCTAGACTGGATGGTTAGGGTGTTGTTGGGTGTGCGAGAGGTCACGGGTTCGAACCCGGTATGGAGCAATTCTTTTTACAGCACCCTTTAAAAGGGTATAAAGCTTTTATTTTTATTCCTATTATTATTATTATTATTATTATTATTATTATTATTATTATTATTATTATTATTATTATTATTATTATTATTATTATTATTATTTGTTATTATTGTTATTATTATAATTATTATTGTTATTGTTATTGTTATTATTATTATTATTTGTGGTACTATTATTAAAGTATTGATATTAGTATATCATTATTATTATTATTATTATTAGGTAATATTAATATCATAATTATTACTAGTATCACCACTAGTATTATTATTATTTTTATTATTAGTATTAATATTATAGTTATTAACATTATTATTATTAATATAAGTATTATGATAAAATTCTCATGTAATATGATTATAAATACAAGTATGAGAATTATTATTATTATCACTAATAATTGTATTTTTATTATTATAACAATTATGATTAGGATTATTATTATTATTATTATTATTATTATTGTTATTATTATTATTATTATTATTATTATTATTATTATTATTATTATTATTATTATTATTATTATTATTATTATTATTATTATTATTATGAAAATAATATAAGTTATCATTAATCTTATTTATAATAGCATTAGTAACACTTTTGTAACTTTAAGTATTATTATGTTATTATTAAATAAATGTATCAATAAAAACAATATCATTATTTTTATTAGTATTATCATTTTTAATAAAGTTATTATTAATATTATTAGTAAATCATTAATATCATAACTATTTTAAACAGTAAAATTAATATTTTTACAAGTACCATTATTAATATCATTGTTACTATCACTAATAGGGTTATTATTAACATATGTGTATTATTAATGTTATTATCATTATTTTTACTAATATTAACTTAGTATAATAAAACTACTGTTTTGATAAACAAACTAAATACATACATAAATATACATATTTAACACATAAAACATAACAAAATTTCTAGTTTTATATACAAAATGAATATATGAGACACATATATATATATATATATATATATATATATATATATATATATATATATATATATATATATATATATATATATATATATATATATATATACATATATATATATATATATATATATATTATTAATATAAAAATGATATGATTAGTAAATCATATATATATATATATATATATATATATATATATATATATATATATATATATATATATATAAACTTATTCGATTACGATTATGTGTATTAATAAATATCCAAATAATATAGGTTCGTGAATCCAAGGCCAACCCTACACTTGTTCAATTTCGTTATATGTATTTTTACTAGAAAATACAGTATGGTGAGTTTCATTTGCCTTTTTACCCTTTATATTTTTGGGCTGAGAATAAATGCGCAACGTTTATAAATGTTTTACGAAATAGACACAAGTAATCGAAACTACATTATATGGTTGAATGATCGAAGCCGAATATGCCCCTTTTTACTTGGTAACCTAAGAATTAGGGAACATCACTAATTTTGAGAATTAGTGCACGCCTAATTGACGCGAATCCTAAAGATATATCTATGGACCCGACGAACCCCATCCAAAGTACCGGATGCTTTAGTTCTTCGATGTTGTTTTTTTATCATGTCCGAAGGATTTCCCGGAATGATAGGGGATATTCTTACATGCATCTTGTTAATGTCGGTTACCAGGTGTTCACCATATGAATGATTATTTTTATCTCTATGCATGGGATGTATATTTATGAGAACTGGAAATGAAATTCTTGTGGTCTATTAAAATGATGAAAATTATCGATTATGATAAACTAATGAACCCACCAACCTTTTGGTTAACACTTTAAAGCATGTTTATTCTCAGGTACGAAAGAAATCTTCCGCTGTGCATATGCTCATTTTAGAAATATTACTTGGTGTCATTCATGGCATATTTCAAAAGACGTTGCATTCGAGTTATTGAGTTCATCAAGATTATTATTAGGTCAATTATAGTTGGATATATTATGAAATGGTATGCATGCCATCAACTTTCGTTGTAAAGAAAGATTGTCTTTTAAAATTGAATGCAATGTTTGTAAAATGTATCATATAGAGGTCAAGTATCTCACGATGTAACCAAATGTAATGTATTCGTCCAGATGGATTAGGACGGGGCATTTCAAATAATGGTCCAGAATTTGTAGATATGAAATTTGGAATGAACCTAGTTATTGTTCTAAGAAGGAAATCGTAATGGCACGATCTTGATTTGTCAAATTACTAGAATACCTTGGAAAAGACTGAATCATCAAGAAAAATATTTTCTTGATATGTTTAGAGGTTAAGTAGAATACAAAAGTCGTGTAACATGGCACATGATGACGTTATGATATGTGAATCATCATGTTCCATTTAGAAACTCAGCCTGACTTACTGTAATATAATCACGTTGATCAAGTGTCATTATATTATACTAACTCATGCTTCAGTTCCCAACACTACTTCAGAATTCATTCATAGTTTATACTTAGATTTTACATAAATTTCCAATATAATGTATTACAGATAGCACGAAGAGGTATATAATTTTGGACGAGAATATTTACGAAAATATCTTCAGAAGTATCGAAGATATTTATGATGATATTTTGGAATTTCTAAGTTTGAAAGTTGATAAAGAAAAATTTTCCGCAAGATTTTAACATGGCTTCGGAGCAGGATATTCTCTAAAGATTTCATCAGATCCAGAACTACCTAGATTCTTTGAATATAGGGTTTGGTCCTTGAATTTATCCTTGGTCTCCACAATTAGTAATTCAATAATTCATATATAGTTTAATATATAATATTCGTATTATTTTTAATTACCATATTAATAATATTTTGTTAATATTTATTTAAACTATATGTATTATATATTTCTCCTTTATAGTCTTAATGTTATTCGTACTTTTAATATATATATGTGATTCATATGTAACTAACATTTTCGTTTTAAAGTTATTAAATATATTAGGTAGTAGTTACTAATGAAGTCCTCGTTAACACTTACATTAAAGTTTAAATCTTTATGTATTATCTGTATAAATCTATATATATATATATATATATATATATATATATATATATATATATATCTATATATATATATATATATATATATATATATATATATATATATATATATATATATATATATATATCAACCTTTCATATAACTATATAAATCGTCATGACTTTCATCTTCGAATTAACTTATCATAATACCTCATAATATAATATAAATCTTATATATATATATATATATATATATATATATATATATATATATATATATATATATATATATTGATTATAATGCTTGTCCTTTATATATATATATATATATATATATATATATATATATATATATAGTCATAACCATAATATAATTATTATTACCTTTAAATCATAATTATCATAATTATGTTCTTCTTTAATTATTTTAGCATCATACATTCATAAATTATCACAATAATAATAATAATGTTCTTAATAATAACAATAAGAATTATAATCATAACAATAATAAAAATAATCTTAATACTAATAATAATAATTTGATAATGAAAAAAAACTACCTTAATAGCTTGTTATAAAAAGAATGTCCTAAACCGGGCTCGAACCCGCGACCTCATGCCCACCCGCAAACACCAATAACCACTCCTCTGTTACCCTTTATCTGATTAAATTCACAAGCCTAATTTTATAACCTGATATATTTATTCCCTTTTTCTTCTTCTTCTTCTTCTTCTTCTTCTTCTTCTTCTTCTTCTTCTTCTTCTTCTTCTTCTTCTTCTTCTTCTTCTTCTTCTTCTTCTTCTTCGATTTCAACATCGACCAGAGATGAATTTATAACCATCACAACCTTTTTAAATTAAACTCGCAGTTGAAACATAAACAAATACGTTTGGAAAATTTTATTTAACAGAAAAAAAAACTAATTATGTCTGTAACAGACTTTATGAAGAACACGAACCCCAAACATTGATTTTGATTTTCAGATTGTTTTAGACAAAAATTATAACTTGAAAAAGGTTCTAATTCACTCCTATAAACTTTCTCAATCCACAATTTAACTTAAAACATAAAAATAGATTCGAATTTTGTGAAGAACGATGAGTTGAATTTTTAAAGTTTTAAAACTTTGATTTCGCAATTCGGATGTAATCGAAAGAATTAAATTCTGAAAACTTACAGATAGTTTGATTACACCATTACTAATAGAACCGCATTTATAAATTTAGAAAATTTAAAACGAATTCAAGCTTTTGAAAATTGAGTCAAGAACAGGGTCGACTCCCTTTTCTGTTTCGGTTCTTCCCTTTTCTTCTATTTAAATTCGCGAATACTAGCAGAGGTTCTATAGTGTAAGTGATTAATTGATGCTTTAAAATGAATTATTCGATCGTGTTTTGTAGTGAAGGAGTAGATGAATTGGGTTCACGGGTTTAATAGAAAAGGAGGAAAATTTATCAGATTGTGATATATATATATATATATATATATATATATATATATATATATATATATATATATATATATATATATATATATATATATATATATATCTAATTCGTTTAATTTATCTATGTATATCTGTTTCTTTTTTTTATATAATATAAATTAAACTAATATTAATAATTATTAATATATTAATGATAATAATATTGTTAACATTTCCTAATAATGAGGATACTAATATTATTAACAAATATAATAGAAATAGTAATAGTGTTAATAATATCAAAATAATAATACTATTAATAATAAGAATAATGATAACAATAATAATATTAATAATCATCTTAAATAAAAATGATAATTTTTGGTAATGATAATAATAACTAAAATTATAATTTTTCTACTCATTAAAATAATAATGATACAATAATATTAGTAATATAATATAACAATTTAATGTATCAAATTTCATATTTATGTATTAAAAATAATAATATTAGTAATACTGATATTAATATTAGTATTACTATCTATTTTAATAAATAATGAAAGTAGTAATAATATTAATACAATAACTATACTTTAACTTGGAATTACTTTTAATATATTAATATTACAATTTATTAATTGTGTAGTATTTAATAATTATATAATATGTTACAAGATAACATTTATTGAATATTGAATATTTATATATTTTACATATATTACAATATAATAATTATTAATAGAAATAATATATATATATATATATATATACATATATATATATATATATATATATATATATATATATATATATATATATATATATATATTAATATTATATATGCACTTATATTTATATATATACACATATATTTATTTTTATATAAATATATTTACATATTTATTTACAAACAATCGTTCGTGAATCGTCGGTAATAGTCGAAGGGTAATTGCATATATGAAATAGTTCAAAATTTTTAAGACTCAACATTACATACATTGCTTATCGCATCGAAACCATATAAAGATTAAGTTTAAATTTGGTCGAAAATTTTCGGGTCGTCACAGTACCTACACGTTAAAGAAATTTCGTCCCGAAATTTAAGTGAGATGGTCATGAATAATAATAAGTATGTTTTCATGACTCATATAAGCTGATAAATAGAGTTTTATTACCATTGAGTAATAAGGATGAAATAATTCGATTATTCGAAGAGTACGAATGAAGCTATCACAAAAGAGTGAAAATGAGTAAATATAGATTCGTCATATCTTTCGATGTAGATAGGATTGATTTCCAGAGTTTCAAGGAATTTGGAGAAAGTCTTCGTAATAAAATTTGATTCCTCGGTAATCAAGGAAATTAGGATCCGATTTAAATGCGATCATCTGTTTTGATTGCTCTATCGGATATTTTACTATAAATCCACCCACTTTGTTTTCTTACAACTCACACCTTCTATTCTTTCTCCTTTAATTCATACTTTGAATCATTCGTCAATATGCTCCATCCAGTTCTGGTTCTCGATATACTTCTAACTTTCATATCTGTCATTCTTCTTTTTCATCTGCCGCCAGAAGAATCTATTTACTTTTACTATACCCTTGGGTTTATAGTGTTTTTAGTTCTCCCGAGTCTTTATATTGCTATGCGCATTGATATTCATGGTTTGTAATTTAGGCGTTGTTGTTGGGCTTTATATTTTCCCTTATAATTCGGAGTTCTTTGCCTTTTTATTCTCTTCTTGACTCCAAGTCAAGCGAATAATGGTCCAGAATTTGTAGTTATGAAATTCGGAATGAACCTAGTTATTGTTCTAAGAAGGAAATCATAATGGAACGATCTTGATTTGTCAAATTACCAGAATACCTTGGCAAAGGCTGAATCATCAAGAAAAATATTTTCTTGACATGTTTAGAGGTTAAGTAGAATACAAAAGTCATGTAACATGGCACATGATGACGTTATGATCTGTGAATCATCACATTCCATTTAGAAACTCAGCATGACTTACTGTAATATAATCACGTTCATCAAGTGTCATTATATTATACTAACTCATGCTTCAGTTCCCAACACTACTTCAGAATTCATTCATAGTTTATACTTAGATTTTACAGAAATTTCTGATATAATGTATTACAGATAACACGAAGAGGTATATAATTTCAGACGAGAATATTTATGAAAATATCTTCAGAAGTATCGAAGATATTTATGATGATATTTTGGAATTTCTAAGTTTGAAAGTTGATAAAGAAAAATTTTCCGCAAGATTTTAACATGGCTTCGGAGCAGGATATTCTCTAAAGATTTCATCGGATCCAGAACTACCTGGATTCTTTGAATATAGGGTTTGGTCCTTGTATTTTTCCTTGGTCTCCTTCATGGTTAGCTCAATCTGTTTTTCTGTACCAAATTTTCTATCGAGCGTTCCCAACATTCCATTCTTTATCATCAAACTTTTGGTCGTTTAGACCATCTACGATTTTGTTGTTTCCTCTGCATTTAATGCTACTATATCTGAATCATCGATTATCAATCCGAGGTGGTTTCAAGAGAATTGTGTTTTTAGATGATTAAACGCTGATGGTAATATGGTGGAATATAAAAGGTTCCCCGGTAACAATAAAAGAGCACACATATATATCAAAGTTATAATAAGGTTGTTTCGAACGAAAAGTTGAAGCTGACTTGATGGAGCTGTGACAAAATTGACTATCTCGAACAGGAGTTGTAAAGTTATTTTCGGTAATAATAATGCTAAAGGAATTTGCACAGCTACGTGTTAAACGTTTACTCGATTTCTGAGAGTTTTTCAGGTGCATAACTATATGCATAAATCTTTTCTTTCGTAGATGAAGTGCGGTTGATTCATCCTCGCGATTGAGGTGTTTGCAAGAATCATGAAAGGTTTGAACGTAGATTGTAATTGTCAAGATTCAAATGAGGTTTAAGATGAAATCAAGTGGCAAACTTGAAGAATTGTTTAGTTTCATATGTTATAATCAATATTTTAATTCATGTTAATTGTCTAATGTTGGCAGTCCACAGTTAGCAGTCCACAGTTAGTAATTCAATAATTCATATATAGTTTAATATATAATATTCAAATTAATTAATACGTATCGTGACCCATTGTATACATGTCTCAGACTCGATCACAACTCAAAGTATATATATTATTGTAGAATCAACCTCAACCCTATATAGCTAACTCAAGCATTACTGCATATAGAGTGTCTATGGTTATTCTAAATAATATATATAGATGCGTCGATATGATATGTCAAAACCTTGTATACGTGTCCCGATATTTAAAGTGCGTAAAATAAATAACAGAAATTAAATGACGATAAATAAAATTGCGAGAATATAACTTGCGATAATTAAATTGCAATAAATAAAATGTAATCAGTTAGCTAGGAACACTTAGCTAGGAACAGTTAGCGTGAATTCTTAATAAAATTTCTCATAGTTAATTTATTTGTTTCTAACAAATTTTATTTTGTCCAATGTTTTCATCATTATGCCACTTGTTGAATTCTGGTAAATCAAAATTCAAATATGAAATTGGATGAAAATGGTTATTCTGCAGTGAACGAATACGTATATCAGTGATTGTAAGTAGGATAGTGAATGACTGTTGAATCAGCTTCGAATAGTGTACAGTGTAATTTATTAATGTGAAATCTAAATATTCCTCGGGTATTACCTACCCGTTAAAATATTTTCACCATTAACAGTTTGTACAAAAGAATTTTTAATTTCAATCTTTATGAAAACATATATACATATATATTTTTTTCAGTTGTAATTATGGATTTAATGAGTTAATATAACATTAAATTCATTTGATTTTTGGTTAGAATTAGAGTACATAATCTCTAAAACATTAGAGATTACATAATCATCATGTCGAACGAAGATAAACTATGTAGAACGTCACGTAGAACGATGATCATACTCGAGGTACAGAATGAGATGTTGAGGCATGGGATGTGGATGTTGCTGTTGATGGTGGTGATGGTACTGTTGGTGTTGCTGATGGTGGTACTGTTTATGCTGCTGGTGCTGCTGCTGGTGTTTGTAACCTTTGCACCATATTCTCCAAAGCCGTAACCTGAGCGCGAAGCTCGTTGACTTCTTCTATTACACCGGGGTGATTGTCAGTTCGGACGAGCGGATAAATAAAATCTAGAATTTGGTTTAATATGTAATCATGACGAGATACTCTGGAAATGAGAGAGAAAATAGTGTTTCGGACAAGTTCGCCGGTAAGTGCTTCAGGTTCTTCACCAAGAGGGCAATGTTGTGAATGGAAGGGATCACCTTCTTCTTGTCTCTAATGATTGAGGAGGCTACGAACCCATCCCCAATTCATCCAGAATAGATGATAGCTGATTGGCTGATCCATTCCGGTCACACTGCTTTCGGAGCTTGATTGGAATTCCATTTCGGTATCCGAAGGACTTGAACTGATGACGAATTCCATTTCATACGATTGAATAAAGGATTTTTCAATATGAAATGATTTCCGACTATCGGATGGTATTCTAATTATATAGAATATCTATATATATAGAACAAAAGATTTCGTAGATTATGGAGGAATTTACGGAATATACTAGTCAAAATTTACAGTAACAGATACGCTAAGATACGAATTAGCAGATACGCTAAGATATGAATTTTGTCTATACACTATTCATGTAATCAATGCAGTAAGATGTGTGTAGACTAAGAATGATAAGCAGGTAATTTCCTAAGGATGATAAGTATGTAATTTTTGACACGAAATGATAAGCAAAACTTTTGACATGCAGACACGGTCGAAGTCCAGACCCACTAATGCATCTAAACAACTATCAGTTAGACACACTAATTCAAGACCTGGTTCGCTAAGACCACCGCTCTGATACCACATGAAGCGACCCGTCCTAATCCATAAGGACGAATACAATAACATATGGTTACATTGCAAGGTTCTGACCTCTATATGATTAATTTTACAAACATTGCATTCGTTTTTAAAAGACAAACTTTCATCAAATCGAAAGTTGACGGCATGCATACCATTTCATAATATATCCAACTATAAATGACTTAATAATATTCTTGATGAACTCAACGACTCGAATGCAACGTCTTTTGAAATATATCATGAATGCCTCCAAATAATATCTCAAAAATGAGCAAATGCACAGCGGAAGATTTCTTTCAAACCTGAGAATAAACATGCTTTAAAGTGTCAACCAAAAGGTTGGTGAGTTCATTAATTTATCATAATCGATCATTTCCATAATTTTAATAGACCACAAGATCCTCATTTTTCATAAATATCATTACACTCGCAAGTGTATAAAATCCATTCGTATGATGAACACCTGGTAACCGCCATTAAAATAATGCATATAGAATATCCCCCACATACTCGCAAGTATGCCATAAATATTGGCAATCGCAATCACCATTTAAATCGAAGTACTAAAGCATTCAAAATTCTAGAATGGGGTTTGTTAGGTCCATAGATTTATCTTTAGGATTCGCGTCAATTAGGGGCCATTTCCCTAATTCTTAGGTTACCAGACTTGAAGGGGCGATATTCGGTATAGTAATCCAACCATTCAATGTAGTTTCAAGTACTTGTGTCTATTCCGTCAAACATTTATAAAAGCAGTGCATGTATTCTCAGCTCAAAAATATATATTGCAAAAGCATTTAAAAAGGGAGCAAATGAAACTCACTATACTGTATTTTGTAGTAAAAATACATGTAACATCATTGAACAACTGAACAATGCAGGGTTGGCCTTGGATTCACGAACCTATATCATTTGTATATATATATTAAAACGTACACTTGTAATCAAACAAATATATATATATATTATTAGTAATATAACTGTTATTTTAATAAATTTTATGTTCCATTAATAACTTAAATATATTTATTTTAAATAATTAATTATTATTTATTATCATAATAATAAATTTATTAATATCAACATATTAAATACTTGGTAAATATATTAATACATTATTGCATTTATATAAGTCTAATAGATTTATACAAAACGTTATAATTCATATAATTAGGTACTAATTATATTAATATAGGTTTTAACCAAAAGTATATATATATATATATATATATATATATATATATATATATATATATATATATATATATATATATATATATAACTCATGTAGTATTATTTTTAATTACCATATTAATACTATTTTGTTAATATTTATTTAAACTATATGTACTATATATTTTTCCTTTATAGTCTTAATTTTATTCGTACTTTTAATATATTTATGTGATTCATATGTAACTAACATTTTCATTTTAAAGTTATTAAATATATTAGGTGGTAGTTACTAATGAAGTCCTCGTTAACACTTACGTTAAAGTTTAAATCTTTATGTATTATCTGTACAAGTCTAAATATATATATATATATATATATATATATATATATATATGTATATATCATCCTTTCATATAACTATATAAATCGTCATGACTTTCATCTTCGAATTAACTTATCATAATACCTCATAATATAATATAAATCTTATATATATATTGATTATAATGCTTGTCCTTTATATATATATATATATATATATATATATATATATATATATATATATATATATATATATATTAACGATTTATATAGTTAATTCGAAGATGAGGTATTTTATTCATAACCATAATATAATTAATATTACCTTTAAATCAGAATTATCATAATTATGTTCTTCTTTAATTATTTTAGCATCATACATTCATAAATTATCACAATAATAATAATAATAATAATAATAATAATAATAATAATAATAATAATAATAATAATAATAATAATAATAATAATAATAATAATAATAATAATAATAATAATAATAATAATAATAATAATAATAATCTTAATAATAACAATAAGAATTATAATCATAATAATAATAAAAATAATCTTAATACTAATAATAATAATTTGATAATGAAAAAAAAACTACCTTAATAGCTTGTTATAAAAAGAATGTCCTAAACCGGGCTCGAACCCGCGACCTCATGCCCACCTGCAAACACCAATAACCACTCCTCTGTTACCCTTTATCTGATTAAATCACAAGCCTAAATTTATAACCCGATATATTTATTCCCTTTTTCTTCTTCTTCTTCTTCGATTTCAACATCGACCAGAGATGAAGTTATAACCATCACAACCTTTTTAATTTAAACTCGCAGTTGAAACATAAACAAATATGTTTGGAAAATTTTATTTAACAGAAAAAGAAACTAATTAAGTCTGTAACAGAATTTATGAAGAACACGAACCCCAAACATTGATTTTGATTTTCAGATTGTTTTAGACAAAAATTATAACTTGAAAAAGGTTCTAATTCACTCCTATAAACTTTCTCAATCCATAATTTAACTTAAAACATAAAAACAGATTCGAATTTTATGAAGAACGATGAGTTGACTTTTAAGTTTTTAAACTTTGACTTGCAATTCGGATTTAATCGAAAGAATTAACGTCTGAAAACTTACAGATATTTTGATTACATCATTACTAATAGAACCGCATTTATAAATTTTGAAAATTTAAAACGAATTTAAGCTTTTGATAATTGAGTCAAGAACAGGGTCGACTCCCTTTTCTGTTTCGGTTCTTCCATTTTCTTCTGTTTAAATTCACGAATACTAGCAGAGGTTCTATAGTGTAAGTGATTAATTGATGCTGTAAAATGAATTATTCGATCGTGTTTTGTAGTGAAGGAGAAGATGAATTGGGTTTACGGGTTTAATAGAAAAGGAGGAAAATTTATCAGATAGTGATATATATATATATATATATATATATATATATATATATATATATATATATATATATATATATATATATATATATATATATATCTGATTCGTTTAATTTATCTATGTATATCTGTTTCTTTTTTTATATAATATAAATTAAACTAATATTAATAATTATTAATATATTAATGATAATAATATTGTTAACATTTCCTAATAATGAGGATACTAATATTATTAACAAATATAATAGAAATAGTAATAGTGTTAATAATATCAAAATAATAATACTATTAATAATAAGAATAATGATAACAATAATAATAATAATAATCATCTTAAATAAAAATGATAATTTTTGGTAATGATAATAATAACTAAAATTATAATTTTTCTACTAATTAAAATAATAATGATACAATAATATTAGTAATATAATATAATAATTTAATGTATCAAATTTCATATTTATGTATTAAAAATAATAATATTAGTAATACTGATATTAATATTAGTATTACTATCTATTTTAATAAATAATGAAAGTAGTAATAATATTAATACAATAACTATACTTTAAATTGGAATTACTTTTAATATATTAATATTACAATTTATTAATTGTGTAATAATAATTATATAATATGTTACATGATAACATTTATTGAATATTGAATATTTATATATTTTACATATATTACAATATAATAATTATTAATAGAAATAATATATATATATATATATATATATATATATATATATTAATATTATATATGCACTTATATTTATATATATACACATATATTTATTTTTATATAAATATATTTACATATTTATTTACAAACAATCGTTCGTGAATCGTCGGTAATAGTCTAAGGGTAATTGCATATATGAAATAGTTCAAAATTTTTAAGACTCAACATTACATACATTGCATATCGCATCGAAACCATATAAAGATTAAGTTTAAATTTGGTCAGAAATTTCCGGGTCGTCACAACTACCTTTTTGATAAGCATGGGACTAAGGGGAAGAAGGACACGGTAGGCAGTGTATTTGTGACTAGGATAGTGAATCAATTAGGGATTGACATCTCGGGGTATACGGCTAATGAAATGGCTAAATTTGGGTATGTTGATTTCAAGGGAAGTAAAATTCTTAAGCGTGATCAAAACAACAATATGAGGAGGTGGTTTGATTTAGGGAACATTAATATAGAGGAAGAGAATGAGGGTGAAGAAGAAGAGAGGGTGATGCATGGTTATGAAATGGGTAATATAGGATCGAGCAGCGGAGGGCAAGGTAGTAATGTTCCGGGGGGAGGGGGGGTATGACCAAGCTTGGATTGCTAATCAATTTGACCAACTTCATATCCACCAAAGCAACCAAGAATACGAGGCGCGTTACTTCTCGGGGCTCTGTGTCAATGGCATGTCCATTTCAACCAACTAAGCCACGCGGACCCGAATGCCCCTATGCCTTTTGCTCCCACCTATAACCCGTATGATTATGAGCACCCAAGAAGCCAACCACTTATTGACTGTGACCACAATGAAGCTTTTAGGATAGCTGAAGAATTCGAGCATTTCGAGTGGTTGAGACAACAACAACAACAACAACAACAACAGGAGCAAAACGAATGGAATAGGCCACCTAATTATGAGAATTATCCCAACCCGGACCAATACGGGAGCTCGTACTACGAAGGTTATAATTGATGGTAACTTTTATTGTTGTGCTCTCGCTCCCTTTTAATTGTGGCTTTGTTAAAACTTATGGTTGGTTGATTTGTGAAACTTTTGTTTAAACAATTGGTATGTAATATTTGTGGGCGGATGGTTTAGGAGAATTAATTTGAACAATTTGATGATGTGTTTGGTTGTGTGATGAAAACAATTTATTTTGTGTTAGATTTGTGTTGGATCATGGGTTATAATGGTAGGTATTCGAATCCGGAAGGTATGTGATTCCCGGATAAAATAATTTGAATTTGAATTTGGCATGTAATAATTCGACACTATTTTGGATGTGATGTTTATATTTATTGTTGATTATGCATATGATGTTAGTTTGCGTGTTGATTGATTCGTTGAATTATGCATGTGTGATGTTGATCATTATTATCTTATGCTTGTTTGTTGAGGTATAGAGACTATATTTTGAATATGATCTTATTGATTGAGTTGTTTGGTTGAGAATATCATTATATCGGTGAATGTTTGTATGAATTTGTTGGTATCTTTGGAGCGTTATGATTTTATTGTGGGCGCGCATACTCCCCCGAGTATGGCCCCACACATTTTGTACCTTGTGAGCATACTTCAATTGTAGGGAATGCCATATGCACTTGGCTCCTTCTTTTGGCTCAACAAGTGGTACAATGACATGCAAGCGACCTTGGTGACTACATATTATCCGAATGGTGACAACAAAGATCGTTTAATCTTACCCGATTTTTTACTTTCTTTTCTCTCAACTTTTCTATTTCAAAATGTCCATCATTTTCTCTTATTCTACCATTTTAATGCAATGAGGGCATTGCATACACTAAATGTAGGGGGAGAGTTAAATTATTGGGCCATTTTGAACTCTTTCGGGTAAACGTATTACATACACTACAAATTTTGAAGCTTGCAATGTCGAACAAATTTTTGGAACAAGTCTTTAACCATCACATTAATTCATATCATAAACACTAAAGTAGTTAAAACTTGTAAAATTTTCAAAACTTTTGGGAAAAGTAAAGTCTTTTCCTTGTTTTTCAAAACTTAAGGAAGTAAACTCTTCCTTTTGTTTCACTCTTATAATTCACAAGTGAAATTAAAGTCTTTCACTTTTCATATGATTTTGTGCAAAAATGATAAAATCTTGAGGAAAAATCAAACTTGTGCTTGAAAGTTAAAGTCTTTCATGCATGTGCAAAAAAACCAAGTTTTTAAAGCTTCGTGCTTTAACACTTCCGGATGAATCGAGTCCATCCATTATAGGGAGTCAAGTCTCCCGAATTTCGCATTACTTGGTGTAGGAGACTTCCTAATCTACACCATTTCATATTGACATTGGTTGTCTCATCATTTCACGATGTTTCAACCGATGTATCATACCGTGGGAAGAGGAGCCACCGAGCTTCACAAAGTGCTATCTTTTTTAGGAGCAATGGCTTCGTGCTAGTGTTGCTAGACAACACAACCCATAGCCAAAAGCTATGGTATCCTTGTGCAATCAATTAACGGAAAGGTAGTAACTACTTCCTATCTTTTCTTAAAATACGCATAAATGCTTGTTATGTGGGAAGTAGATGAGTGAATACAAGCTTCAAGCTTTGACACTCGCAATGTCTCATTTTGGAAGTAAAGTCTTCCAAACTTGGAAGTAAAGTCTTCCAAGTTAAGTTATGTTCCTAGCTTGGGAGTAAAGTCTCCCAAGTCTAGCTCGATCCTCTTTAAGGAAGTTAAAGTCTTCCAAGTGCTTCAAAATTTAGAATTGGAGGACTCTCTTATTAAGTCACGTGGGGCCCTAATTCCACGAACCTCCATCAATGCTTTCGCCCTACTATGAGAGAAACCATAGAGTTGTGATAGAAAGCTTGATGAGTTCCGGTTACCCCGTGCCCGGGTGACCAATAAAGGTGGGGTAACCAGTCCCTTACCTTTGGCACACCCACCTTAACCCTATACTTGGAATTGATGATTATTATTTGAAATTGATGACCATTTTTGGAATTGACGAAAATAGGTGTTTTGGGGGCATGGAGGTGGAAGAGGGATATCCATCGCGGGTTGATGAGGTGAGCATTCTTTTTGGGAGCGTATTCTGTACACGATACATTTCTTGACGATTGGTGATGTGTGCGATATTCATGGCCCTTATTCATTTTGGGGTGCATGTTACATTATTTGGATACACCTTTGGTTTGTTTGAGTAGTTTTGTGTTAGATTATGATTGATTTAGAGATTTGATGTGATTGATTAGTTTTATGAGTTTATGGCTATCTCGTGAATCCTACATATTTGGTCAAGGTCAAGGAGGTCTAAGTTGATTTTGTGAAGATTTAATACTTTGTGATTGATGTTTGAAGACCTCCTCGAAGATGAAGTTGACTTTGGCCGGGCGAATGATTGGTTCAGGTAGACTTAGGCTTGAAATGTGTTTGTGTTAGTGATTGAGGATTATTAGTTGAAGATATTTATGAAGCTTGTATTGAGCTTGTGTTAGTAGAAGAAGATAATGATTATGCTTGGTCCTAAGCAATTGCAAGTTTTTGGAGAACACTCTAGCCATCAAGTGCATATTCATGAAGGTATCAATTTGTGCCCAAACTTTTTGCACTTTGGCATTGTTCACTTATTTATTCTCAATCTCCAAAGCTTATTTTGTCGATTGTTTGCTTGAGGACAAGCAAAGATTCAAATGTAGGGGGTTTTATATCGCTCCATTTATATATGTTTTATCTCGCGATATCTCCCTCACTTTGTTCGGTTTTTGATGATCTTGGAGCAAATTTTGTGTGCTATTGAGCTAAATGGTAATTTAAGGGTTAAGGACTTGATTTGGTGTAAAATTGACCAATACTTGAGCAAAATATGCAAAGGAAATGGCAAGTGCAGGATTCAGCTCAAAAAGCGTTGCTCCTGAACTAAGAGCGCCGCTCCTGTGGAGCAAAAGCGCAGCATCAACATGAAAAGCGACGTTCTTATGCACATTTCAGCTCCATTTTACACTAGTGACCAGAAGCGTCGTTCCTAAAGTCAAGAGCGCCGCTCCTATCCAGACAAAAGCGGCGCTCCCATAGCAAAAGCGCCGTCCCAGAATGTTGCCAAAAGCGGCGTTCCTGATCAAAAGCGCCACTCCTCAATTAATCTAAACGCGCCGCTCCTGCATCAAAAGCGACGCTCTTGTCGCTGTTTCAACCCAGATTTTCAGGACTATAAAAGGAACGAGATTAGGTCATTTTTCATATGCAGCTTTAGAGAGCAGCTATCTTAGGTCCGAATTTCACATACAAAACCCTAATTTCATCATCCATTGGTGTTTAAGGGTGGATTCAAGGAGGCTAGCTCTAGATTCATCATTGTTTAGCTTATATCTTCATCTTCTTTACATTTGGGTTGTAATCTTCACTTTACTTTACATACTTTGCATTAATTACTTGTAATGACTTGAAGACGATGATCATTTATGTTTCTATGCTTATTATTAGTTTGATCTTAGCCATGATTGGCTAAATCTCTTGTGTTTGCTTATCTATGAATCTCTAATGCTAGTGTTTGCCCCAAAATCAATTGAATAATGTTGTTTAAATGAATTACATGATCATGTGTTATTGAGTTAGCTAAAGATCCATTGCTATGAGTTTGTTTTAGGCTTGACTTTGATTACATATGTTGAGTAGCTCTCTTAGTGATTTGAGAAGTGAATCAATGTGTGCTTTAACACCTTAGGTGATCTAGACGACTAGTTTAGGAATTTCAAGTGATTGTGTTTTTGATCTAGGTTGGTTTTCAATTGGCCTTTAATCAACATAGTAGTGCCGATTATCTTAAGTGATTTCGATAATTGGGGGTTTTAAGTGATTTTAACCTAGGCATAATCTCAATAACCAAATCGTGCTTAACTCGATCTTAGAATACAATGCTTATGTGAATTCGCGGAGTGTTATTTGATTTGAGGTTTAGTAGTGATGCTAAACATTTAATAGTTCAACAACTATTTTGATAACAAAATAGGCAAAATCAGGGCAAGCCAAGCACAGAGAGGATTAGATAAGTGAACACTTCTTAGTTAATTTGATTTAAGTCTTAATACTTTGTTACTTGTTTCTTGCTACTAGTTCACTTGTTAAGTTTAAGTTTGTTTAATTGTGCAAGTTTTAGTTGTTAGTTAATATCAATCAAAACCCCCAATCAAACAAACTCTAGGACAATTGATAGTTTCAAATATTCGACTTACACCGCTCCCTTGGGACGAACTTGATAAGAATACTTACATTGAAGTGCTATAATAACCGGGTTCTAAGTGCTCGTTAGTTGTGTGTGCTTATTTGTAGTGTTTAAATCATATATAAATTTTGAGGGTAAAAGATGTACGTTGCACAACACCATCAAGTACACATAAGTCATAATAAGAGTATATGATACATTACACATTCTAAGCATAAATTAGGTTTAACATAACCCCTCAATACAATCCTAACCAACATTTTTAAGATAATTGGCATTGGTGCTGACGGCATCCGAGATTACTGAGTCCGCGGAGTTAGATGAGAGGATAGTGATAGGAGTGGCAATCCAAAAGGTAAGCGGGGTGGTTGATATGGAGCGAGGAATCTCTAGGGGAGTTATCATTCCTAGGTGTCAAAAGATGCGATTGAGATGGATGGAATAGGGAAGTGGATGATTAGGAAGATTACGAAGATTACCCATTCGTTGAGCCACGATAAAGGCTAAGTTTATGGCTTCGTTTGATAGAAAGGACCATAGAATGGCTACCTCGGTTCCTGAGAGATGATCAACGGAATTCTCCCTACAAAAGATATTGTGTCCAATGATGGTTAAGAGGAGTTGAAGATCATGAAGAATATCAGAATCTTGAACATGGATGCGGCGATTGAGGTCGTGAGGTACTTCCGAGTAAGTGGTGGTGGATAATACTTCTTATACGGGGTATGTTGGGTGCAAGGATCTAAGATCAGTTCGAGGAGTGTAGAAATCATGACCTTGTGAGGGAATTCTCATAACCGAAGCAAAGTATGAGAGTGGCCAAGTGTGAATTTTCCTACCGAATTTAAATTTGACTTGATTAGGGTTGACAAATTCGAAATTAGCATAAAATTCTCGGATAAGAGGTGGGTAGATGACTTCATCAAGGTCTAAGAAAGAGAAACATTCTTTTTGAGTGAATGTTTTGTAAAGGTTTGGAAATTCATCATAGTGAACAACTCTTTCTTTAAGAAGGGTTCGAGTTTCCATTTGTTGTTGGTGATATGCCGCGCATTGCCCTCGTGTGTTAGTCATTTCCTAGGAACATGAACATTTTAGCAAAAATTCATGTTAAGAACATGATTTGAAAACCTATTTGATGGACATATGTCGATTAATTCTTGTCTAGACACATTTTTCAAAACAAATAAGGTGTGCCATTTTGAAAAGTTAGAAAAGTTTCATCATTTCAATTTATGTTCGCCAAAGTTTGATAAGTATCATGAGACTGACATTTATCAAAAGAACTTGGTCATACATTTGTGTGTGCATGAGTGGTTTCAAAAACAACTTTGATGAATTATGCAAGAAAAAGTTACTACTTGGCACTCTATGAGTTGAAACTTGTACAAATAAGCTTTCACACAATTGATAAGTTATGCATCAAAACAAGTGTTCCTATTAGTTATGAAAGACACCAAAATTATTCTCATGTGAGATTAAGCAAGTAATTAAGAATTACATGAGACAATTTTTTTAAAATAAGCAAGATTAAAAAGATTTGGATGCTTATCTTTGAGGACCACTAGATGCTGGAAAGAACGGAGACAATGAAATCTAGAATCTAGTGGTTGGGGTTTAAGGAAAGAGTGGGTTTGGTGAAAAAGTGGTTTAGATAATAAAGATGATGAGGGACAAAACAGCCGTAAGCTGTTGTGCGGTTGACCCCACGGTCGGACATCGTTCGACCGCACATCTTCAGTAAATTTAATTAAGGCACAAGTTCCATCATAACTCATTCCTAAGTAGAGTGAAGGTCTCCTTTTTCAGTGGATCAGCAATATTTTCTAAGGAGTATACCTTATCAATCACATTATTTCCTTTTTGGACATGATCACGTAAGAAGTGGTGCCTAATGTCTATGTGTTTAGTCCTAGAGTGTAATATTTGATTTTTAGATAGGTCTATAGCACTTATATTATCACAACAAATAGGTATTTCAAAAGAGATGATACCGTAATCGGTGAAGGTTTGTTTCATCCAT
This sequence comes from Rutidosis leptorrhynchoides, assembly GCF_046630445.1. Lineage (NCBI taxonomy): Eukaryota > Viridiplantae > Streptophyta > Magnoliopsida > Asterales > Asteraceae > Rutidosis > Rutidosis leptorrhynchoides. The sequence continues at coordinate 333,711,760 of NC_092339.1, read as the reverse complement.
AGCACTTGTGCACATGCTCTTCCTACTACAACATATTTCGCTTCGGTAGTAGATAGTGCGATGGAAGTTTGCTTCTTAGAGAATCATGATGTTAAGCAAAGTCTGAAAAATGCACATACACCACTTGTGCTCTTTTGATCAATCAACGATCCTCCATGGTCGGAATCCGTAAAGCACATAATGTCAACACCGGTGAACTTTGGATACCATAGACCAAGGTGCATGGTACCTTTCAAATATCTAAAGATTCGTTTGACCGCTTCTACATGAGACATTTTGGGATTCTCTTGGAATCTTGCACACAAGCACACACTATACATAATATCGGGTCGGCTTGCCGTTAAGTATAGAAGAGATCCAATCATTCCTCTATACTTGGTGCTATCGAATGAATCTACTTCTCCTTCAAGAGTAAGCTTGACGTTGGTAGCCATTGGCGTGAACATAGGTTTTGAGTTTTCCATTACAAACTTTTTGAGCATATCATGAATATACTTTTGTTGATTGGTGAACGTTCCATCTTCTAGTTGCTTAATTTGAAGTCTTAGAAAGAACTTGAGTTCACCCATCATGCTCATTTCAAAATCATCATGCATTAACTTAGAAAACTCATTGCTAAGAGACTCGTTAGTAGATACAAATACAATATCATCAACATATATTAGAATAATAACCAAATCATTTTCATGATTTTTGACAAATTAGGTATATCAATTTTTCCCATTTCATATCCATGATTAATAAGAAACATTTTAAGTCTCTCATACCAGGCTCCAGGTGCTTGTTTGAGTCCATATAGGGCTTTCTTAAGTTTAAACACATGATACGGTTTTTCAAAGTCTTCAAAGCCCGGGGGTTGTGACACATATACTTCTTCAATTATGACACCATTTAGAAAAGCACTTTTAACATCCATTTGATATAGTTTTAAGTTATTGGCACATGCATATGCAAGAAGTATTCTAATAGACTCTAGTCAAGCTACATGGGTAAAGGTTTCATCATAATCGATTCCTTCTTGTTGACTATACCCTTATGCAACCAACCTAGCTTTGTTTCTAATAACCTTCTCATCTTCATCTAGTTTGTTTCTATATACCCATTTGGTTCCTATAATATTTTGCTCACCTGGAAAGGGATCCAAATCCCATACATCACTCCTTTGGAATTGGTTTAATTCCTCTTGCATGGCTTCTACCCAACTTTCATCTAATAAAACTTCTTTGACATTTTTGGGTTATATTTGGGAGATGAATGCATAGTTTGCAACTAGGTTGAAGATTTGTGATCATGTGCTTCTAGTGTTGATATCTCCTATGACTTGTTCTATTGGATGATCCTTAATATGTTTAAGGTCGGTTGTGCGTTCTAAATTATCTTTGCTAGGATCGTTTTCCAAGTGAGATTCTTTCTCATTGGTTTGTTCAACTTCTTTGGACTCATTTTGGTTTGTGCTAGTCACAATGACTTCTTGCTCAATCACCTCATCATCTACTAGTGGTTTAGACTTGGTTGGAGGATTTTCATCAAAGGTGACATCTAATGATTCTTCTATGACATTAGTGTACTTGTTTAGAACCCTATAGGCTTTGCTTTCTAAAGAGTATCCTAGGAATACTCCTTCATAGGCTTTAGGTTCAAACTTAGTTAGGTATTCCTTTTTGTTTAAGATGAAACATTTACATCCAAATACCCTAAGATGACTTACGGTGGGTTTCCTACCATTTAGAATTTCATAGGGTTTTTATCCATTGAAGGTCTAATTAGAACTTTATTTTGAATATACGTAGAGGTTGCGACTGCTTCACACCAAATTTTTTGAGGGATTGATTGTTCATTTAGCATTTTTCTACTCATTTCTTGAAGGGTTCGGTTTTTCCTTTCAACAACCCCATTTGATTGGGGAGTACGAGGAGCCGAGAAATTATGAGAAATTCCATGTATATCACAAAAGACTCCAAATTGTGCATCATTATCAAATTCTCTTCCATGATCCGTTCGTATGGTGACAATTGTACACCTAAACAAGTTTTGTATTTTTGTAGTAAAAATTACGAATCTTTCAAAAGCTTCATTTTTGTGTTTTAGAAAAAGTGTCCATGTATATCTCGAAAAATCATCAACGATTACTAGGGTGTAGAAATAAGCACCATAGCTTTGAATGGATGATGGACCAAACAAATCCATGTGTAAGAGTTCTAGATATCTTTTAGTTGAAATGAAGTTCTTAGGTTTATGACTAGCATGGACTTGTTTCCCTACTTTACATGCATCATAAAGATGACTTTCATATTTTAGCTTAGGTAAATCTCTAACCATTTCTTTAGAAGATATGTTGTGAATTAATTTCATATTAGCATGTCTAAGTCTCCTATGTCACAAAGTGGTAGTGTCATGAATGGAAGTGAGACAAATATCTAAATGTTTAAAGTCATTTAGTTTACATGTGTAAAGACCCTTTTTCCTAATTTCATTTATATCATTTTTACCATCTTTGGTTATATGTGAAGATAATTTAGTGAATGTCATGTTATACCCTTTATCACATATTTTACCAACACTTAGCAACTTAGGTTCTTAATATGCAAGACATCTTCAAGTGTAAATTTAGAGTTAGTGATGTTACCTTTACCGACGATTTTACCTCGTACATCGCCGCCAAAGATTACGTCACCACCATTATGCTCTTTGTACCTTGTGAAGAAGTCTTTGTTCCCCATCATGTGCGTTGTACATCCACTATCGATTATCAAATATTCTTCTTGTACAACGCCATTTAGGCAAACCTATATTTGGTTGATTAATAACTTTGGTACCCAATGTTTATTGGGTCCGGAATGATTAGCATCAAAAACTCCTACTCTAACCCATCGTTTTTCTACTTTAGTGTTGTAGCTTCCTTTTGGTTGAGCCCTTGAATCAACGATTTTCTTCATAGGTTTTCTAGAGTGATTAGTCTTATTTTCTAAGAAATTCCCTTTAGATTCTACCCTTTTAGGTAGTCTAGTTTTTGAAAAAGGACCTGCGGTCGACCTCACGGTCTGGTCGTGATTTGACCGCACACCTCCTGTAACATTTTGATTTTCTTGAGACCTAACAAACACTATAGGTTGTTGTTTTGATGGTTTAATTTTGAGGGTGCTTTCTTTAAACCCTAACCCATGTTTGTTATTACTTGTTCGTTGAACACTTAAGATGTCTTCTAGAAGTTTTTCACTTTTATTAAATATTGAAAACTTGATTTAATTTTCAAGTAGTTTGACGGTTTTGTTAAGTGTTCTATTTTCATGCTCTAGATCATCACAAGTAAGGTATTTGTGTGAGTTAGCTATTCTTTCCTTTAGCCTAGACACTTCTAACTTAAGTGAGCTATTTTCTTCTTTTAAGTTGGTATTACTAGTGCTAACTCTACTAATTAGATCGCAAAGCTTAACGAAATTATCAAAATTGAATTCAAAAGAGTTTGGAAGAACCTCATTGTCAATTTGTCTGATTAGGCAAGCTTCATCATCTCTTTTCGAGCTCGGTGCATCAATGGCCATGAGACATGTTTCATTTCCTTCTTTTTGTGTCTCATTCTCTTCATCGTCCCAATCACCTCCAAGAAACGCCTTCTCGTTCTTTCTTTTAGGACATTCACTTATTAAATGATTTGGATCACCACATCCAAAACATTTCCTTACGAACTTCCTCTTGGAATCAAAAGGTACCTTCTTTGAGTCCACTGGAGTTCGGACATGATTCCCGGGTCTTCAGTAGAACTTCTTGAATGATCGAACAATAAATGCAAGTTGTTCATCGTCATATAGGATATCATATTCATCCTCTTCGTATTCACCTTCTTCACTCGCTATGACTTTCAAAGCATTTGACTTATTCTTTTCTTTCTTGACTTTGTCCGCTTCTTCATCCTTGTCTAGGATGACCTCATGGACATTGATATTTCCAATGAGTTCATCAAGCGACAAATTTTCCAAGTCCTTTGACTCATCTATTGCCGTCATTTTAGGTCTCCATTTGGAGGGTAATGCTCTTAAGAATTTACGAACATATTGCTTGTTCGTGTAGATAGTATCTAAAGCTTTCAAACTTGAACAAATATTGATAAATCTAGAATAGGCAATATCAATTTTCTCATTATCCGATATAACAAATTGTTCATATTGAGCAACTAGTAGTTCAATTTTATTTTCAATGACTTGCTCATTTCCTTGATGAGTAACTATTAAACTATCCCATATTTCCTTTGCATTCTTAAGCATAAAGACTCTTTCATATTTTTTTCTAGGCAAAGCATTAAATATGACTAGTTTAGCTTGGTAGTTTTTCCCTACATCCGTTTTATGTTCTTTGGAACAATTTTCCTCGGGCACAATTATTCTAGTTTTCCTATCCTCACTTAGTGTGAATGGGACATAATCGTCCTTAGTAATAATGTTCCAAACGTTTATATCTTTAATACGGACATATGTTTCAAATCTTTGTTTCCAATAGCAAAATCCTTCACCCTCAAGTAGTGAAAGTCTTTGCATAGAGAACCTTCACTATAGCTCAAGTTCTCAAATTTTTGTTCTATGAACTTTAACTCAAAAGTTTGCGAAAATTAATTTTTATCTTAAAAATGATAATTTTAGCAAACCGTTTAGAGCAACCGCTCTGATACCAATTTTAAGTAACTAGGGGGGGTAGAGTTACTTAGTGTAATTTTGAAAACTTTATCGATTTAGAGCTTGAGATTACTTTAGTGTGATTTGAAGAGTTTGTTCACAAGTATAATAAATACGAAGATAAAGGATAAGAGAACAAACACGGAGATTTATAGTGGTTCGGGAAGATGTTAGCTAATCTTCCTTAATCCACTCCTCAATTTTAATGACTTGAGACTTAGTTTAACTATGATGCTCCAAACTCGGTGAAGTGTCCGGATACAACAATAGCTCCTTGATAAGCTGCAACTTATGAACCCTTACGTCCCGTTGAAGAATTCACAATCACCAAATGCTCTTATCACAAGATCCTAATGCTACCACTAAGTGAAACCTCACTTATCTTCTAGATCCCTTTAAGAAGATAATTTACAAGTAAACTTACAACTAAGTTTACAATCACTCTTGCTTGAATCACTCTAAATTGATTACATTGAAATTTAAATGATATCAGTAATGTATAGAAATGTAAATGCAAGAGGTGAGTTTTCAAGTGCTCCAAGGTTTGACTTTTATAAGCAAGAGAAATTCAAACCCGGATGTCTGCTGCTCAACCCACGGTTGACTGTGGTTCGATCGTGCAGCTATGATCTCTGAATTTTGTAGCAGTTTGAGATCTTTTACTTTGGCTTTTTTCCTTATTAGATGGCTGCAATTAGATGCCAAAAACATCTGAAAAGACTTGCATTACCCCTTTTGTCTTGGAAACATTCTTTGAAGTTGACCTAGGCTTGAAAGAGGAAAGCCACTTTGTACTAGAGGTGTGTCATTGATTTCTTTTAAGGCAAATGCAGAATTTTGATCCCATGACAACCATAAGCTTCCAAACTTCAAGTCACAAGTCTTCAACTCTTTTGTCAACGTTAGTTTTTCAAGTATGTGCTTTCATTGGCTACTTGCAAACTTTCAAATTAGACTAACTTGTTTTCATATGAAGACTTTTGAGAGTTTACACTAAACTCTTATTAAACACATGATTAGTGCTTAATGGTAAATCAAGTGGAGAGCATCTCTTTAATTAGGACTTAATGACCATCTTTTAATTTAGATTTATAAAAGTACCCTTTGAAAAAAAAAATTAGCCATACTTGAATGTTTAACATTAATCAAAAGCTAAAAGTGTCATTAAGGTATCATTAAGTGTGATTAACCAAAATTAGTGTTTTGGTGACCAAAATTAGTGTTTTGGTGACCAAAATTCATTTGAATATGAAGGGGGCAACTATTCTAAGTATGTTTAAAGAAGTTTTGTAATTTATAGATGCCTCGAAGTAGTCAAATATTTTGTAACATCCCGCGTTTTTCCGTTAAATTTATTTTTAACACCGTCTTTTTCTTTTAAATAATACCTTTCGTTATTTAAATTCGTAGTTTCCGTTGACTAACGTTCATAATAATTCCGTCATTTAATTATAACATCTCTCGTTAACTTGCGTTTTAAAAATATTCGATCGGTTAAATCCCGCACCCGCTTTGAAACTCGAGGGACCGGAGTTGCCAAATGGGCAAACTAGTTGACTAGGTCAACTAGTCAACCCATTTCATCCATTCCATCATCTCCCTCATCCCTTTTCTCTCCATCTCAAGAACACACACACAAACCCATTCCATTCATTCATCATCTAAATTCAATCTTGGAAGCTCACAACAAATCCGATTACATATTTGGAATCCTCTCTTCATCCTCTACAATTTGATACCAACTTCATCTCGTTTGGGTAACATTTCTAAAACTCTAGATTTCTCTAAATTCGTGTTTTTGATTTGAAATGGTGTTAGTTAGTGTCTATGGCTCGAGTCTAACATGAATATATGTTTGGTTTGCTCGATTTGTTGTTTTTGGAGTAACTAGCATGAACTTGAAATGGGTGTGCTTAATCCTTGATTTTGGATGAGTTAATGTTGTTAGATTGTTAAAGTGCATGTTTTAATTGTGTTACTAGTATCACTAGCTTCGTTTTGATGCGTAGGTTGATTAAGAAAACTTCAAAAACATGAATATTGATTTTGTGATGTTTGACTAGGGTTTGATAGTTCTTGACATGAACTTTTGATGCTTGAATGCCATGGAATGTTAATTGTTAGTGATTAGTTGTAATGTATGCTTAATTACCTTCGAAACGGCATATCACATGTGTGAATTGGATTCCCGAAACTTAAAATGCATTTGATGAACTTGAAACTTTGAAAATGGATTCTTAATGATCACTTGACGGGAAATCGGTTATTGAAATTGATGTTTTTGTTTGATGAAACGTGTTTAGTTGTTTTCCTTGTCAAATTACCTTTCCGACGATATATAGTATGCATTTTGGATGTTTTCGGTTCATAAAATAGGTTAATTTGAGTTTTGGTTCGTGACTTGGTCTTTTTCTGCAAACTGCATGTTTCCCAGGTATTGCGCGCCGCGCATATACCCGCGTGCCGCGCAAAATTAGAAATCCCAGATGTTTGCCTTCGTGGTTAAGTTCTGACCAGGATTTACACTTGGGTGCGCGCCGCGCAACCCTTTGCGCGCCGCGCATATGCCCAGCTCATTTTAGTTTTTATTTTTCCTTTCACAAAATGTTTCCCGCTTAACCGTAACTCCGATTAACATGAAACTTGGCCATTCTGCTCATAAATGATTTCTCATCATGAGAAAATTGTCGGACACCCGATCCGACCCCGTTGACTTTGACTTTGACCAAGTTTGACTTTTAGTCAAACTTAACCAAACAATTATACGATCGTTCTAACATGCTTAGTTACTTGTATCGTGCATGAAACTTGACTAATTGATTCACATGCTACATAATCGAGTCGTAACGAGCCATAGGACTAATTGAACATCTTTGACCGTTTGTGTTTACCGTTATTGATACAACCTATATGATTAGGTCAAGACTAGCTTTGTCTTTGCACGCGTCTACTTGTTGAAGTACTTTATTAACTCTTGCACTCAAGGTGAGATCATAGTCCCACTTTTACTCTTTTTAAACTTATATTGGGATGAGAAAACATAAACGATTCTTTTGAACTAAGTGAACACAAGAACGGGAAAACAAACATTCTACATACGAGTTTAGAACAAAAATCCTCAATTCGATTATCATTAGTTACACTTGCCGGGTGTAAGCGAGAACTTATGTTATATGGCCATATGGGTTGACAACCCTCATCTTTGACGGTTCGCTACCGTCTACGGATGAAATATATTTTCGAGAATCAGTGTTTGTTCTAGCACTAAGTGATGGGGTATACAATGGAAGGAATGTTAAGCTTTGATAATTGGGTGCTCGTGAAACAAACTTTTGGAATGTATTACTATTATTTCATTGATGCAAATCTTGTGGTTCACTTGTACTTACTTACTTAAACCTATGATTTCACCAACGTTTTCGTTGACAGATTTCTATGTTTTCCTCAGGTCTTGCACGATATGTGAAACATGCTTCCGCTTACTATTTGATACTTGCATCCGATGTCGAGTATACATGCATTTCATGGAGCGTCTTTTGACTTTACTTTAAACCGTGTCGCCTAGATTTCAATCGTATCTATAACGTTGTAACTTAACTTTTGGTTGAACAATTCTTGTAAACTTGAAACAATCTTTATTTTGAAATGAAGGCGACATATTTTGGTCAAACGTTATCTTAAAGACTTATAATCAGGTAATGGGACCCACGTAGCCGACGCCATCACTTGACGATTTGTCGGGGTCGCTACAGGTGGTATCAGAGCCTTGGTTGTAGGGATTTAGAGTTCATTTGTGTTCACCCCGAGTCATAGGGTACATAGGTGAATCTAGACTACAACCGGCATATAGACTGAAGTAGGAATTATTTGACTAACTGTGCATTTATACTCGATCTCTTCTATCATATCTAACTCGTATTCGATCTTGATCTTACGTTGATAAATTTTGTTGGTGCGCCACCTTGACTTTATGAAGTAATGTTAAATGCACATGAGAATCAGGGTAATATAATTTCCGGGATTATATTACGGTGATTCACATGGACGTTCCGACATTATGACATAGAGAATTTAAGGCGAGTCAAGGAAAATTTTCTCTCTATCCTTATTCCATGCCACGGTTAGTATTGTTGAAAATACTAACCAACGATATTCTTGTCTCATGAAGGAACAATGGCTCACCAAGGTCAACACAATACTCCTCTTGAAACTCTAGAACAAGCTCTTCAACGAATGATAACCACCGCCGTGGGTACGGCCGTGGCCGATCACTTTTCTAACAACAACAATCATGGAGCCGGTAATTCAATCGAAGGTTGCTCCTACAAGAACTTCATGAAGTACAATCCTCCCACTTTCGATGGAACCGGGGGACCGGTTACTCTCACCCGATGGTTTGAACAAATGGAGACCGTTTTTAACACAAGCGGTTGTCGAGACCAAGATAAGGTCAAGTTTTCCACCCTCACTTTCACCGGTATTGCTCTCTCATGGTGGAACACGTATGTACAATTAGTGGGAAGCGATGAAGCCCACACACTCTCTTGGACCGAATTAAGAGAAAGAATGATCACCGAATACTTCCCGCGCGACGAGACTCGAAGGCTCGAACAGGGTCTAAGGAATTTAAAAACGGCCGGAAATGACCTCAAGGCTTATAATCAACGGTTTACCGAACTAGTCTCGATGTGTCCAATTCTCATGACTCCCGAATCCCTAAGAGTCGAACTTTACATGGATGGCCTCCCTAAGAGCATTCAACACAAGGTAATGACATCTCAACCCACTAACCTACAAGAGGCTTTAACAATGGCCCGCCAAGCCTTAGAAACGGTGAATGAAATGGAAGCACCGGCACCAATGGTCGAGAACCACCCGAGTAACAACAAAAGAACATGGGAAGCCTCTCAATCAAGCAACCACAACAATAACAACAACCCCGCCAAGAAGCCTTTTACCTCCAACGACAAGAAAGGCTATGCCGGAAAACTGCCTTTTTGTGACGAATGCCACAAGCATCACTTTGAAGGATGTGGCAGGTTTCGCCACCGGCGCCAAGGACCCGTCGCTCGAAAGATGCCCAACGCACACAGAACGGGTGCTTGCTTCGAATGTGGCCAACTGGGTCATTTTAGGAATGTGTGCCCAAATAAGAAAATCAACCCCAACGCACGCCGTTGAACCTTCGACATCGACACCAAGGATGCCCGGAACGACGATGGACTAGTAACGGGTACGTTTCTTCACAACAAACCGTATATTTCATACTTGTTCGATTCGATTACCGCTAGACGTTTTATAACCAAGGATTTGACTCATGCTCTTTATATTCCACCTCTTTCCCCCAGATACTACTTAGACGATTTAAGTGACCGACGGAAAAATATTGTGTGCCTATAAATTTTATTGGAGGAAATACGTAAAGACTTTTGACTTGACACCTATAGAACTAGGGAGCTCGGAACCTATTCGTAAAAAAAAAAAAAAAAAAAAAAAAAAAATGTTCCCCATCATCTTGTATAGATTATTGTGAACTGAGTAATTTTCGGTTGGAAACCGATACCCTCTCCCTCGCATCCATGACCTCATGATTATTTGCACGAATCCCGTATGTTCCAAATCGACCTCCGTTCCGGTTATCATCAATTGGGGGTTAAGTGAGACGATGTCTCCTAAGCCACTTTCCGAACTCGCAACGTTAGTTGTAAATCTCTCTTAGTACCGCTTGATTTATTTAGGGCTCGCCCGTATCCATAAACCTCTTGAACCGCGTATGCAAATTCATATAGACTAATCTGTTATCGTATTTATAGATGACATCTTAACTTATTTAAGTAAAGAAGGAAAACGAACAACATCACCATCTTACGCTCGAACTTTTCAGAAAAGAGCAACTTTATACCAAATTCTCCGAGTGAGAATTTCTGTTGAACGAAGTCCAATTTTCTAGACCATGAAGTTAATGGTCAAGGAATTACAATCAATCTCGAAATCAAGCCACATGTAATCAGGAAACTCTCCCAACTCAGACTTTTATTCGTAAAAATCTTAGATCTCACCGGTTGTTACCGAAGATTCATTTCTGACTTTTCTCGTATTACACGACTTTAATCTCTCCGCGATCGAACCTTGAGCGTGATTCTTCACACCAACATTTCTAGCTAAATTCGTACAACACCAGATGGGACTCAAATATGGAAATATTTCTACTCGGACGCCGAAAGGCATACTCCCTCGACTCGAAATCAACGGAACGGAAATTCGTTATTTTGCACGAAGAATTCGAATACTAAATTGTGGATCCGATCAATATTCTTGTCATCACGTACCACACTACATACCTCTGTTATTTCACCGTTACCGTCTGATATTACTGGAAATTAAGATAACACACAATCCAACGATACTTCACTCTTCTTTGACTTAACGCCCTTGTGTTTCTGATAATCGGTCAACTATTATTCAACCCCGAACTATACAACTACGTGTACTACCTCGTTTCTCTTTCAGACTTCAACTTTTGACAACTAGAGGCACGTTATAGCAACCTCGAGATGTAAACTCATCCTATTCTAAGTCCTCATTTCACTACTATCTTTACCGTTCGCATTTCCGTTTAAAGAAACTCCTTGTAACATTTCTCCATGGATAGAGAAACTCCTCATATTACATAAGTATTCGCCACGAGGGTGAATAGTCCTAACGAACATTTTTCGAACCCTAACTAACTTGTTCAAACGTATCTTAAGAGATTCTATTCCAACACGGTGTATCTTTGTCAATTATTCTGTATCGAAATACTCGTTTCACTTCTAGTTTTACAAGAAACCTTGGGGACCCGCTTAGACATGAGTACCGCGTACCACCCACAAACTGACGAACCGAGCAAACGAACGATTTACGTCTTGGAAAGACACCTCACAAACTCGTATTGTCACCTTTAGTAGATCACTCTTACAACAGTAGTTACCACTCGTGTGTTCACGCGCACTTTTCGAAACCTTATATGACCGCTAATGTCATACCCCTGTTCATTTAACCAAAGCATCAACCACCGAAATCTGAACTCCATCAAGAAACAACAATTGAGATCGTTCAAGTCCGAGAAGGGCTCGAGACAACCCATTGTCGCCAGAAGAGTTATACCAAACTTAGAGGAGAACCTCACAAATCCCAGTGTGTAACCGCGTAATATTGAGAACCCGCACCTTGGAAGGGTGTAATCCGTTTCGGGAATCAGGGAAAGTTAAACCCGCGACATGTTAACCCTTTTGAAACCTTGGGGCGTATTGGAACCGCTCCCTACCGTTTAGAACTTCCGACTCAATTAAGTTTCCGTTTACCCTACATTTCGTGTAACAAACTTAGAAACGTGTCCTGCGGAACAGGAACGTGCAATCCTGCCGGATACATCAACTATCGATGACAAACTTCTCTTCATAGGAAAACCAGTTGAAACTAGGGATCGTAAAAAAAAAAAAAAACCGAACCTTAATGCAACGTAAAACCCTGACTATCCAAATTCATGAGAACCCTCAAGAACGTACTTTCACTTATTCATAGCATTGACAACGTAAAGTCTCGAGTAAGAGATATCGACTACTACTTCCAACTAAATTTCGGGACGAAATTTCTTTTGAGTTGTGGATAATGTAACATCCCGCGTTTTTCCGTTAAATTTATTTTTAACACCGTCTTTTTCTTTTAAATAATACCTTTCGTTATTTAAATTCGTAGTTTCCGTTGACTAACGTTCATAATAATTCCGTCATTTAATTATAACATCTCTCGTTAACTTGCGTTTTAAAAATATTCGATCGGTTAAATCCCGCACCCGCTTTGAAACTCGAGGGACCGGAGTTGCCAAATGGGCAAACTATTTGACTAGGTCAACTAGTCAACCCATTTCATCCATTCCATCATCTCCCTCATCCCTTTTCTCTCCATCTCAAGAACACACACACAAACCCATTCCATTCATTCATCATCTAAATTCAATCTTGGAAGCTCACAACAAATCCGATTACATATTTGGAATCCTCTCTTCATCCTCTACAATTTGATACCAACTTCATCTCGTTTGGGTAACATTTCTAAAACTCTAGATTTCTCTAAATTCGTGTTTTTGATTTGAAATGGTGTTAGTTAGTGTCTATGGCTCGAGTCTAACATGAATATATGTTTGGTTTGCTCGATTTGTTGTTTTTGGAGTAACTAGCATGAACTTGAAATGGGTGTGCTTAATCCTTGATTTTGGATGAGTTAATGTTGTTAGATTGTTAAAGTGCATGTTTTAATTGTGTTACTAGTATCACTAGCTTCGTTTTGATGCGTAGGTTGATTAAGAAAACTTCAAAAACATGAATATTGATTTTGTGATGTTTGACTAGGGTTTGATAGTTCTTGACATGAACTTTTGATGCTTGAATGCCATGGAATGTTAATTGTTAGTGATTAGTTGTAATGTATGCTTAATTACCTTCGAAACGGCATATCACATGTGTGAATTGGATTCCCGAAACTTAAAATGCATTTGATGAACTTGAAACTTTGAAAATGGATTCTTAATGATCACTTGACGGGAAATCGGTTATTGAAATTGATGTTTTTGTTTGATGAAACGTGTTTAGTTGTTTTCCTTGTCAAATTACCTTTCCGACGATATATAGTATGCATTTTGGATGTTTTCGGTTCATAAAATAGGTTAATTTGAGTTTTGGTTCGTGACTTGGTCTTTTTCTGCAAACTGCATGTTTCCCAGGTATTGCGCGCCGCGCATATACCCGCGCGCCGCGCAAAATTAGAAATCCCAGATGTTTGCCTTCGTGGTTAAGTTCTGACCAGGATTTACACTTGGGTGCGCGCCGCGCAACCCTTTGCGCGCCGCGCATATGCCCAGCTCATTTTAGTTTTTATTTTTCCTTTCACAAAATGTTTCCCGCTTAACCGTAACTCCGATTAACATGAAACTTGGCCATTCTGCTCATAAATGATTTCTCATCATGAGAAAATTGTCGGACACCCGATCCGACCCCGTTGACTTTGACTTTGACCAAGTTTGACTTTTAGTCAAACTTAACCAAACAATTATACGATCGTTCTAACATGCTTAGTTACTTGTATCGTGCATGAAACTTGACTAATTGATTCACATGCTACATAATCGAGTCGTAACGAGCCATAGGACTAATTGAACATCTTTGACCGTTTGTGTTTACCGTTATTGATACAACCTATATGATTAGGTCAAGACTAGCTTTGTCTTTGCACGCGTCTACTTGTTGAAGTACTTTATTAACTCTTGCACTCAAGGTGAGATCATAGTCCCACTTTTACTCTTTTTAAACTTATATTGGGATGAGAAAACATAAACGATTCTTTTGAACTAAGTGAACACAAGAACGGGAAAACAAACATTCTACATACGAGTTTAGAACAAAAATCCTCAATTCGATTATCATTAGTTACACTTGCCGGGTGTAAGCGAGAACTTATGTTATATGGCCATATGGGTTGACAACCCTCATCTTTGACGGTTCGCTACCGTCTACGGATGAAATATATTTTCGAGAATCAGTGTTTGTTCTAGCACTAAGTGATGGGGTATACAATGGAAGGAATGTTAAGCTTTGATAATTGGGTGCTCGTGAAACAAACTTTTGGAATGTATTACTATTATTTCATTGATGCAAATCTTGTGGTTCACTTGTACTTACTTACTTAAACCTATGATTTCACCAACGTTTTCGTTGACAGATTTCTATGTTTTCCTCAGGTCTTGCACGATATGTGAAACATGCTTCCGCTTACTATTTGATACTTGCATCCGATGTCGAGTATACATGCATTTCATGGAGCGTCTTTTGACTTTACTTTAAACCGTGTCGCCTAGATTTCAATCGTATCTATAACGTTGTAACTTAACTTTTGGTTGAACAATTCTTGTAAACTTGAAACAATCTTTATTTTGAAATGAAGGCGACATATTTTGGTCAAACGTTATCTTAAAGACTTATAATCAGGTAATGGGACCCACGTAGCCGACGCCGTCACTTGACGATTTGTCGGGGTCGCTACATATTTTTCAATCAAAAATCCGGACAATGGGTTTCTGTGGTCGACCCACGGCTGACCGTGTAGTCGACCGTGTACCTTGTTTCGAAGAACAAAGGTACAGGGCATCCAAGGTCAGACCTGCGATCGACCATGGACCGACCGTGCTCATTCAGTTTGTTTTTAAATGATGCTTCTGACTTATCGGTTTTGTGTATTGGTCGTTTGCTAGAGATAGGTAGGCTTATGAACTTGTGTTGTTCTATACGTTGTTGTAAGCACACAGACATGGTGTCATCATCAAAACAAAGTGTTTAACATTTGAATATTAATATTGGATTACTAACCAACAGAATGTTTAACCCTTCGGTTGCAATTATGAACAGGAATGGGGATATTGAGTCTCCTTGCCGAACTCTTCTTTATGGCTTGAATTCTTTGGTAGGTGAGCCGTTAACAAGATTTGAAATAGATGTTGAGGAGAGATACCATAATTAAACAAATATATTTTATGCCAAAACCTAAGTTATGCATTAAGTTGGCGAGTAATGTGGGATTTAAGGATTTTCGATAAGGAATATTAGCCATAATCTGCGAGTAATGTGGGGTTTAAGCATCTTAGTATTTAGCTCTCCGATCCGGCTATCGTGAATAACCCAGATCGATATGATGATATTGATGGGGTGGCTAAATGGTTAAGTCCACCATCGATGACGTTCGTCGATCGATGGTCCCAAAAGGTTGTAGGTTACTGTCGATTTAGATTGGTCTGTTAACCTTGAATATTAACGAATGGAAGTGTTGACTGATTACGTAACTCAACCGTCAGTTGATTTGACAGAGTGTGCTTCTACGTAAAATGTTGTGTGTTGTTATGAGGGTTTAGGGTTTGTAGTTATCGACAAACCTTCATTCTATAATCATCTAAGATTGTGTTAATCCTTTCCTTAACTAACTTCCCCGAATATTGGATGTAATAATGGAGGAGACCTTATCCCTGATTGATTAGGAATAAATAATCGACCTCGGGGTGATACGCATGCCAGCCGCATGCCGCATGGTAACCATACGCGAAGATGGATTCGGTAAACGATTCCGCATTGATAGTGCGTTAAATTTCAGTAATTAATGCGTGATAGCGCAGTTATATGCGCGAAATCCGCGGATGCGGATATGCGCTTGATTAGCGAGGGAATTCTAAATTATGCAGTCGAATTGTTTTCCAAAGTCAATTTTGGAAACGATACCCTTCTTTTTCACTCTCTTTAATTCATCAATAACCTCGTTTGCCACCAAGACAATGCCTAATATGCGTCGGCCTTTTAAGAAAGTTGTCTGTTCATATCCAATATTTCTATGGATGACTTTTCAGAGTCGAGTAGAAAGTACCTTTGTTAGGATCTTATAATAACTTCCAATGACGCATATAGGTCGATATTCATTAAAACCATTTGGGTCAAGTTTCTTGAGTGTTAGAGTGATAAATGAGGTGTTGCATCCACGAGATATCTCCGTTTGCTCCATAACCAATCAAGGCCCTTACGAGACCATCTTTAATTAGCCACCAGCATTTTCCAAAAACTTATATATTTAATCCATCAAAACACGGGGCCTTGGAGCTTTCAGTACAACTTTAAAAAACTTCCCATATCTCTTAATATGTTAATTTATATTATAAACAGTATTACTACGTACCATCCTCGATTTAATTTATATTATAAATATAAAAAGTATTACTACATACCATCCTTATTAGTACAACGATTAGGTTACTGATATTTTCACAAAAGGTAATGTTCAAACTTTACTAGTAACACATATTGAGATGACAAAAAAATGAGTTGAAATCGGTCGTGGGATAATTCGATGGATTAAGTTGCGTTACTTGCGTACATCTACATAAAATAGCCTCTCTTTTCGGGTAGCATGAATGGAAAAAATATTATCCGTTTATAATAATAACCATTATAATTAACACACACGCACACACACACACATATATGTATATATATATATATATATATATATATATATATATATATATATATATATATATATATATATATATATATATATATACGATTCGAGTATAAGCTGAACTTGAACTTGTATAATATAGGAAAAATTGTTTGAATATGCATTAAATTTCATCAAATTCCTATTGTATGCATTCAACTTTTAGATCTCGTATCGTATGCATTCAACTTTTAAATCTCTACTCTTGTGTGCATTGAAATACATATAGCTCAGATAGCCGGTCAATATGTAGAAAACATTACGTGATTGATCCCTCGACTTAACGTCTTTAAAATTTTGTGTTAAGTCTTCATCTTCATCATCCTCCCAAATTTCTCCCAAATTTCTTACTACATTATTTTATTTTCAGATTTCATAATTTCTAGATGAATCATTTCATCACACAAAATTTCTCACCAACATTCTAATATTCACAATAAATCAAACTACAAGTACACAGAACCTTACAATTAAAGATATAGATCAAATTGAGCAAAAAAGACACAAAAAATTAAACCATAATAAAATATAATCAAACCCAAATTAACCTCCATTATAATTCACATCCAAATCCCTAAAACCCCTCTTTCAATGTCACACTTTCAGATCTCAATCTTGACATCTTACAATCGAGTCAAATATCAAAAAAATTACCAGATCTCCTCTGGAACCAAAATCAATAAACCCTGGTATCATCATCCCCAGTTCCATCAAACCCTGATGTCATCAACTTTAAAACCCTAACCCTAAAAACAATCCCTAACCATCACGTGTGAATGTTCCGGTGGAAGAACACCATACATATACATGATTAAATTTGCAATTGTTGATATTGTTTGTGCTTTTGATGGCTACAAATTGTTGATATTGTTTGTAAGATTTTGTTGATGATCCCTACGCACTGACTAGAATCTAGAACTCATGTGTTACCTGCAATTTTTAAGACCTGTTTGTTTACTTTTAAAATTACACCTAATGTATAGTAATTCGAATATAATTAGTTATTAGAAATTTGAATTAGAATTAGTTTTTAGAAATAGAATTAGAATTAAACATTAGATTTTAGTTTGATTTGGGGTTTTTAAAATTATGGTTCTTGTTTTTTTGGGTGATGAAGGTGAAGATGTGAGTGGATTTGAGGTTTGTTGAAGATGAAGGGGAAAAAAAGTTTGTTGAAGATGAATGGGAAAAGGGAAAGAAAAAGCGAAAGGTGAAGATGAGGGACTAATGGCGTTAAAAATAAACATAAATTACTAGCATGTAATATCTACCAACTTGAGAGACCAATAATATAAATTTGTCTAGAAGTTGACTGAACTATAACATGTTTTTCTTTCTTTTTTTTTTTTTTTTTTGAAAGGCAAGCACACACAGACCCATACACGAATTTAAACACGAATATGTACATGCTCACCACGGGACTCGAACCCCCAACCTATAGGTTGAAGGGGTCACCTCGATACCGCTAGACCAATAGCCCTTTGGTGGACTATAACATGTTAAATGCATAAAATAGTAGAGATTTAAAATTTGAAAACATACAATAGAAGATTTAAAAATTAAATGCAAATTAGTGAAAATTTAATGTATTTTAAACAATTTTTTCTATATTATAATACGAGTCGAGCTGTAACTTTAAATATTAGATTTAGAAAACGTGGAAGCTGAACTCTATGAATTTTAAATTACCCATACTCAAATTTAGTCAAGCTCAAATTCAACTCATTTAGCTTACACTTTATTTAAGTTTAATTATATTCTCTATTGATATATAAATAATGAACTAAAAACTTCAATTTAATTAATTCTTTGGTAACACAATGCACAAACATCGGATCTCTAACTAGGAATACACACTTGGCAGCCTTTTTATAACGCCAAAGCTGACAGAATAAATTTGTGTTGAAAATTGTTTAATTGAAAAGTTTCAGTTTAAATAAATTAAATAAACAATAACACAGATCTTTTGTGCTAATACTCCGTATGAGTTTCAAATTTAGGGTCTTATTTTTTTATTTTTTGTTTTGGAATTTTCAACTCGGAAGGTGGATCTTGATTTTGCTTTAGACGTTGGCAATTAAAAGTTAAATAATATTATTAAATACTCTTTTTATAGTATTTGACCTACTAATCTCTCACGAAGGGTACATTTATTTATGTATTTATTTTTTTTAGAAAGGCAAACACATCCACCCACTTACACTAACTCGAATATAAACACCATGAAATGTCCTAAACAGGACTCGAACCTTAACCTGTAGGTTGTAAGAGTGACCTCATAATAAAATTATTTTGATATATTACAATAAAACACGTGTATCTAACAAAATAAACATACAAATTACATATTTTAATTCTCATAATAAATATTTAATAGTAAATTCAACAAATTATGTTATATCTTTGACAAAGATTACACATTCTAGTGGATAGATTCAATTATGTCTATATTTATTTTTGCTATATTGCGATTTTGTTTTATCGCATACTAGAATATATTAACTTTTTCTTTATATCCAATGAATATCTATTAATCCGCTTAATCCAACAGTTATGGATGTGAATATGAATGGATGAAATGGAATTAAATGAATATAAATATGAATGAATCAAAAACTAAATAGATATCAATTTGCTATCAGAAAATGGGTTTGTTCAACAAAAAGGGCTTGTTTAAATTATGTGAAATTAAGAAAATTGATATCTTTATGTAAATCGCTTTGCATGGAATGAGTTTATATAATGGGTTTACTCTTATTTGCGTGTATTCGGAAGTGCTCAGACACATAAAGTATCAAATCTGGTTATAATAAAAAGACGAAAATGTCCCCGTGAGAGGAAAAGACGATATTGCCCCTGTGAACAGTGAAAGGTTCATGGCCTTTAGTATATAGATATAAAATATAATATAATGGGTTTGTCTAAAATGTTCGTGGAGCTCATATATTTCTATTATTTTTTTATTTTATTTTTTTGCTCAAGTCCCTTTTGATATCTGACTTGATTTTATTTTTGTTAAGTTTTTTAATTTAGTTAGGGTTTATGTTAGAAATGAAGAAGAGATAGATGTGGAGATAAAGATTAAAGTGAAAAGAGGAAAGAGGTGAAAAATGATAACTTTTATCCTCATGTGCCAAGCACATGCCTTGACTTTACGGAGCAAAATAACGTCTGTCAGTTATTTGGACTATTCGTAAAGAAATTGCACATTTCTGGACTAAAAATGTTAAAGATTCAAGTATTGACTATCCATGTGTCTTTAAGCAAATCACAAGGACTATTCGTGTAATTTTGTCTAATCGTTATTATGGAGAGAAATAAAACTTTTATATATATGTTAATAAGTTATTTAACTATTATTTTATTTTAATATTTTGTGTTTGGAATATTTTATTGATTGTAAAAATGTATTGATATTGGGGGATGATTCTCACACACTGTTTTTTGATCCTCACACACCAATTTACTTGAACTTCTCCCTAATAATAGGGTAAAAGGGTGTGTGAGGATCAAAAAACACTGTGTGAGAATCATTCCCCATTAATATTGTGCATCAGAAAATTTATTTTTAAATTACTAAATGAATTTATTTATATTTAATTACTTTATGGTACACATACTAATCAACTTCTTTTTATATTTGAAGTTGTCATCAATTTTCACGACATCGATAGTTGGTTACATACCTTAGAGTGCTCCTATCCAAGACACTCCTTCCTTCTCAAGATTAACTGCAACATCAGCGTCACATCAACACTTACTTTTCATGACTAAATACTTTCAATGGTGACACTCCTATTCTATATTTTAAATTATTTTTTTATATTATTTTCAAACTTAAATAATAAATTATATATAATTATTCAAATAAAACTAAATCTTTATTAAAAATTAAACACACTACAACGATAAAAATTAAAAACATTATAACGAAATTTATTAAAAAATGACATAAATTAGAATAAAATACTAGAAATTAAATGATCAAACTACTCATCTTCGTCCGAAGCTTTGAATGCCTTTGCATATTTTTTTCCCGAGCCCTCATCACCATGTTGTATTCGTCGGGAAGCAAGTCTTTGGAAACCGGTTTGAAAAGAAGCTTCAAACCTTTAAACATTGTCCGTATGTCGCTATCTTCACATAGCTTATCCAAGGCTCGATTCGCGGATTCTTGTGAAGCTTCGGTTGATTGAATAATCTTCAAACGTACTACATCGGATGATGTACGGCTCGCGGCATCGGATGAGTACTCGAACCTTTAACTTTTTGCTCGACTTGGAGGGCGTCGAATTGGGTCTTTATCCCTAAACAAATTTTCAAGTTGCCTCGGGTCCGGGTGCGTGCTTGTGTTCGGGTCGCGTTCATAAGATCTTCCCACGCACATCCACTTTGCCACATTTTATCGAGCTTTGAATAAATTGCTTAATATCCCGTGCAATTTTAGCCTATTTACCACTTATTTGATCTGAACGCCTTTTCTCCGAAACAAGCGAATTATATTGTCTTCGGACTTTACCCCAAAATGAATTAAAAGTTTCGTCATTTTGCGCATCCGGATGTTCGGAAACATACACATAACGCTCGGCTAAAATTCTTGTTTCCAAATCGGTCCAAGCAACTTTCGGACACTTGACTTTTTTTCCTTTCGGCTCGGCTACGGGTTCGGATTCAAGATCGTTGTCTTCACGTTGAGTTTCGGGAACTTTTTCTTCATCGGATTCGTCGCGTAGTGTAGGATAATAAGGTATTTGTGGTTGGTTTGGGTAGTATGGAATTGTTGTGATTGTTGTTGGTTTGGGTAAAGTGGAATTTGTTGAGAATGATATTGGTGCGGGTAGTATGGATGTTGTAGAGATTTTGTGTGTGAACATTTGGAAACATATTTGCAAACGGATTGACATTTGTAAATTGTGAAAAAACGGTAGTTTGTTGCGAAGATTCAAGTAATTCACGCATCATATCTCGACTGACCGCGTTTTGATCTTGAATTTGTTTGCCTTTTCCGTTGTTTGTATTTATTTCGGAACTCATTTTTGCGTATGTAAAAAATGGATAAAGATTTGAGAATGAAATGAAGATGAGAATTTGAATGAATATGGGAGTAGTGTGGAGAAAATAATGAATAGATTATGTGTGTATATATATATATATATATATATATATATATATATATATATATATATATATATATATATATATATATATATATATATATAGTAAATAAAATAGGGGAAAAATGGCATTCTAGGCGTTAAGTAAACGTTGGTCGTTTTTCTAATTTTTATATTTTTTTTATAGCCATTACCTTCTGTCCATAAATATTTCACAGGAGAACGAAATGGAGAACAAAAAGCTGGGCGAGCATCTGGGCGGAGCCCAGGACGGGCCGTTGTCATCGGCGACTTCCTGGGCGGCGGTCTGGCGGAGGTGGTGAACGAGCTGTTGGGAGCAACCTTATTATAAATGTTTTTTTTTCTTCCTTTTTTAACAAACACATTTATATTTACATGCATTACCATAAATAAATACATAACATCGATCCATGTTAGAAAATGAAAAATTGTTCCGTTCCTAGAACTTTAACCCCTCCTATGGTAAACCAATGATCATTTAAAGTAACATAAGAATAAGATAAGATGTCCTCTTATTAATTGCTTTAACATTTTCATGCTAGGAATGTAAATCGACTCTATAATGTGCCTGATTTAGTGATGTGTAAGTGAAGCGTAAAAATAAGTGACCACTCTCTTTTTGTTTGTGATGTGGCCAGAGCTCTTTGAAATCGCATTTGTACGTCGACATGTGGATTCCAGCATTGAACTGCTGGAATATAATGATTGGGATCATTAGCTTTTAACCGAGAATGTTCCCATTGCATCCAAACATCATTTATCTATGACCATTGGTGCGACTACCTTATGGCATTTGTGGCGTAACCGTAATAGCTTAGTTTTTAATTCAATTCTCATCTCACAAAAAATGTATGAGCTTAATAGATGAAAAAATAAAATTTAAGACGGAAGGAGTAGTTAGTTTATGCATCTATCGTTATAAATGCTATTATATATATATATATATATATATATATATATATATATATATATATATATATATATATATATATATATATATATATATATATATATATATATATATATATAGTGGTAGGATCAAGAGGGAAGTAACTATTCGGGGGGAAATGGGGGGAAGCAAAAACTTTTTTTTTTTCGTTTTTTGAAAAAACTTTGTTCACGAACATTATAGATGAGATGAAAATATGAACATTTAGTAGAGACACTTTGTGATAAATGTTTTTATTTTGGCGGGAAAACGCTTGAAGAAGTAATATATAACAATTATCGTGTTTTTCGAGCGTATTTTGAGGTTTTAGCTATTGGGGTTTAGATATTAGGGTTTAGATATTAGGGTTTATAGGGTTTAGATATTAGGGTTTAGAAATTTAGGGTTTAGGGTTTAGATTTAGGGTTTAGATTTAGGATTTAGATTGAGTTTTTAACACGAACGGTTTAAAGTTTAGGGTTTAGGGTTTGGTGTTTTGGGTTTATGGAATAAACCCAAAACACCAAACCCTAAACCCTAAACCCTAAACTCTAAATAGGGCTAAATTTTACTTCACAAAACATGAAGAAAAAAAAACGTTCATATTCTTCACGAACAATATTATCTTGAATGTTATTTTTGTTGATCGTTTTCCCGCCTAAATAATAACATTCATCACGAAGTGTCTCTTCTAAATGTTCATATTTTCGTGTGATCTTGATGCCGGAAAAAAAATTTAAAAAAAAAACGAAAAAAAAAAAAATTTGCTTCCCCCCGCTTCCCCCGATTGGTTACTTCCCCATTGATCATGCCTATATATATATATATATATATATATATATATATATATATATATATATATATATATATATATATATATATATATATATATATATATATATATATATATAGTGGTAGGATCAAGAGGGAAGTAATCAATCGGGGGGAAGCGAGGGGAAGCAAAAATTTTTTTTTTTTTTTCGTTTTTTAAAAAAACTTTGTTCACGAACATTATAGATGAGATGAAAATATGAATATTTAGTAGAGACACTTTGTGATAAATGTTTTTATTTTGGCCGAAAAACGCTCGAAGAAGTAATATATAACAATTATCGTGTTTTTCGAGCGTATGTTGAGGTTTTAGCTATTGGGGTTTAGATATTAGGGTTTATAGGGTTTAGATATTAGGGTTTAGAAATTTAGGGTTTAGGGTTTAGATTTAGGGTTTAGATTTAGGATTTAGATTGAGTTTTTAACTCGAACGGTTTAGAGTTTAGGGTTTAGGGTTTGGTGTTTTGGGTTTATGGAATAAACCCAAAACACCAAACCCTAAACCCTAAACTCTAAATCGGGCTAAATTTTACTTCACAAAACATGAAAAAAAAAACGTTCATATTCTTCACGAACAATATTATCTTGAATGTTATTTTTGTCGATCGTTTTCCCGCCAAAATAATAACATTCATCACGAAGTGTCTCTTCTAACATTCCCCCCGCTTGGTTACTTCCCCATTGATCCTGCCCCTATATATATATATATATATATATATATATATATATATATATATATATATATATATATATATATATATATATATATATATATATATATCCCCATGCATATATAATAGCATTTATAACGATAGATGCATAAACTAACTACTCCTTCCCTCTTAAATTTTATTTTTTCATCTATTGTTTTGTTTAAGATCCACAAAGTAACAGTATAAAGAAACTTTAAGGTTTTTTCAATCAATTTATAAAAATAGTCAATTAATTTAGTCATTTAAAAAGTAAATACTAGCAATAAAGTAAGGACCGAGGGAGTAGGATACTGGTATGTACTACGAATTTTGGTGTAAATCATTTAATTATTATTATTCTTAATACTTTTGTGTTGAAGTATCCTCTTGATGGTAATAAATGCATTGATCTTGAGGATCTGAAATTTCAATTTTCTATTACCAAACTAATTTATTTAATTTTAATTATGTCTGGTACACATACTAATAAACTCTTTTTATTTTTGCAGTTGTCATCTATTTGCACGACATATATCATTGGTTGAATATTACATTTTTGTGTACCAAGTTAGAACATGCATGTTAGAATAATGATAATAGTAGGACTCGGTTCTGATGGAATTTAAAATAATCCAAATCCCAACATGTTTGTCTTCGGATATGTTTAGATTTGTATCCACACATGTTTGAGTTTAGCCATATTTGAATTTGATTAACCGCTACGTAATTGTGTTAGTCATAGATGTTCCATGAAAAAACATGTCATGAGGAGTCCGAACAAATCATCCGCGGACAAATAGTGTATTTTGACAAATCACACACACTTTTTTGATCCTCACACACCAATTTAAAGAAATGGAGTATTATTAGAAGAATAAAATGTTAAAATAGGTGTGTGAGGATCAAAAAAGAGTGTGTTAGAATCATTCCCTTTTTTAAAAAGTGTATCTAGTCATTTTTCTTTCTTTATTTATTTTTCTAAACATAAGCCCATCATTTTTCTAAGCATAAGCCCATCAGGGAGATCGTAACCTCCAAAATTTAGGCCGAAAGATTGGACCATCCAATTCAATCTAGTCCAGCCACACGTTCAATATATCGGTGTATAGACTTTATTAAGCTGCATACTGATCAAATTTGCTATAGTGGCAACCTACTATTTGTGTTTTCGCCGGCCGCATGTGCAGAATCAACAACAACAAAAAAATTTAAAATGAAAGTTGTAGCCTTTTGAGTTATGAGCGCATGTGCTTTTAAATCAACTTACTCAAGGTTTGGATGATGAAGATGTGGCCAAAACACTGAAAGTTCGCTAAATTTGAAATATTCATCAAAAGTTCATTAATTCTTCACATCTTTGAGAATTTCACCTAAAGTCAATTTCAAACTGAATAATAATCTAAAACCTACAAAATTGGCTTTAATGAATGACAAAACAAGTCCGATTTCCCCGCTTAAATGTGAGTGAAATACATATAAACTAGGCGACATCAACATGTTATAGATATAAAAAAGGGGGTAAAACTGAACCTGTGACGGCTTCCCACCGACCTTTCCACATCAATATAAGAGAGTAAATCGTGCAACATTTAGGTGAAAAGAGATGTGAGTAAGATTGAACCCATTACCGTTTTAAGGTGCATGTCCCATAATCACTAAACTACCATCAAGTAATATATTATAGATATAAGAACCTTAATACACCCATTTATAAGAGAAATCCCATCTATAAGAGATGTCCTGTCAAATCTAAGAGTAACCAAGTTTGAGTTCTATTCTTTTTGTCTTCTATTATAATGCTAGTTCCAACTTCAAACAAATTTATTTTTCGTGCTAGCCATTGGATAAGGAAATTTTGGTAACTGTTCAAACAGCTTCACGTAGAAACAAGTCATTTTAGTGATGGACAGATTGAGTGACCCGAAAAAAGTCATTTTGTTGTCATTTTCTTAGAACCTTTTAGAAATGGTGAATGCGTAATCATGATTACAAAAATAATATTATGACAATAATATAATAACTTGATAGTAAAAAATTTAACATGAATTTACTAAAACGATGACTTTGAACATGTCGACTTATCACCGCATTTGCCAGCAATCCTAGCTATCTTTGTATGAAGACGCCAAGCCAAACTAGCAATAACCGGCAAGAGAAAAGAAAATGTCGGTCTCTATCACATCCAGTAAAATATACATGTTTGTTCACAAACATAAAAGTCAAAAGACGTTTAGGAGACAAACTTGCGAACTATGACAACTCTCAAGCATCACTGAATTTCCTCCAAATACTAATTGTCACATCGTCACTTCATCATGTAACAGCTGCAGATCTGATTTCACGTTGAATGGCGCGCCGTGCAAAATTTCTGTGCACCGCGCTGTTTTGGCAGAACAGGAGGACTGTTTTGTAAATTAAATAAAATAAGATGGGGGACTAAATGGCAATTTGAAATGAACGTCCATTGGGTCTAAAGGACATAATCAAACTCATTCTTATCACTTCCAACTCCATTCAAACACACTGATGATGTAGCGTGAGGGTACGAAATATAGTATTATTTTTAATACAAAATACGTTACAAATTACACAAGTTATTTATTTATTTATAGAGTGGGATATACCTAAACCTTGCTACAACACTATAGGCAGTGTACCTAATCGTAGAGTAGTGTAGTTTTTAGTAAGTCCGGTTCGTTCCACAGGGAGCTGGTGATACTTACTATATTTTTAACAACTATATTTATACAAAATATATATAATTATATAAGTAGTAATATTATTATAAAAGGGAGGTTTTACCGTTTAATGACCGGTTTGTCGATTCTATATTTTAAGCGTAAAGATAAATGACGATAATTAAAGTGCGTAAAATAATGACAATAAATAAAATGACAGTAAATAAAATTGCGAGTAATAAAATGACAGTAAATAAAGATACGATGAGAAATACAATAAAAGAATTATGCTTATTTAAACTTCCGTAATCATGATGTTTAACGTTTTGATTTTAATTAATTGTTACTCGGGTTAATTGTCCTTTGTCATGGTTTATTTGATACCTATCTGGATTTTGTCCATAATAGTCCATCGGTCATAAATATAAAGTGCGAGTGTCCTCGTCAAATTACCCTTATACCCGAAGTCAAATATTCCAACTAATTAAGGATTTAAACTGTGACGCAGTTATCACTTCTGTCAACAATTACACCAGTTATCACTGTATGTAATCCACCCCTGTTTTGATTAGATATGAATATTAATTTACCCACTTGATCAGTTTGAATAATCAATTACCCAACTCGAATAATTAATTAAATGATTATAATAGATTTCATATGAACGTCACTAAATAGGACAACCATAATCATTATTAATTATTAGGATAATTAATTTGAAGATAGGTTCGACAGACTCCAATGAGTTGTCACTCAATTAGACAATACCCCCCATCTATTAATAGTCAATAGTCCAATTTCCACAAGTGTCGGTCTTTTGCCCAAACCTTAATTATGGTCCAAAGTTCAATAACCCCTTCTTAATATTTTAGCCCAACATCACGATTACTTCGGCTCAAATAAGCATAATAATAACTTAGTTACGATACATTAATTTAAAAAGGAAGAACATAGCTTACAGTGGTGATTAATCGCGTAGCGTTACACGGACAGAGTTTCGACTTTAAAACCCGTAAAATATTTCTTACAATAACCCAATTATTATTAAACTTAAATTAAACTTAATATTATAAATATAAATATATATATTCTTACAGAGGGAAAGAAAGAAAAATGAAGTGAAGGTGTTCTTTTCATTACACCGTGAATTTCATTTTATAGACAATTGTTGATTTGAAATTTTCACTTATGACCCCTTAACTATGCTCAATTAACAACTTTTCATTATTTATTATTATTCTTATTATGAATTATTTAAATATTATATTATATTATATTCTTGAGCATAGTTAACTTGTAATTTTAGCTCCGTTGCATCGAGCGTTGAAAGTTGGTTCATGTCTCGGTTCCGAATTTTCGAACGTCCTTGCGTACAATTTAATATCTTGTACTTTGCGTTTTGTAACTTGTACTCTTGTCATTTTTAGACGTTTCTCATCAATAATTTGAACCACTTGGATTGTATCTTGTACATTTGAGCTTTTTGGACGTTTGCGTCTTCAAATCTTCGTTTTCGCCTTTTGTCTTCGCACTTATTTATTTAAACAATTACAATGAAAATATAATACAATTACAATGAAAATATAATACAATTACATATGAAAACCTATTATTTAGGAGGGATATTGCTATGAAATATATGTTCCTTTTTAGCCTTATCACACACACACTTAGTGAGAAAAAGAGTTAGAGTGAGAGAGTTTGGTTCTTGCAAAGAAGGAGCTTGTTCAACCCCAAATTGAAGCCCTAACTTAGTGTAGCTGCTCTCTAGTCCTGTTTTACACTTGAGATATAACCTAATTATGAATTTATGTTGTTTAATTTCGAGTTTGAGTTAGGGTTCGGGTTGGTGTTGAGTCTAAACCCCAATTTCTTGTGAAATTAGGGTTCTTGGTGTGTAATTGGGTGCTTAAACCCTAAGATTGTAACCTAGGGTAGTGGTTGACGAACTGATAAGTTAAATGTCTTGCATAAGTTAGTTAAATCACTAGAACACTTGTGAACTAGCGATATTGTTTTTGTGTGAACTTTATTTTAGGTATAAATGTAACAACCCTACTCTTTCCGTCACTTCCGTTAACGGTCTGTTAATTATTTTAACGGTGATTACTTAACTTTATATGTGTTTAAGTGTATTAAATGTATACGTGATCCTTGGTGGGTTACTTGAATTAATATGAGTTAATATTAATTGATAAACTTATTCCGAATAACGAGATAAGATAAAAACGAAACGGTTTGAATAACTGCAAAAACTATATTTCGAGTAACGAAACGCTCGAGTTTATTTTAATAATTATTCTAATAATTATTAACTTTGAAAAATATTTAATTTATTGATTGTTTTAATAAATTAGATTACTTGGTTGCGTTTTAATGATCGGTTTAGCGTTCCGGGACTTCGGTACGTTTAAACGACACTTGAAACGGACCACGAATACATGGAATTGGACAACACGAGCCCGGGAACACCCTTTAGGCCCCATTCGGCCGAAACCCCCTTCCCCACCCCCTTGGATTTTTATTTTTGGGCCACTTGAGTGTTTTAGTCCATGAATCAATTTAACTAGGGCCTTAAGGGATTAAATTAGCAAGTAAATCACAAACCCTCACTAGTAACCTAATTCAGTCGACAACCTCATCTCCCTCCCCTCCGCTCTCTTCGTCGACCTCGCACACACACACAACACCCATCAATCTTGCTCAATCGATTAAACCTTCAACACAAAGATTGCAATTCTCGTCATGCTCAACGCGTTGATATAACTAATTTGTTGATCAAAGGTATAATTCTATGAACCCTAAATTTCAAAAATCTGATTTGGATGAAATTTCATAGTAGATGTTGTCCATACGTGTATATGTAAATTGCTTGCGTTAATTTGTTCGTTTGATGTGATTAGGGTTAAACCCGAATTTGATTTGTGTGATTACAGAAACTTAAACTTGTTGAATGTTAAATATTATTACATATTCAAAAACGTCTCAAAAAATAATAATATTAGGCTTTGGAATTGCGTATTTTCGTTACCGTATGTGCAAGATATGTTTAATTGAAGTTTTGTTGCAAATATGTGATATAATCCTAATTCTGGACAAATGGGAAATGAATTGAGTTATGAACTGATTTCCATTGTGTAGATTAAAAACATTCAATTTGGACTTGTATATCATGCTATTTGGAGTTGTAAAACTCATTTTATGCTTAAATGATTGTTCTTGGTAAAACTCGTTTAATCGATAACTTAAAACAGGTTCTAAATCAATTTGAAATGTGTTCTTGAACCAAGTCTTTGCATTTCTGTAAAATTCATATGTTCTAGATAACTTTTCATCCGGGCCTTGTGATATTTGGATATGTATAGCTTGCGTAATGTGTGTGCCAAAACGACTACCTGTATTTTGTCCGAATCTGCTAAGTATGCACCTTTACTCTTTATATGTTGAGTTGTGGATAGTTTGAGGACTTGAAATTCTGGATAATTACTCTTTATATGTTATGGAACAAAAGTATAGTTTATGTCAAACCTTGTAACCTGCTACATTATGCACTATAAAGCCCAAGATTTGATAACTACTGAATTGGACTGAAATAGAACACCTGACATGCCGGAATAAAATGTACCAATTGGCTAAACCAAATCACCTCATCTTTTGATATGTGTTATTTTAACTTTTCCTTGAAATTTAGCCACTGACCTTGCTTGATTTCATGCTCCTAGCTCCGGTTATACCCACTTTGAGACTGGTGCGCAGATTGAAACTGATTTCGTGCAATGTGTATTGTGATTGCGATTATGTGCTTCGTGCTAACTACTAAGGACATAACTTTGAACTTGTGAATGGATGTAGGTTGTATACTGATCATTAACATGTCATAAGTGAAACTTTATTGTCATATGCCCATATGTGTCCTTAGTTGCACACTACTTAACATGCGGTATGACAACGAAATCGGTAAGCATTAAAACTTGAAACCGAAACTGAAAATGAATGAGATAAACCAAGTTTGACTATTTAACCAACATTGACATGAACTTACTGATATGTTGACTTTGGTTGACCACTTTGACCAAGTTTGACTTTTGTTTGACCTTGGTTGACTTTTGTTGACTTTCATGAACTAGTTGACTATGTGTTGACTTTTACATTGAAACGCGTAAGTCTGAGCAATGAGACAACTTACCCTATGAAATAACTATTGTATAAGATATAACTATTGACCAACCTAAATACGTATATCTAGGTTGCGTTACTCGGCCGTAATTCGTACAAGCTATTTTGCTTACTTTTCATACCGAGCTTTTCAAAGGTGAGTCTACAGTCCCATTTTCATTAACAGTTTTGGGATGAGATACATGCTGCTTTTGAAACTATTTCTTAAACTATTTTAAACTGTTTTACGCATTTGACACTAGTACTATTATACATGTTGAGTTAATGTTCACAAAGCCCCTAGCTTGAATACCTTAATTACCTTCTGGTAAGCACAAATTAGATGGACGGATCCGTTAGGTTAGAAAAACCTCACCCTACTACAACTGTGGTGCATTTACTTTGAAATTTATGTACACCCGAACAAGTGTATACGTTTTATGGGGTAAAGGATAAGTGTAGTGTATACTATACGCATGTCTTTATGTTAGTATTCAAGTGCTCATGGATGTATGTACATTTTGCAACGTTTGGGTTGTGCTTATTGAAATCTCGTGGTCAAATGCAAATGAACTATTCTTCTGAATAATATTTTTCGGATACTATTTTACGTTACTTAAAACTGTATTTTACAAACGAGAGAAATAAAACTTGACATGATATTGTCTACGAACATTTGAAACTTGACATGATATTGTCTATAAATATTTGAAACTTGACATGATATTGTCTACGAATATTTGAAACTTGACATGATATTGTCTACAAACATTTGAAACAGGACACGGTGCTGTTTACAAACTTTAAATATGAAACCTTTGTGGTCTCATGCGATGATATTAGTTACTTAAACTTGTGTTTTACAAGCAGGAGAAACAAAACATTTTTTAATGTCATATAAAGCTGAACTTGACATTGATCTGCACAAA
Organism: Rutidosis leptorrhynchoides; assembly: GCF_046630445.1. Taxonomy (NCBI): domain Eukaryota; kingdom Viridiplantae; phylum Streptophyta; class Magnoliopsida; order Asterales; family Asteraceae; genus Rutidosis; species Rutidosis leptorrhynchoides. The sequence goes on along the minus strand of NC_092339.1, from coordinate 333,679,676 downwards.
CAGACTAAAACTTGACAAATGTTGTCTGCAAACTTTTAATATTAAACCTTGGTGGTCTTTCGCTAATAAACGTTTTCTGAAAATCGTTTCTTAAACATACTGTATTGTTAACTTAAACATGTAGATTCACTCAACATTATTGTTGACCCGTTTTGCGTGTTATTTCTCAGTTATCAATTGCTTCCGCTGTAGAATATTGATGTTACATAGAAGTCAAGCCAAGCACTGAGACCAGAGTTAACATTCTGTTAATGGATTTTAACGGGGTGTCATAATAAAACGCCAATTTGGGTAAAAAAAAATGTGTTAGTATCGAAATTGGTCATTGAGTACTTGAAATATTTGACTCTGGATCTAAATTTGGTGAACTTGAGTCATAATCACTAGCTATTAGTGATTATGGGTACTCCGGGTGTGTATTTACTTAGTCAAGGGAAGTTAAGTGCAATTTGGGTCGAAATTGCACTTGGGTGTTTAGGGTTGTAAAAGTTGTAGTTGATTATAGCTTGTTGTGTAAAATGTAATAGGTAAATTGCATTGTTGATTGACGGAAATTCATGCTTGAGTGTTCATCCTTTAAGCTAAAACAGGTGAGTGGAATAGTTATATGTGTATGTATATGATTTATCTGCTTGTGTGAGGTGTAGTTAGTGATTCTATGCGTGAGGTTTCACTGTAGTGTTATCTGTGCATGAGGATTTCATTACTTCTTGATGGAGGCTACATTGTGTGTCATGGGGATGGGTGGTCATGACCGATTTCATCCGTTCACTCTATGCCACCATGCAGAGTAAAGTTGTATAATGCGTTGTATAACGTTATCGGGAAATGTGAGTACCGGTGGAAAAAGCGAGTACCATTCCTGTATTTGTGTGAATATGGATCCATATTGCTAGGTGTTGTTTTTGTTTAGCATATTATTATCTTAGTAATTATATGCTAGTGTGACGCTTGTATGCTTGATATGCGGTTTGTGATGTGGTGCAAGTAGGTAAGTTGTATGCATATATGTATGATTATTTCATTAACCAAGCCTTGCTTACCCCTCGTTGTTTATCATTGTTATAGATTCGAGCGCGATCAAGGATAATGGTAAGAATGTGAAGTAGCTTGCTTACTTGCGGGTGGATATGCTTTGGACGTTGTATTTTGTTAGATTCTTGGGTAGTGTAAACCTAAGATCCATGCTCGGGTCCATCTTTTGTATTAAACTTAATTTGGGTTGACTTTGTCACTTAAATTACACAGGGTCGCCGAACCCACTTGACGATTAATTATGTGGGAAATGAATTTGGGACCAAGTTTCAAGCATTAAGTGTGTTTGAACAAGTTTGGGGCAACATTGACATGTAGTGGGTCATTTTCCAACACTTAGAAAATTTTGATTTTGATTCGGTTGTTGTATGGTGACTGTCTTCAGAAACAGTTCAAGCGCGCGACGCACACCTTTTTTGCGCGACTCGCAGATGGTCTAGTGTTGATGACCAGGTCTGTTGTAAACAATTATTTTGAAAATCCGCATTAAATCGCGACACACATTGAAGATGTGCGAAGCACAAACCTTTTGTAAAAAAAAAAAAATTTGGTCGATTTTTCGCAAACGTATTCGAGTTGTTTCACATCACCTCCTCAAACTTCTTTTCAGAACTGAATGATAACTGAACCCCTTCATCAAAGACATATTTTCTTAACAAACTTGAACTGAATATATTAATTAATTAATTTAACAAATGTATATATATCTTAATTGCTAATTGCCATGAATTGCAAGATAAATAACCGATTACAAACTAGGAAGTTTGAGAACTAAAATATTGCTCGAAGGGCTAAATGAGAGCGACTCGGAAAAATAAGGCCGACCGTAGACCATTTGCAATGGTAGTGAGTATTGTTAAGAATGTTGTGTACTTGTAGGTGATGCATAGTTATGAGAAAAATTTTGCTGACATGACGGTACTATGACAAACGCGGTTGTTGGGGATAATGTGAGAGAGTTTAGTGGTGTAGTAAAATATAATTAGTAGGTGAAAGAAAAATATATAAAAAATAATAAGAAAATAAGCATTAACCAACCATGAGGTCAGAAATTTTCATTGTGATCCTGCAAATTTATGTCCCATGCTCCAAAACGTTCGAACAACGCCCCTATTTTGATTTCGTGCCCTTTAGACATCTATTAAGGGATGACCAATATCTTTCTCCTTATTTCGACATCTTGTCGTATTAGATTTATGCTCCCTTATCTCTCTTAGTAAAGACTCTATCCAGTGGGAGTGTTGTAAATCTCGTTATTTCTCCCCGATATCTCCCCGGGATCTCGTTTTTGGAAAGCCGCCAAGACGAGATGTCCATCTCTCGAGATTTCTCGGTCAACGGGTTCAAACTTGGACAAAGTCACGATTTTTCGGATTTTCTCGCTCATTTATTGGATTTTCTCACTCATTTCTTGAATTTTCTTGTAAAATATCGTAAAAATGTATATAAATATACGTATATTTATTTATTTTGGTATATCTATATTAAAAAACTAAAAAATTGAACACAAGTCAACATCCGAGATCTCCCCGAGATTTTTCCGAGATGCAGAGATCTCCTAAAAAAAATTCAAATGAGATCTCCCCGAGATCCGAGTTCTCCAACCTTGCCTGTGGCGGAACTTGAACCTGGATACGAATGAGGCGGATACCCCCTTTCGGATACTCTATGTACCAAGTAAATTTTCTTTTTTTATGTAGATTTTTTCCCCGTTAAATCCAGGTGGGACGGATACCCCTTTCGGATACTCTATGTTCCGCCACTCACTCTATCTTTATCGCCACTCCTCCCTTAACTAAACCAAGAGCTTCTTTTTTATTTACTAACTTTACTATGCACTCGAAGTAGTAGATTTTATCTTTCGTGCTTAGTGGACTATACTAGATACCTCTTCTTATAACGACTTACGGGCACACATCTCATTGATACCACTTGTAACATCCCGCCTTTTTCCGTTTACTTTTCCGTTTAACTATTTATGTTCCGTTATATGTTTATAACACGTCTTGTTGATACGCGTTTCAAATTATCTTGTTTAGGTAATTTAACGCACCCGATTAAAACATGAGGGGCTAAACTTGTCAAAGTGTCAAAGAAACCACTAGGTCAAAGTGGTGGTCAACACCCTTTCTATCCACTCATTCACATTTTCATTTCATTTTCCTTTATTTCTCCTACTTTCACATTTTCCTTAAATTTGCTCCATCAAAGAATCATCATCTTAAATCGAGCTAGTGATTATCTTGCCAAACAAATTACGTATTTGAACTCCTCGTGATCTCCTCTTCGATTCCATACCAACCTCATTACATTTGGGTAACTTTCTAAAATCACTAATTTTATGTGTTCTTGAGATTTTTGAGTTAAAAGGTTGTTAATTAGTGTCTATGGCTCAAGTCTAGTTTGTTTATGTGATTTGTATGCTTGTTCTTGCCATTTTGGTGTAACTAGTTCATATGGAAAGTTAACATGCTTAATCTTGAGTTTTAAGTGTTCATATGTTGTTAGATGCTAAGACTTCATGTTTTAATCTTGTTCTTAGTGTTACTAGCTCCATTATGATGTAAAGATTGATCAAGAAACCCCTTAAACTTGATTATGAAATTTGGTGACTTTTGGTTAGGGTTTCACGAACTAGGAATGGATTCTTGATGCATTAAATGACATGAGATGTTAATTGTAAATGTTAGGTTGTGTTGTATGCTTAATTACCTTCGAAACGGCATATTGTACATGTAATTTGGTTGCCAAATCATTAAATTGCAATATTGACTTGAATGCATTGATTATGGAACATTAAATGCGGTTTTGTTTGTCATAAGTGCAAGCTTGATTAATGATATGTGTTTAGTTGCATTCCTTGTCAAAATACTTTTTCAACGATGTATGATAGGCGTTATAAGCGTTTGCGGGTCAAGAATTGTGTTAGAATTGGTTTTGGTTCGTGCACATTTAAAAAGCAGAAAAATAGCTGAAGCAGCAGGGTGGCGCGGCGCGCCATACCCCCCGCGCGGCGCGCCGATTGGGTCTGTCCAATTTGGTCAATTTTCGAATAATGTTTGCTATGCTACGCACCTCCGATTCACATGTAACTTGTCCTAGCATGCTCATACATGATTAAAAACCTCAGAAAAATAGTTCGGGACACGACCCGAGCGTGTTGACTTTTTCGTTGACTTTGACCGACCAAAGTTTGACTTTTTGTCAAACTTAACCAAATGATTTTTGCAACCTTCCTAACTTGTTTATATACTTGTATCTTGCATGAAACTTGACAATTTGATTTCACATGCTAAATAATCGAGTCGTAACGAGCCATAGGACTAATTGAACATCTTTGACCTATCGTGGTTACCGTTATTAATACAACCTATTTGTTTAGGTCAAGACTAGCATTGTTCTTTGCACACGTTACTTGTCGAAGTACTTTTTGGTTCGTGCATACAAGGTGAGATCATAGTCCCACTTTTACTCTTTTAACTTACTTTTGGGATGAGAAAACATAAACGATACTTTTGAACTAAGTGAACACAAGAACGGGAAAACAAACATTCTACATACGAGTTTAGAACGAAAATCCTCAATCCGATTATCATTAGTTACATCAGATGGTGTAAGCGAGAACTTATGTTATATGGCCATATGGGTTTGACAAACCCTCATTCAAACGGTTCGCTACCGTTTACGAATGAAATATATTTTCGGGAACAGTGTTGTTCTAGCACTAATTGATGGGGTATTCAACGGACGGAACGTTAAGCTTTGATAATTGGGTGCTCGTGAATATTAACTTTTAGAATGTACTATGGCTTTATCGATGTTGCAAATCTTGTGGTTCAACTTACTATTACTCATTTACTTATTTAAACCTATGATTTCACCAACGTTTTCGTTGACAGATTCTCTATGTTTTTCTCAGGTCCTTGAACTTAGGTGATACATGCTTCCGCTCATACTATTTGATACTTGCATTGGATGTCGAGTATACTTGCATACGTGGAGCGTCTTTTTGACTACTTTTAATCGTGTCGCATGTGTTTCATACAAACTTTAAACATTGTTATGTACTTGTTATGGAAACTACTTTTGTAAACTTTGAAACACCCTTATTTATGAAATGAATGCGACATACTTTTCGGTCAAACTTTGTTATAAAGACTTACGACCATGTAATGGGACCATACGTAGATGACGCCGTCATTTGACGATTTGTCGGGGTCGCTACAAGTGGTATCAGAGCTTTGGTTGTAGGGATTTAGAGTTCATTGGTGTCAACCCCGAGTCTTAGGGTACATTGGTGAGTCTAGACTACAACCGGCATATAGACTTGACATAGGAATTACTTGACAAATTGTGCATTTATACTCTAACTCTTCTACTCATATCTACTCTTATTCTATCTAAATCTTGCGTTATATAATTTAATTGACACGCCACCTTGACTATATGACGTAATGTCGAATGCACATATGAATTAGGGTAATATAATTCCCGGAAATTATATTACGGTGACTCATATGAACATACCGACATTATGACATAAAGAATTTAAGGCGGGTCAAGGATAATTTTCTCTCTATCTTTATCCCATATCACGGTTAGTATTATTTAGAATACTAACCAACGGTATTATTTTGTTTTGAAGGAACAATGGCTCCTCGTCGTGTACGCCGCAATGAAACTCCCGAACAAGCTCTCGAACGGATGATAGCTACCGCCGTAGATGCGGCCATGGCCGGTCACTCTTCCAATAACAATAACAACAACCACAACAACAACAACAACAACAACAACAATGGGGCCGGTAACTCAAACGAGGGATGCTCCTACAAAGCTTTCATGGGGTGCAAACCTCACACTTACGATGGAACCGGTGGACCGGTTGTGCTTACTCGTTGGTTTGAACAAACCGAGGCCGTCTTTAGCATAAGCGGTTGTCGGGATCAAGACAAGGTCAAATACTCCACCCACACGTTCTCCGGTGTTGCTCTCACTTGGTGGAACACCTATGTTCAATCGGTGGGTACCGATGAAGCTCATGCCCTCTCTTGGGCCGATTTGAAGGAAAAGATGATTGTCGAATACTTTCCGCGCGAAGAAACCCGAAAGCTCGAGGAAGAACTAAGAGCTTTGAAAGCGGTCGGAAACGATCTTAAGGCTTATAATCAACGCTTCGCCGAACTATCCTTAATGTGTCCTAACCTTGTTAACCCCGAATCTCAAAGGATTGAGCTCTACATGCTCGGTCTTCCAAAAAGCATCAAACAAGGGGTGATGTCATCCAAACCCGCTACTCATCAAGCCGCTATGAACATGGCTCGTCAATTAATCGAAACGGTTGACGAAGTCGTAGTGCCGGCTCCTAAGGCCGAGGACAAGTCGGGTGGCAACAAAAGGAAATGGGAAGCCACTCCATCAACCAACTACAACAACAACACCTTCACCAAAAAGCCCTTCAACAACGACGGCAAGAAGGGTTATGTCGGAAACTTACCTTTGTGCAACAAGTGCCACAAACATCATTACGGCGAATGTAACAAGCTAATTTGTCATCGTTGCCAAGGAGTTGGTCATAGGGCCAACAATTGCACAAGCACCGCCCCCGTCGCTCGAAAGGGGCCCAATCCTCCAAGGACGGTCACTTGTTATGAATGTGGCCAAACGGGCCATTATAAGAACGAATGCCCGAAAAAGAAAGCCAACCCCAACAACCGAGGCCGAGCCTTTAACATCAACACCGAGGAAGCCCGAGATGACAATGAACTAGTCACGGGTACGTTTCTTCTCAACAACTCTTATGTTACTTGCTTATTCGATTCGGGTGCCGATAAATGTTTTATGTCCAAGACTTTAGCTCCTACCCTTTGCACTCCACCACACCCTTTAGATACTACTTATTCCATCGAAGTGGCCGACGGAAAACTCTTAAGTGCCGACAAATATTACCGGGGGTGTACTTTGAACATTTTGGGTAGAGAATTTGAAATTGACTTGATACCCATGGAATTAGGGAGTTTTGATGTAATAATCGGTATGAATTGGATGGTCAAAAATAAATCTCACATTCTTTGCGATCTTCACGCAATTCGAATTCCTATCGAGAATGGTGAACCATTGATTGTCTATGGCGACAAAAATTGCACCGGACTCAACTTCGTTTCGTGCCTTAAAGTTCGAAAGCTACTTCGCAAGGGTTGTTTCGCGATTCTTGCTCACGTTAAGAAAGTCGAGGCCGACGAAAAGCGTATCGAAGATGTGCCAATTGTTAGTGACTTTTCCGATGTATTTCCCGACGAATTACCGGGTCTTCCACCTCATCGACCGGTTGAATTCCAAATCGATCTTATTCCGGGAGCCGCACCCGTAGCGCGTGCACCATATAGACTCGCTCCATCTGAAATGCAAGAATTGCAAAGTCAAATCCAAGAACTACTTGATCGTGGTTTCATCCAACCTAGCCATTCACCTTGGGGCGCTCCGATTTTGTTTGTTAAAAAGAAAGACGGATCCCTACGAATGTGCATTGATTATCGTGAACTAAATAAATTGACGGTTAAGAACCGATATCCTCTTCCTCGCATCGATGACCTCTTTGATCAACTACAAGGGTCTTGTGTATATTCGAAAATCGATCTCCGCTCGGGTTATCATCAACTAAGGGTTAAAGGGGAAGATGTCTCCAAAACCGCTTTCCGGACTCGTTATGGTAGTTATGAATTCCTTGTCATGCCTTTCGGTCTCACTAACGCACCGGCGGTGTTCATGGATCTTATGAACCGCGTGTGCAAACCGTATCTCGATAAATTCGTTATTGTGTTCATTGATGACATATTGATCTATTCTAAAAATGAAGAAGAGCACGAACAACATCTCCGACTTGTGCTTGAACTTTTAAGACAAGAACAACTCTATGCCAAATTCTCCAAGTGTGAATTTTGGTTAAAGGAAGTTCAGTTTCTTGGTCATGTTGTGAGTGATCAAGGTATTAAAGTCGATCCCACAAAAATCGAAGCCATTAGCAAATGGGAGACTCCTACTACTCCTACTCACATTCGTCAATTTTTGGGTCTCGCCGGGTACTATCGTAGATTCATCGAAAATTTCTCTTTGGTTGCACGTCCTCTAACCGCATTGACTCACAAGGGAAAGAAATTCATTTGGGCGACCGAACATAAATCCGCATTCCAAATCTTGAAAACGAAGCTAACCACCGCTCCTATCTTGTCACTTCCCGAAGGCAATGATGACTTTGTTGTATATTGCGATGCCTCAAAACATGGTTTTGGGTGTGTATTGATGCAACGAACGAAAGTCATTGCCTATGCTTCTCGACAACTCAAAATTCATGAACGAAACTATACGACACATGATCTCGAACTCGGAGCCGTTGTCTTTGCACTTAAAATGTGGAGACACTATCTTTATGGAACCAAGAGTACTATCTTTACCGACCACAAAAGCCTCCAACACATTTTCGATCAAAAGCAACTAAACATGAGACAACGAAGGTGGATTGAAACCTTAAACGATTACGATTGCGAGCTTCGTTACCATCCCGGGAAGGCAAATGTAGTAGCCGATGCTTTAAGTCGAAAAGAAAGAGCGGTGCCTCTTCGTGTCCGAGCCTTAAACATCACCATCCACACAAACCTTAATAGCCAAATTCGGGTAGCCCAAGATGAGGCTCTCACGGATGAAAACATCTCTCTCGAACACTTGAACGTCCTCACCTCTCGATTCGAAGTTAAAGAAACCGGACTCCGATATTTCGCCGGAAGAATTTGGGTGCCTAGTTATGGGGATCTACGAAGCCTTATTTTAGATGAAGCCCATAAGTCACGATACTCGATTCACCCCGGTGCCAATAAGATGTACCACGATCTTAAACAACTATATTGGTGGCCGAACATCAAAAGGGACGTAGCTACGTATGTTTCCAAGTGTTTGACATGTTCCAAAGTCAAAGCCGAACACCAAAGACCGTCCGGACTACTTCAACAACCCGAGATCCCGCAATGGAAGTGGGAAAGGATAACGATGGATTTTATCACCAAGCTACCAAAAACGACGGGCGGTTTTGATACCATTTGGGTTATTGTTGACCGTCTCACCAAATCCGCACACTTCCTTGCCATGAAAGAAACGGACAAAATGGAGAAACTTGCACAACTTTACATTAAGGAGATCGTAGCCCGACACGGTGTACCATTATCGATTATCTCCGACCGAGATGGCCGTTTCGTTTCTAGATTTTGGCGTACATTACAAGAAGCGTTGGGAACGCGTTTAGACATGAGCACCGCATATCATCCTCAAACCGATGGACAAAGCGAACGTACAATTCAAACCTTAGAGGACATGTTACGAGCTTGCGTGGTTGATTTCGGAAAAGCTTGGGACAAGCACTTACCTCTCGCCGAGTTCTCTTACAACAATAGTTATCACGCGAGTATTAAAGCCGCACCTTTTGAAGCGCTATATGGCCGCAAATGTCGTTCACCTCTTTGTTGGGCCGAGGTAGGCGACGTGCAAATCACCGGACCCGAACTCATTCACGAAACCACCGAGAAAATCGTTCAAATCCGAGATAGGCTTAGGACGGCCCGAAGTCGTCAAAAGAGCTATACCGACAAACGACGCAACGATCTTGAATTTCAAATCGGTGACCGAGTAATGTTAAAAGTCGCACCTTGGAAGGGTGTAATCCGTTTTGGGAAACGCGGGAAGCTAAATCCGCGGTATATTGGTCCTTTCGAAATCTTGGAGCGTATTGGAACCGTTGCTTATCGTTTAGATCTTCCGCCTCAATTGAGCTCCGTTCATCCTACTTTCCATGTATCCAACTTGAAAAAGTGTCTTGCCGAACCCGATATCGTCATTCCTCTCGAGGAGCTTACCATTGATGACAAACTTCATTTTGTGGAGGAACCGGTTGAAATTGTGGACACCTCCGTCAAGACATTGAAACAAAGCCGGATCCCGATTGTCAAGGTTCGTTGGAATGCCAAAAGAGGACCCGAGTTTACTTGGGAAAGACAAGATCAAATGCAAAGGAAGTATCCTCATCTATTCGTGAATTCGGAAACGCAAGATCTCGAGGAAGAAACAACGACTACTACGCCTACTTAAATTTCGGGACGAAATTTCTTTTAAGGAGTAGGTAATGTAACATCCCGCCTTTTTCCGTTTACTTTTCCGTTTAACTATTTATGTTCCGTTATGTGTTTATAACACGTCTTGTTGATACGCGTTTCAAATTATCTTGTTTAGGTAATTTAACGCACCCGATTAAAACATGAGGGGCTAAACTTGTCAAAGTGTCAAAGAAACCACTAGGTCAAAGTGGTGGTCAACACCCTTTCTATCCACTCATTCACATTTTCATTTCATTTTCCTTTATTTCTCCTACTTTCACATTTTCCTTAAATTTGCTCCATCAAAGAATCATCATCTTAAATCGAGCTAGTGATTATCTTGCCAAACAAATTACGTATTTGAACTCCTCGTGATCTCCTCTTCGATTCCATACCAACCTCATTACATTTGGGTAACTTTCTAAAATCACTAATTTTATGTGTTCTTGAGATTTTTGAGTTAAAAGGTTGTTAATTAGTGTCTATGGCTCAAGTCTAGTTTGTTTATGTGATTTGTATGCTTGTTCTTGCCATTTTGGTGTAACTAGTTCATATGGAAAGTTAACATGCTTAATCTTGAGTTTTAAGTGTTCATATGTTGTTAGATGCTAAGACTTCATGTTTTAATCTTGTTCTTAGTGTTACTAGCTCCATTATGATGTAAAGATTGATCAAGAAACCCCTTAAACTTGATTATGAAATTTGGTGACTTTTGGTTAGGGTTTCACGAACTAGGAATGGATTCTTGATGCATTAAATGACATGAGATGTTAATTGTAAATGTTAGGTTGTGTTGTATGCTTAATTACCTTCGAAACGGCATATTGTACATGTAATTTGGTTGCCAAATCATTAAATTGCAATATTGACTTGAATGCATTGATTATGGAACATTAAATGCGGTTTTGTTTGTCATAAGTGCAAGCTTGATTAATGATATGTGTTTAGTTGCATTCCTTGTCAAAATACTTTTTCAACGATGTATGATAGGCGTTATAAGCGTTTGCGGGTCAAGAATTGTGTTAGAATTGGTTTTGGTTCGTGCACATTTAAAAAGCAGAAAAATAGCTGAAGCAGCAGGGTGGCGCGGCGCGCCATACCCCCCGCGCGGCGCGCCGATTGGGTCTGTCCAATTTGGTCAATTTTCGAATAATGTTTGCTATGCTACGCACCTCCGATTCACATGTAACTTGTCCTAGCATGCTCATACATGATTAAAAACCTCAGAAAAATAGTTCGGGACACGACCCGAGCGTGTTGACTTTTTCGTTGACTTTGACCGACCAAAGTTTGACTTTTTGTCAAACTTAACCAAATGATTTTTGCAACCTTCCTAACTTGTTTATATACTTGTATCTTGCATGAAACTTGACAATTTGATTTCACATGCTAAATAATCGAGTCGTAACGAGCCATAGGACTAATTGAACATCTTTGACCTATCGTGGTTACCGTTATTAATACAACCTATTTGTTTAGGTCAAGACTAGCATTGTTCTTTGCACACGTTACTTGTCGAAGTACTTTTTGGTTCGTGCATACAAGGTGAGATCATAGTCCCACTTTTACTCTTTTAACTTACTTTTGAGATGAGAAAACATAAACGATACTTTTGAACTAAGTGAACACAAGAACGGGAAAACAAACATTCTACATACGAGTTTAGAACGAAAATCCTCAATCCGATTATCATTAGTTACATCAGATGGTGTAAGCGAGAACTTATGTTATATGGCCATATGGGTTTGACAAACCCTCATTCAAACAGTTCGCTACCGTTTACGAATGAAATATATTTTCGGGAACAGTGTTGTTCTAGCACTAATTGATGGGGTATTCAACGGACGGAACGTTAAGCTTTGATAATTGGGTGCTCGTGAATATTAACTTTTAGAATGTACTATGGCTTTATCGATGTTGCAAATCTTGTGGTTCAACTTACTATTACTCATTTACTTATTTAAACCTATGATTTCACCAACGTTTTCGTTTACAGATTCTCTATGTTTTTCTCAGGTCCTTGAACTTAGGTGATACATGCTTCCGCTCATACTATTTGATACTTGCATTGGATGTCGAGTATACTTGCATACGTGGAGCGTCTTTTTGACTACTTTTAATCGTGTCGCATGTGTTTCATACAAACTTTAAACATTGTTATGTACTTGTTATGGAAACTACTTTTGTAAACTTTGAAACACCCTTATTTATGAAATGAATGCGACATACTTTTCGGTCAAACTTTGTTATAAAGACTTACGACCATGTAATGGGACCATACGTAGATGACGCCGTCATTTGACGATTTGTCGGGGTCGCTACACCACTCTTTTCTTGAGCTAGAGTAGCGGGCTTTTGCGGCATCTAGTTTACCAACTAATGGAGTGGTCTAACTCACAACTTTACAAGTAGTCACGGGATTTATTGACGTTTCTGGATTTATGAATGGTCAAAAGTCCACGTAACCGAACCCACCCTAGTAGTCCATCTCCCTTTTGCATTTGTATATTAGGTTGAGGGTGGGGACGTTTCTAGTTCGAGTCCCTCATTTTAATAATATCCGTGAGATTTATTTCCTGAAATCCGAATTGTCCCGATGAGGTTTTACCTACCCGTGTTAATGATCTTGATCCGACCTACCTGTCCCTCGAGATGGTTTAAGGCTTAGATCTTTGTAATGCGGTTCGGATTTTCACCCGAAATCACGTGCGTAGCTGGCAAATAAGAGTATTAACTTGACTTTCATAAATAAAAAATTAAAAAAAAGTACACCTAACCAAATACTGACTCACGCCACCGATTGAAATATCTTTTACCTTCGTGTTCTCATCTTCGATTTCCCCTTTTCTAATTCACACCAATCCGATCAAATTCATTCAATTACTCCGTATTTAACTTACTCATCAATGGAGGTTTCATTGATTTCCGACACGCTAACCACAATCGCTTCCAAATACAGCCACGTATTAGGGTTAGGGTTATCCAATTCCGTCACCGATCGCCACTATTCATCACACGATCACCACCTCCAAATCACCGCCATCATGCTTCCGATTGACGCCATCGCTCCTCCGACTGTCAAACCTAGAACCGCACCTAAAAAACTCGCTCGAAAACGACGTCGTGTTAAACGTAGCTCTAAATCCGACGGTGGCGGTGGTGGTGCTTATTGTGATGAAGACGGTGGCGGATTCTTCGACGGTGGCGATGGTCCGTTCGGCGGCGGCGGCGGAGGCGGCGGTGGTGGAGATTTTGGTGGATTCAATTGGTACGAATCGGTGCCGGATTCGCCGTCGGATCCGGCTTTTGATGTTGTGTACGGAGTGCTTTGTTGGATCGTTTTTTCGAATTGTTTGCATTTCGCGTTTAAAAAGGTGATTAGGATATTAGCTGATGGAATTGCAGATACTGAAAGAGAGAAGGTTCATTTGAGGTTTACTCCAATTTGCTAATGTGATAACATTTACATATGATTGTTACTGATGTAAATAATGTATATAATTGGTTTGGATGTTGATTAAATAAATGTTTCATTGGCATTGTATATAATAAATTGATTATCATGTTGGTTATCTTTGTCTAGTACTCTAGTATAGTTGATTCATCTAAGTATTAAACCGTATGATACCGAATCACTGGCAATTATTAGTTATACGAGTATTCCAAAAGATCTTTTTTCCTTTCGCGTATGCTCTTGTTTTCTCTGCTTAATTGTGTCATAATACATCTTTCTTGGTTAACCTTTTGGATATATGTCGGATTGTTCATTGTTGTATATGTCATCCAAATAGTTTGATTAACATTTTCTGTAATGAGCCATTTGAGTATGAGTTTCAATAGTCGTTGATCTACTAGCCTAGCTGTTTTGGTTTGAATGTATATATGCATGTTAATTCCTATTTCTACATTATGCTCTGGTTATTTTTGCTATCAACCCAAGTAAGTTTTCTTGAGGTCTAAATATGCAGTATTTCTTATATGTATGGAAAATATTGCATATTCGTTGAATTTTCTATGTTCCGATGGGTCTTGCGTTCATGTTTAAAACTCGAGTTTTTTTCACAGTAGATACTTGGGTTACCATAATCTAACGTGTGGGTACTGTATTCCATAATGGTTCATCTGCTAATGATCCAAGATTCTAAGATAACTAAATTGTAAGTTTGTAATTGTGATCATTTGAATTAGAGATTACTTCATGGGCGTGATATGTGGTTTATGTACAAGTGATTATTGCATGGTAATATTTATATGGATGGCATTGATACTGCATTATGTAGTTTGCAGTTTCTTTTGCTGGTTGCTCTACCCTTACTTTTGGGTGAGCTTTTAATCAAATTCTTTGCTTTACAAACAATTAATAAATATTAAGGACGATATTCTAGGTCATATATCAAAGGGGTAGCTTGGTGGTTGAGACTCGAAAATCTGTATTGGATACTCAAGTTCAATCATCACATGTGACAACTATGGGGCCTTGCCTAAAAAACTCTAGGTCCTATAAGAATGAATATGAGGTAGGATCGTTCTAAGGTCCTATAAGAATGAATATGAGGTAGCATCGTTCTAAGCCATCTAAATTCAGAGCTCACATACATGAACTGCTAAATGGATGAAGTTTTACTATTCAAGTTTACTTGAGGAAGGCGAGTAGTTTTACTCCTAATTGGATTATCCAATGATCTTTTTTGGCATTTTTTTGACTACCTTAATATGCGTGGCTAGTAAAGTTTGAATCGATCTATATCATAACACCAAACACTATGCTTGGTTGTGTGATGGTTAGTTGGCATATGTATGAAGGGCTTTAAACGATATGACAGATTACTACATTAGTGAGGCCCTTACCAACCCATTCAAAGTTGGGTCTTGATTAATTTTTTAAATCTTGGGCTAATGTGTTAGGAACCCTGTCCTAAGACTAAGTGTGATGGTTAGTTGGCATATATATGAAGGGCTTAAAATGACATGAGACATTAGTGAGGCACATACCAACTCATTCAAAGTTAGGTCTTAATTAATTTTTTATCTTGGGCTAATGTGTTAAGAATCCTGTCCTAAGACTAAGACTAATGTATTTGAATGAAACTAAATGTATTTGAATGAAACTAGCTGGAGTTGGTTGTGTGATGGTTAGTTGGCATATATATGAATGGGCTTTAAATGATGTGAGGCCCATACCAACCCATTTAAAGCTGGGTCTTGATTAATTTTATCTCCTAAGACCAAGTGTTATGGTTAGTTGGCATGTATATCAAGGGCTTAAAATGACATGGCACCATATCAACTCATTCAAAGTTGGGTCTTGATTAATTTTTTATATCTTGGACTAATGTGTTAGGAATCTGTCCTAAGACCAAGACTTTTATGATGTATTTAGATGAAACTAGCTGCAGTTAGACATGTAGCTTATGATTCGAGCTGGAGATTTTAACTTAGCTGCAGTTGGACATGTAGCTTATGATTCGAGCTGGAGATTTTAATTGGAACTAAAATTAATTATTGTGAATTGACTTAAAAGAACTCAAATAAAAATTTTAAAATAATATAATAAAGGGTATATAAGTAATTTCATAATTATAAGCTATATATTTCAAAAAAGTGATTGTTTTTCTAGAATTTATAATTTTCATAAACTCTACATTCTGTGTACTATCAAACAAAGCTTATAACTTGAAGTTCATTAAAATTATAAGTTTAAATTCTAACAAACTCTTTGAAGATCTCATAAACTGCATGTCAAATACAACGAAGAGAGTAAGACTATTTGTAACGGTACCAAGTGACGGCGTCACTTGATGATGTGGCGGAGAAGAAATGCCGAAATCCGGCGTAACAGAGCGTCACTTGGTGGTGTTTTTTTGGCATCAGTTGGAAATAGACGGGAGAAGAAACATGTGTTTCTTCTTTTTTTATTAATTTAAAAATATTATTTTTATTCCTTTTTAATACTTAACTCAATTATATTTTAACACATCATCACACTACTCCTGACCAACACCAAAAAGAAACATTACCACTACTCCACCTAAAAAAGAAACATGTTCTACTAATAAAAAAAGTACAAAAAGCAATAAACACGAGCAAGAAACGCCACTCATCGTTAGAAATGATCTAAGATAGAAAAAAAGCATATGGCTGTCGTTTTTTTTTCAAGGCTTTATGAAATTAGCTTTGACAGCTCATTGTTATGTTATATCTGGCATAAAGAAAGAAGTCTTGACATTATCTAAATTTTTAATCTTCTAGTCTAGAATCATTTGAAACCACTAAAGAAACTTGAATACCATGGATCTACTTAAACCATCAAACTGAAACTTTTTATGAATTTTACATTTTACATCTAATCAATTGTGCTGTATAATACGATCAACCTTAGAAGGAAGTCGCACGCGCGCGCACACACATGGTGATGATCCAAAGAGAACCCATGATATGAGATAACTCACAGACTAAACTCAATATATGTTGAAGTGCCCCGTTCATATACATTATAAACGATTCACAATAGTTGATTACATCGCGAGGTATTTGACCTCTATATGATACATTTTACAAACATTGCATTCGTTTTTAAAAGACAAACTTTCATTACATCGAAAGTTGACAACATGCATACCATTCCTAATATATCCATCTATAAATGACTTGATAATAATCTTGATGAACTCAACGACTCGAATGCAACGTCTTTTAAAATATTTCATGAATGACTCCAAGTAATATCTCTAAATGAGCAAATGCACAGCGGAAGATTTCTTTAATACCTGAGAATAAACATGTTTTCAAGTGTCAACCAAAAGGTTGGTGAGTTCATAAGTTTATCGTAAACAATAAAATTTATCATTTTGATAGACCACAAGATTCAATACAGTACACCTATCTCGTGTACGAAACCATTTTCATAAATCTTAGTAACCGTACACATATCTCGTGTACAAAAATATCATACACATAACCTGTGTATAAAATCATTCTCTCGATACATAAAATTTGAAATGTCCCGTTCTTATTGATTAAAAACGTTCCATATTAATTGATTTCGTTGTGAGGTTTTGACCTCTATATGAGACGTTTTTCAAAGACTGCATTCATTTTTAAAACAAACCATAACCTTTATTTCATAAATAAAGGTTTAAAAAGCTTTACGTAGATTATCAAATAATGATAATCTAAAATATCCTGTTTACACACGACCATTACATAATGGTTTACAATACAAATATGTTACATCGAAATCAGTTTCTTGAATGCATTTTTTACACAATATCATACAAACATGGACTCCAAATCTTGTCCTTATTTTAGTATGCAACAGCGGAAGCTCTTAGTATTCACCTGAGAATAAACATGCTTTAAACGTCAACAAAAATGTTGGTGAGTTATAGGTTTAACCTATATATATATCAAATTGTAATAATAGACCACAAGATTTCATATTTCAATACACATCCCATACATAGAGATAAAAATCATTCATATAGTGAACACCTGGTAACCGACATTAACAAGATGCATATATAAGAATATCCCCATCATTCCGGGACACCCTTCGGATATGATATAAATTTCGAAGTACTAAAGCATCCGGTACTTTGGATGGGGTTTGTTAGGCCCAATAGATCTATCTTTAGGATTCGCGTCAATTAGGGTGTCTGTTCCCTAATTCTTAGATTACCAGACTTAATAAAAAGGGGCATATTCGATTTCAATAATTCAACCATAGAATGTAGTTTCACGTACTTGTGTCTATTTTGTAAATCATTTATAAAACCTGCATGTATTCTCATCCCAAAAATATTAGATTTTAAAAGTGGGACTATAACTCACTTTCATAGATTTTTACTTCGTCGGGAAGTAAGACTTGGCCACTGGTTGATTCACGAACCTATAACAATATATACATATATACCAAAGTATGTTCAAAATATATTTACAACACTTTCAATATATTTTGATGTTTTAAGTTTATTAAGTCAGCTGTCCTCGTTAGTAACCTACAACTAGTTGTCCACAGTTAGATGTACAGAAATAAATTGATAAATATTATCTTGAATCAATCCACGACCCAGTGTATACGTATCTCAGTATTGATCACAACTCAAACTATATATATTTTGGAATCAACCTCAACCCTGTATAGCTAACTCCAACATTCACATATAGAGTGTCTATGGTTGTTCCGAAATATATATAGATGTGTCGACATGATAGGTCGAAACATTGTATACGTGTCTATGGTATCTCAAGATTACATAATATACAATACAAGTTGATTAAGTTATGGTTGGAATAGATTTGTTACCAATTTTCACGTATCTAAAATGAGAAAAATTATCCAATCTTGTTTTACCCATAACTTTTTCATTTTAAATCCGTTTTGAGTGAATCAAATTGCTATGGTTTCATATTGAACTCTATTTTATGAATCTAAGCAGAAAAAGTATAGGTTTATAGTCGGAAAAATAAGTTACAAGTCATTTTTGTAAAGGTAGTCATTTCAGTCGAAAGAACGACGTCTAGATGACCATTTTAGAAAACATACTTCCACTTTGAGTTTAATCATAATTTTTGGATATAGTTTCATGTTCATAATAAAAATCATTTTCCCAGAATAACAACTTTTAAATCAAAGTTTATCATAGTTTTTAATTAACTAACCCAAAACAGCCCTCGGTGTTACTACGACGGCGTAAATCCGATTTTACGGTGTTTTTCGTGTTTCCAGGTTTTAAATCATTAAGTTAGCATATAATATAGATATAGAACATGTGTTTAGTTGATTTTAAAAGTCAAGTCAGAAGGATTAACTTTTATTTGCGAACAAGTTTAGAATTAACTAAACTATGTTCTAGTGATTACAAGTTTAAACCTTCGAATAAGATAGCTTTATATGTATGAATCGAATGATGTTATGAACATCATTACTACCTCAAGTTCCTTGGATAAACCTACTATAAATGAGAAAAATAGATCTAGCTTCAAAGGATACTTGGATGGCTTGAAAGTTCTTGAAGCAGAATCATGACACGAAAACAATTTCAAGTAAGATTTCCACTCGAAATAAGATTGTTATAGTTATAGAAATTGAATTAAAATTTGAATATGATTATTAACTTGTATTAGAAAGATAACCTACTGTAAGTAACAAAGGTTTCTTGATCTTGGATGATTACTTGGAATGGATTTAGAAAACTTGGAAGTAAACTTGCAATCTTGGAAGTATTCTTGATTTTATGAAACTAGAACTTTTGGAATTTATGAAGAACACTTAGAACTTGAAGATAGAACTTGAGAGAGATCAATTAGATGAAGAAAATTGAAGAATTAAAGTGTTTGTAGGTGTTTTTGGTCATTGGTGTATGGATTAGATATAAAGATATGTAATTTTGTTTTCATGTAAAAAAGTCATGTATGATTACTCATAGTTTTGTAATTTTATGAGATATTTCATGCTAGTTTCCAAATGATGGTTCCCACATGTGTTAGGTGACTCACATAGGCTGCTAAGAGCTGATCATTGGAGTGTATATACCAATAGTACATACATCTAAAAGCTGTGTATTGTACGAGTACGAATATTGGTGCATACGAGTAGAATTGTTGATGAAACTGAACGAGGATGTAATTGTAAGAATTTTTGTTAAGTAGAAGTATTTTGATAAGTGTCTTGAAGTCTTTCAAAAGTGTATGAATACATATTAAAACACTACATGTATATACATTTTAACTGAGTCGGTAAGTCATCGTTAGTCGTTACATGTAAATGTTATTTTGAAACCTTTAGGTTAACGATCTTGTTGAATGTTGTTAACCCATTGTTTATTATAACAAATGAGATGTTAAATTGTTATATTATCATGATATTATGATATATAATATATCTTAGTATGATATATATACAGTTAAATGTCGTTACAACGATAATCGTTACATATATGTCTCGTTTCGAAATCATTAAGTTAGTAGTCTTATTTTTACACATGTATTTCATTGTTAATACACTTAATAATATATTTACTTATCATTTAACATAATTAACCAAGTGTATCAATATCTTAATATGATTCATATGTACCTAGTAAGACGTTGTTATAACGATAATCGTTATATATATCGTTTTCGAGTTTCTTAAATTAATAGTCTCATTTTTATGTATATAACTCATTATTAAAATACCTAATGAGATACATACTTATAATAAAATCATGTTAACTATATATATAACCATATATATGTCATCGTATAGTTTTTACAAGTTTTAACGTTCGTGAATCACCGGTCAACTTGGGTGGTCAATTGTCTATATGAAACCTATTTCAATTAATCAAGTCTTAAAAAGTTTGATTGCTTAACATGTTGGAAACACTTAATCATGTAAATAACAATTTCATTTAATATATATATATAAACATGGAAAAGTTCGGGTCACTACAACATTCACTTTTCATTCATTGCTTGGTTTGGTAACCGACCTTAACATATAATGTAGTGACCCGGAAAATTTTAACTATTTTTAAATCAAACTCTCGATACGATATTGTATTTTTGACACGATAAGCAAAGTTCGTTAGGTTGTGTCTCAAAATTTTTGGAATTGTTTTATTTCATTCATTTAACCTCGACGGTTTCGACGATTCACGAACAATTGTGTGTAAATAAATATGTAAATATTTATATATAAAAATAAATATAATTGTATATATAATATTTTAAATTAATAAAGTACACTTTAACCATTTGAATCAAAAATGTAAAATAATATATAGAATAATTAAGTTGTTATTAAATATGATATCTATATATATTGTAATGTCTGAATATTGAATATTCAATGTATATTATTATATATATCATATAATTAATAATGTGTAATATTAATATCTAATATAATAAGTTTAATTATAAGATAAACTATAATTGTTATAGTAATATTATTATTACTTTCAATATTAACAACTATATTAGTATTATTAATATTATTGTTATATCATTATTATTACTAATATTATTGTAATTAGTATTATTATTAGTATCATTAATAATATTATTATAATTTTTTTTACTGTTACTATTAAAAATCATCATTATTATTATATTTATCAATATTATTATTTTAATAAAAAAATAATAAAAATCTATTATGGTTATCAGTAATAATATGATTATTAGCATTTTTTTATAATTGGTATTTATCATTAATGTTAGCTATTATTATTATTATTATTATTATTATTATTATTATTATTATTATTATTATTATTATTATTATTATTATTATTATTATTATTATTATTATTATTATTATTATTATTATTATTATTACTTATATATTTATAAATTGTTAATACTAATTATATAAATTATAAATTTATAAATACTGATATAGAATACGAATCTGTTTCATGTCCACATTAACACTATGTACTCTTGTCTCAAATCTGATTACCAGTCGATATCAAACCATGAATACCACCAAAATCAGTTTAACGTCTTCATCTACTTTATTTTTTTATTATTTTATTTTGTTTGATTTTCTTCCGTGATTGAACTCTATCGAATTTAGATTATCAATACAAACAAATCTTACACTGCTACTAATTGAGGATTGTTTGAATGATTAATCAAGTATTGTGTTTTTCTTTGTGTTTCCAACTATCAACCATCTATCTATACTTATCACATAAATATACATCTCATTCATGATGCATATGCATACTGAGATAGATTCAAAAACCTCACCATCACCTTCTTTTCTATTTTCGTGAAACCCACTTCTACCATAACCATCGACCACTACAACAAGCCACCATCTTTTTCCTCGACTACCACCATCACCGAAACCATCCATCACCAAGGACCATCACGGTTACACCACTTCACCATAACTATCGCCATTTAAACCCATTACTTGCTTCCTTTTGCTTCATCTATAAACTGACACCTAGATCACCTCAACATCACCTTTGTGTTTCATTTGAACCACCATCACCAACTACTTCTACTTCTATTTGCTGTTTCTTGTTCGAAGACCCAACTAAACAACTATCTTTTTCCTTCACCATTTAACTACCAATAAATGATATGTATACTATTCGAAGGTCTACTGTTGCAGTCACAGTTTCGGTGTAACACCACAACAACATCACCTTCACCCTTGAGAATGTTAGCCGAACACTCATCACCATCAACTATCTCTGATGTTTCTTTTGTGAAACCACCATCAAACAACAACACCATCAGACCTGCAAATGAATTCATTGTATACTGTTACTGTTACGGTACAACTTTGGTTTTGTTTTCTTTCAATTCTTGCGAACCATGCTACTGCCGTGTTCTCTTTTCTATTCAAACAGACCCAAAGCCATCGCCCTAATTAAAGGTGACTACTAATACAACTCATTGCTACTTATATTTTATATTTTCTATCACTATCACCCACATATGGACTAGCTTGAAACCCACTTCGTTTACGATGAACCAAGAATAAAACCCAACTCCTTGAACTACTACTAATTAGATTGTTGCAACTATATTAAAACAAAACCCACCTTCGTCACCTTAAATGTTTTCTCGTTATTTGTTTCTATTTCAAGCACGACCCAAAACGGTCACCATTTACTCGTCACCTTGAAGCCATCTACGTCCGCCACCACCCATGACCATCACCGCCGTATCACTACCACCAAACCCACAGTAAACAGTCACCTGCTACTGCGGATTACTTCTCTTGATTCTCTGTTGCAGCTATGTCCATTTCTCTGTCCAAAAACGTCACCTAAAACAGCCCATAACCTACTCATGCTCGCTGCTTGTTTTCAGTTTTGCACCCCACCACTACAACCGAGAACAATCACCAAGGAAAACCCCACAATACCTGTTGCGTTCTTGCTGCTATTTCTACCTCAATTAATATAACCATAAGTCAGTGGGATATGATTAATGATTACCAAATATAATTGGTAATAAAGATGATGACAACTAATATGTAGACCAATTTGAGCATGAGTACATGAACTTTTAAAAAGTTAAAAGTAAAGTAGTATGATTAGATTTAAAAGAAGTAGGATGTGAGTTGGTTATGGGGACAATTAGGAGAATAATTAATCAAGTGGGTGAACCGAATGACTCAAAGGAATTATATTCGTATAAGGCTATTTAAATCGCTGTCCCCTTTATATATATAAAAAAAATGAAACTGCCTCTTGTAAGTTTATTAATGGGCCCGGAGTGTACAGTTGGGCCAAGAGGGTGCAGTTGGGCCGTGATTGGTTTTAATTTAGGCCGAGTAATGCAGTTAATATTGGCCAGGTGATTTTCTTTTAGACTAAGACAATTTGGGCCGTTTATGATTTACTATATGGGATTAGGTGTCGGGCCAAAACAAATACTTGAGATGATTATGATATAGGTGACGATTTGATAATATATAGGATGATGAATAACGAGTTAAAGAAATAAATGTTTGAATTAAACCAAGAAATCATAAGCAGTTCAATGGTTTGGGGTGTTTGTGCTTGAACGAGAGGTCGCGGGTTCGAGCCTGGGCAATGGCGTTTATTTTTTTAAGCTATTCCATTGAGGTAGTAATTTTATTTCTAGTTATCATTACCATTATCATTAAAGATTATTATTATTACTAAAAGTAACATTATTATTAAAGTTATCATTATAATTAAAATTTTCATTGAAAGTATCGTCAAAAGTATCATATAATTAAAAGTATCATTATTATTATTATTATTATTATTATTATTATTATTATTATTATTATTATTATTATTATTATTATTATTATTATTATTATTATTATTATTATTATTACAATTAAATTATTATCATAATTACCATTAGTAGAAAAAAAAATATTATTTTCATAGTTATTATAATTCTAAGTATTATATTATTATTATAAAGACATTATCACTCTTAATTTTTAATATTAATATTATTATCATTATGGGTATTATTATTATTACTACTGATATTATTATTATTATTATTATTATTATTATTATAAAAATATTACAACTTTTCATTTATCAGTATTATTCTAACCAAATAAACATTAGTTAATACCTATAATCTAACTATATAAGCAAGATATATAAAATAAATATATGTAAGTTATTAATGAAATATATAAAAATGATTAAAATAACAGATATATCATTAATAATAATATATAAATTTGTTCGATTACAAGTATATGTTTTAACAAATAAACAAATGATATAGGTTCGTGAATCCGATGCCAACCCTACTGTTGTTTAATGTCGTCATATGTATTTTTACTACAAAATACATTAGGTGAGTTCATTTGATCCCTTTTACTCATTACATTTTTGGGCTGAGAATACATGCACCGTTTTAATAACTGTTTTACAATATTTATATGCGTGAGTTCATTTGATTCCCTTTTACTCTTTACATTTTTGGGACTGAGAATACATGCGCTACTTTTACAACTGCTTTATTAAATACTTTTGAAATACATTTTGAACTGCGAATACATGAAATACTTTTATAAATGTTTGACGAGATAGACACAAGCAAAACATTCCTCGAATGAATTATGTGGACATGATAATTGCCACCATTGAATTATGTGGACGTGATAATTGCCACAATTGATATGAATATTTTTCCCCTGATTATTATTGCTTGGTAACCTAAGAATTAGGGAACATCACTAATTTTTAGAATTAGTGCATGCCTAATTGACGCGAATCCTAAAGGTAGCTACCGGGTTTAACACCTCTACCCAGAATGTTCACTAGATGGAAGAACTAGTGGGCGTGGTGTTTAGTACTTTGAAGTTTATATGATTATTATACAGACGATATGTTCTGTTTTGGGGATATTATTATGCGCATTATATGTTAAGGTCGGTTACCAAGCCAAGCTATGAAAGCAATGAAAAGTGAATGATATGTATCGAGAGAATGATTTTATACACAGGTTATGTGTATGATATTTTGTACACGAGATATGTGTACGGTTACTAAAATTTATGAAAATTGTTTCGTACACGAGAAAGGTGTACTGTATTTAAAAAATATCGCATGTACATTACAGGTGGGTATAGGATTCGGGCCCATTTGTACCATGCATCATTTAAATCTTGTGGTCTATCAAAATGATGAATTTTATTGTTTACAATAAACCTATGAACTCACCAACCTTTTGGTTGACACTTTAAAGCATGTTTATTCTCAGGTACGAAAGAAATCTTCCGCTGTGCATTTACTCAATTTAAAGACATTACATGGAGTCGTTCATGACATATAGAAGTCAGTATCATCGCGATGGTACCAGATGTTATTGTATTCGTCCAGGAAGATTTTGGACGGGGTATGACATATAATGCGCATAAATAATATCCCCAAAACAGAACATCTCGTCTGTATAATCAATATATAAACCTCGAAGTTCTAAACACCACGCCCACTAGCCCTTCCGTCTAGTAAACATTCAGGGTGGGGGTGTTAAACCCGGTAGCTACCTTTAGAATTCGCGTGAATTAGAGCCATACCCGATTCTACTTCTTAGGTTACCAAGCAATAATAATCAGGGGAAATATTCACAACAATTAGTGGCAATTATAACGTCCAACTAATTCAATAATAATCCACAGAACTTCTGTCTGCATAATAATTCATTCGAGGAATGTTTTGCTTGTGTCTATCTCGTCAAACATTTATAAAAGCATTTCATGTATTCTCAGTTCAAAATATATTTCAAAAGCATTTAATAAAACAGTTGTAAAAACAGCGAATGTATTCTCAGTCCCAAAAATGTAAAGAGTAAAAGGAAATCAAATGAACTCACAATACTGTATTTTGTAGTAAAAATACATATGACGATATTGAACAATGCAGGGTTGGCCTCGGATTCACGAACCTATATCATTTGTATATTTATTAATATACATACATGTAATCGAATAAATGTATATATAAATTTATTAGTTATATCCTTTTTATATTAATAATATATATATATATGTTTCATATATTCGTTTTGTACATAAAAATATTAAATTTTGTTATGTTATATGTATTAAATATATTTATATATAAATATCATTTATTTGTTAAAGTAGTATTTTAAGATAATATTTTAAGTGATAACAATAATAATAATGATAGTACTAATATTAATAATAATGATAATAGTATTAATAATTCTATAAATGATAATATTAATGGTAGTTTTTATAATAAATCTCATAATAATGATAATAATAGTAATTTTTAAAAAGTGAGTAATTTAATAGTAATGGTAATGAAAATAATAATTTTGATAATAATATATAATACTTAGATGACAAAATTTATACTAATAAATACATTAATAAATCATAACAATAATATTAATAACAATATTAATAATAATAAGAATAATAACATGAATAATAATAATAATAATAATAATAATAATAATAATAATAATAATAATAATAATAATAATAATAATAATAATAGTGATAATAATAATGGAAATAAAAGTAAGAGTGTATACCCTTTGAAAATTTTTCTAAAAAGAAAGAATCGAACCCGAGACCTCTCGCTACCCCTCACACCCCTAAACCACTCCTCTAGTCATTACTTTTCTGAATTATCTTCTACTTAATTTCTTTAAACTGAGTCTCGGCTCAATGTTTAATTTAAACACAACTTGTTTATTCGGCCCAACAGACAAATCCTTTAGACCATGGCCCAACATTTAAAAACTCAACAAGATAACCCAAACAACTCACAATTGGCAGCCCAATTTTGATAACCCAAGTAAGATTTGATCAAAACCAAATTAATTAGGTTATCATAACTGTATCGCCAATCTTGTTTCTTGGGTTCAATCGATAAAAATAAAAATAAATAAAAGGGGAAGCATATAGCAGCAGGTGACTGCTCAATACTCAGATCATCATCGTTCTCATCTTCGACATCATCATCAAGTATTATTTCCTCCCATCATAATCATCGTAGAACACGATCATCATCATCATCGTGAGGTTATCACTTTTATTACTCCCATGAATCACGATTATAATCATCACAGACTCATCATCGTATAATATATCTATAATCATTTTCTTACTAAAACATCTTCTTCCTATATTATCCTCATCTTTTTTCCATCGTTCAAACAAACTAGAAAACAGAAAGGGTACAATAGCAGAACGAAATGGGTTTGACGATTAAGCTTACACGAACCTCGTAGAATCTCACGCGAAATGCGTAATGTTGTGGCCATTGTTACTGTAGCAGTAGCAGCTTACACGATCCGCGTAATCTTTTGGATAATTACGCGATACACGTACAGTTCATCTTCATTAATCTTTTTCATCTTCTTCGTTTAGCAGTAGCATAACAGTAATAGGTATAACAGCAAGCAAGAACAGATATTCGATGGTTTTGTTGGTTTGAATAGAAGAACAAGGAAATAGAGTGAATGGTGTTCGATGATGTTTAATAAAAGATGGTTCTTAGTTTTGGTTTATGATCAAAACAGAAGAGTAGCAGGAAAGAACGAGTTGTAGTAGTATCTAGGCTCGACCAAATTAATAAATGGATTTAGTGATTATTTAAGCTGCACCAGTGGGTTTTGAGGTGGTTTAACAGTGACGGTGGAATGGTGGTGGTTCCGTTGAAGATGGTGGTTTAGTGATCAATGAAAAGTAGCAAGAAAACATGTGGGTTTCGTTGCAGGTGGTGATAGTGGTTACGGTTGGACATGGTGGTTGAGGGTGTTCGATGGTGAACCAAAATGGTGAGCGACGGTGATGATGTGGGTGTTTAATGGTGCTTCGAAACAGTAACATAATAAGAGAGAGAGAGAGAGAGAGAGAGAGAGAGAGAGAGAGAGAATAGAGAGTGTGAGATGCTGAGAGATGAAGGTGGCGGTGTGCTTGATCTTAGGTGGCTGCGGTTGGTGATGATATCCGATGGTGGTGAAGATGAGTTGAAGTGTGGAGATGGTGAGTGATGGGTGTGGTGTTTCTATCTTCTCCCATATATGTATACATATATAATTACAGCTATATGTATTTTTAATAATTATAATATTAATATTAATAATAATTAATAAGAATATAATTATAATAATATTTAATAGATCAAATGGAAACGTGCATTCTCATTTAAATATCTTGCCGACAGTTTTCACAGGATATTATATCGTACCTCGTTGGTTAATCAGTGACGGATAAAAGTCCTCGGAAAAATCCCATATTTTTAAATTAACTATATTTATTTATTTTGGTCATTATGGTATAAAATTCGATCATTAATTATTAAATAAAAATTACATTAATTATTCACTCCCAACCCCAAGTAAAATATAAAAAGTTTTAAAATTCAACAAATAGTTTCTAAATACATTTTTAATAAGCCTAAAATTTATATAGCTCATTTTCGAATTACCATTTATTTTAAAATCGCATAAGTTCTTTTATAACTTGCTTAATATCCATCGAATGACATTTGAGTGCTACTGATGATTGAAAATGAATTCAAAATTTTGTATACTTATTCAATATACTTTATTTATATATATAGATATGTTTTTAAATAATAATTATTTTATTTTATATAATTAGTTTCTAACAATTATATAATAAATTATATTTCAAAATATATACATATCTATTTACAATTAGTGGTTCGTGAATCATCGGGAATGGTCAAAGGTATAAATGAATCCATGTACTTAATTCAAAATTCTGATAATCAACTTTACAGACTTTGCTTATCATGTCGAAACCATATAAAGATTAAGTTTAAATTTGGTCGGAAATTTCCGGGTCGTCACAGTACCTACCCGTAAAAGAAATTTCATCCCGAAATTTGAGTGAGGTGGTCATGGATAACAATAAAAATGTTTTCATGAAGAATATGAGTTGATAAATAGAGTTTTATCGTTATTGAGTAATATGGATAAAACAATTCGATTATTCGAAGAGTACGAATGAAGTTATCACAAAAGAGTGAAATGAGAGAAATAAAGTTTCGTCATACCTTTTGACGCAGATAGGGTTAATTTCCGGAGTTTAAGGGATTTAGAGAAAATCTTTGAAATCTAAAAGATTTTGATTCTTCGGCGAATAAGGAAATTAAGATCTCTATAATTAGATACGGTGATCTGACTTGATTACTCTTTCTGATACTTCCATTATAAATTAAACTCTTCCGCTCCACTATTCTCACTATTCCTATACTTTCTTTCTTAGTTCATACATCCAAAAGATTTTGAAAATGCTTAATCCAGTTTCTAATCCTTGATATTTTTCCTAATTATCATTTCTGTCATCCTTCTTTTCAATCTTCCACCAGAAAAATCTGTTTACTTTTACTATTACCTTGGGGTGATATTATTCTTAATTCTACTTTGTCTTTATATTGCTATTCGTATTAATATCTACGGTCTGTAACCTCCGTGTTGTTGTTGGGCTTTATATTCTCCTTTATATTTCGGAGTTTCATACTTTTATTTTCTCTTCCCGACTTTAAGTCAAGCGAATAATGGTCCAGAATATGTAGCTATGGAGTTTTGAATGAACATGGTTAATGTTCTAATAAGGAAATTGTAATGGCACGATCTTGATTTGTCAAATTACCAGAATTCAAGAGAAAAGATATAACTATCAAGAGAATATGTTCTTGATATGTTTAGAGATTAGATTAAATGTAAGAGTCGTGTAACATGGCACCTGATGACGTTAAAATCTGTGAATCATCACGTTCCATTAGAAACTCAGCATGACTTACTGTAATATAATTACGTTGATCAAGTGTCATTATATTATACTAACTCATGCATAAATTTCCAACACTACTTCAAAATCATTCATATTTCAAACTCGAATTTTAAAGAAATTTAAAAACTAAAGTAGTTTCCTTTATGATGTAATATAGATAGTACGAAGAGATAAATAATTTCGGACGAGAATATTTATGAAAAATATTTTCAGAAATATCACAGATATTTATGATGATATTTTGGAATTTCTAAGTTCGATGGTTGATGAAGAAAGATTTTTCCGCAAGATTTTAACATGAATACGGAGCAAGATATTCGTTGAAGGTTTCATCGGATCCAGAATTACCTGGATTCTTTGAATATATGGTATGGTCCTTGTATTTGGCCTTGGTCTCCTTCATGGTTTGCTCAATCTATTTTTCAGTACCAAATTTTCTATCGAGCGTTCCTAACACTCCCTTCTTTATTATCAAACTTTTGGCCGTTTAGACTATCTGCAATTTTTCTGTTTCCCCTGCATTTAATTCTACGATATCTGAATCATCGGTTATAAATCCAAGGTGGTTTCAGGAGAATTGTGTTTTTAGATGATTAAACGCTGATGGTAATATGGTGGAATATAAAAGGTTCCCCGATAACAATAAAATAGTACACATATATATCAAGGTTATAATAAGGTTGTTTCGAACGAAAAGTCGAAGTTGACTTGTTGAAGCTGTGACAAAATTTACTACTTTGAAAGGGATTGTAAAGTTATTTTGGGTAATAATAATGCTAAAGGATCTAGCACAGATACATGTTAAACGTTTACTCATGTTTCGAGTATTTTCAGGTGCATAACTATATGCATCAATTTTTTTTTTCGTAGATGAAGTGCGGTTGTTTCATCCTCTCGATTGAGATGTTTTCAAGAATCATGAAAGGTTTGAAGGCAGATTGTAATCGTCAAGATATAAATGAGGTTTAAGATGAAATCAAGTGGCAAACTTGAAGAAATGTTTAGTTTCATATGTTATAGTCAATATTTTAATTCATTTTAATTGTCCAATGTTCGTAGTCCACAGTTGATAGTCCACAGTTAACAGTCCAATAATTCATATATAGCTTAATATATAATATTTGAATTAATTAATACGTATCGTGACCTGTGTACATGTCTCAGACTCGATCACAACTCAAAGTATATATATTATTATAGAATCAACCTCAACCCTGTATAGTTAACTTGATCATTACTGCATATAGAGTGTCTATGGTTATTCCAAATAATATATATAGATGTGTCGATATGATATGTCAAAACATTGTATACGTGTCCCGATATTTAAAATGCGTAAATAACAGTATTTAAATGACGATAAATAAAGTGCGTAAAATAAATAACAGAAATTAAATGACGATAAATAAAATTGCGAGAATGAAAATTGCGATAAATAAATTGTGATAATTAAAATGTAATACGGAATTAATAGTTAGCTAAGAACAGTTAGCTAGGATTTTGTTAGCGTGGATTCTTAACAAAATTTCTAATAATTAATTTGTTTATTTCTAACAAATTTTATTTTGTCCAATGTTTTCTTTATTATGTCACTTGTTGGATTCTGATAGGTTAAAATCCAAATATGAAATTGAATGAAAATGGTTATTCTGCGGTGAACAGATACGTATATCGGTGGTTGTAAGTAGGATAGTAAATGACTGTTGAATCAGATTCGAAGAATGTACAGTGTAACTTATTAATGTGAAATCTAAATTTTTCTCGGGTATTACCTACCAGTTAAAATATTTTCACCATTAACAGTTTGTACAAAAAAATTTTTAATTACAATCTTTATGAAAACATATATACATATATATTTTCTTCAGATGTAATCATGGATTTAATGAGTTAAAATGATATTAATCTCATTTGCTTTTCGGTTTGAGCTAGAATAAATAATCTCTAAGACTTTAGAGATTACATAATCGCCATGAAGAACGAAGATAATTGATGTAGAACGATACGTAGAACGGTGATTATACTCGAGGTACAGAATGAGATGTTGAGGCATGGATTGTTGATGGTACTGGTGCTGTTATTGATGGTACTGTTGGTGCAGTGATATTGCTGAAGTTGGTAATTTTTGCACCATATTCTCCAAATCGATTACTCGAGCGCGAAGTTCGTTAACTTCTTTTATTATTCCGGGATGATTGTCGGCCGGAACGAGCGAATGAATAAGATTTAGAATCTGAGATAGTATGTAATCATGACGAGATATTCGGGAAATGAGGGTGAGAATGGTATTTCGGGCTGGTTCACCGGTAAGTGCTTCAGGTTCTTCATCAAGAGGTGAATTTGGTTGATAGAAAGGATCACTTTATTTTTGTCTCTAATGATTAAGTAGGCTACGAATCCATCAAATGAATTGGTTGATTCATTCTGGTAACACTGCTTTCGGAGTTTAGGTGAAACTCCATATCGGAATAGCTGTCAGAATCTGAGGAATTCGAACTGGTTGAGGGATTCATCTCGTACGATTAGATGAAGGATTTTTAATAAGAAATAGATTATAGGATGTAGATTAGTACCCTGCAATACATAATTTACATATGCATATATAATACTAAAATCCCATAAGTTATGGAGGAATCTACGGAAGCTGTCAGGCAAAGGTAACAATAACAGATACGCTAAGATATGAATTTATCTATACACTGTCTATGCAATAGAGGCAGTAAGACATGTCTAGACTTTAAGGATGATAAGCATATAATTTTCGACACTAAATGATAAGCAAAACTTTTGACATGCAGACACGGTCGAAGTCCAGACTCACTAATGCATCTAAACAACTATCAGTTAGACACACTAATGCAAGACCTGGTTCGCTAAGACCACTGCTCTGATACCAACTGAAGTACCCCGTCCATATACATTATAAACGATTCACAATAGTTGATTACATCGTGAGGTATTTGACCTCGATATGATACATTTTACAAACATTGCATTCGTTATTAAAAGACAAACTTTCATTACATCGAAAGTTGACAGCATGCATACCATTTCCTAATATATCCATCTATAAATAACTTGATAATAATCTTGATGAATTCAACGACTCGAATGCAACGTTTTTTGAAATATGTCATGAATGACTCCAAGTAATATCTCTAAATGAGCAAATGCACAGCGGAAGATTTCTTTAATACCCGAGAATAAACATGTTTTCAAGTGTCAACCAAAAGGTTGGTAAGTTAATAAGTTTATTGTACACAATAAAATTTATCATTTTGATAGACCACAAGATTCAATACAGTACACCTATCTCGTGTACGAAACCATTTTCAAAAATCTTAGTAACCGTACACATATCTCGTGCACAAAAATATCATACACATAACCTGTGTATAAAATCATTCTCTCGATACATAACATTCACTTTTCATTCATTGCTTGGCTTGGTAACCGATCTTAACATATAATGCGCATAAATGATATCTCCAAAACAGAACATCTCATCTGTATAATCAATATATAAACCTCGAAGTACTAAACACCACGCCCACTAGCCCTTCTGTCTAGTGAACATTCTGGGTGGGGGTGTTAAACCCGGTAGCTACCTTTAGGATTCGCGTGAATTAGGGCCATACCCGATTCTAATTCTTAGGTTACCAAGCAATAATAATCAGGGGAAATATTCACAATAATTAGTGGCAATTATAACATCCAACTAATTAAATAATAATCCACAGAACTTCTGTATGCATAATAATTCATTCGAGGAATGTTTTGCTTGTTTCTATCTCATTAAATATTTATAAAAGCATTTCATGTATTCTCAGTTCAAAATATATTTCAAAAGCATTTAATAAAACAGTTGTAAAAACAGCGCATGTATTCTCAGTCCCAAAAATGTAAAGAGTAAAAGGGAATCAAATGAACTCACAATACTGTATTTTGTAGTAAAAATACATATGACGATATTGAACAATGCAGGGTTGGCCTCGGATTCACGAACCTACTCCCTCCGTCCCTATATTATTGTCCATTATTCTATTTTGGGATGTCCCAAATTAATTGTCCACTTCCATAAATAGAAAGGAAAGAAGATATTTTATTGGTGGATCTGGAGAGAGAAGATATTTCATTGGTGGAGAAATGAAGTTAGTGGAATTTCTTAAAACTGTGTGTTTTTTGTCTGGTGACAATAAATATGGGACGGAGGGAGTATATCATTTGTATATTTATTAATATACATATATGTAATCGAATAAATGTATATATAAATTTATTAGTTATATCCTTTTTATATTAATAATATATATATATATATATGTTTCATATATTCGTTTTGTACATAAAAATATTAAATTTTGTTATGTTATATGTATTAAATATATTTATATATAAATATCATTTATTTGTTAAAGTAGTATTTTAAGATAATATTTTAAGTGATAACAATAATAATAATGATAGTACTAATATTAATAATAATGATAATAGTATTAATAATTCTATAAATGATAATATTAATGGTAGTTTTTATAATAAATCTCATAATAATGATAATAATAGTAATTTTTAATAAAGTGAGTAATTTAATAGTAATGGTAATGAAAATAATAATTTTGATAATAATATCTAATACTTAGCTGACAAAATTTATACTAATAAATACATTAATAAATCATAACACTAATATTAATAACAATATTAATAATAATAAGAATAATAACATGAATAATAATAATAATAATAATAATAATAATAATAATAATAATAATAATAATAATAATAATAATAATAATAATAATAGTGATAATAATAATGGAAATAAAAGTAAGAGTGTATACCTGATGTTCTGCGAGGTGTATATGAAATAGCTTTATATTTTACTAGGAAAAACTATTAAATATGATACAATTTTACACAAGATATTTATTTATTTATAGAATGGATATACCTAAACCTTGCTACAACACTTATAGGCAGTGTACCTAATCGTACAGTAGTGTAGTTTTTAGTAAGTCCGGTTCGTCCACAGGGAATCTTTTAAACAAAGCTTAACGCTATATTAGTTTTAATTTATAAAAATAAATAAATAAATATATATATATATATATATATATATATATATATATATATATATATATATATATATATATATATATATATAAGTAATATTATTATTATAAAGGGGGGTTTTTACCGTTTAATGACCAGTTTGTCGATTTTTAAAACTTTAGTCGCAGTTAAAATCTAATGTAAAATATTAAAAATAAATACAAGATTTAATTTAAAGCGTAAAGTAAATAACGATAATGAAATTGCGATAAATAAAATTGCGACAAAATAAACTTGCGATAATTAAAAAGTACGATAATTAAAAGTGCAATTAAATACAATAACAATAAATAAAAGTGCGATAATTAGAAGTGCAATTAAATATAAAATAAAGGAAATTAAATATGAAATAAAATAATTATGCTCATTTAAACTTCCGTAATCATGATGTTTGACGTGTTGATTTTAGTTTTATGCCCATGGGTTAATTGTCCTTTGTCCTGAATTATTTAATATGTCCGTCTGGTTTTTGTCCATAACAGTCCATCAGTCATAAATATAAAGTGCGAGTGTCCTCGTCAAATTATCCTTATACCCGAAGTTAAATATTGCAACTAATTGGGGACTTAAACTGTAATAAGGTTTTATTACTTTGTTTAATAATTACACCAGGTTATCGACTGCGTGTAACCCAAGGTTTTAATACTTTGTTATCAATTATGCCAAGTGTCCTTGTACATAATTTTACCCCTGTTTTAATAATTCCATAGACTATTAATCCATTCCCTTATCCGGTTAAATGAACGATTATTCGTACATATAAATACCCCGCCCATCGTGTCCGATCGAGTGTATATGGTTATTTATAGGGACGTCCAATTATAAATCTTTATATTAAAATTAACAAACTATCATTTAGTTAAACAAATATAAAGCCCATTAATAGCCCATAGTCTAATTTCCACAAGTGTCGTTCTTTTGTCCAAACCCCAATTATGGTACAAAGCCCAATTACCCAATTTTAGTAATTAGCCCAACATCATGATTACTTCGTTTTAAATAAGCATAATAATAACTTAGCTACGAGACATTAAAAAAAGGTTGAACATAACTTACAATGATTAAAAATAGCGTAGCGTTACACGGACAGAATTTCGACTTACACCCTTACAACATTCGCTAACATACCCTTATTATTAGGATTTAAAATTAAAATTAAAATTAAAATATAAATATATATATATATATATATATATATAAGTTTACGTAGGATGGAAAGAAAAAGATGTGTAAAATTCGGCCGAATGCTCTGCCTTTTATAGGCCCACGTTTACTGTTCAGACCTCCGCGAGTGCGGAGGTTTTTGCCTTTATAGGCTCCACGAGTGCGGAGCAGTGGTTTCCAGCTCACACAAGTTTGGATCCTATTCTGCCGACGGTTTTAATATATAAATATAATATATATATAATTTATATAATTAATTATATATTATATTGTATTTATATACATAGTTAACTTGTAATTTTTAGTCCGTTGCGTCGAGCGTTTAGAGTTGACTCTGGTCCCGATTCCGGATTTTCGAACGTCCTTGCGTACAATTTAATATCTTGTACTTTGCGTTTTGAATCTTGTACTCTTGTAATTCTGAGACGTTTCTTATCAATAATTGGAACTTCTTTGATTGTATTTTGTACTTTAAGGAAATTGGATCTTTATGAAAATTGGATCTTGTACAGTTCCACATGACTATAAAAATTTAGATCCTTTAAGGAAATTGGATCTTTATGAAAACATTTGATCTTTTGAAAATTAAATCTAGCTTTTACCCTAGATAAGTTTTCCAGAATAACCCTTCACCAGTGTTTGCAAATTCTTTTTGTGGGTTTGGTGGGTTTCAGATTTGAAAACTTTAGCTCAAAACTTGTGGTTTTGTGTCACCCACTTGCTAACCTTGTATTGGGAAAGCAACACGTCCAGTTTACTTGCTCCGTATATTACCTTTCAGTAAACTACCATCCGGTTGTAAAGGAAAGCGTTGAACATGCAACTGTTAAGGCAATGTCCCCTGACATGCTTTTAATTATGGTCTATAACGTATCGGATGCAATTACTATCCTTTGTAGGAGCAATAGTAAAGCTCACCCTTATATTTTTTCGATCTGGCACAAGGTCCTGTCTTTGACCATGCTATGCAACCACCGTTCTTACGGTTGACACCCGATTTGGTTCAGGTGACCTAATGATTTCCAGGTGAATTCCTAGGATTTTACGTTCAATGGTAATGAACGCATTGAAAATGGGTTTTTAGAAAAAAAATCGGTTTTAATTTTTGATCTAAATATTTTCTCGTTCAAGCTCGAGTTTAGATATCATCGAATTCCATGAGTTTGTAATTCTCAATCTTTAAAGTCAATCTCAAGGATTGAGTAATATCAGGCTTAAATGCTGATTTTTAATCTTTAAGGAGATTATCCTTTCTGGAGGTCTGATTCATTAGTCTTATCAAGCTAATTTGCACGGCGCCCTCCCCATTTTACGAGACAGATCCTCTCATGGTTAGGATAAGTCTGACCATTTGGCGACCCTGTTTGATGCTGAGGTCCATGAATTTCCTGCTGATTTTAGTGATGACTTTTCTAGGTTTTTCGTCAACCTACAGCTGGTCTGGACGACAACTTCTTGACCTAAATCAAGAAGCGCGTTTCTTTTTCTGAAGACTTTACTTCCTTTTAATGATGGAATTGATTCATCGTGTAGATCCATCTTTTTTACAGTAAATCGGGTAAAACTTTTTAGTTTAGTCCAAAGCAAAAGTATCTTCAATTATTTGTTACAGAAATATGTGATATATGTTTTGAAAAACTTGGTAAAAATTTTCCACACTTGGCTTTTATTTTCTTTTCTTTGCCTTTTTATTTTCCTCTATTCCATTCTTAAATGAATTCTAACATTTTGGATTGTTTCTCAATTTATGTCCTTTCCGAGGTAACGACAATTTCGGTATTAACACCTAGTTTTCATCGTTCATAAATATGTATAAACATGATTTTAAATTCATTTAGTTGAAAATTTTGAAATTTTTTACTAGAATTGGATAGTCAGTATATAAGACTAGGGCTGTTCTTTGTTATCAGAGAGCACTAGATTCTAATACAACTACTACGTTACTAGTATTTTTAATGGTAACCAAGTGTTTAAATAAATTTTTTTTTAAATCCGAAAGAATTTAACCCCTTCCCACACTTAAGATCTTGCAATGCCCTCATTTGCAAGAAATCAGTAACAATTTAAATTATTGAGGGTGATTAGCGTAGAAAAATGATTAAATTTTACCAAAGTTTCCAAACATATTGTTGTTTGTGTTGAATGATAAATGGTGCACATTATTTGTTCATTCCGTCTTGTTGTTATATCACATATATATTGCATCTTGTCGTCAAAATTAGTTGCTTTTGCTGAACTTAATGCCAGTCTTTGAAAATGCGTTGTTTTACCCTGTTGTGTACATAAGATAAACTGCAAACATATATACATATTTTTGAAGTTTGGTATATTACCCCACATTCAAAAATTATTAAAATCTAATAATAAAAGTTAGAAAATTATAAAAACTATTACAATATCGACATAAGTGCTGAATGTAGTAACATTACAAAAATAAAATAAATAAAACTAAATAAACTAGGGTTGATACTGATACCAGTAGGGGTTCCATGCATAACCGTATGTGTTATAGAATGCTTCAGCTGGGTTATAAGTAGGATACGGTGGTTGGATCTCTATAGACCAGGGAGGAAATTCGGGCTTTGGAGTAGGAATATAGTTTCTACCTACATGTTGGCAATGAGCTATGATGTGGTTTTGATGAACTTGCCAATCTTCAAATGCTCGATGTCTAGCATTTTCATATTCTTGTGAAGCTATAAACCTTTGCATTTCTGTCATTTCATTCCCCCTCCCACATTACCTGGCTGTTGATCTCTCTCAAACCTGTGGATGCCTTCCATCATAACGTGCTGCCGCGTTGTTTCGTTTCTTTAAGACCTTAGCATCATGATAAACACGCAAATCTATTCTATCGCGGGGTTCTGGTTCTGCCATTAATAATCCCCCCCGACTTCTATCCACACCGAGATATTCAGCAATTAAAGTAATAAATATACCACCTCCTATTATGCTACCACGCCTCATACCCCTAACCATAGTCAATAAATAATAACCCACACAAAAAGGTATACTTACAGCGCTGTGTGGGTCTCGAATACACATGTGGTAAAACAAATCCTGTTCATTTACCTTTTCCTTATTCTTACCTCGTTGTGTAATCGAATTGGCTAAAAACCTATGGATTACTCTTAATTCAGCTCTATCAATATCAAGATAAGAGTATAATCCCCCCTGGAATCGGTGATGGCTAGTCATCCTACTCCATACGTCATTCGTATCAAAATTCTCATCCACCCTCCTACCATAAACTATTAACCTCTGGCAATCATAAGATGCTAGCTCCTCGGGCGTATATATATCTAAAGCCCGAGCCATGTCTAGTAAATACATATGGCGCATCTCCCCTCCTAATAAAAATCTAATAAAACTACGATCGGTTAAAGTATCTACCCGATCATTTATTTCAATAGTACACAATAACTCTATACACCATTCTCTATACACAGGTCTACGCATGTTGAATAAACGTATCCAATCACTAAAAATGGAATTACCATACCTTTGAGCAAGTAATTCCCTGATTGGCTCGGCCAATTCCACTACCTCTAATGGTGCCCAATCTATAAATCTGGGTACCTCAACATTATTAGACACAAGGTTGTGCAGGTTCTTTTGATATTTTGGATAGTCTATCCAATATCTATCAAATCTCAAATTCGGATGTAAATCTGCCTCATGAATATTTGAATATGAAACAATTGGGTGAGGCATATCTTGTCGGTAATGGCTATTAATTTCCTGTTGATTTACATCTTCCGGAGGAGCATTGCGAGCCTGGGATGAAGATTCACCCCTTTCAGTCTGCAAAATATATCAAACACAATTTTTGTGCATCCAAATATGCATTAGTTTTAGCAAGATAACAACTTAAAACAATCACAATAACATGTTAAATCAAAATTAAACTTATACACATTTTCACAATTTTTTTTTTTTTTTTACAATTCTATACTTTTCCAAATAAGCACATGAAAATGTAGACAAAGTTCATAAGCATTTAACTCAAATAACATGTCAAAATAGTCATTACTAACAATTAAACAAGTTTCAAATGGCAATTATATCAAATTAATCAAGTTCATGAATTTTGCACCTAAAAAGTCCACTTTAATCTCCAAAAATCATGTTTAGGATCAATATTTGGATCATTTAACTACCTAAACATGTTATACTACTCAATTTAGCAATAATTCATGACAAAAATCGACATAACCTGTTTATATCAAAAAGCCCTAATTTTGCTCAAGAACACAAACCCTAGATTATTCAAAAATTGAAGTTCAAAGCTTCTAATCATGTTAAATAGCATCAATCTAGGTTATACAAGCATAATACACAAACAATTGAAGCATTATTACACTAGAAAGCATCAAAATCGAATTATGTATGAAATTATTCAAGAACACTAAAATTCGGATTTAATGGTGTTTAGGTGTAGAAATTTACCGATTTCCTTGAGTAATTCCTTGATAATAGTCTCCTCATTGCGATTTTATGAAAGATTTGATGAAAAATGATGAAAAATGGCGAATTTGTGATGAATTTTCGTGGGTTTTTCGGGTAAAAATGTGTGTGTATTGAAACTGGTCTGTTCGACCAGATAACCATCTGGGTTTTGTGACCTCCGCGAGTGCGGTGGTGGGCCAGTTTAAATCACCGCGAGTCGCGGTGGTTTTTTTTTAAATAAAAATCTTATAACTTTATAAAACATAAAATTAATTCAAAAATTAAAATTTTGTTTCTTTTTAGGATGAGGGCGTTTCGGATCGATGTCCTAGTCCGTCCCTCGACAAAATTTTGAAATTTGTCATTTTTAAGCGCGGTTTTAAAAGCAAAGATTTTTGGGTTTTTTAATGTTTTTGGCATACTTTAATTCAATAAGATTAAAAATAATGATAATAAAAGTTCTCGTCCCTCCCTCGGGTAAAGCAATTTCGGTTCAATGACCTAGTCTTCAACTCACGACGAATTTTAAAAATCATATTTTTAACTTAACGAAATAAAGTAAATTTTCTTTTTTAAATTACACCAAACTTAATTAAAAATTCATATTATAAATTCACACCAAACTTAAATTTAAAATGCATAAAATTAAAAATTCATATTAATAAAATTTTACATCAAACTTATATTATATTTATGTTTTTATACATAAAAACTTATATTAAAAATATTAATTTTTCAAATATTTACAATTTTAAAGAAGTTTACAATATTAATTTAATATTTATATATTAATTTTAAAAACATGGTAAAAATAAAATTAAATTTTTTTTGGCTTTTATCCCACTTTAATCAATCAAATATTATCAAAAATATGCGCCCCTCTTTTCGATAAAGTAATTTCGGTTCCATGACCTAATTTAACTCATGACGAATTTTTGAAATATTTTAGTTTGATTGATTAAAGATATTTATACCTTAAGAATAAACGGTAAATTTCGCAGTGATGTAATAAATTTTTGAATGATATCAATAATTTCGGTCTCAAGACCTAGTTTTATCGAATACCAATTTAATACTTTATAGCGAACAAATTATCGTTTATTATCAAAAGGTTAAAAATAAAAATAAAAAAATGAAAACTGTAAAAACTTACCTGTGATATAGATTTCTTAGTGATATGCTCTAGCCCACTCATAAGATAGTCGGACTAATTGATTTTCCATGGCTACATAGGCGTAACCTCGAGCATTTAACGTTTTTTCTTCTAAACATATGAACGGTCCATCTCTGCATAAAGTAACAAATTCGGTGTTTGAATAGGTTTGATTATTTGAACATTTACCTTCGTGTGACCATTTTCCGCATTTGTGACATCTTTCAAGGTGTCGTGCTCTTCTTTTCGCTGCGGATTTTGATTTTCCTTTAACAAATTGTAACTTATTATCTTCGTATCTGGATTCTTTTCTTACTCCGTCCAATTTTTCTCTGATTACTGATACCAGT
Source organism: Rutidosis leptorrhynchoides (assembly GCF_046630445.1). Taxonomy (NCBI): domain Eukaryota; kingdom Viridiplantae; phylum Streptophyta; class Magnoliopsida; order Asterales; family Asteraceae; genus Rutidosis; species Rutidosis leptorrhynchoides. The sequence continues at coordinate 333,637,514 of NC_092339.1, read as the reverse complement.
TCACTCGGAAGTGTGTCATTATTACGTTTAGTGATCAAAGCGTGTAGCATTAGACCATGGTTTAGTTCACAGGAAGTCTTCATTTCGTAAAAACCTAAAAAAATAAAAATTCAGAATGGGGAGAGAAGACTAGTTCTTTAGGGTCTGCTAGGGAAAGACCATTCGGGTTCCATTTTCGAGAACTACACGAAAACAGAAAATCTAACTCTAACAGAAATATATATTATCCTTTAAAGACTTGATTCTCCCCACACTTAGTTAGCTGTGGTATCGAAATTGTGATTAACTTCGTTGTCAACTTCCATTGGACTATCTATGTAATGTTTAACTCTGTGACCATTAACTTTAAATTCAATCCCATTTGAATTTATTAATTCTACTGTTCCGTATGGGAAAACTCTTTTGACTATGAATGGTCCAGACCATCTTGATTTCAATTTTCCAGGAAATAGCTTGAATCGTGAATTAAAAAGAAGAACTCTATCTCCTTCTTTAAATTCTTTTGAACTTCTGATTCTTTTATCATGATGTTTCCTCGTTCTTTCCTTATAGATTAACGAATTTTCGTATGCTTCTTGTCTTAATTCTTCTAATTCGTTTAGTTGACTTAACCGTAGACGTCCGGCTTCATGTAAATCAAGATTACATGTCTTCAAAGCCCAAAATGCTTTGTGTTCAATTTCTTCTGGAAGATGACATGCTTTTCCGTAAATGAGTTTGAAAGGTGTGGTTCCAATTGGAGTTTTGTAGGCTATTCTAAAAGCCCAGAGTGCATCCTCCAATTTAATGGACCATTCCTTCGGATTTGATCCTACGGTTTTCTCTAGAATACGTTTTAAAGCTCGGTTGGTATTTTCAACTTGTCCACTTGTTTGTGGATGATAAGCAGTGGAGATTTTATGAGTTACTCCATATCTTTTAAGAACTTTCTCAAGTTGATTATTATAAAAATGAGTTCCCCGATCACTTATTAAAGCTTTCGGTGTTCCAAACCTTGCAAAAAGACTTTTTAAAAAGTTGACTACAACTCGTGCATCGTTAGTTGGGAGTGCTTGTGCTTCCGCCCATTTAGATACATAATCAATGGCTACGAGAATGTATAAATTATTATGAGATTTTAGAAATGGACCCATAAAGTCAATACCCCAAATGTCAAATACTTCGCATACTTGAATGACATTTTGTGGCATTTCATCACGTTGACTTACTTTTCCGGCCCTTTGACAAGCATCACAGGATTTGCAAAGAAGGTGTGCGTCTTTGTAAATTGTAGGCCAATAGAATCCAGCATCGTAAACTTTTCTTGCTGTGAGTTGAGGCCCATAATGCCCTCCTGTTGGTCCTGCGTGACAATGGTTTAAGATTTTACTAGCTTCATCTCCTAATACACATCGGCGTATTATTCCATCGGGACAACTTTTAAATAAATGTGGATCTTCCCAGAAATAGTGTTTTATATCACTAATGAATTTTTTTCGTTTTTGGTACGATAATCCCTTTTCAAGGAATCCACATACTAAGTAGTTTGCATAGTCTGCAAACCATGGTATTTCATTATAATCTATCTTCAATAGATATTCATCAGGAAAGTTGTCTTGTATGGCCGATTCATTTAGAACTTCTAATTCAGGATTTTCAAGACGAGAAAGATGATCGGCTGCGATATTTTCTGCTCCATTTTTATCTCGGATTTCAATATCAAACTCTTGTAATAGTAAGATCCAACGGATTAATCTTGGTTTAGCATCTTGTTTTGAAAATAGGTATCTAAGAGCAGAATGGTCGGTATAGACCACCGTTTTAGCTAGAACGAGATATGATCGAAATTTGTCAAAAGCAAAGACAATAGCAAGGAGTTCTTTTTCAGTAGTTGTGTAATTTGTTTGTGCTCCTTGTAATGTCTTACTAGCATAATATATAGGTTGAAATCATTTTTCAATCCTTTGTCCTAAAACGGCTCCCATTGCAAAATCACGTGCATCGAACATTAGTTCAAACGGTAAATTCCAATTTGGTGTTATCATGATCGGCGCATTAGTGAGTTTTTCTTTAAGAATATTAAAAGATTTAATGCATTCATCTGAAAAGATGAATGGAGCATCCTTTTCTAGGAGTTTATTCATAAGAGTGGCAATTTTAGAAAAATCTTTTATAAAACGTCGGTAAAAACCGGCATGCCCTAGAAAACTTCTAACTCCTCTAACATTGGTGGGATGTGGAAGTTTAGCAATTACATCTACTTTAGCTCTATCCACTTTAATTCCTTCCTTTGAAATTTTATGTCCAAGAACGATGCCTTCTTTAACCATGAAATGGCATTTCTCCCAATTAAGTACCAGATTTGATTGTTCGCATCTAATAAGCATTCGTTCCAGATTAACTAAACATGATTCAAATGTATCACCGAAGACTGAAAAGTCATCCATGAAAACTTCCATGCATTCTTCTATCATGTCGTGAAAAATTGCCATCATGCACCTTTGAAAGGTTGCAGGGGCGTTGCAAAGTCCAAATGGCATGCGTTTGTAAGCAAAAGTACCATAAGGGCACGTGAATGTGGTTTTCTCTTCGTCTTCAGGTGCTATTGGAATTTGAAAATATCCGGAAAAACCATCAAGAAAACAATAGTAACTATTTCTGGCTAATCTTTCCAACATTTGATCAATAAAAGGTAAGGGAAAGTGATCTTTTCTGGTGGCGTCATTTAATTTTCTATAATCAATACATACACGCCATCCTGTTACAGTCCTAGTAGGAATAAGCTCATTTTTCTCATTTGTAATGACAGTCATGCCACCCTTCTTAGGCACGCATTGAACTGGGCTTACCCATGGACTATCAGAAATTGGATAAATTAAACCTGCATCAAGTAGTTTAATAATTTCTTTCTTAACAACATCTTTCATATTAGGATTTAGTCTTCATTGGCGTTGCACATACGTTTTATTACCTTCTTCCATAAGGATTTTATTTGTGCAATACGAAGGACTTATTCCTTTAATATCATGAATCTTCCATGCAATGGCTGGTTTATGAGCTTTTAACACAGAAATGAGTTGTGATTTCTCATTTTTAGTAAGAGAAGACGATATTATTACAGGTAATTCAGATTCACCATGTAAATAAGCGTATTCCAAATGGTTTGGAAATGGCTTTAACTCTAATGTTGGTGGTTCTTCTATCGATGATTTATATCGATATCTGTCTTCTTCTTTTAGCATTTGAATTTCTTCTGTTGTTGGTTCATATCCATTAGCTATTAGTGTAGCTAACATTTCAGTTTCATCAATTGGTTCAGTTCCTTCTCCTAATGAACATTCTCCTGTTCCTTGTAATTCTGGAAATTCTTCTAACAATTCTGCATGTGAATCTATAGTTTGAATATAATAACATGTATCATCTGCAGATTGTGGTTGTTGCATAGCTCTATCAACTGAAAAGGTAACACTCTCGTCCTCTATACTTAGGGTCAGTTTCTTACGAAACACGTCTATCATTGCTTTATCCGTGTTTAAGAATGGTCTTCCTAATATCAGAGGAACTTGAGAATCTTCTTCCATGTCCAGAACAACAAAATCTACTGGAAATACTAAAGTACCAACTTTAACTAGCATGTTTTCCATTATCCCTCTAGGATATTTTATTGATCGATCGGCTAGTTGTATGCTTATTCTTGTTGGTTTCAATTCTCCAAGGTCTAGTTTAGTGTATAGTGAATACGGCATTAAATTTATACTAGCACCTAAGTCTGCCAATGCTTCTATTGAACTAAGACTATCCAGAAAACATGGAATTATGAAACTTCCTGGATCAGATAATTTTTCTGGTATCTTATTCAACAGCACTGCTGAACAATTAGCATTCATAGTAACAGCCGAGAGTTACATCAATGAAAGGAAGATTTACATTTATCTGTTTAAACATATCCAAGAATTTGGATTGCTCGGCTTCAAGTTTCTCTTTCTTCATTTTACTCGGGTAAGGAAGTGGTGGTTGGTATGGTTTAACATAAGGTTTAGCTTTAACTGTGTTATCTTCATTAACCTTTTCAACTACCGGTTATTTTTCCTTATCTTGTTCAGGTTGTGGTTCTTGTGGAGTAGGAATAGCTTCATCAGAAATTTCAGGTTTTTCAGGTGGTTTAAGTGTAATACCACTTCTTGTGGTAATAGCTTTAGCTGTTTCATTCCGGGGGTTAGCATTTGTATCACTAGGTTGACTTCCCGGTTTTCTTTCTCCTATTAACCTTGCTAGGTTACTTACTTCTTGTTCCAAATTTTGAATAGAAGCTTGTTGATTTCTAAATGCTTGAGCATTTTGTTCATTAGTTTGTTTCTGAGATGTGAAAAACTGCGTTTGAGTTTCAACTAGCTTCGTCATCATATCTTCTAAATTCGGATTTTTATCATCGGTTTGTGGTGGTTTGTTTTGAAAATTAGGTCTTTGCTGATTGTAAGTATTATTAGATACTTGTTGATTGCTAGGACCTTGTTGATTGTTGTATGGAACATTTCAGTTATAATTCTGGTTTTGATTGTAAATTGGTCTTGGCGGTTGATAATTATTTTGATAATTATTTCCAGGCCTTTGGTTTATGTATGAAACATTCTCTCTTTGTTCCATTGTTAGTTCAATACCGAGACAATCTTTTATCAAATGTGGTCCTCCACACTGCTCACAACTAATTCGTATTGAGTGTATATCCTTAGTCATCTTTTCCATTCGTCTCTCGACAGCATCTATCTTTGCAGAAATGGAATCTAAGTCATGGCTAGAATCGGCTCTAGCTGCTTTAGATGATCTAACGATATCTTTTTCTTGGTGCCACTCATGTGAGTGGGAAGCAGTGTTATCAATAATTTTGTAAGCATCAGTTTCTGTTTTCTTCATAATAGAACCACCAGCTGCTATATCGATGTCTTTCCTTGTAGTGATGTCGCATCCTTGGTAAAATATTTGTACTATTTGACAGGTGTCTAAACCATGTTGCGGACATCCTCTTAATAACTTTCCAAATCTTGTCCATGCCTCATATAGAGTTTCATTTGGTTTCTGTGTGAACGTAACAATTTCTCCTTGAAGTCTCACGGCTTTAGATGCCGGAAAGAATTGTTTAAGAAAATTTTCAACTAAAACGTCCCATGTATCAATCGCCCCTTCAGGTAACGATTCCAACCAATCTTTGGCTTCTCCCTTTAAAGTCCAGAGAAATAACATGAGATATATCTGTTCATCCTCAACTTCTTGGATTTTAAATAGTGTGCAGATCCTATTAAAGGTACGAAGATGTTCATTTGGATCTTCCTTCGGCGCACCACTAAATTGGTATTGATTAGTCACCATGTCTAGAATTTGTCCTTTGATTTCATAATCTGGCGCATTAATGCCTGGATGAGTAATTGCGTGACCTTGGCCAGTGCGTTTAGCTCTCATTCGGTCTTCCATACTTAAAGGTTCCAGATTCTCCATGATTGAATTTGTTGAATCTGAATCACTAGAGGATTCTGATTTAATGGTTCGTTCCTCAACAATCTCTGTTTGAATGATTGGTGGTTCCGGAGGAAAAATTAATGGTTCAGGATCTATGAATCGTCCCTGAATATTCTCCGGATTCTCAATTGTGAGGTTGGGTTCAAAAAAATGGATTATCGGAAATTTGAATTGGAGTACTTGGTTGACTGGATGATGATTATAAAGAAAAATCAACGGCGACAATATTAGCTAGATGTCTTGATCGAGTTACAGGTGGTGAACGTATAAAAGGTGGTGAACGTCTTGCTCGGTGCATTCACTGAATATCCTATTAGTTTTTAAAAGGAAATAAAAATTATATAAGTTATCCAATTAATAGACTTTTCTGATTTTGCCCACGTTTCGAATAGCCAAAAGATGCAGCAGAGGGGCAGGATTCGTTTGGTCTCAATATAATTGAGTACTGTTTGGCTCCAATAACCCGGTCCACGTACAAATCCAACTATTACTACGAACCGGAAAATTTTGATGTCTATCAATTTAACCACTTAAAATAAATTTTCTTAATTTTAAGAAACTTAGAGAAGAAATAGAATAAAAATCTATGTCCTAAAACTAAAATGTCGAGAAATAAGAAAGAAAAAGAGTGACTTATAAAACTTTAAAACACTCGACTAACCCAACCTTATTATTATCACTAACTTAAAATTAAAATTGCAAATTGAGATTACTAATTGGAGTGATAATTGATACATAGGTAAAAGGCGTCGAAAAATAAAAATAAGAAAGTAGCGCGTTAAAACTTAAAAAGGAACTAAAAACTAAAAAATTAAAAGTTGCGTCTAAAAATATTAAAGCTTAAAAGAAATACTATATCCCAAATGGCAATAACTTAAAAAGGTACTAAAAACAAAAAAAAACGTCGCAAAATTCTAAAGCACCTAAATCTTAGTCTAAAGAAAAAGTACTTAAGGGATTTTACGGCAAAGCCTAAAAATCTAGAAATAAAAATAACTATGGTAAAAACTATATCTTAAAAGTAAAAATGAGCGAAAAATACAAAAATTACGCTTAAAATAAATGAAAAGAGACAAAATATAAAAATATACTAAAAGTTGTAAAAAGTACAATTTTTATAAAAATATTATTTTTATATTATTTATTTTATAAAAGTATTAATTTTTATATATTTATAAAATTAATTAAAACTTAAAAATACAAATTAAATAATTAAAACTAAACTAAATAATAAATAATTAATAACCTAATTAGGTTTAATAGTAATAATTAATAATACTTCGTAATTATTACAGTTTGCAGAGTCAAACCCTAGCCTGTCAGTGGACCTCCGCGAGTGCGGTTGGTCCCGGTTCAAAACCTCCGCGAGTCGCGGAGGGTTAAATATCAGCTGAGAAAGGGGTCGCTTTTGCACAGGTTCAGTTTTTTATTTTTATTTTTTTTTTCTGTTTTTCTAAAATATAAAATATATATATATATATAAATAAATATTTCTATAAAACAATAAAATACTTATATTTAAACTCAAAAATAAAAATACTTTTTAAATTTATATGTTTTTTTTAACAAACTCTTTTTGTATTTTTATATTTTTCTATTTTTAAAACTTATATTTTTATACGAAGGACTTAATAAAAACTTTTACAAAATTATATTATTATTTTTTATATCATTAGCGTTGCGTTTTCGGCATTTAAGTTCCCCGGCAGCTGCGCCAAAAATACTCGATGTTCTGCGAGGTGTATATGAAATAGCTTTATATTTTACTAGGAAAAACTATTAAATATGATACAATTTTACACAAGATATTTATTTATTTATAGAATGGATATACCTAAACCTTGCTACAACACTTATAGGCAGTGTACCTAATCGTACAGTAGTGTAGTTTTTAGTAAGTCCGGTTCGTCCACAGGGAATCTTTTAAACAAAGCTTAACGCTATATTAGTTTTAATTTATAAAAATACAAATATATATATAAGTAATATTATTATTATAAAGGGGGTTTTTACCGTTTAATGACCGGTTTGTCGATTTTTAAAACTTTAGTCGCAGTTAAAACCTAATGTAAAATATTAAAAATAAATACAAGACTTAATTTAAAGCGTAAAGTAAATAACGATAATGAAATTGCGATAAATAAAATTGCGATAAAATAAACTTGCGATAATTAAAAAGTACGATAATTAAAATTGCAATTAAATACAATAACAATAAATAAAAGTGCGATAATTAGAAGTGCAATTAAATATAAAATAAAGGAAATTAAATATAAAATAAAATAATTATGCTTATTTAAACTTTCGTAATCATGATGTTTGATGTGTTGATTTTAGTTTTATGCCCATGGGTTAATTGTCCTTTGTCCTGGATTATTTAATATGTCCGTCTGGTTTTTGTCCATAACAGTCCATCAGTCATAAATATAAAGTGCGAGTGTCCTCGTCAAATTATCCTTATACCCGAAGTTAAATATTCCAACTAATTGGGGACTTAAACTGTAACAAGGTTTTATTACTTTGTTTAATAATTACACCAGGTTATCGACTGCGTGTAACCCAAGGTTTTAATACTTTGTTATCAATTATGCCAAGTGTCCTTGTACATAATTTTACCCCTGTTTTAATAATTCCATAGACTATTAATCCATTCCCGTGTCCGGTTAAATGAACGATTATTCGTACATATAAATACCCCGCCCATCGTGTCCGATCGAGTGTATATGGTTATTTATAGGGACGTCCAATTGTAAATCTTTATATTAAAATTAACAAACTATCATTTAGTTAAACAAATATAAAGCCCATTAATAGCCCATAGTCTAATTTCCACAAGTGTCGTTCTTTTGTCCAAACCCCAATTATGGTACAAAGCCCAATTACCCAATTTTAGAAATTAGCCCAACATCATGATTACTTCGTTTTAAATAAGCATAATAATAACTTAGCTACGAGACATTAAAAAAAGGTTGAACATAACTTACAATGATTAAAAATAGCGTAGCGTTACACGGACAGAATTTTAACTTACACCCTTAGAACATTCGCTAACATACCCTTATTATTAGGATTTAAAATTAAAATATAAATATATATATAAGTTTACGTAGGATGGAAAGAAAAAGATGTGTAAAATTCGGCTGAATGCTCGGCCTTTTATAGGCCCACGTTTACTGTTCAGACCTCTGCGAGTGCGGAGGTTTTTGCCTTTATAGGCTCCGCGAGTGCAGAGCAGTGGTTTCCAGCTCACACAAGTTTGGATCCTAGTCTGCCGACGGTTTTAATATATAAATATAATATATATATAATTTATATAATTAATTATATATTATATTATATTTATATACATAGTTAACTTGTAATTTTCAGTCCGTTGCGTCGAGCGTTGAGAGTTGACTCTGGTCCCGGTTCTGGATTTTCGAACGTCCTTGCGTACAATTTAATATCTTGTACTTTGCGTTTTGAATCTTGTACTCTTATAATTCTGAGACGTTTCTTATCAATAATTGGAACCTCTTTGATTGTATTTTGTACTTTTGAGCTTTTTGGTCGTTTGCGTCTTCAATTCGTCGAATCTATCTTTTGTCTTCACCTTTTATTATTTAACCGAATATCACTTGTAAATAGGACAATTGCAACTAAAAGCTTGTCTTTCTTGAGGAATAATGCTATGAAATATATGTTCGTTTTTAGCATTATCAATACCCTTTGAAAATTTTTCTAAAAAGAAATGCCCCAGACAAGAATCGAACCCGAGACCTCTCGCTACCCCTCACACCCCTTAAACCACTCCTCTAGTCGTTACTTTTCTGAATTATCTTCTACACTTAATTTCTTTAAACTGAGTCTCAGCCCAATGTTTAATTTAAACACAACTTGTTTATTCGGCCCAACAGACAAATCCTTTAGATCATGGCCCAACATTTAAAAACTCAACAACATAACCCAAACAACTCACAATTGGCAGCCCAATTTCGATAACCCAAGTAAGAGTTGATCAAACCCAAATTAATTAGGTTATCATAACTGTATCGCCAATCATGTTTCTTGGGTTCAATCGATAAAAATAAAAATAAATAAAAGGGGAAGCATACAGCAGCAGGCGACTGCTCGATCCTCAGATCATCATCGTTCTCATCTTCGACATCATCATCAAGTATTATTTCCTCCCATCATAATCATCGTAGAACACGATCATCATCATCATCGTGAGGTTATCACTTTTATTACTCCCATGAATCACGATTATAATCATCACAGACTCATCATCGTATAATATATCTATCATCATTTTCTTACTAAAACATCTTCTTCCTATATTATCCTCATCTTTCTTCCATCGTTCAAACAAACTAGAAAACAGAAAGGGTACAGTAGCAGAACAAAATGGGTTTGACGATCAAGCTTACGTGAACCTCGTAGAATCTCACGCAAAACGCGTAATGTTGTGGCCATTGTTACTGTAGCAGTAGGAGCTTACACGATCCGCGTAATCTTTTGGATAATTACGCGATACGCGTACAGTTCATCTTCATTAATCTTTTTCATCTTCTTTGTTTAGCAGTAGCATAACAGTAATAGGTATAACAACAAGCAAGAACAGATATTCGATGGTTTTATTGGTTTGAATAGAAGAACAAGGAAACAGAGTGAATGGTGTTCGATGATGTTTAATAAAAGATGGTTCTTAGTTTTGGTTTATGATCAAAACAGAAGAGTAGCAGGAAAGAACGAGTTGTAGTAGTATCTAGGCTCGACCAAATTAACAAATGGGTTTAGTGATTATTTAAGCTGCACCAGTGGGTTTCGAGGTGGTTTAACAGTGACGGTGGAATGGTGGTGGTTCCGTTGAAGATGGTGGTTTAGTGATCAACGAAAATTAGCAAGAAAACATGTGGGTTTCGTTGCAGGCGGTGATAGTGGTTACGGTTGGACATGGTGGTTGAGGGTGTTCGATGGTTAACCAAAATGGCGAGCGACGGTGATGATATGGGTGTTTAATGGTGCTTCGAAACAGTAACATAATAAGAGAGAGAGAGAAGAGAGAGTGTGAGATGGTGAGATATGAAGGTGGCGGTGTGCTTGATCTTAGGTGGCAGCGGTTGGTGATGATATCCGGTGGTGGTGACGATGAGTTGAAGTGTGGAGATGGTGAGTGATGGGTGTGGTGTTTCTATCTTCTCCCATATATGTATACATATATAATTACAGCTATATGAATTATTAATAATTATAATATTAATAATAATTAATAAGAATATAATTATAATAATATTTAATAGATCAAATGGAAACGTGCATTCTCATTTAAATATCTTGCCGACAGTTTTCACGGGATATTATATCGTACCCCATTGGTTAATTAGTGACGAATAAAAGTCCTCAAAAAAATCCCATATTTTTAAATTAACTATATTTATTTATTTTGGTCATTATGGTATAAAATTTGATTATTAATTATTAAATAAAAATTTCATTAATTATTCACTCCCAACCCCAAGTAAAATATAAAAAGTTTTAAAATTCAACAAATAGTTCCTAAATACATTTTTAATAAGCCTAAAATTTATATAGCTCATTTTCGGATTACCATTTATTTTAAAATCACATAAGTTCGTTTATAACTTGCTTAATATCCATCGAATGACATTTGAGTGCTACTGATGATTAAAAATGAATTCAAAATTTTTTATACTTATTCAATATACTTTATTTATATATATAGATATGTTTTTAAATAATAATTATTTTATTTTACATAATTAGTTTCTAACAATTATATAATAAATTATATTTCAAAATATATACATATCTATTTACAATTAGTGGTTCGTGAATTGTCGGGAATGGTCAAAGGTATAAATGAATCCATGTACTCAATTCAAAATTCTGATAATCAACTTTACAGACTTTGCTTATCATGTCGAAACCAAATAAAGATTAAGTTTAAATTTGGTCAGAAATTTCCGGGTCATCACATATGTACAGATTGAACTCAATCTTAATATGTGTGCATATTGAGCTCAATCTGTGGGTTCTATTGGTTCTCTCTGAATTCCTTTATTGTTTATATATATATATATATATATATATATATATATATATATATATATATATATATATATATATATATATATATATATATATATATATATATATATATATATATATATATATAAGATCCAGAGCTAAGTATCCCTTATGGGGATAAAGGATAAACAAATTTGACTTTTATATATTTTAAAAATTAGAAATCATATTTAGAAAGGAAAAAAAAATATGAGTTTAACATTCATTGAGTAGATTATGAAAAAAAAAATTAAAAAAACTTTTATTTTTTAACCAGCTCGTTAACATACATCTGATCTGATGTATGTTAACCTTCCGAGTTAAAATAAATCAGATGCATGTTAGTTGTTAAGATACATCTGATGTATATTAACCTTCTGTAAAAATAAAAATAAAAAGTATATTTTTTTCTGAATGTAAACAATAAATACTAATCTCAGAAATTAAAAAATTTAAAATGTAAACTCTAATTTTAAAGATATACAAAATAACAATTTTGTTTATCCCTTATGTCCAAAAGAGTGTTTATCCCTTGATCTCTCGCATACATACATACATATATATATATATATATATATATATATATATATATATATATATATATATATATATATATATTGGTAGGATCAAGAGGGAAGTAACCAATTGGGGGGAAGCGGGGGGAAGCAAAATATTTTGTTGGTTGAATGTGGGTTAATACACTAAACGACAAACTTAAGTATGATTAATCAAAGTGTAATTAACCAAATAATATGTTTTGATGATGACACACACACATACACATAAGTGATGACTGACATCTTAACATAAAACACGCAAGGTCACTAATCCATAATTTATCTTGCAAACGACCAAGTCAAACATAGGTTAAAGAATGAAATTAAAAGTTTAGGCAAACACACGGTCGAGGTACGGTCGACCGCATAGTCAACCGTGAAACCCCAAACTGAATTGCAAAGAAGTTTTGTGAAAACAAGTTGCACGGTCGCCACCACGGTCAACCGCAGTGCGACCGCAGTTTCTTCTGTCTCAAATTTTGACCAAATAAAGTTTGACTAGTTCCCGGCATCTATAATTCATGAAACCTTTCTAAACATACTTAGGATAGATGCTCTCTCCATACTCAATTGAGTCTTGGTCATAAAAACACTAATTGTGATTAATTACGCCTAATGACATCTTAATGACAAGCTAACCAAGATTAGGCATAACACATAAGTGTTAATCAATAACTTGTGATCTTAATTCTTATCTAGATATTTTTATTTTGATCATCAAATATCAACACACCCAAGCCAAATATCACTAGAACAATGATTGCTATTAAAAAGGACTTAGTGATTAATTAAGGCTAAATGAAGAACAATGATCTCAAGGTTAAACTAGAAATGACTTGTAATCCTAAAACACACTTAGATACATTTAGGACGGTCACCAAGTCCCAACTAGAAATTGCTCTTCCCTTGTGCATGTGTTGGATATTAATGTGTGCTTACACATTAATCATGAAATGTGTTATATTGCACATTATACTTATTAAGTGCTTAAATTATAAGTTATACAAGTATCTATATGATTGATCTTAGAATAACTATCTCTTGCTATGTGAGTATTACTTGCTACTTGCTAATATGCTTAATACTCATAAACTTGTCAACTTAATATGTTTGCCATGTGCTCATTAGTTAGAATTTAAGTAACTAACTTACTCCAATAGATTAAGTGTAAAACGGTTCACAATAGTTAATTGTCTATTTGATCTAGTCTAAGTAACTAAGTATGATTGCTTGTTCAATAATAACTTAACCTTAATGTCTCTACATACTTCATGATTATCCTATAGAGACATTATTCAATTAATCCATAACTAAACTCAAATAAAACATGACTTGAGATTAATTGGAACTAGGAAGTTAATGATATAGTGACTAGCCCTTAGAATTGAACCAAGAGCATTAAAGTGACTAACTAAGTCTTGACCAATCTGAAATTTCCCTAAATATCAATCAAGAAACTTCTCCAAGAATGTTGGGTTTGCCACTTTTGGAATGATTAGTCACTTTCATGCAATAAGACCAAATCTCACACACTTAATGCATATAGTAGTTGTATAGGGTGTTTGGTTTCTTTTGCAGGTGCTAGAAGGAGTAAAGGTGCCAAAAAGTGGTGTTCAAATCTGAGTCAAATGGCTATACAACGGATACCAATTTTGGACTGGAGCACGCACGGTCGCACCACGGTCGACCGTGCTGGGAACCGTGTGTCAACGGCTATTTTTTGAATCTCACTATAAAAGGCAAACATTTGAGTTCATTTGAAGCTGCCCCTCTTGCACATTTAAAAGGCATATCTCCAGTGATCATAAGTGCATCAATTACTACTCAAATGTGATCAAGCAAGAGAAGATTCTATGATCTTATAGATATAGAATTGGGTTGTTGTAAACTTACTAATCAAATTCATTTATCTTGTGAGTTTACTTAATGTAATGTATGTCCTAGTATTGTGTTAGGATCATCATTGCAGAGTGTATAAGTCTTGTAACTTCAATTAGTGGAAGCATAGGCTAGCTTAGTGATCTACTTCCTTAAAGGGACTTAGGAAGTTGATTAATTTTATTTGGAGATTAATACTTGTCCAAGGTGAAGACAAGTTGATCTAGGTTAGAGTTGATCTTTCAAAGGGATAGAAAGATTAGGTTTGTTGTCTACTAAAGAAGATTGAAGACTTGTAAATCGGATCTCCACCGAGTTTGGAGAAAAGTGCTTAGTGAAGCAACAAATCCCGATTAGTGTAATCGGGGAGTGGATTAAGGTGGATTAGTTAACATCCACCCGAACCACTATAAATCCTTGTGTCTATGTTCTTTACATTACTTCATTTATCATTTTGAACATATACACCACACACATCAAGCTTGAGTTGAATTGGTTGATCAAAGTAAAATCGAATTTGGTGATCAATCGAAAAATTGTTAAAAATGTATTAAGTAACTATTCACCCCTCCTCTAGTTACTTACAATTGGTATCAGAGCGGTTGCTCAAATCATTGCGCTATAAACGATCGCAAAAGCGTCACAATTCGTTTCGTGCAAAAACTTGAGTCAACGATTCTCGGATCAACTCAAACGATGGGATACTTGGAAGAATTGGTGAAAGAAGCACCAATCTTTGAGAAGATGAATATTGATGTGTGGAAATTAAGATTTGAGTCTTACCTCAAATCTAAGGATTACTACTTGTGGAGAATAATCAAAGTAGGAGACTTTGTACCACAAGCTAGTTCAAGACTAGTGAAGCCAACTTTTCAAAACTATGATGTTTTGAAACAATTTGATGCAATTTCACTACTTCATGAAATTCTTCCTAGTGAAGAAAGATTAAGGATAATCTCATGTGAAAATGCAAAAGAATGTTGGGACTCACTATGTTCTCAAGAAGATTTAAACTCTAAGAGTTTAAAGAGTAAAGGATTATAGAAGGGCCTTGAAAGGATTGGTGATTTTCGAGCAAAAAGGCTGAATGAAAATGAAGACTTTTGCCTCATGAGATCTTGGAATGACATGGATCAAGATGGTCAAAGTGAAGAAGAGGTTGAATCTCCGTTCAAAGAAGATGATGTCTCCAATATGGATTGTAATGAGGTACATGTATTCTATCCTTCTAATTATGAAGAATTGTTAGATGATTACAAGGCTATTAAATTTGTGTATGATCGTAGTCGTGACAAAGTAAAACTTTTAAGAAAGAATTACACAAAGTTACACAACTTAACAAAGCTCTAATTGATGAAAATAACACTTTGAAAAGAAAACTTGATTTGTCAAGAGGAAAACATGAAATTAATGTATGCCACGACTCTAACAAACACAAATCTTGTAATCAAAGTCCATTATCTATTATTAGGAAAATTGAAAATATGGGGAAAATGGACCAAGCTAGCAATTCCATGGTAGGGATAAGTCAAGGATTGGGTAACCTTAAAATCAATCAAAATCAATGATCAAAATGCTAATGAGAATAATCTTCTCAAAAGACTTTGTATAAAAGAAAGGTTTTTCTTATAAATGCAAATTGTTTTTGAAAAATGATTTTAAAAGATTAAGTGTAGGAAGGATACTTGCCTTAGGATTGTGTGTTTATGTGAAAACATGTATTGCATGCTAAATACTAGGTTGATGCATTTTGTGTATACTATGTGTGATTGAACATATATATATATATATATATATATATATATATATATATATATATATATATATATATATATATATATATATATATATATATATATATATATATATATACGTATAGATATAGTATATTACGTGTCATTGATGATTAAACATCGGAAGGATGTAATCACTCAATGTTAGGAAAAGAAAACTTGTCCTCAAGTATTCTATAGAACCTAAGAATCATCAAAACATGCTTGAAGAAAGAAGAAGTGAAGAAACGAGTGATCAGAAGGATCCACGGCAGCACAACGGCTGACCGTGTACTCGACCGCAGATGTAGTGACCCGAACTTTTCCATGTTTATATTTATATATATATTAAATGAAATTGTTATTTACATGATTAAGTGTTTCCAACATATTAAGCAATCAAACTTGTTAAGACTTGATTAATTGAAATAGGTTTCATATAGACAATTGACCACCCAAGTTGACCGGTGATTCACGAACGTTAAAACTTGTAAAAACTATATGATGACATATATATGGTTATATATATAGTTAACATGATATTATGATAAGTAAACATATCATTAAGTATATTAATAATGAACTACATATGTAAAAACAAGACTACTAACTTATTGATTTTGAAACGAGACATATATGTAACGATTATCGTTGTAACGACATTTAATGTATATATATCATATTAAGAGATATTCGTACATCATAATATCATGATAATATAATAATTTAAAATCTCATTTGATATTATAAACATTGGGTTAACAACATTTAACAAGATCGTTAACCTAAAGGTTTCAAAACAACACTTACATGTAACGACTAACGATGACTTAACGACTCAGTTAAAATGTATATACATGTAGTGTTTTAATAAGTATTCATACACTTTTGAAAGACTTCAAGACACTTATCAAAATACTTCTACTTAACAAAAATGCTTACAATTACATCCTCGTTCAGTTTCATCAACAATTATACTCGTATGCACCCGTATTCGTACTCGTACAATACACAGCTTTTAGATGTATGTACTATTGGTATATACACTCCAATGATCAGCTCTTAGCAGCCCATGTGAGTCACCTAACACATGTGGGAACTATCATTTGGCAACTAGCATGAAATATCTCATAAAATTACAAAAATATGAGTAATCATTCATGACTTATTTACATGAAAATAAAATTACATATCCTTTATATCTAATCCATACACCAACGACCAAAAATACCTACAAACACTTTCATTCTTCAATTTTCTTCATCTAATTGATCTCTCTCAAGTTCTATCTTCAAGTTCTAAGTGTTCTTCATAAATTCTACAAGTTCTAGTTTCATAAAATCAAGAATACTTCCAAGTTTGATAGCTTACTTCCAATCTTGTAGAGTGATCATCCAACCTCAAGAAATCTTTCTTATTTACAGTAAGATATCTTTCTAATACAAGGTAATACTCATATTCAAAATTTGATTCAATTTCTATAACTATAACATTCTTATTTCGAGTGAAAATCTTACTTGAACTGTTTTCGTGTCATGATTCTGCTTCAAGAACTTTCAAGCCATCCAAGGATCCTTTGAAGCTAGATCCATTTTTCTCATTTCCAGTAGCTTTATCCAGAAAACTTGAGGTAGTAATGATGTTCATAACATCATTCGATTCATACATATAAAGCTATCTTATTCGAAGGTTTAAACTTGTAATCACTAGAACATAGTTTAGTTAATTCTAAACTTGTTCGCAAACAAAAGTTAATCCTTCTAACTTGAATTTTAAAATCAACTAAACACATGTTCTATATCTATATGATATGCTAACTTAATGATTTAAAACCTGGAAACACGAAAAACACCGTAAAACCGGATTTACGCCGTCGTAGTAACACCGCGGGCTGTTTTGGGTTAGTTAATTAAAAACTATGATAAACTTTGATTTAAAAGTTGTTCTTCTGGGAAATTTTTTTTTCTTATGAACATGAAACTATATCCAAAAATCATGGTTAAACTCAAAGTGGAAGTATGTTTTCTAAAATGTTCATCTAGACGTCGTTCTTTCGACTGAAATGACTACCTTTACAAAAACGACTTGTAACTTATATTTCCAACTATAAACCTATACTTTTTCTATTTAGATTCATAAAATATAGTTCAATATGAAACCATAGCAATTTGATTCACTCAAAACGGATTTAAAATGAAGAAGTTATGGGTAAAACAAGATTGGATAATTTTTCATGTTGTAGCAACGTGAAAATTGGTAACAAATCTATATTAATCATATCCTAGCTAACTTATATTGTATTATACATGTATTCTAATATATTATGTAATCTTGGGATACCATAGACACGTATGCAAATGTTTTGACATATCATATCGACCCATGTGTATATATTATTTGGAACAACCATAGACACTCTATATACTGTAATGTGGGAGTTAGCTATACAGGGTTGAGGTTGATTCCAAAAATATATATACTTTGATTTGTGATCTAGCCTGAGACATGTATACACTGGGTCGTGGATTGATTCAAGATAATATATATCAATTTTTTTCTGTACATCTAACGTTGGACAACTAGTTGTAGGTTACTAACGAGGACAGCTGACTTAATAAACTTAAAACATCAAAATGTATTAAAAGTGTTGTAAATATATTTTGAATATACTTTGATATATATGTACATATTTGTTATAGGTTCGTGAATCGACCAGTGGCCAAGTCTTACTTCCCGACGAAGTAAAAATCTGTGAAAGTGAGTTATAGTCCCACTTTTAAAATCTAATATTTTTGGGATGAGAATACATGCATGTTTTATAAATGATTTACAAAATAGACACAAGTACGTGAAACTACATTCTATGGTTGAATTATCGAAATCGAATATGCCCCTTTTTATTAAGTCTGGTAATCTAAGAATTAGGGAATAGACACCCTAATTGACGCGAATCCTAAAGATAGATCTATTGGGCCTAACAAACCCCATCCAAAGTACCGGATGCTTTAGTACTTCGAAATTTATATCATATCCGAAGGGTGTCCCGGAATGATGGAGATATTCTTATATATGCATCTTGTTAATGTCGGTTACCAGTTGTTCACCATATGAATGATTTTTATCTCTATGTATGGGATGTATATTGAAATATGAAATTTTGTGGTCTATTATTATTTGATATATATAGGTTAAACCTATAACTCACCAACATTTTTGTTGACGTTTAAAGCATGTTTATTCTCTGGTGAATATTAAGAGCTTCCGCTGTTGCATACTAAAATAAGGACAAGATTTGGAGTCCATGTTTGTATGATATTATGTAAAAAATGCATTCAAGAAACATATGTCGATGTAATATATTTCTATTGTAAACCATTATGTAATGGTCGTGTGTAAATAGTATATTTTAGATTATCATTATTTGATAATCTACGTAATGCTTTTGAAACCTTTATTGATAAAATAAAGGTTATGGTTGTTTTAAAAATGAATGCAGTCATTGAAAAACGTCTCATATAGAGGTCAAAACCTCGCAACGAAATCAATTAATATGGAACGTTTATAATCAATATGAACGGGACAATTCAGCAGACCCCTGCCCTGTTCGTGGAAAAATATCTACACGGCTAACACCACGGTCGACCGTGCTTCGACCGTGCGTGGTCTGATTCAGTTTTAATTTAAACTAAACCCTCACTCTTATTTCTTTTTAACCTACTTCAAAACACACACACCTACACACGGCTGAGGAGATCGACCGCACGAAGAAAAACGCGCATTCCTTCAAATTCAAATCCTACATTTGGTATGATTAATCCTTGCTTTCCTAACATTCAATTGTGTTTGTATAATGAATTAGGGTAATGAAGAAACCCTAACTAGAATGAATCAAAACCTAAATTGATGCAAACAATTGAAATTGCTCTTGAAGAACAATTTGAAAAACAATTGTAGTAATGATTATCTTGTATCTATGCATTGATTTAACACTGAACGATTCTAGGGTTCATTATACATCTAGATTAGATTTTCATAGAAGCATTGTTCATATGATATGAATAACATTGTTGCAAATTGAGTGTAATAATGTTGAATGTCAAAACATGTGTTGATGATGAATTCAAAAGTCTAGAACACATATGAACTTTGAAAAAACCCTAATCTAGTTGCAAACTCATTGACACTAATGAAGAGTGAAAATGTGAAGAATATTAACATCAAAACACCTAAGTATTGATGATAATTAAAGTTTGCAAAACATGTTGCCTACAATTGAATTATGCACTTTGAATTAATTAAAAGTGTCAATGCGCAGGAAATGGCAAATCAAGGAGGAAGCTCATCTAACTTTCACCCTCACCAATCAACACTTAACAGAGAAAGAGTGAAAGATCGAGCAATAGCAGAAGGAAGGAGAATTGAAGCTAAAGATTTCCCTGAAATGGTGGCAGCTTTCTCAGATTTAAACTGGAATGTATTTCTTGATCTAGATGGACCAATTTATCCGTCACTCGTTCGAGACTTTTACTCTTGCTTCGTCTTTACCAACGGTTCAGTTACCTTTAGGCTAAAAGCTTCAAGAACTACAGTAACACTGCAAAACTTTGGAAAACTTCTAGATGTTCCAGCAACCAGAGAAAGGTTCTTCGACACAAGACACAGTCTGACTTATCTTCCTGATTTCATCAATAAAGATGATGCTATTCGAACACTGTGTGAAGACAATGCTCCAAAAGGAGAAATTCTCAATCGAGGAGTGTTGAGCAAACACCTACGAAAGAAGTTCCGAATATGGAACACAGTGATCGACTACAATGTGTACTGTAGAATGGGAAATCGCTCACACATTCATGCTGCTCAGGTGGCTCTTCTTTGGTGCCTAGAAATGCAAGTTCCAGTAAACATGGCATATTTTATGGCCATACGAATGAGCAATGTGCCAAAGGACTCAACAAGAGCTCTTCCTTATGGAATGCATCTTACAAGTTATTTGTAAAATTAAAGGCAACAGATGACATCCGCATAAATCCAACCTATCAAATATTTAATCGTCATACATTAACATTGATGGGGTGTGATGATGAAGATGACTCTGATGAGATTGACAGGGTTTATGAAGCCATGACTAACTCTCAAATCAACTTGGAAGATATATCCGATAGTGATGAAGAACAGTTTCCGGATGAAGCTAATGATCCTTTTTATGTCTTAGATCGTGATTCAAAAACTGAACGAATTTACTTAAATCAAGCTAAGATAAAGAAGTATCAATCCAAGATCAGCCGGCTACTAAAGAAAGCGAAAAAGGCTTTCTCATGTAGAAGTAGTAGTGATGTAAGAATTGGGAGTTGAATGAAGTGAGAAAAGTTAAAGATGTTAGTTGAATAATCTGTTTGTAATAATTGATGTGTGACTATTTGAATATTTCTTGATTAGGATCTGTTTAATTCAAGTTTAGTAACTTATGCTTCTAACAGTTCTCACACGGTCAAGTACACGCTCGACCGTATCTCGACCATGTATGTGTCTGACACTTGTTCTTTCTCTCTCTTTAAAAATAATGCTCATTGATCCTCTCAAATCTAGTTGAATCTGTTCTTAAAGTATCATTCATAAACTAGCATACTTGAATATGATCAAAATTCTCAAAAGATTCAATTACTCTAAAAAGGAATGAAAGATTAAATGAAGGTTCATCTTTTTCCCTTTAAATTGAGTAGATTATGATGCAAAACTCACTACACTATCTAACTCAAAATGAGTCAAGCAAACAACTCCCCAAACAATCCTTTTGTGATTGACTTGTCTTCTTCAATTTCTGACTCCTTTGACAATCTCTTTCCTAACTCTCAAGAAGAACGAGATGTGATCAATCGCAACCGACAAATGGTTAGCACTAGACCAATTGTCGAAGGTTGTATGGTCACTATTGAGCACTTCTCAAAAGAGCTTCTTGAAAATTTTGCTTACATCAAATGGGATTCATTCATAACCTTAAAAGGTCCCATTCACTCCACTCTTGTTCGTGAATTCTACGCTAACTATGAATTCACTCCCCCAAATTCCATCAAATTTCGATTGTTTGACAAAGGGTTTTCTATGTCTCTCAAGGATTTTGGAAGATTCATGCATGTTCCCTATGAAGGCGTGGAATGCTTTTCGTATAGTCTATATCTCCTTTGTCTTCTCAAATTTGTCACAAAAGGTGACATCATCAACACCTTTTGTCAAAGACCCATTAATCACATTGAAATCCAAAGTGATGGTCTTAAGGCAAATCATCTCGCACTTAAGTTTGACCTATGGCTCAAAGTTATAAGTCAAAACATCTATTGCAAGGGAGAAATACTGTCCACAAACGTTCATGCCTGTGAAGCCTCACTTCTCTGGTGTCTCCAACACCGAATTCAAGTCAACATGGCACTATTCATGGCAAAAAGAATGAATGGATTGGTGTACAATGAATCTCTCTGTCTTCCCTATGGAGCACACTTAACGAAGCTCTTCACACAACTGTGCATTCGTGATGTACATCCTGTTGGTCTAACCTCTATACCAATCAACTATGATTCGGTTCGACCTTTTAACGAAGAAGCAGAAGGAGAAAACACACCTGCTTGGAGTGTTACGGGATCCGATGACAGCATGGAAGATGATCAGTTCATTGCACTATTATCCTCCACTCAAATGTCCATCCTTCATCGTCAGAATCGTCGAACTCACAAGATCCTGCGACGCTTTCTGAACAATCTTGTCCGTGGAAAATGCTCATCTCACCCGAGCACATCTCATCCCATGTAGAACAAACTTAGGATTGATCTACTGTGTCTTTCATGCATATCTTCATATATGCATTACTATGTTTCGTGCTTAATTTGAATAAAATGTGTGCTTGTTGTGTTTTAATATATATGTTTTTCCAACGTGCACAATTTAAGGGGGAGTTTTGTTCTAAGGGCGAGCTTAGTTCCAGGGGGAGCTAACCTTTTTGCTTTGACAAAAGGGGGAGAAAGATGGATACAAGTGATTGTTAACACTTGCGTATTTATAGCAAAATGTCCCTCATCACTTGTATGGTTTGTAATCATCAAAAAGGGGGAGAACGTTGGTTGAATGTGGGTTAATACACTAAACAATAAACTTAAGTATGATTAACCAAAGTGTAATTAACCAAAGAATATGTTTTGATGATGACACACACACATACACTTAAGTGATGACTCACATCTTAACATAAAACACGCAAGGTCACTAATCCACACTTTATCTTGCAAACGACCAAGTCAAACATAGGTTAAAGAATGAAATTAAAAGTTCAGGCAAACACACGGTCAAGGTACGGTTGACCGCATAGTCAACCGTGAAACCCCAAACTGAATTGCAACGAAGTTTTGTGAAAACAAGTTGCACGGTCGCCACCACGGTCAACCGCAGTGCGACCACAGTTTCTTCTGTCTCAAATTTTGACCAAATAAAGTTTGACTAGTTCCCGGCATCTATAATTCATGAAACCTTTCTAAACATACTTAGTATAGATGCTCTCTCCATACTCAATTGAGTCTTGGTCATAAAAACACTAATTGTGATTAATTACGCCTAATGACATCTTAATGACAAGCTAACCAAGATTAGGCATAACACATAAGTGTTAATCAACAACTTGTGATCTTAATTCTTATCTAGATATTTTTATTTTGATCATCAAATATCAACACACGCAAGCCAAATATCACTAGAACAATGATTGCTATTAAAAAGGACTTAGTGATTATTTAAGGCTAAATGAAGAACAATGATCTCAAGATTAAACTAGAAATGACTTGTAATCCTAAAACACACTTTGATACATTTAGGATGGTCACCAAGTCTCAACTAGAGATTGCTCTTCCCTTGTGCATGTGTTGGATATTAATGTGTGCTTACACATTAATCATGAAATGTGTTTTATTGCACATTATACTTATTAAGTGCTTAAATTATAAGTTGTACAAGTATCTATATGATTGATCTTAGAATAACTATCTCTTACTATGTGAGTATTACTTGCTACTTGCTAATATGCTTAATACTCATAAACTTGTCAACTTAATATGTTTGCCATGTGCTCATTAGTTAAAATTTAAGTAACTAACTTACTCCAATAGATTAAGTGTAAAATGGTTCACAATAGTTAATTGTCTATTTGATCTAGTCTAAGTAACTAAGTATGATTGCTTGTTCAATAATAACTTAACCTTAATGTCTCTACATACTTCATGATTATCCTATAGAGATATTATTCAATTAATCCCTAACTAAACTCAAATAAAACATGACTTGAGATTAATTGGAACTAGGAAGTTAATGATATAGTGACTAGCCTTTAGAATTGAACCAAGAGCATTAAAGTGACTAACTAAGTCTTGACCAATCTGAAATTTCTCTAAATATCAATCAAGACACTTCTCCAAGAATGTTGGGTTTGCCACTTTTGGAATGATTAGTCACTTTCATGCAATAAGACTAAATCTCACACACTTAATGCATATAGTACTTGTATAGGGTGTTTGGTTTCTTTTGCAGGTGCTAGAAGGAGTAAAGGTGCCAAAAAGTGGTGTTCAAATCTGAGTCAAACGGCTATACAATGGATACCAATTTTGGACTGGAGCACGCACGGTCGCACCACGGTCGACCGTGCTGGGAACCGTGTGTCAACGGCTATTTTTTGAATCTCACTATAAAAGGCAAACATTTGAGTTCATTTGAAGCTGCCCCTCTTGCACATTTAAAAGGCATATCTCCAGTGATCACAAGTGCATCAATTACTACTCAAATGTGATCAAGCAAGAGAAGATTCTATGATCTTATAGATATAGAATTGGGTTGTTGTAAACTTACTAATCAAATTCATTTATCTTGTGAGTTTACTTAATGTAATGTATGTCCTAGTATTGTGTTAGGATCATCATTGCAGAGTGTATAAGTCTTGTAACTTCAATTAGTGGAACCATAGGCTAGCTTAGTGATCTACTTCCTTAAAGGGACTTAGGAAGTTGATTAATCTTATTTGGAGATTAATACTTGTCTAAGGTGAAGACAAGTTGATCTAGGTTAGAGTTGATCTTTCGAAGGGATAGAAAGATTAGGTTTGTTGTCTACTAAAGAAGATTGAAGACTTGTAAATCGGATCTCCACCGGGTTTGGAGAAAAGTGTTTAGTGAAGCAACAAATCTCGATTAGTGTAATCGGGGAATGGATTAAGGTGGATTAGTTAACATCCACCCGAACCACTATAAATCCTTGTGTCTATGTTCTTTACATTACTTCATTTATCATTTTGAACATATACACCACACACATCAAGCTTGAGTTGAATTGGTTGATCAAAGTAAAATCGAATTTGGTGATCAATCGAAAAATTGTTAAAAACGTATTAAGTAACTATTCACCCCCTCTAGTTACTTACATGTTTTTTTTTTTTTTTTTTCGTTTTTTGAAAAAACTTTGTTCACGAACATTATAGATTGGATGAAAATATGAACATTTAATAAAGACACTTTGTGATAAATGTTTTTATTTTGGCGGAAAAAAGCTCGAAGAACTAATATATAACAATTATCGTGTTTTTCGAGCGTATGTTAAGGTTTTAGATATTAGGGTTTAGATATAAGGGTTTATAGGGTTTAGAAATTTAGGGTTTAGGGTTTAGATTTAGGATTTAGATTGAGTTTTTAACACGAACAGTTTAGAGTTTAGGGTTTAGGGTTTGAGGTTTGGTGTTTTGGGTTTATGGAATAAACTAAAAACATCAAACCCTAAACCCTAAACCTTAAACTCTAAATCGGGCTAAAAAACGCTACGGAAAAGGAGAAGCCGTCAAGAAATCTGCAACTCTATCAACGAATATCAGTTTATTTGATGCGGCAAATAAGAAAAAAAAAGTTATTATTGTTTATTAGTTAGTGTTTTTTTTTCATTATTAGCGTTTTCTTCCAGTCCGAGCTTTCGCGATTTCGCTGCTCGGACTGCGGGGGAGTGTTAGACGGATTAGGTTCGGCCCAAGTTCGTTTGTGGGCTTGGGTCCATTAGGGTTAATTAGATAATTAGGGTTTATATGTAATCTATAAATACCCCTTCAATAATGAATAATAGATGAACGGGTTGTATCATCTTACAAATTTTACTTCACAAAACATGGAAAAAAAAACGTTAACATTCTTCACGAACAATATTATCTTGAATGTTATTTTTGTCGATCGTTTTCCCGCCTAAATAATAACATTCATCACGAAGTGTCTTTTCTAAATGTTCATATTTTCGTGTGATCTTGATGCCTGAAAAAAAAATTACAAAAAAAAAAACAAACAAAAAAAAAATTTGCTTCCCCCGCTTCCTTCCGATTGGTTACTTTCCCATTGATCCTGCCATATATATATATATATATATATATATATATATATATATATATATATATATATATATATATATTAGTTGTTTCATATATTTCTACGTGTGTTTTTGATAAATTCACGATTTATCACGCATTAAGTATTTATACGGTACAATCAATTAATTGATAATTATGAATTTATCAAATATATGAATGAATATCACCATCCATTTTAATATTTGTCACATATAAAGTCGTTAATTCGCTTGAATTGTCGATTCTTTTGACTCGAGACCATATAATGTACATCATTCCCTTCTTTAACCACCTCTTCAATCTCCTATTTTTCACATACCAAACCTCTTTCCTGCTTTCCGTACGTGTGACCTTTCATAAACCGAAGAAATCAAATATTAAATGTTCGATTGTATGCTTCGCATTATAAACCTAGTAATACACAAGTTGCATTACAAACCTAGTTATACTCAAGTTGTTATAGAGAATCATAAACAACAAAAATTGTGGACCTCGTACAATAAATAATGTTAAGTGCATTAACAAAACAAAACAATTGCAAAGTAGCACTCCGTAGTCCGTACTATGTTAGTAGGGCCATCTTATGATATAATCCAATTTTCCAACAAAATAATTTCAACTTGTACGTTTATGTTTTTAGATTTAGTTATTAATTATTAATCGTGATTATATACAATGCATCCTTCACAATCTTGTTTTATTCTATTTCAACCGCACCACAATTATCCAATAGCAAGTCTTAATGTAACTTTCTTTCCAACTATTGTCCCATTTACATTTTGTTTTACTTGCAACTTGTTTCAATTTGAAGAATATTATCAATATTTTATTTCTTAGTGTGTGAACTCTAATTATAACCTGAGCATATAGCGCTATAAATAATACTACCTTTACCAATATTCATAGTTGATATCTATGTTTTTATTTTTAGATTTTCTATAAAACTCATAATTCAATAATTAAAATAAATTGAAAGAATAAAATGTGTCAAGGCACGTTAGCGTCGACTTAGACACCACCTCATCAATGAGGTATGTGGCAACCATGTTATTGTTTGGCTGAGAAATTTTGTCAACATCCGATGGAAAACGATTACATAGATGTATTCCTTCAGTATAATTTAGTTATTTTTTTCTTTTAAATGGGCCTTAGATGCATAAATTGATGCATTTTATTTATACATCACTAAATGTTAGTATAAAAGTGTAATTATCATATTAATAAATAATTTTTTATTATGGTGTTTTTTTTCTTTTACGGTCTTGATCATGAGCCGACTTAGTTATTGTTTTTATTATTATTATTATTATTATTTTTTTTTTCCTAATCAACTCAATTAGAAGCTGTTTACCAACGGATCTCACAAATTACAAAATTTAGAATTTTTTAGCCTATACCTTTCGGGCTTATATAATATCGTAATTAAAATTAATAGTTACTCGTTATTTATTTATTTTTATTTTTTTTTATATATACACCATCTAAATGGCTCACTATTCAACACCAAATAATATTATACTCGTACATCCCAATTATTCAATCATATTTTACAGTACAAAATCACACGTAAATAATTTACATATACTAGATTTGATTATCTAACCATAGACACTAACTTATTTTGTCACGTAAATAATTTACACCAACTTAAGGAAAACATACTCTTCATAGGTTTCACTCATAACACTAACTTATTTTGTCACATTTTTTATCAGCATTTTCACCACCACTTCATAACACAACTTTAGTTCACTTAACTCAGTTGCTCCCTCATTTTTAATCCATCATCCAAAGATTATTTAACTCGCCATCGCCAAACTGAGTCGATTCATGATCAAGACCTAAAAAGGTCTCGAGGCTCGATATCTGTTCCTTGAACTCATACTCATTGGCAATAGTATCAATAGTATCCGAGTAGTGTGACAGGTTATGAATATTATCATAATTCTGAAATGTAGGAGACGGTATTGGTATAGGTATAGCTGGTTCATGTATAATCGATCGAGTTGACTCAGTGAGGGACTCAACGCGCATTTGCTTGGCAATAGTAGTTGAGGGAAAGTTAAGTTTAGCCTTATAGCCTCTTATACGTTTGGCTGCTTCATCATAGGCTCGAGCCGCTTCATCGGGTGAGTTGAATGTACCGAGCCATGCTCGAACTCCTTTTTGTGGGTCTCGAATCTCGGCTGCCCATTTTCCCCATGGCCTTTGTCTGATCCCTCTGTATTTTTTCAGCTTAGGTTTAGCCTTAATCTTTTTATCTTGCTCCCAAAATAGTTCATCTTGCCCTGAAATTTCAGTAAACAAGACATATTACAAAAAATGTATCATTAATCTATTTCTATATAAAATGCAGTATGAAAATACTAGTAAATCAAATGACATGATAATGTCTTACAGAAAACAATACATGTTAAGGCTTAACTAATAGTTAAATCAAAATTTAGCAATGAATAACAATAATGTAATTAATATGCATAAGTAAAATGAATGATTTAGTTTTTGCGTATGTTGAGTAGTACATCAAATTAAACTTATAAAGGTGATACATTAGATCTACAGCGGCGCTTTCATACCCAAAAGTGGCGCTATTTTAGCGCCGCTAAGGGTGATATTTCATGTAGTGTTAACATGGAGTATTTTGCATTACATCTAACTATGATTGTTGCTTTATTATATTATTAAGTTATACCTAATTCCTAAATTATGTTTATGTGTAGTTAACAAGCTAATCAAGTTTAAATTGTGCAATTGTTAATCCAAAGTAAACTTAAGTGGCTCAATCAACATAAAGTTTTTTGAGTGTCTAAATTACCAATATTAACAAGTTATGTATATAAGGGCTAAAATGAGATACATTTAATCAAAAAGTATGATATGAAATACGGAGGAGTTGATAAGTTAGCATCTTAATATACCCCCAAAAAAAGAAAAATGTAATAACTTAAACGCACCTTTACTGATCATGTTTTCGTGTTTTGAAGTCTTTATGTTGTTTATGTTTCCTTCAGTGACTGAACTTAGTGTTTGTGGCTTAAAGTCCCAACCAAAAAGATCAGATCCATCCAACTCAGACCAAAGATCACGAGTCGTCACCTTACGACCATGGTTGAAGAATGGTTCAGCATCACGAATGATCGCTCCACCGCACATTTTACGATGTTTGCAAGAAATCAAGAGACACAAAGAAATGAAGAAGTTTGTAATTTTATAGTTGATGCAGTTAAGTTTCATTTATAGTGGCCAATTGCAAATAAAATAAAGACAAGCAGGGTATTTTTGATCGTAAGTTACGATATTAGTTTTTTCATATAAATGTCACTTTTAATTTCAGTTGAATTATTTAAATACTATATTTTTTAATGTCATTTGATTAAATTTATATAATCACAAGTTGGAGTATTTAAATGTTAATCCATGTCAGTGGACTTGTAAGGACATTCTTATCTATAAGATTAGATTAAAAAAAGCAAGATTATCTTTTAAAAATGATTTTTATTTATTACTAATCATAGTTAAGAAAAGAAGATTTACACTAAGAATATATAGACAAAATGAAGTTATCCATTTTTATGATGTAAATAAATGTTAAGAAAATCAAAATAATGCTAAGCTTATGATTTATATAAACACAGCCTAAATATATATCAAATTTTGACAAGTGAATTACTTCTTATTTTCAAACACAACCTATATATATATATATATATATATATATATATATATATTGGTAGGATCAAGAGGGAAGTAACCATTCGGGGGGAAGTGGGGGGAAGCAAAAACTTTTTTTTTTTTTCGTTTTTTGAAAAAACTTTGTTCACGAACATTATAGAAGAGATGAAAATATGAACATTTAGTAGAGACATTTTGTGATAAATATTTTTATTTTGACGGAAAAACGCTCGAAGAAGTAATATATAACAATTATCGTGTTTTTCGAGCGTATTTTGAGGTTTTAGCTATTGGGGTTTAGATATTAGGGTTTATAGGGTTTAGATATTAGGGTTTAGAAATTTAGGGTTTAGGGTTTAGATTTAGGGTTTAGATTTAGGATTTAGATTGAGTTTTTAACACGAACGGTTTACGGTTTAGGGTTTTGGGTTTGGTGTTTTGGGTTTATGGAATAAACCCAAAACACCAAACCCTAAACCCTAAACCCTAAACCCTAAACTCTAAATCGGGCTAAATTTTACTTCACAAAACATGAAAAAAAAATGTTCATATTCTTCACGAACAATATTATCTTGAATGTTATTTTTGTCGATCGTTTTCCCGCCTAAATAATAACATTCATCACGAAGTGTCTCTTCTAAATGTTCATATTTTCGTATGATTTTGATGCCGGAAAAAAAAAAATTAAAAAAAACGAAATTTTTTTTTTCTTCCCCCCGCTTCCCCCCGATTGGTTACTTCCCCATTGATCCTGCCCCTATATATATATATATATATAAGGTTTTTGAGCCCGTGCATTGCACGAGTGTGTAAAAAACCGTGCAAAAAATGTAATTTGCAGTTCATATTGGTATGTAAATAGAGATACTAAATAATCGGAAAAGTATAAGAATTATTTAAGAGCCCGTGGTGTTGACAAATTTTAAAAATGTTTTTGAGTTTAAGAGCCCGTGAGATACTAAATAATCTGAAAAGTATAAGAATTATTTAAGAGCCCGTGGTCTTGACAAATTTTAAAAATTCTTTTTGAGTTTAAGAGCCCGTGGTGTTGACGAATTTTAAAACTCTTTTGAGTTTAAGAGCCCATAGTGTTGACAAATTTTAAAGGTATTTTTGGTGGTGTTGGTAACTTAATGTTTACATTTTTCTTCTTACCATTAATATCTTTTTAATATATAAATTATATACTTCGGAGTACGTAATACTTATCACATTTATAATAGAATTACAATGAGCAGTGGCGACTTTAAGTGAAGACCCGCGGAGTCCCGTGACACCACTAGTTTTTCGAAATTTATCACAAAATTTTTATTTTTTACGTATAGGACACCACTAAATATAATAATGGGACCCCATAAATTTTTAGAGATTATAGTTTAATAGTTTAGACTACTAAAGTGTTTGAAATTAATCCACTTATGATATGATTTTTATAGTATGAGCCATTGAATATATTAGATATAAAAATAAACAAACCCTTGTCCAATTCCAATTTTAATTCTTTTTGACTTCCTTCTACATAACAATTTTTACGGTTCTATCTTTAATCCTTCATCCTAGGAATGTCAATGGATTGGATATGGAACGGGTGAGGGCATGAAGCCATATCAATATCCATTTAGTTTTTATTCATCTATATCCATTTAAATTTAGTTCATCAATCTATATCCATATCCAATGAATTAAGCGGGTTAATTGATATCCATTGAATATTTAAGAAATCTTACAATATTTTCAAAGATATAATGAAAATAAATGCCGTAATATAACATGACATAAATTACAATTCTTTCACCTGTATGTGTAATGTTTGTCTAAGAATAAACAAAAGTTGTTAAATTTACTATCAAACATATATTATGACAAATTACCTGTAATTTTTATGTATATACAAGTTTTATTGTGAATACTCATGGTGAATGTGTAACATCCCGTGATTTTCCGTTAAATTTAATTTTAACACCGTCTTTTTTTTTAAAACATAATCTTTCGTATTTAAATTCGTAGTTTCCGTTGACTAACGTTCATAATAATTCCGTCATTTAATTATAACATCTCTCGTTAACTTGCGTTTTAAAAATATTCGATCGGTTAAATCCCGCACCCGCTTCTAAACTCGAGGGACTAAAATTGACACGGGGCAAACTAGTTGACTAGGTCAACTAGTCCACCCCAATCACCACCATTCAATCACCTCCATCTCTCTCTCTTTCTCTCTAGCAAGAACACACACACAAACACCCAATTCAATCATTCATCATCTAAATTCGATCTAGGAGGCTTACAACAAAACAAATTACATATTTGGAATCCTCTCTTCATCCTCTACAATTTGATACCAACTTCATCTCGTTTGGGTAACATTTCTAAAACACTAAATTCCTCTAAATTCGTTTTATATACTTGAAATTGTGTTAGTTAGTGTCTATGGCTCGTGTGTAACATGAATATATGTTTTGTTTGCTCGATTTGTGGTTTGGAGTAACTAGTTTGAGTTTTTGAAATGGGTTTGCTTAATCCTTGATTTTGGATGAGTTAATGTTATTAAATTGTTAAAGTTCATGTTTTAATTGTGTTACTAGTATCACTAGCTTCGTTTTGATGCGTAGGTTGATTAAGGAAACTTCAAAAACATGAATATTGATTTTTGCGGATTTTGGTTAGGGTTTGATAGACTTAAAACGAGCTTTTGATGTTTCGAATGCCATGAAATGTTATTAGTAAGTGTTTAGTTGTAATGTATGCTTCATTACCTTCAAAACGGCATATCGTATGTGTAAATTGGATTCCCGAATCATAAAATACGTTTTACGAACTTGGAACTTTGAGAATAAACCTTTCTTGATCAATTGACGAGTTTTCGTTTATTGTAAATGATGTTTTTGATTGATGATATGTGGTTAATTGTATTCCTCGTCAAAATACCTTTTCGACGATATATGATAGGCATTATAAGTGTTTGCGGGTCAAGAGTTGGGTTGGAAAATGTTTTGGTTCGTGCATACTTTGAAAAACTGACCAGAAATCTCTGCCCAGATGGTGGCGCGGCGCGCCCCATCCCCGCGCGGCGCGCGGATTGGCCTGGCCAGATTCTGCTTTGTTTGGCGCATTTCACGCGAAATGTTTGACTAGCTATCGACCTCCGATTCACATGAAACTTGTTTTAATATACTTGTATATGAATATTTAGCATAGAAAAATAGTTCGGGACCCGACCCGAACGCGTTGACTTTTTCGTTGACTTTGACCAAGTTTGACTTTTAGTCAAACTTAACCAAACTTTTATACAATCATTCTAACATGCTTTTATACTTGTTTCTTGTAAGAAACTTGACAACGTGATTCACATGCTATACTTAATCGAGTCGTAACGAGCCATAGGACTAATTGAACACATTTCACCCGACCTTGTGTCGTAACCGGTTAATTGATATAACTTACTTGTTTAGGTCAAGGCTAAGCAACTTTCATGCACACGTTTACTTGTTGAAGTACCTTTATACTCGTGCACTCGAGGTGAGATCATAGTCCCACCTTTTCAACAACTTTTATACTTTTAAATCGTGGGCTGAGAAAACATATACTTTGTTACATCTTGTACTACTTACTTTTATGTTTTGAACACAAGTGTGAAAACAAACATTCCACGTGCGAGTTAGAACAAAAATGCCTCAATTCGATTATCATTAGTTACACTTGCAGGGTGTAAGCGAGAACTTATATTGTGTGGCCATACGGGTTTAACAAACCCTCATTCGGACGGTTCGCTACCGTTATGCGGATGAAATATATTTTTGTGTTTTAGTGTGGGTTCTAGCACTGTGTGATGGGGTAACGTTGGTTAAGTTTTGATAATTGAGTGCTCGCGTATAACAACACTTTTGGAATGCAAATGATTTGGATAATCTACGTTATGGAAATACAAAATCTTGTGGTTCAAAAACAACGTTTAATACTTACTAAACCTATGATTTCACCAACGTTTTCGTTGACAGATTTCTATGTTTTTCTCAGGTCTTGCACGATATGTGATACATGCTTCCGCTCACTATTTGATACTTGCATCCGATGTCGAGTATACATGCATTTCATGGAGCGTCTTTTGACTTTACTTTAAACCGTGTCGCCTAGATTTCAATCGTACTTATAACGTTGTAACTTAACTTTTGGTTGAACAATTCTTGTAAACTTTGAAACAATCTTTATTTTGAAATGAAGGCGACATATTTTGGTCAAACGTTATCTTAAAGACTTATAATCAGGTAATGGGACCCACGTAGCTGACGCCGTCACTTGACGATTTGTCGGGGTCGCTACAAGTGGTATCAGAGCCTTGGTTGTAGGGATTTAGAGTTCATTTGTGTCCACCCCGAGTCATAGGGTACATAGGTGAATCTAGACTACAACCGGCATATAGACTGAAGTAGGGATTACTTGACTAATTGTGCATTTATACTCGAACTTTTCTATCATATCTAACTCGTATTCGATCTTAATCTTAAGTTGATAAATTTTGTTGATGCGCCACCTTGACTTTATGAAGTAATGTTAAATGCACATGAGAATCAGGGTAATATAATTTCCGGGATTATATTACGGTGATTCACATGGACGTTCCGACATTATGACATAAAGAATTTAAGGCGAGTCAAGGAAAATTTTCTCTACATCATCATTCCCTATCATGATTAGTATTATTGAGAATACTAATCAACGATATTCTTGTGTCTTGAAGGAACAATGCTTCCCCGTCGCGGACCACGTAATGAAACTTCCGAACAAGCTTTTCAACGCATGATAGCCACCGCCATAGGTGCGGCTATGGCTAGTATCTCCTCCGACATCAATAACAACCACAACCACAACAACCATGGAGCCAGTAATTCAAACGAGGGTTGCTCCTACAAAACTTTCATGGGGTGCAAACCTCACACCTTCGATGGGACCGGAGGACCGGTTGTGCTCACCCGATGGTTTGAGCAAACAGAAGCCGTTTTTAGCATAAGCGGTTGTCGGGACCAAGACAAAGTCAAATATTCCACCCACACTTTTACCGGTATCGCCCTCACATGGTGGAATACGTATGTGCTGTCGGTGGGTATCGATGAAGCCCACACACTCTCATGGGCCGACTTAAAGAAAAAGATGATCACCGAATACTTCCCGCGCGAAGAGACCCGTAAGCTCGAACACGAACTAAGAACTTTAAAAGCGGTCGGGAATGACCTAAAGGCATATAATCAACGATTTTCTGAGCTATCCTTGATGTGCCCAAACCTCGTGACCCCCGAACCTCTAAGGGTTGAACTTTACATGGATGGTCTTCCCAAGAGCATCAAACAAGGAGTAATGTCATCCAAACCCAGTAATCACCAAGAGGCCCTGAATATGGCCCGTCAATTGATCGAAACGGTAGACGAGATTGAAGTGCCGGCACCTAAAGCCGAGGATGAGTCGGGTGACAACAAAAGAAAATGGGAAGCCCCCCCAATCGAGTAACTACAACAACAACTTTTCCAAGGAACCTCTCACCCCCGTCGGCAAGAAAAGTTATGCCGGGACACGACCTTTTTGCAACAAATGCTACAAGCATCATTTTGGTGAATGTGGCAAGCTAATTTGCCATCGGTGCCAAGGTAGTGGTCATATTGCCAAGTATTGTGGAAGTACCGCCCCCGTCACTCAAAAGGGGCCCGACGCACCAAAGCCGAGTATTTGCTACAAATGTGGCCAATCGGGTCATTTTAGGAATGAATGCCCAAAGAATAAAGCAAAAACCAACGCGCGCCGTTGAACTTACAACATCGACACCTAGGATGCCCGAGACGATGATGGACTAGTCACGGGTACGTTTCTTCACAACAAACCGTATATTTCATACTTGTTCGATTCGATTACCGCTAGACGTTTTACAACCAATACTTTGACTTGTACTCATTACCTTCCATCTTTCCCCCTAGATACTATTTAGGCGATTTAAGCGACCAACGGAAAAATATTGTGTGCCTATAAATATTATCGGAGGATATACGTTAAGAAATTGAACTCGACACCAATAGAACTAAGGAACTCAAAACCTATTCATTAAGGAGAAATTGTTGCCCTACATTTATGTATAGATTATTGTGAACTAAGAAATTTTCGGTTGGAAACCGATACCCTCTCCCTCGCATCCATGACCTCATGATTTTTTTGCATGAATCCCGTATGTTCCAAATCGACCTCCGTTCCGGTTATCACCAATTGGGGGTTAAGGGAGACGATGTCTCCTAAGCCATTTCCGAACTCGCAACGTTAGTTGTAAATCTCTCTTAGTACCGTTTGATTTATTTAGGACTCCGTCCGTATTCATGAACCTCCTAAACCGCGTATGCAAATTCATATAGACTAATCTGTTATCGTATTTATAGATGACATCTTAACTTATTCAAGTAAAGAAGGAAAACGAACAACATCACCATCTTAAGCTCGAACTTTTGAGAAAAGAGCAACTCTATACCAAATTCTCCGAGTGAGAATTTCTGTTGAACGAAGTCCAATTTTCTAGACCATGATGTTAATGGTCAAGGCATTACAATCAATCTCGAAATCAAGCCACATGTAATCAGGAAACTCTCCCAACTCAGACTTATATTCGTAAAAATATTAGATCTCACCGGTTGTTACCGAAGATTAATTCCTGACTTTTCTCGTGTGTTATCGCCAAGAAAAAGCCGTGCGCCTGCGGGAAAAGCGGACAATATTGTGGTCATGTTAAGCTGGGGTGTTACATAATGGTATCACATGGTGTCACACGACTTTTAAACTCGTTAACTCACTAAGGAAAACTCTAAACCTCTCCGTGTTCGAACCTTGAGCGTGATTCTTCACACCAACATTCTAGTTAAAATCGTATAGCAACAGATGGAACTCGAACATGGAAATATTTCTATTTGAACGCCGAAAGGCATACTCTCTCGACTCAAAAAAAAAAAAAAAAAAAAAAATTCGTTATTTTACACGAAGAATTCGAATACTAAATTGTGGATCCGATCAAACTTCTCGTCATCACGTACCACACTACATACCTCTGTTATTTCACCGTCACCGTCTGATATTACTGGAATTTAAGATAACACACAATCCAACGATACTTCACTCTTCTTTGACTTAACGCCCTTGTGTTTCTGATAATCGGTCAACTATTATTCAACCCCGAACTATACAACTACGTGTACTACCTCGTTTCTCTTTCAGACTTCAACTTTTGACAACTAGAGGCACGTTATGGCAACCTCGAGATGTAAGCTCATCCTATTCTAAGTCCTCGTTTCACTCCTATCTTTATCGCTCGCACTTCCGTTTAAGGGAACTCCTTGTAACATTTCTCCATGGATAGAGAAATTCATCATATTACATTAGTATCCGCCACGAGGGTGAATAGTCCTAACGAACATTTTTCGAACCCCAACTGACTTGTTCAAACGTATCTTAATAGATTCTATTCCAACACGGTGTATCTTTGTCAATTATTCCGTATCGAAATACTCGTTTCACTTTTAGTTTTACAAGAAACCTTGGAGACCCGCTTAGACACATGTACCGCGTATCTCCCACAACCGACGAACCGAGCAAACGTACGATTCAATCTTGGAAAGACATGTTACAGACTGGTGTTGTCACCTTTAGTAGTTCCTCTTACAACGACAGCTATCACACGTATATTAACGCAGCACTTCCGAAACCCTATATGACCGCAAATGTCATACCCCTGTTCATTTAACCAAAGCAAATCACCGAATCTGAACTCCATCAAGAAACAACATTTAAGATCGTTCACTCAAGACGACCCGTAGCCGCCAAAGGGGGCTATACCGATATTCGACGTAAACCTCTCGAATCCCAAGTTAGTAACCGTGTAATATTGAGAACCCGCACCTTGGAAGGGTGTAATCCGTTTCGGGAATCAGGGAAAGTTAAACCCGCGACATGTTAACCCTTTTGAAACCTTGGGGCGTATTGGAACCGCTCCCTACCGTTTAGAACTTCCGACTCAATTAAGTTTCCGTTTACCCTACATTTCGTGTAACAAACTTAGAAACGTGTCCTGCGGAACAGGAACGTGCAATCCTTCTAGATGCACCAACTATTGATGACAAACTCCTCCTCATAGGAAAAACCGGCTGAAATTGTGGATCGTAAAACCAAGCCCTAATACAACGTAACACCCCGACTATCCGGATTCGTGGAGTGTCTAAGAAAGTACCTTCAATCATTCGTAGAGTTACTACACTAGGTCTCGAGTAAGAGACATCGACTATTACTTCCAACTAAATTTCGGGACGAAATTTCTTTTGAGGTGTGGATAATGTAACATCCCGTGATTTTCCGTTAAATTTAATTTTAACACCGTCTTTTTTTTAAAACATAATCTTTCGTATTTAAATTCGTAGTTTCCGTTGACTAACGTTCATAATAATTCCGTCATTTAATTATAACATCTCTCGTTAACTTGCGTTTTAAAAATATTCGATCGGTTAAATCCCGCACCCGCTTCTAAACTCGAGGGACTAAAATTGACACGGGGCAAACTAGTTGACTAGGTCAACTAGTCCACCCCAATCACCACCATTCAATCACCTCCATCTCTCTCTCTTTCTCTCTAGCAAGAACACACACACAAACACCCAATTCAATCATTCATCATCTAAATTCGATCTAGGAGGCTTACAACAAAACAAATTACATATTTGGAATCCTCTCTTCATCCTCTACAATTTGATACCAACTTCATCTCGTTTGGGTAACATTTCTAAAACACTAAATTCCTCTAAATTCGTTTTATATACTTGAAATTGTGTTAGTTAGTGTCTATGGCTCGTGTGTAACATGAATATATGTTTTGTTTGCTCGATTTGTGGTTTGGAGTAACTAGTTTGAGTTTTTGAAATGGGTTTGCTTAATCCTTGATTTTGGATGAGTTAATGTTATTAAATTGTTAAAGTTCATGTTTTAATTGTGTTACTAGTATCACTAGCTTCGTTTTGATGCGTAGGTTGATTAAGGAAACTTCAAAAACATGAATATTGATTTTTGCGGATTTTGGTTAGGGTTTGATAGACTTAAAACGAGCTTTTGATGTTTCGAATGCCATGAAATGTTATTAGTAAGTGTTTAGTTGTAATGTATGCTTCATTACCTTCAAAACGGCATATCGTATGTGTAAATTGGATTCCCGAATCATAAAATACGTTTTACGAACTTGGAACTTTGAGAATAAACCTTTCTTGATCAATTGACGAGTTTTTGGTTATTGTAAATGATGTTTTTGATTGATGATATGTGGTTAATTGTATTCCTCGTCAAAATACCTTTTCGACGATATATGATAGGCATTATAAGTGTTTGCGGGTCAAGAGTTGGGTTGGAAAATGTTTTGGTTCGTGCATACTTTGAAAAACTGACCAGAAATCTCTGCCCAGATGGTGGCGCGGCGCGCCCCATCCCCGCGCGGCGCGCGGATTGGCCTGGCCAGATTCTGCTTTGTTTGGCGCATTTCACGCGAAATGTTTGACTAGCTATCGACCTCCGATTCACATGAAACTTGTTTTAATATACTTGTATATGAATATTTAGCATAGAAAAATAGTTCCGGACCCGACCCGAACGCGTTGACTTTTTCGTTGACTTTGACCAAGTTTGACTTTTAGTCAAACTTAACCAAACTTTTATACAATCATTCTAACATGCTTTTATACTTGTTTCTTGTAAGAAACTTGACAACGTGATTCACATGCTATACTTAATCGAGTCGTAACGAGCCATAGGACTAATTGAACACATTTCACCCGACCTTGTGTCGTAACCGGTTAATTGATATAACTTACTTGTTTAGGTCAAGGCTAAGCAACTTTCATGCACACGTTTACTTGTTGAAGTACCTTTATACTCGTGCACTCGAGGTGAGATCATAGTCCCACCTTTTCAACAACTTTTATACTTTTAAATCGTGGGCTGAGAAAACATATACTTTGTTACATCTTGTACTACTTACTTTTATGTTTTGAACACAAGTGTGAAAACAAACATTCCACGTGCGAGTTAGAACAAAAATGCCTCAATTCGATTATCATTAGTTACACTAGCAGGGTGTAAGCGAGAACTTATATTGTGTGGCCATACGGGTTTAACAAACCCTCATTCGGACGGTTCGCTACCGTTATGCGGATGAAATATATTTTTGTGTTTTAGTGTGGGTTCTAGCACTGTGTGATGGGGTAACGTTGGTTAAGTTTTGATAATTGAGTGCTCGCGTATAACAACACTTTTGGAATGCAAATGATTTGGATAATCTACGTTATGGAAATACAAAATCTTGTGGTTCAAAAACAACGTTTAATACTTACTAAACCTATGATTTCACCAACGTTTTCGTTGACAGATTTCTATGTTTTTCTCAGGTCTTGCACGATATGTGATACATGCTTCCGCTCACTATTTGATACTTGCATCCGATGTCGAGTATACATGCATTTCATGGAGCGTCTTTTGACTTTACTTTAAACCGTGTCGCCTAGATTTCAATCGTACTTATAACGTTGTAACTTAACTTTTGGTTGAACAATTCTTGTAAACTTTGAAACAATCTTTATTTTGAAATGAAGGCGACATATTTTGGTCAAACGTTATCTTAAAGACTTATAATCAGGTAATGGGACCCACGTAGCCGACGCCGTCACTTGACGATTTGTCGAGGTCGCTACAGAATGCATTATATAGTTGCAAGTAAGATGTATATGTAATGGTAAAAATTTTTGTAGTAGTTATTGTATATGAATCCCTAATCTCATCACTCATAACTACCTAACATATTCTTTTTTAAAAGTTATGTGGAACTGCAATTTTAAAGCTAATGTTAATGTTATGCGATTCATATTGATAATAGGTTATAAAATTGCAATTTAAAATTGCTACTGTTAAATTGCTACTATATAGGTCATTAGCTAAAATAATATTTTAAAATTGCTACTGTATGGGTCATTGCTACTGTATATGCCATTACTTGCTACTACATATGAACAACCTTATATTTTGCGAGTATTATTTAATTTTATGTTTGTGTTATGGGCTTGACCCAACCCGACCCGATTTGACCCGACTTGACCGACACATTCAATATTTTGTGGAAGAAAGTTATCAAATAAATTTTTGGGACCCCATTGAATTTTAATCCTAGAATCGCCAATGACAATGAGAGAAACCATTTATTACCAATAACATGTGTATCGAAAACATAAGTATTGAATAATTATGAGCTCTTGCATTGCACGACAGTTGTATAAATTAATAGTCGATAACGTTAGTATTAATAATAATTATTTAATGTATAATACAATTATAACGAAAAACTATTTATTACTTCGTACTAATAACATTTGTAGCGAAAACATTACTATTGAATAATGCCCGTACGTTTTACGATATTTGTATAAATTAGTATTTGATAAAGTTAGTATTATTATCAAATGTATAATTTTTTTTTTGGCAAAAATATATATATATATATATATATATGAGTTCAAAAGATCACGGATTACAATTGTGCAGATCCAACGATCTGTGATGCGTTACATGCGTTTACACCAACAAACGCCTATTGAACATTGTAAACAAATCAATCAATACATGTGATTGACAATACAAGCAAACAAACTTGAAACAACCCTAAAAGTGTAAATCCATTGACCCACGCGACCTCTCTTCAAGCAAGATAAACCCTCGCAAATGACCACCAGAGACCAAATGCTAAAGGCAAAAAGACAGAGCCCTAAAGCCTTCAAGCCAACCCAACAACCCCGTCCTCGTCAGGAAACGCCAATCATTAACAACACAAACACGAAACACCCGTCGGGGAACCCAGGAACACCTATCCCGAGGCCGGTAACCAAAGAGATCTCTCGATACCAAAATACAAGCAAATGTATAATTTAATTACAATGAAAAAAATCAGTTATTAGTAACAATGTTTATTGATAGCGTTTGTATTTATTGCTTATATTCAATGAGTTATTAAAGGTATAAAAAATATTGTAATGGAATAATTTTATGAAATAAAGCCTTTATCAACCCATAGTTAATTATATAGTGAATATATACAAAGAAATCTACTAAATTGTAGGTTAATCAATTTTAAAGACTTAACGGTGAGAAAAGGATATTTTAATCGTACGTTTTTATATGGGTAATTTTATAGGTGACAAAAGGATGTCAACATGCTAAGGAGTATCTTATTTATTTATACCTTGCATATATATGTAAATTTATATCTATATGTATATATTAAATTATAATTAATAATTATTTCAATTTAATTATAAAATGACACCTAAGCAAAAACCTTTTTAATATATATATATATATATATATATATATATATATATATATATATATATATATATATATATATATATATATATATATATATATATATATATATATATATATATATATATATATATATATATATATATATATATATATATATATATATATATATATATAAAGACCCGTCCTAATCCATAAGGACGAATACGATAACATATGGATACATTGCGAGGTATTTGACCTCTATATGATACATGTTACAAACATTGCATTTGTTTTTGAAAGACAACTTTCATTACATCGAAAGATGGCATGTATTCATACCATTTCATAATAATACTACTGATAATAATAATAACTAAAATAATAATTTTACTGCTGGTGATAGTTTTGATAATAATATTAGTAATAACAATAATAATAATCATAATCATCATTGTAATTATAATCATAATCATGATAATAATAATAGATGATAACTAATACTTTTTGTATTAAAAATAATAATAACTATAATACCTAATGATAATACTAGTAACAACAATAATGATAATATTATTAATCAGATTAATGATAATAATAATAGTAATTATACTACTTACATAAATGATAATAATGATAATTATTATAATTCCAATAATAATAACATTAATAATAATAATCAGAATATTAATAATAATAACAAGAATAATAATAATATTATTAATAAAAAAAATACCTTAGAAATCCCTTTTAAAAAAAATTGGTCCAAGCAGGAATCGAACTCGAGACCTCCTCCTAACCTGACACCACACCAAACCAGTTGAGCTAACCCCTTTTTTTGATTAAATCCTTAAACCAAATATACTTAATCTGTTTTCTTATGTTCATCTTCTTCTTCAATTTCTATTCGACCAGAGATCATACCAAGTTTCCAATTAATTACGTTCCTAGTTTTAGAAATTGAAATATATACGGAAACGATTAGATAATGAATTAAATTAGTTAAAACAGAAAAAAAATAAAAGGAAAAGAGCTGAATCAGGTTCTGAAGAACACGATACAACTCATAATCAATTTCAGAATTCTAACAAGTTTTAGACCAAGATTATAACGCCAAAGAGATGATAAATCATTATTAGAAACTTTCTGAATCGTTAATTTGACTTAAAATGTAAAAATGAACTCGAATTTCTCCAAGAACATATTGTTTGACTTTTGAAATTGAAACTTTGACTCAACAATTCGAGCTCGTTTTGTAAAATTGGGATATAAGATTTTGCAGAAAGTTCGAGTAAAAGAATCCTAACAAAACTACATTTTTACATTTTGCAATAACGTTCGAATTCAGGTTTTTTGGAAAATCAAATTTAAAACAGAGGTACGAGCTGTTCAACTTAATTTTTCCTGTTAATTTCAATCGAATAAAAAAATTGTAGTGATAATTGATAATGGAAAGTTGAATGTTTTTTTTTCCTTCAACTGAAGTGGATCGTTTGATTTATAATTAAATTTTGTCGACAGCATCAATTAATTACAGGAGATTCAAACAAAATAAAAATTTTGGATTTCCACAGATTGGTACGATTGATAGAGATGTAAAACGATTTTAAAGACACAAACAATATCTAATACAGTTCGATTACAACATGAAATTGATTCCAATATATATTCGCTGTTATAACATTTAATAATAAATACATTAATAATAATAATTCTATTAATAATAATAAATAATAATAATACCTATAATCATAATTATTTATAATAATAATACTAGTAATTATATGAATAATAATAATAATAATAATAATGTTGATAATAATATGTTAATAATAATAAAATTGATTATTTTTTAATAATAATAATATTAATAAAAATAATAATAGTAATAATCATAATAATAATTAAATTCATAATTTTTCTACTAATTATAATAATAATGATAACAATAATGTTAGTAATAATAATCTTATAATAATAACACTCTAAATATTACAAATAATAATAACAAAAATTTATGATCATATAATAGTAATAATATTATTATTAATGATAATCATAATTATAAGATTTATAACAATAGTATTATTAATATTAATATTAATACTAATTATAATAATATTAATATGATAATAAAAATATTAACAATAATTA
Organism: Rutidosis leptorrhynchoides; assembly: GCF_046630445.1. NCBI lineage: Eukaryota > Viridiplantae > Streptophyta > Magnoliopsida > Asterales > Asteraceae > Rutidosis > Rutidosis leptorrhynchoides. The sequence goes on along the minus strand of NC_092339.1, from coordinate 333,593,172 downwards.
ATAATATAAAAATTTGTACGTGTCAGATTTCATATTTATATCATAATATTATTAATATTGTCATGTGTTTTAATAAATATAGTGAAAGTAATAATATTATTACAACCACTATGTATTTATTATTACTTATGAAATTTTTAATCATGTGATATGTTATATAACAACTTTTATTAAGTATTTATTATTTATACATTTTATATATATCACAATATAATAATAATTATACATAGGAATCATCTATATTTTCATTCTAATAACAACTTAGCTATTTTGTATATTATTTTACATATGTAGTTCTAATTATTACTTGTATTTTATTATTTCATATATATATATATATATATATATATATATATATATATATATATATACATTTATATTTATTTATATACATTTGTTCGTGAATCGTCGGAAATAGTCGAAGGGTAACAGAATATATGAACACAATTCTAATAGTTTCGAAACTCAATATTACAGACTTTGCTTATCGTGCCGAAATCATAATAAGATTAATATTAAATTTGGTCGAAAATTTTCGGGTCATCACAGTACCTACCCGTTAAATAAATTTTGTCCCCGAAATTTGATCGAGGTTGTCATGGATAACAATAAGAATGTTTTCATGACGAATATGAGTTGATAAATAGAGTTTTATCGTCATTGAGTAATATAGATAAAACAATTCGTTTATGTGAAGAGTACGAGTGAAGCTATCACAAAAGGATGAAATGAGTAAATGTAGGTTTTTCGTAACCGGTGACGTAGTCACGGTTGATTTCTGGAATTCAAAGATTTAAAGAAAATCTTTGTAATGAGATTTGGTTCTTCGGTAATTATGGAAATTATAATCCTCCTGGGTTAAATGCGATAATCTGTTTCGATTACTCTGTCAGATATTTCACTATAAATTCATTCCCTTCGTTTCCTTTATATTTTGGAGTTCCATACCTTTGTTTTCTCTTCCCAACTTTAAGTCAAACGAATAATGGTTCAGGATTCGTAGGTATGGAGTTTCGAATGAACATGGTTAATGTTCTATGAGAGAAATTGTAATAGCATGATCTTGATTGGTTAAATTACCAGAATTCAAGAGAAAAGATAGAATTATCAAGAAATTATGTTCTTGATATGTTTAGAGATTAGATAGAATGTAAGAGTCGTTTAACATGTCACATGATGACATTATAGTCTGTGAATCATCATGTTTCATTAGAAACTCAGCATGACTTACTGTAATATAATCACGTTGATCAAATGTCATTATATTATACTAACTCATGCTTCAGTTTCCAACACTACTTCAAAAATATTCTTATTTTAAACTCGAAAGTTTTAGAATTTAGAAACTAAAATAGTTTCTTTTATGATGTAACACATATAGCGCGAAGAGGTAAATGATTTCAGATAAGAATAATTATGGGAATATCTTTAGAAAATTGGAGGATATTTATAATGAAAGATACGATGTTATCTTAGAATTTCTAATATCAGAGGGTGATGAAGAATATTATCCTCAAGGATTTTAGAGTTAGTAGCAAGGTATTCGTTAACGACTTCAGCAGACACTGAATCATTTAGATTCTTTGAAGGCAGGTTTAGTCTTTGTGATTTGTCCACAGCCTCCTTCATACTTTGCTCAATCCGTTTTCCAATTCCAAACCTTCTCTTTTTCTGAGCTTTGTCAACACACTATTCTTTATCATCAAACTTTTTACTGTTAATGTCGTTTATAGTTTTTGCTGCTTCATCAGCATTTTGAGAACTATTCCGCAGTTCGGGGTGTTTTTCAGAAACTTCACATTCAAAGTATGTAAGTCCGTTATATGTACACATATAACTGTTGGCGTAGACATGCTGCGAGATTTTAAAATACTGATTGCTAATTCCCGATAATTCGTATGGCAATTCTCGTTACAAGATGCAGATGAATAAATGATGGAGTTTTGATAAATATAATGATTTTTTGGAAAAATCAAAGATCAGTGGAGTTGTTGGTAAGTTTATTGCTAATGTGGTGGAACATAAACGGTTCTCCAGTAACGATGGCGAAAGGGCAACGTATATATCGAGGTTATAATAAGATGTTTCAACTGAAAAGTCAAAGTTGACTTGCTGGAGCTGTGACAAAACTGGCTACCTTAAAAAGGAATCGCAAAGTTATTTTTGCTAATAAATGCCAAAGAATCTGATGCGGATACGTGTTTAAACTTTTACTTTGGTTTCAAGAGTTTTTCAGGTACATAACTGTGGGTTACATGTGGTTGGATCATCATCTCGATTGTTCATTATTTGAAGTGTCTTCAGAAATTTCGAAGGGTTTGAACACAGATTGTAATCGTTAATATACATATAATGTTCTAGGATTTTGAATGATACAAATATTTTCTGGGTTCTATGAATAGAAATGATGTTTTAGCACAGTTTTGAAGTCAAAGTATAGATTTGAAAGATGTAAGAATCTAAGAGTGATGTCTTGTGTTAAATCTTGACTTGGATTTTGATTCGTCAAAATCAGAATATGTAATCAATTTTTGATGAGAATGGTTGTTTTGATTTTTATAAAAGAATGTATATTATTGTGAGAGTAGTGAGTATAGTTGGTGATTGCTGAATCACATTCGAAGAATGTAACATATTAGTTGTGAATTTATATATATCTCTCGGGTATTACCTACCCGTTAAAAAAAAATTTCACAGTCAATATTTTGTACAAAAATTTTATTACAGTCTTTATGAAAATATATAAGTGTATATTTTCTTCAGATGTAACATAGATTTAATGAGTTAATATTAAATTAAACTCATTTGATTTACGGTTGAAATTAGAATTGAATAATCCCTAAAAATTTAGAAATTATATAACTTTTACGAAGTATTTCCTCAATGAAATTGAAATTATGAATCAATACTTCGTTGTTGATTTGTAATGATGTCCACGATAATTCTTGAACTGGCGAAGCTAGTGATATTATAGATGTTGTTGGTACTGACGGTGCTGGTGATGTTGACGATACTGTTTATGCTGTTGGTAAAATGAGTCTAGCTTGTAAATCGTGCACCATTCCGGTCAGGGTTTTTACTTTACTGTCTCTGTTCACTCATCTGATTTGTAATCAGAATCAGAATAATCTCTAAGATTTTGGAGATTACATAATCGCCGCAAAATCTTTCTTCAATGAAGTTATGAATCAATACTTCATCGTTGATTCTTATTAGCACTCCTTGGTATCTGATGTGGTAGCGGAGTGGTATAAAATAGTTATTAATTTTAGCAGAAAATACTATTAAATAAGATACAATTTTACACAAGATATTTATTTATTTATAGAATGGATATACTTAAACCTTGCTACAACACTTATAGGCAGTGTACCTAATCGTACAGTAGTGTAGTTTTTAGTAAGTCCGGTTCGTTCCACAGGGAATCTTTTTAAACAAAGCTTAACGCTATATTAGTTTACTTTTATAAAAATACAAATATATATATATATATATATATATATATATATATATATATATATATATATATATATATATATATATATATATATATATATATATAAGTAATATTATTATTATAAAGGGGGGTTTTTACCGTTTAATGACCGGTTTGTCGATTTTAAAACTTTAGTCGCAGTTAAAACCAAATGTAAAATATTAAAAATAAATACAAGACTTAAATTAAGCATAAAGTATATAACGATAATGAAATTGCGAATAATAAAAGTGCGATAAAATAAACTTGCGATAATTAAAAAGTACGATAATTAAAAGTGCAATTAAGTACAATAACAATAAAAATGCGATAATTAGAAGTGCAATTAAATATAAAATAAAGGAAATTAAATATGAAATAACAGAATTATGCTTATTTAAACTTCCGTAATCATGATGTTTGACGTGTTGATTTTAGTTTTATGCCCATGGGTTAATTGTCCTTTGTCCTGGATTATTTAATATGTCCGTCTGGTTTTTGTCCATAACAGTCCATCAGTCATAAATATAAAGTGTGAGTGTCCTCGTCAAATTATCCTTATACCCGAAGTTAAATATTCCAACTAATTGGGGATTTAAACTGTAACAAGATTTTAATACTTTGTTTAATAATTACACCAGGATGTCGACTGAGTGTAACCCAAGGTTTTAATATTTTGTTATCAATTATACCAAATGTTCTTGTACATAATTTCACCTCTGTTTTAATTATTCTAGTGGCTATTAATCCATTCCCGTGTCCGGTTAAATGAACGATTATTCGTACATATAAATACCCCGCCCATCGTGTCCGATTGAGTGTATATGGTAATTTATAGGGACGCCCAATTGTAAATCTTTATATTAACATTAACAAACTATCATTTAGTTAAACAAATATAAAGCCCATTAATAGCCCATAGTCTAATTTCCACAAGTGTCGTTCTTTTGTCCAAACCCCAATTATGGTACAAAGCCCAATTACCCAATTTTAGTAATTAGCCCAACATCATGATTACTTCGTTTTAAATAAGCATAATAATAACTTAGCTACGAGACATTAATGTAAAAAGGTTGAACATAACTTACAATGATTAAAAATAGCGTAGCGTTACACGGACAGAATTTCGACTTACACCCTTACAACATTTGCTAACATACCCTTATTATTAGAATTATAATTAAAATTAAAATATAAATTATAAATATATATATATATTTTACGTATGAGAAGAAGAAGAAAAAGATGATGATTTGCGATCAGAATTCGGTTGCTTTTATAGGGATTTTTGACTTTTGGGGCTCCGCGACTCGCGGCATTTTTGCCTTCAAACTCCGCGAGTCGCGGAGAATGAAATTACAGCTCAGTCCCTTTGGAGTCTTTCTTGCCGACGGTTTTTATTATTTATTATAATATATAAATAATTATAAGAATTATTTAAATATTATATTATATTTATGTGCATAGTTGACTTGTAATTTTTAGTCCGTTGCGTCGAGCGTTGAGAGTTGACTCATGTCCCGGTTCCGGATTTTTGAACGTCCTTGCGTACAATTTTATATTTTGTACTTTGCGTTTTGAATCTTGTACTCTTGTAATTTCGAGACGTTTCTTGTCAATAATTGGAACCTCTTTGATTGTCTTTTGTACTTTTGAGCTTTTTGGTCGTTTGTGTCTTTAATTCGTCGAATCTATCTTTTGTCTTCACCTTTTATTATTTAAACGAATATCACTTGTAAATAGAACAATTTCAACTAAAAGCTTGTCTTTCTTGAGGAATAATGCTATGAAATATATGTTCGTTTTTAGCATTATCAAATATTCCCACACTTGAGCATTGCTTGTCCTCAAGCAATATCGTCTTGAAATACTAGAATCACTTCTTTATTCTTCACACTTTGTACATCAGTGATTTCTATACGGCGGTATAAACAATGGTAGTAACGATATGGTTTACAGTTCCACATGACTATAAAAATTTAGATCCATTAAGGAAATTGGATCTTTATGAAAACATTTGATCTTTTGAAAATTAAATCTAGTTTTTACCCTAGATAAGTTTTCCGGAATAACCCTTTACCGGTGTTTGCAAAATATTTTTGTGGGTTTGGTGGGTTTCAGATTTGAAAATTTTAGCTCAAAACTTGCGGTTTTGTGTTACCCACTTGCTAACCTTGTATTTGGAAAGCAACACGTCTAGTTTACTTGTCCCGTATATTACCTTTCGGTAAACTACCATCCGGTTGTAGAGGAAAGCGTTGAACAAGCAACTGTTAAGGCAATGTCCCCTGACATGCTTTTAATTATGGTCTATAACGTATCGAACGCAATTACTATCCTTGGTAGGAGCAATAGTAAAGCTCACCCTTATAATTTTTCGGTATGGCACAAGGTCCTGTCTTTGACCACTATGCAACCACCGTTCTTACGGTTGACACCCGATTTGGTTCAGGTGACCTAATGAATTCCAGGTGAATTCCTAGGATTTTACGTTCAATGGTAATGAACGCATTGAAAATAGGGTTTTCAGAAAACAAATCGGTTTGTAATTTTGATCAAAATATTTTCTCGTTCAAGCTCGAGTTTAGATATCATTGAATTCCATGAGTTTGAATTCTCAATCTTTAAGGTCAATCTCTATGATTGAGTAATATCAGTCTTAAAAGCTGATTTTTAATCTTTAAGGAGATTATCCTTTCTGGAGATCTGATTCATTAGTCTTATCCGGCTAATTTGCATGGTGCCCCCCATTGTACGAGATAAATCCTTCTCATGGTTAGGATAAATCTGACCACTTGGCGACCCTGTTTAATGCTGAGGTCCGTGGATTTCCTGCTGATTTTAGTGATGACTTTTCTAGATTTTTCGTCAACCTACAGCTGGTCTGGACGACAACTTCATGACCTAAATCAGGAAGCGCGTTTCTTTTTTCGGAAGACTTTACTTCCTTTTAATGATGGAATTGATTCATCGTGTAGATCCATCTCTTCTTTTCTTTCATCGGGTAAAACAGTTTAGTTTAGTCCAAAGTAAAAGTATTTTCAGTTATTTGTTACAGATATATGTGACATTTGTTTAAGATAACTTGGTAGATTTTCCCACACTTGGCTTTTATTTTCCTTTTTATCGTCCTCTATTCCATTTTAAATGAATTTTAACATTTTGGTTTGTTTCTCAATTTATGTCCTTTCCGAGGTAATAATAATTTCGGTGTTAAAACCTAGTTTTATCGTTCATAAATATGTATAAACATGATTTTGAGTTCATTTAATTGAAAATTTTGAAAAATTTTACTAGAATTGGGTAGTCAGTATATAAGACTAGGGCTGTTCTTTATTATCAGAGAGCACTAGATTCTAATACAACTACTGCTTTACTAGTATTTTTAATGGTAACCAAGTGTATAAAGATAAAAATTTTAAAATCCGAAAGAATTTAACCCCTTCCCACACTTAAGATCTTGCAATGCCCTCATTTGCAAGAAATCAGTAACAATTTAAATTATTGAGGGTGATTTGTTGTGAAAATGATTAAATTTTTACCAAAGTTTCCAAATATATTGGCGTTTGTTTGATGAATGATAAATGGTGCACATCATTTGTTCATTCCGTCTTGTTGTTATTTCACATATATTTTGCATCTTGTCGTCAAAATTAGTTGCTTTTGCTGAACTTAATGCCAGTCTTTGAAAATGCGTTGTTTTACCCTGTTGTGTACATAAAACAAACTGCAAACATATATACATATTTTTGAAGTTTGGTATATTACCCCACATTCAAAAATTATTAAAATCTAAGAATAAAAGTTAGATAATTATAAAAATGATTACAATATTAACAAAAGTATTAAACGTATCAATAATTATAAATTACAAAAAAATAAAATAAAATAAGTATACTAGGGATGATACTGGTACCAATAGGGGTTCCAGGCATAACCATAGGTGCTATAGAATGCTTCGGCAGGGTCATACGTAGGATATGGTGGCTGCATCTCTATAGACCAGGGAGGGAAGATGGGTTTCGGTGTAGGAATATAGTTTCTACCTATATGTTGGCAATGAGCTATGATTTGGTTCTGATGAACTTGCCAATCCTCAAATGCTCTCTGTCTAGCATTTTCGTACTCCTGAGAAGCTATAAACCTCTGCATTTCTTGCATCTCATTCCCCCCCTCCTACATTACCTTGCTGTTGGTTTCTCTCAACCTGTGGATGTCTACCATGGTATGGTACTGCGGCGTTATTTCGCCTCTTCAAAACTTTCGCACCATGGTATACATTTAAACCTATAGTATCGCGGGGTTCTGGTTCTTCTACTAATAATCCCCCCGACTTATATCCACACCGAGATATTCACCAATCAAAGTAATAAAAATACCACCTCCTATTATGCTATGCGGTCGCATCCCCCGAACCATAGCTGATAAATAATAACCCACACAATATGGTATACTTACAGCGCTTTGTGGGTCTCGAATACACATATGGTAAAATAAATCTTGTTCATTTACCTTTTCCTTGTTCTTACCCCTTTGTGTAATCGAATTAGCTAAAAACCTATGAATCACTCTTAATTCGGCTCTATCTATATCCAAATAAGAGTAATTTCCCCCTTTGAAATGGTGATGGCTTGTCATTTGACTCCACACACCGTGTGTATCAAAATTTTCATCTATCTTTCTACCGTTTAGTATCAACCCTCTACAATCGGCAGATGCTAACTCCTCAGGCGTATATATAGGTAAAGCCTGAGCCATGTCCAGTAAAGACATGTGGCGCATCGAACCGCCTAACAAAAATCTAATAAAAGAACGATCGGTTAAACTAGCTACCCGATCATTCAACTCTATACTACATAACAATTCTTCACACCATACTTTATATACATGTCTACGCATGGTGAATAAACGTACCCAGTCATTAAAAGTAGAATTACCATACCTCTGTACAAGTAATTCCCTAATTGGCCCGGCCAATTCTACAGCTTCTAAGGGTCCCCATTCTATAACCCTCGGTACCTCAACAACCTTAGAATGAAGAGTATGCAAACCCCTTTGATATTTTGGATAATCTATCCAAAGTCTGTCAAATCTCAGGTTCGGGTGCAACTCTTCCAAGTGCATATCAGAAAAGGTCATGACTGGATGAGGTATATCCTGCTTGTAGTAGTTATCCACCTCCTATTGTTCCGCATTCTCAGCAGGAGCATTGCGGGTTTGGGATGAAGATTCACCCCTTTCAGTCTGCAAAACACATCAAACACAAATTTTGTGCATCCAAATATGCATTAGTGTCAGCAAAATCATCAATCAAAATAATTACAATGACATTATCAATTTATATCAAACTTAAGCTTATTTTCATATTTTCATCAAATCTACACTTTTTCAAATAAGCATATACGAAAATGTTCGCCAAGTTCATAATCATTCAACTCAAATAACATGTCAAAATAATCATTACTAGCAATTAAACAAGTCTCAAATGGCATTATCTTTCAAAAATCAAGTTCATGAATTTTAGACTTGAAAAAGTCCACTTTAATTCTCAAAATCATGTTTAGGCTCAAAGTTTGGATCATTTAACTACCTAGACATGTTACACTACTCAATTTAGCAACAATTCATGACAAAAATCGGCCATAACCTGTTTATATCAAAAAGCCCCAAATTTGCTCAAGAACACAAACCCTAGATTACTCAAAATTTGAAGTTTAAGGCTTCTAATCATGTTAAACAGCATCAATCTAGGTTATACAAGCATAATACATAAACAATTTAAGCATAATTACACTAAAAAGCATCAAAATCAAATTGGGAAAAAAATTGTTCAAGAACACCAAATTTCGGATTAAATGGTGTTTAGGTGTAGAAATTTACCGTTTTTCTTGAGTAATTCCTTGATAGCATCCTTCTCAACATGATTTTAGAAAAAAATTTGGTGATTAACGGTCAAAAATTGTGAATTTGGGGTGTATTTTTCGGGGTTTTTCGGCTGTGTTTTTCGCAGTATTTTTTCTCTGTGGTGTGTTGGGACTGATCAGTTCCAGCCCTTATATTTTTTTTCTGTATTTCGGTCCTCCCGCGACTCGCGGTGTTTGGACACTTCAAACTCCACGAGTCGCGGAGTTTGGTATTTTTTTATTTTTTTTTTATAATCTTTAACTTATTAAAACAATTAATTAAGTAATTTTAAAATTTTGTTTCCTTTGTTATTTAGGACGAGGTCGTTTTGGATCGATGTCCTAGTCCGTCCTTCGACAAAATTTTAAAATTTGTCTTTTTGTAGCGATTGTTTTAAAAGCTAAGATTTTTGGGTTTTTTAATGTTTTTGGCATACTTTAATTCAATAAGATTAAAAATAATGATAATAAAAGTTCTCGTCCCTCCCTCGGGTAAAGCAATTTCGGTTCAAAGACCTAGTCTTCAACTTACGACGAATTTTAAAAATCATATTTTTAACTTAATGAGATAAAGTAAATTTTTGTTTTTAAATTCACACAATTTAAATATAAAATTCAAAATTAATATTAAAAATTCGCACCAAACTTATAATTTAAAATGCATAAAATTAAAAATTCATATTTTAAAAATTCACACCAATCTTAATTTAAAAATTCATATTATAAATTCACACCAAACTTATATTAATTTTTTCAAATATTTACAATTTTAAAAATATTGATTTTACAAAGTTTACAATATTTATAAAGGGTTCAAATATTAATTTTAAAAAACATGGTAAAAATAAAATTAAAAATCTTTTTGTCTTTTTATCCCACTTTAATCAATCAAATATTATCAAAAATATGCGCCCCTCTTTTCGGTAAAGTAATTTCGGTTCCAAGACCTAATTTAACTCATGACGAATTTTTGAAATATTTTGGGTTGATTGATTAAAGATATTTATACCTTAAGAATAAACGTTAAATTTCGCAGTGATGTAATAAATTTTTGAATGATATCAATAATTTCGGTCGCCAAACCTAATTTTATTCAATACCAATTTAATACTTTTTAGCGAACAAATTAGCGTTTATTATCAAAAGGTTAAAAATAAAAATAAAAATAAAAACTGTACAGACATACCTGTGAAATAGATTTCTTAGTTATATGATCTATCCCATTCATAAGATAGTCGGTTTAATTGGTTTTCCATGGCTACATAGGCGTAACCTCGAGCATTCAGTGTCTTTTCTTCTAAACATATGAACGGTCCGTCTCTGCATAAAGTAACAAATTCGGTATTTAAATAGGTTTGATTATTTGAACATTTACCTCCATGTGACCATTTTCCGCATTTGTGACATCTTTCTAGGTGTCGTGCTCTTCTTTTTGCTGCGGATTTTGATTTTCCTTTACCAAATTGTAACTTATTATCTTCGCATCTGGATTCTTTTCTAACTCCGTCCATTCTTTCTCTGATTACTGATACTATTTCACTTGGTAGTATGTCATTATTTCTTTTAGTGATCAAAGCGTGTAGCATTAGACCATGGTTTAGTTCACAGGCAGTCTTCATTTTGTAAGAACCTAAAAAAAATAAAAATTCATAATGGGGGGAGAAGACTAGTTCTTTAGGGTCTGCTAGGGAAAGACCATTCGGGTTCCATTTTAGAGAACTACACGAAAACAGACAATCTAACTCTAATAGAAATACATATTATCCTTTAAAGACTTGATTCTCCCCACACTTAGTTAGCTGTGGTGTCGAAATTGTGATTAACTTCGTTGTCGACTTCCATCGGACCATGTATGTAATGTTTAACTCTGTGACCATTAACTTTAAATTCAATCCCATTTGAATTTATTAATTCTATCGTTCCGTATGGGAAAACTCTTTTGACTATGAATGGTCCAGACCATCTTGATTTCAATTTTCCAGGAAATAGCTTGAATCGTGAATTGAAAAGAAGAACTCTGTCTCCTTCTTTAAATTCTTTTGAACTTCTGATTCTTTTATCATGCCATTTCTTCGTTCTTTCTTTATAGATTAACGAATTATCGTATGCTTCATGTCTTAATTCTTCTAATTCGTTTAGTTGACTTAATTGTAGACGTCCGGCTTCATGTAAATCAAGATTACATGTCTTCAAAGCCCAAAATGCTTTGTGTTCAATTTCTACTGGAAGATGACATGCTTTTCCATAAACAAGTCTAAAAGGTGTGGTTCCAATTGGAGTTTTGTAGGCTGTTCTAAAAGCCCAGAGTGCATCCTCCAATTTAATGGACCATTCCTTTAGATTTGATCCTACGGTTTTCTCTAGAATACGTTTTAAAGCTCGGTTGGTATTTTCAACTTGTCCACTTGTTTGTGGATGATATGCGGTGGAGATTTTATGAGTTACTCCATATCTTTTAAGAACTTTCTCAAGTTGATTATTACAGAAATGAGTACCCCGATCACTTATTAAAGCTTTCGGTGTTCCAAACCTTGCAAAAAGACGTTTTAAAAAGTTGACTACAACTCGTGCATCGTTAGTTGGGAGAGCTTGTGCTTCCGCCCATTTAGATACATAATCAATGGCTACGAGTATATATAGATTATTATGAGATTTTGGAAATGGACCCATAAAGTCAATACCCCAAATGTCAAATACTTCACATACTTGGATGATATTTTGTGGCATTTCATCACGTTGACTTATTTTTCCTGCCCTTTGACATGCATCACAGGATTTGCAAAGAAGGTGTGCGTCTTTGTAAATTGTAGGCCAATAAAATCCAGCTTCATAAACTTTTCTTGCTGTTAGTTGAGGCCCATAATGCCCTCCTGTTGGTCCTGTGTGACAATGGTTTAAAATTTTACTAGCTTCATCTCCAAATACACATCGGCGTATTATTCCATCGGGACAACTTTTAAACAGATGTGGATCTTCCCAGAAATAGTGTTTTATATCACTGAAGAATTTCTTTCGTCTTTGGTACGATAATCCTTTTTCAAGGAATCCACAAACTAAGTAGTTTGCATAGTCTGCAAACCATGGGATTTCTTTATAATCTATCTTCAATAGATATTCATCAGAAAAGTTGTCTTGTATGGCCGATTCATTTAGAACTTCTAACTCAGGATTTTCAAGACGAGAAAGATGATCAGCGGCGAGATTTTCTGCTCCTCTTTTATCTCGGATTTCAATATCAAACTCTTGTAAGAGTAAGATCCAACGGATTAATCTTGGTTTAGCATCTTGTTTCGAAAATAGGTATCTAAGAGCAGAATGGTCGGTATAGACCACCGTTTTTGCTAGAACGAGATATGATCGAAATTTGTCAAAAGCAAAGACAATAGCAAGGAGTTCTTTTTCAGTTGTTGTATAGTTCGTTTGTGCTCCTTGTAACGTCTTACTAGCATAATATATAGGTTGAAATCGTTTTTCAATCCTTTGTCCTAAAACGGCTCCCATTGCAAAATCACTTGTATCGCACATTAGTTCAAATGGTAGATTCCAATTTGGTGTTATCATGATCGGCGCATTAGTGAGTTTCTCTTTAAGAATATTAAAAGATTTGATACACTCATCTGAAAAGATGAATGGAGCATCCTTTTCTAGGAGTTTATTCATAGGAGTGGCAATTTTAGAAAAATCTTTTATGAAACGTCGGTAAAAACCGGCATGCCCTAGAAAACTCCTAACTCCTCTAACATTGGTGGGATGTGGAAGTTTAGAAATTACATCTACTTTAGCTCTATCCACTTCAATTCCTTTCTTTGAAATTTTATGACCAAGAACGATGCCTTCTTTAACCATGAAATGGCATTTCTCCCAATTAAGCACTAGATTTGATTGTTCGCATCTAATGAGCATTCGTTCAATATTAACTAAACATGATTCAAATGTATCACCGAAGACTGAAAAGTCATCCATGAAAACTTCCATGCATTCTTCTATCATGTCGTGAAAAATCGCCATCATACACCTTTGAAAGGTTGCAGGGGCGTTGCAAAGTCCAAATGGCATGCGTTTGTAAGCAAAAGTACCATAAGGGCACGTGAATGTGGTTTTCTCTTGGTCCTCGGGTGCTATTGGAATTTGAAAATATCCGGAAAATCCATCTAGAAAACAATAGTAACTATTTCCGGCTAATCTTTCCAACATTTGATCAATGAAAGGTAAGGGAAAGTGATCTTTTCTGGTGGCATCATTTAATTTTCTATAATCAATACATACACGCCATCCTGTTACAGTCCTAGTAGGAATAAGCTCATCTTTTTCATTTGTGATGACAGTCATGCCACCCTTCTTAGGTACACATTGAACTGGGCTTACCCATGGACTATCGGAAATTGGATAAATTAAACCTGCATCTAGCAGTTTAATAATTTCTTTCTTAACTACATCTTGCATATTAGGATTTAGTCTTCGTTGGCGTTGCACATACGTTTTATGACCTTCTTCCATAAGGATTTTATGTGTGCAATACGAAGGACTTATTCCTTTAATATCATGAATCTTCCATGCAATGGCGGGTTTATGAGCTTTCAACACAGAAATGAGTTGTGATTTCTCATTTTTAGTAAGAGAAGACGATATTATTACAGGTAATTCAGATTCACCATGTAAATAAGCGTATTCCAAATGGTTTGGAAGTGGTTTTAACTCTAATTTCGGAGGTTCTTCTATCGATGATTTGTATCGATATCTGTCTTCTTCTTTTAGCATTTGAATTTCTTCTGTTGTTGGTTCATATCCATTAGCTATAAGTGTAGCTAACATTTCAGCTTCATCAATTGGTTCATTACCTTCTCCTAAAGAACATTCTCCTGTTCCTTGTAATTCTGGAAATTCTTCTAATAATTTTGCATGTGCATCTATAGTTTGAATATAATAACATGTATCATCTGCAGATTATGGTTGTTGCATTGCTCTATCAACTGAAAAGGTAACACTCTCATCCTCTATACTTAGGGTCAGTTTCTTACCGAACACGTCTATCATTGCTTTAGCCGTGTTTAAGAATGGTCTTCCTAATATGAGAGGAACTTGAGAATCTTCTTCCATGTCCAGAACAACAAAATCTACTGGAAATACTAAAGTACCAACTTTAACTAGCATGTTCTCCATTATCCCTCTAGGATATTTTATTGATCTATCGGCTAGTTGTATGCTTATTCTGGTTGGTTTCAATTCTCCAAGGTCTAGTTTAGCGTATAGTGAATACGGCATTAGATTTATACTAGCACCTAAGTCTGCCAATGCTTCTATTGAACTAAGACTACCCAGAAAACATGGAATTGTGAAACTTCCTGGATCAGATAGTTTTTCTGGTATCTTATTCAACAGCACTGCTGAACAATTAGCATTCATAGTAACAGCCGAGAGTTCTTCCATTTTCTTCCTATTTGAGATTAGATCTTTCAAGAATTTAGCATATCTAGGCATTCCTGAAATCACATCAATGAAAGGAAGATTTACATTTATTTGTTTAAACATATCCAAGAATTTGGATTGCTCGGCTTCAAGTTTCTCTTTCTTCATTTTACTCGGGTAAGGAAGTGGTGGTTGGTATGGTTTAACATAAGGTTTAGCCTTAACTGTGTTATCTTCATTAACCTTTTTAACTACCGGTTCTTTTTCCTTATCTTGATCAGGTTGTGGTTCTCGTGGAGTAGGAATAGCTCCATCAGAAGTTACAGTTATTTCAGGTGGTTTAAGTGTTGTACCACTTCTTGTGGTAATAGCTTTAGCTGTTTCATTCCGGGGGTTAGCATTTGTATCACTAGGTAGACTTCCCGGTTTTCTTTCACCTATTAATCTTGCTAGGTTACTTACTTCTTGTTCCAGATTTTGAATAGAAGCTTGTTGATTTCTAAATGCTTGAGCATTTTGTTCATTGGTTTGTTTCTGAGATGTGAAAAACTGAATTTGAGTTTCAACTAGCTTCGTCATCATATCTTCTAAATTCGGCTTTTTATCATCGGTTTGTTGTGGTGGCTTGTTTTGAAAATTAGTTCTTTGCTGATTGTAAGTATTATTGGATACTTGTTGATTGCTAGGACCTTGTTGGTTGTTGTATGGAATATTTCTGTTATAATTCTGGTTTTGATTGTAAATCGGTCTTGGCGGTTGATAATTATTCTGATAATTATTTCCAGGCCTTTGGTTTATGTATGAAATATTCTCTCTTTGTTCCATTGTTAATTCAATACTGAGACAATCTTTTGTCAAATGTGGTCCTCCACACTGCTCACAACTAATTCGTATTGAGTAAATATCTTTAGTCATCTTTTCCATTCGTCTCTCCACAGCATCTATCTTTGCGGAAATGGAATCTAAGTCATGGCTAGAATCGGCTCTAGCTGCTTTAGATGATCTAACGATATCTTTTTCTTGGTGCCACTCATGTGAGTGGGAAGCAGTGTTATCAATAATTTTGTAAGCATCAGTTTCGGTTTTCTTCATAATAGAACCACCAGCTGCTATATCTATGTCTTTCCTTGTAGTGATGTCGCATCCTTGGTAGAATATTTGTACTATTTGACAGGTGTCTAAACCATGTTGCGGACATCCTCTTAACAACTTTCCATATCTTGTCCATGCCTCATATAGAGTTTCATTTGGCTTCTGTGTAAACGTAACAATTTCTGCTTGAAGTCTTACGGCTTTAGATGCAGGAAAGAATTGTTTAAGAAATTTGTCAACTAAAACATCCCATGTATCAATCGCCCCTTCAGGTAACGATTCTAACCAATCTTTGGCTTCTCCCTTTAAAGTCCAGGGAAATAACATGAGATATATCTGTTCATCCTCCACTTCTCGGATTTTAAATAGTGTGCAGATCCTATTAAAGGTACGTAGATGTTCATTTGGATCTTCCTTCGGCGCACCACTAAATTGGCATTGATTAGTCACCATGTGTAGAATTTGTCCTTTGATTTCATAATCTGGCGCATTAATGTCTGGATGAGTAATTGCGTGACCTTGGCCAGTGCGTTTAGCTCTCATTCGGTCTTCCATACTTAAAGGTTCCAGATTCTCCATAATTGAATTTGTTGAATCGGTATCACTAGATGATTCTGATTTAATGGTTCGTTCCTCAACAATCTCTGTTTGAATGATTGGTGGCTCCGGAGGAAAGTTTAATGGTTCAGGATCTACGAACCGTTCCTGAATATTCTCCGGATTCTCAATTGTGAGGTCGGGTTCAAAAAATGGATTATCGGAAATTTGAACTGAAGTACTTGGTCGACTGGATGACGATTCTAAAGAAAAATCAACGGCAGTTATATTTGCTAAATTTCTTGATCTAGTTACAGGTGGTGAACGTACAAAAGGTGATGAACGTCTTGCTCGGTGCATTCACTGAGTATCCTATTAGTTTTTAAAAGGAAAGAAAAATTATAATAAGTTATCCAACCAATAGACTTTTCTGATCTTGCCCACGTTTCGAATAGCCAAAAGATGCAGCAGAGGGGCAGGATTCGTTTGGTCTCAATATAATTGAGGACTGTTTGGCTCCAATAACCCGGTCCACGTACAAATCCAACTATTACTACGAACCAGAAAATTTTGATGTCTATTAATTTAACCACTTAAAATAAATTTTCGTAATTTTAAGAAATTTAGATAAGAAGTAGAATAAAAATCTATGTCCTAAAAACTAGAATAGCGAGAAATAAGAAAGAAAAAGAGTTCGTCGGAAAAAGGTTGAAAAAGAAAAATGGTTGAAAAAATAAAAGGTGACGGAAAAATAAAAGAAACTTATAAAAACTTAAAAATACTTGACTAACCTAACCTTATTACTACAACTAACTTAAAATTATAATCGCAAATTGAGATTACTAATTGGAATGATAATTGATACATAGGTAAAAGTCGTCTAAAAATATTAAAGCTTACAAGAAAAACTAAATCCCAAATGGAAATAACTTAAAAAGAAACTAAAACTTAAAAAGGCGTCGCAAAATTCTAAAGTACCTAAATCTTAGTCTAAAGAAAAAGCACTTAAAGAATTCTACGGCAAAGCCTAAAAATCTAAGAGTAAAAATGACTATGGCAAAAACTAAGTTTAAAATTAAATATGAGCGAAAAATACAAATATTACGCTACAACGATTAAAAAGGGACAAAAAATATACAAAAAGTTGTAAAAATTACAATTTTTATAAAAATATTATTTTTATATTATTTATTTAATAAAACTACTAATTTTACAATTTAATTAAACTAATTTAACTAAAATATAAATTAAATAAAACTTAAATTAAAAATAAACTTAATTATAATAATAATAATAATTAGGGTTAATAATAATAATAATAATTAATAATAATCCGTAATAAATGCAGGATTAGGGCTTCCTGTTCGTGTGTCAGGTCCCCTCCGCGACTTGCGGTATTCAAAGCTTCAAACCCCGCGACTCGCGGGGTTCAGAAATTCAGATGACAGGTTTAATCTTCGACGCGTTTTTCTTTATTTATTTATTTTTTTTTCTCTGTTTTTATATAAATAAAAGATATTTAAATAAAACTTATATTTTTATAAACTAAAATAAAAATAAAGAAACTTATAAAACTTAAATATTTAACAAAATCTTAAAAATACTTATATTTTTGTTTTTCTTTTTATATTTTCGAATATTTAAAACATTTTTTTTTTATATATTAGCGTTGCGCTTCCGGCGTTTAGAAAGTTCCCCGGCAGCGGCGCCAAAAATACTTGATGTGGTAGCGAAGTGGTATAAAATAGTTATTAATTTTAGCAGAAAATACTATTAAATACGATACAATTTTACACAAGATATTTATTTATTTATAGAATAGATATACTTAAACCTTGCTACAACACTTATAGGCAGTGTACCTAATCGTACAGTAGTGTAGTTTTTAGTAAGTCCGGTTCGTTCCACAGGGAATCTTTTTAAACAAAGCTTAACGCTATATTAGTTTACTTTTATAAAAATACAAATATATATATATATAAGTAATATTATTATTATAAAGGGGGGTTTTTACCGTTTAATGACCGGTTTGTCGATTTTAAAACTTTAGTCGCAGTTAAAACCAAATGTAAAATATTAAAAATAAATACAAGACTTAAATTAAGCATAAAGTAAATAACGATAATGAAATTGCGAATAATAAAAGTGCGATAAAATAAACTTGCGATAATTAAAAGTGCAATTAAATACAATAACATTAAAAATGCGATAATTAGAAGTGCAATTAAATATAAAATAAAGGAAATTAAATATGAAATAACAGAATTATGCTTATTTAAACTTCCGTAATCATGATGTTTGACGTGTTGATTTTAGTTTTATGCCCATGGGTTAATTGTCCTTTGTCCTGGATTATTTAATATGTCCGTCTGGTTTTTGTCCATAACAGTCCATCCGTCATAAATATAAAGTGCGAGTGTCCTCGTCAAATTATCCTTATACCCGAAGTTAAATATTCCAACTAATTAGGGATTTAAACTGTAACAAGATTTTAATACTTTGTTTAATAATTACACCAGGATGTCGACTGAGTGTAACCCAAGGTTTTAATATTTTGTTATCAATTATACCAAATGTCCTTGTACATAATTTCACCCCTGTTTTAATTATTCTACTAGTGGCTATTAATCCATTCCCGTGTCCGGTTAAATGAACGATTATTCGTACATATAAATACCCCGCCCATCGTGTCCGATTGAGTGTATATGGTAATTTATAGGGACGCCCAATTGTAAATCTTTATATTAACATTAACAAACTATCATTTAGTTAAACAAATATAAAGCCCATTAATAGCCCATAGTCTAATTTCCACAAGTGTCGTTCTTTTGTCCAAACCCCAATTATGGTACAAAGCCCAATTACCCAATTTTAGTAATTAGCCCAACATCATGATTACTTCGTTTTAAATAAGCATAATAATAACTTAGCTACGAGACATTAATGTAAAAAGGTTGAACATAACTTACAATGATTAAAAATAGCGTAGCGTTACACGGACAGAATTTCGACTTACACCCTTACAACATTTGCTAACATACCCTTATTATTAGAATTATAATTAAAATTAAAATATAAATTATAAATATATATATATATTTTACGTATGAGAAGAAGAAGAAAAAGATGATGATTTGCGATCAGAATTCGGTTGCTTTTATAGGGATTTTTGACTTTTGGGGCTCCGCGACTCGCGGCATTTTTGCCTTCAAACTCCGCGAGTCGCGGAGAATGAAATTACAGCTCAGTCCCTTTGGAGTCTTTCTTGCCGACGGTTTTTATTATTTATTATAATATATAAATAATCATAAGAATTATTTAAATATTATATTATATTTATGTGCATAGTTGACTTGTAATTTTTAGTCCGTTGCGTCGAGCGTTGAGAGTTGACTCATGTCCCGGTTCCGGATTTTCGAACGTCCTTGCGTACAATTTTATATTTTGTACTTTGCGTTTTGAATCTTGTACTCTTGTAATTTCGAGACGTTTCTTGTCAATAATTGGAACCTCTTTGATTGTCTTTTGTACTTTTGAGCTTTTTGGTCGTTTGCGTCTTTAATTCGTCGAATCTGTCTTTTGTCTTCACCTTTTATTATTTAAACGAATATCACTTGTAAATAGAACAATTTCAACTAAAAGCTTGTCTTTCTTGAGGAATAATGCTATGAAATATATGTTCGTTTTTAGCATTATCAGTATCTATGGTACGTACGATGTTGATGCTCATGGGACAGATTGTGAAGTTGAGGTTTGCGGTGCGGATGTGGTTGTTGATGGTACTGTTGGTGAAATGTCCCGTTCTTATTGATTAAAAACGTTCCATATTAATTGATTTCGTTGCGAGGTTTTGACCTCTATATGAGACGTTTTTCAAAGACTGCATTCATTTTTAAAACAAACCATAACCTTTATTTCATAAATAAAGGTTTAAAAAGCTTTACGTAGATTATCAAATAATGATAATCTAAAATATCCTGTTTACACACGACCATTACATAATGGTTTACAATACAAATATGTTACATCGAAATCATTTTCTTGAATGCAGTTTTT
Source organism: Rutidosis leptorrhynchoides (assembly GCF_046630445.1). Lineage (NCBI taxonomy): Eukaryota > Viridiplantae > Streptophyta > Magnoliopsida > Asterales > Asteraceae > Rutidosis > Rutidosis leptorrhynchoides. The sequence continues at coordinate 333,572,703 of NC_092339.1, read as the reverse complement.
ACACAGTATCATACAAACATAGACTCCAAATCTTGTCCTTATTTTAGTATGCAACAGCGGAAGCTCTTAGTATTCACCTGAGAATAAACATGCTTTAAACGTCAACAAAAATGTTGGTGAGTTATAGGTTTAACCTATATATATCAAATCGTAACAATAGACCACAAGATTTTATATTTCAATATACATCCCATACATAGAGATAAAAATCATTCATATGGATTGAACACCTGGTAACCGACATTCACAATTATGCATATAAGAATATCCCCATCATTCCGGGATCCTCCTTCGGACATGATATAAATTTCGAAGTACTAAAGCATCCGGTACTTTGGATGGGGCTTGTTGGGCCCAATAGATCTATCTTTAGGATTCGCGTCAATTAGGGTGTCTGTTCCCTAATTCTTAGATTACCAGACTTAATAAAAAGGGGCATATTCGATTTCGATAATTCAACCATAGAATGTAGTTTCACGTACTTGTGTCTATTTTGTAAATCATTTATAAAATCTGCATGTATTCTCATCCCAAAAATATTAGATTTTAAAAGTGGGACTATAACTCACTTTCACAGATTTTTACTTCGTCGGGAAGTATGACTTGGCCACTGGTCGATTCACGAACCTATAACAAATATGTACATATATATCAAAGTATATTCAAAATATATTTACAATACTTTTAATATATTTTGATGTTTTAAGTTTATTAAGTCAGCTGTCCTCGTTAGTAACCTACAACTAGTTGTCCAACGTTAGATGTACAGAAAAAAATTGATATATATTATCTTGAATCAATCCACGACCCAGTATATACACATCTCAGGCTAGATCACAACTCAAAGTATATATATTTTTGGAATCAACCTCAACCCTGTATAGCTAACTCCCACATTACTGCATATAGAGTGTCTATGGTTGTTCCAAATAATATATACACATGGGTCGATATGATATGTCAAAACATTTGCATACGTGTCTATGGTATCCCAAGATTACATAATATATTAGAATACATGTATAATACAATATAAGTTATCTAGGATATGATTAATATAGATTTGTTACCAATTTTCACGTTGCTACAACAAGAAAAATTATCCAATCTTGTTTTACCCATAACTTCTTCATTTTAAATCCGTTTTGAGTGAATCAAATTGCTATGGTTTCATATTGAACTCTATTTTATGAATATAAATAGAAAAAGTATAGGTTTATAGTCAGAAATATAATTTAAAAGTCGTTTTTGTCAAGGTAGTCATTTCAGTCGAAAGAACGACGTCTAGATGACCATTTTGGAAAATATACTTCCACTTTGAATTTAACCATGATTTTTGGATATAGTTTCATGTTCATAAGAAAAATCATTTTTCCAGAATAAAAACTTTTAAATCAAAGTTTATCATAGTTTTTAATTAACTAACCCAAAACAGCCCGCGGTGTTACTACAACGGCGTAAATCCGATTTTACGGTGTTTTTCGTGTTTCCAGGTTTTAAATCATTAAGTTAGCATATCATATAGATATATAACATGTGTTTAGTTGATTTTAAAAGTCAAGTTAGAAGGATTAACTTTTATTTGCGAACAAGTTTAGAATTAACTAAACTATGTTCTAGTGATTACAAGTTTAAACCTTCGAATAAGATAGCTTTATATGTATGAATTGAATGATGTTATGAACATCATTACTACCTTAAGTTCCTTGGATAAACCTACTGGAAAAGAGAAAAGTGGATCTAGCTTCAATGGATCCTTGGATGGCTCGAAGTTCTTGAAGCAGAATCATGACACGAAAACAAGTTCAAGTAAGATCATCACTTGAAATATGATTGTTATAGTTATAGAAATTGAACCAAAGTTTGAATATGATTATTACCTTGTATTAGAATGATAACCTACTGTAAGAAACAAAGATTTCTTGAGGTTGGATGATCACCTTACAAGATTGGAAGTGAGCTAGCAAACTTGAAAGTATTCTTGATTTTATGAAACTAGAACTTTTGGAATTTATGAAGAACACTTAGAACTAGAAGATAGAACTTGAGAGAGATCAATTAGATGAAGAAAATTGAAGAATGAAAGTGTTTGTAGGTGTTTTTGGTCATTGGTGTATGGATTAGATATAAAGGATATGTAATTTTGTTTTCATGTAAATAAGTCATGAATGATTACTCATATTTTTGTAATTTTATGAGATATTTCATGCTAGTTTCCAAATGATGGTTCCCACATGTGTTAGGTGACTCACATGGGCTACTAAGAGCTGATCATTGGAGTGTATATACCAATAGTACATACATCTAAAAGCTGTGTATTGTACGAGTACGAATACGGATGCATAAGAGTAGAATTGTTGATGAAACTGAACGAGGATGTAATTGTAAGCATTCTTGTTAAGTAGAAGTATTTTGATAAGTGTCTTGAAGTCTTTCAAAATTGTATGAATACATATTAAAACACTACATGTATATACATTTTAACTGAGTCGTTAAGTCATCGTTAGCCGTTACATGTAAGTGTTGTTTTGAAACCTTTAGGTTAACGATCTTGTTAAATGTTGTTAACCCAATGTTTATAATATCAAATGAGATTTTAAATTATTATATTATCATGATATTATGATGTACGAATATCTCTTAATATGATATATATATACATTAAATGTCGTTACAACGATAATCGTTACATATATGTCTCGTTTCAAAATCATTAAGTTAGTAGTCTTATTTTTACATATGTAGTTCATTATTAATATACTTAATGATATGTTTACTTATCATAATATCATGTTAACTATATATATAACCATATATATGTCATCATATAGTTTTTACAAGTTTTAACGTTCGTGAATCACCTGGTCAACTTGGGTGGTCAATTGTCTATATGAAACCTATTTCAATTAATCAAGTCTTAACAAGTTTGATTGCTTAATATGTTGGAAACACTTAATCATGTAAATAACAATTTCATTTAATATATATATAAACATGGAAAAGTTCGGGTCACTACAGTACCTACCAGTTAAATAAATTTCGTCCCAAAATTTTAAGCAGTTGGAGGTGTTGTCGTATCTTCTGGAAATAAATGCGGGTATTTCTTCTTCATCTGATCTTCTCATTCCCAGGTAAACTCAGGTCCTCTACGAGTATTCCATCGAACCTTAATAATTGGTATCTTGTTTTGCTTAAGTCTTTTAACCTCACGATCCATTATTTTGACGGGTTCTTCGATGAATTGAAGTTTTTCATTGATTTGGATTTCATCTAACGGAATAGTGAGATCTTCATTAGCAAAACATTTCTTCAAATTCGAGATGTGGAAAGTGTTATGTACATTCGCAAGTTGTTGAGGTAACTCAAGTCGGTAAGCTACTGGTCCGACACGATCAATAATCTTGAATGGTCTAATATACCTTGGATTTAATTTCCCCCGTTTACCAAATAGAACACCACCTTTCCAAGGTGCAACCTTAAGCATGACTATTTCTCCAATTTCAAATTCTATGTCTTTTCTTTTAATGTCGGCGTAACTCTTTTGTCGACTTTGGGCGGTTTTCAACCGTTGTTGAATTTGGATGATCTTCTCGGTAGTTTCTTGTATTATCTCTGGACCCGTAATCTGTCTATCCCCCACTTCATTCCAACAAATCGGAGACCTGCACTTTCTACCATAAAGTGCTTCAAACGGCGCCATCTCAATGCTTGAATGATAGCTGTTGTTGTAGGAAAATTCTGCTAACGATAGATGTCGATCCCAACTGTTTCCGAAATCAATAACACATGCTCGTAGCATGTCTTCAAGCGTTTGTATCGTCCTTTCACTCTGTCCATCAGTTTGTGGATGATAGGCAGTACTCATGTCTAGACGAGTTCCTAATGCTTGCTGTAATGTCTGTCAGAATCTTGAAATAAATCTGCCATCCCTATCAGAGATAATAGAGATTGGTATTCCATGTCTAGAGACGACTTCCTTCAAATACAGTCGTGCTAACTTCTCCATCTTGTCATCTTCTCTTATTGGCAGAAAGTGTGCTGACTTGGTGAGATGATCAACTATTACCCAAATAGTATCATAACCACTTGCAGTCCTTGGCAATTTAGTAATGAAATCCATGGTAATGTTTTCCCATTTCCATTTCGGGATTTCAGGTTGTTGTAGTAGACCTGATGGTTTCTGATTTTCAGCTTTGACCTTAGAACACGTCAAACATTCTCCTACATATTTAGCAATATCGGCTTTCATACCTGGCCACCAAAAATGTTTCTTAAGATCCTTGTACATCTTCCCCGTTCCAGGATGTATTGAGTATCTGGTTTTATGAGCTTCTCTAAGTACCATTTCTCTCATATCTCTAAATTTTGGTACCCAAATTCTTTCAGCCCTATACCGGGTTCCGTCTTCCCGAATATTAAGATGCTTCTCTGATCCTTTGGGTATTTCATCCTTTAAATTTCCCTCTTTTAAAACTCCTTGTTGCGCCTCCTTTATTTGAGTAGTAAGGTTAGTGTGAATCATTATATTCAAAGATTTTACTCGAATGGGTTCTCTGTCCTTTCTGCTCAACGCGTCGGCTACTACATTTGCCTTCCCCCGGGTGGTAACGAATCTCAAAGTCGTAATCATTCAACAATTCAATCCACCTACGCTGCCTCATATTCAGTTGTTTCTGATTAAATATGTGTTGAAGACTTTTGTGGTCGGTATATATAATACTTTTGACCCCATATAAGTAGTGCCTCCAAGTCTTTAATGCAAAAACAACCGCGCCAAATTCCAAATCATGCGTCGTATAATTTTGCTCGTGAATCTTCAATTGTCTAGACGCATAAGCAATCACCTTCGTCCGTTGCATTAATACACAACCGAGACCTTGCTTTGATGCGTCACAATAAATCACAAAATCATCATTCCCTTCAGGCAATGACAATATAGGTGCCGTAGTTAGCTTTTTCTTCAATAATTGAAACGCCTTCTCTTGTTCATCCTTCCATTCAAATTTCTTCCCTTTATGCGTTAATGGAGTCAAGGGTTTTGCTATTTTGGAGAAATCTTGGATGAATCTTCTGTAGTAACCAGCCAATCCTAAAAATTGACGTATATGCTTCGGAGTTTTTGGGGTTTCCCACTTTTCAACGGTTTTGATCTTTGCTGGGTCCACCTGGATACCTTCTTTGTTCACTATGTGACCGAGGAATTGAACTTCTTCCAACTAAAATGCACACTTTGAAAACTTAGCGTACAGTTTTTCTTTCCTCAATACTTCTAGCACTTTTCTCAAATGTTCTACGTGCTCTTGATCATTCTTTGAGTAAATAAGTATGTCATCGATGAAAACAATAACAAACTTTTCAAGATATGGCCCACACACTCGGTTCATAAGGTCCATGAACACAGCTGGTGCGTTAGTCAATCCAAATGGCATAACCATAAACTCGTAATGACCATAACGCGTCCTAAAAGCAGTTTTTGGAATATCATCCTCCTTTACTCGCATTTGATGATATCCAGAACGTAAATCGATCTTCGAATAAATCGACGAGCCTTGTAGTTGATCAAATAAGTCGTCAATTCTCGGTAGTGGGTAGCGGTTCTTGATGGTAAGTTTGTTCAACTCTCGGTAGTCGATACACAACCTGAATGTACCATCTTTCTTCTTGACAAACAAAACAGGAGCTCTCCACGGTGATGTGCTTGGTCGAATGAAACTACGCTCTAAAAGTTCTTGTAATTGGCTTTGCAGTTCTTTCATCTCGCTGGGTGCGAGTCTGTAAGGAGCACGAGCTATTGGTGCAGCTCCTGGTACAAGATCTATTTGAAATTCTACGGATCGATGTGGGGGTAATCCCGGTAATTCTTTCGGAAATACATCGGGAAATTCTTTTGCAACGGGAACATCATTGATGCTCTTTTCTTCAGTTTGTACTTTCTCGACATGTGCTAGAACAGCATAGCAACCTTTTCTTATTAGTTTTTGTGCCTTCAAATTACTAATAAGATGTAGCTTCGTGTTGCCCTTTTCTCCGTACACCATTAAGGGTTTTCCTTTTTCTCGTATAATGCGAATTGCATTTTTGTAACAAACGATCTCTGCTTTCACTTCTTTCAAGCAGTTCATACCGATTATCACATTAAAACTATCTAACTCTACTGGTATCAAATCAATCTTAAATGTTTCGCTAACCAGTTTAATTTCTCGAGTCCGACATATATTATCTGCTGAAATTAATTTACCATTTGCTAATTCGAGTAAAAATTTACTATCCAAAGGCGTCAATGGACAACTTAATTTAGCACAAAAATCTCTACTCATATAGCTTCTATCCTCACCCGAATCAAATAAAACGTAAGCAGATTTATTGTCAATAAGAAACGTACCCGTAACAAGCTCCGGGTCTTCCTGTGCCTCTGCCGCATTAATATTGAAAACTCTTCCGTGGCCTTGTCCATTCGTGTTCTCCTGGTTCGGGCAATTTCTAATAATGTGGCCCGGTTTTCCACATTTATAACAAACTACATTGGCATAACTTGCTCCGACATTAGTTGCTCTACCATTACTCGTTCCGACACCATTTGTTCCTTTCGTTCTATTAACCCCTGGTCCGTAGACCTCACACTTCGCTGCGCTATGACCATTTCTTTTACACTTGTTGCAAAATTTAGTGCAGAACCCCGAGTGATACTTTTCACACCTTTGGCATAGCTGCTTCTGATTGTTGTTGTTGTTGTGGTTATTATTGTTGTTGGGATGATTGTTGTAGTTGCTGTTGTTGTTGTTGTTGTTGTTGTTGTTGTTGTTGTTGTTGGGCCATTTGTTGTAGTTGCGATTGATGTTGCAATTGTTGGGATAATTGTTGCGATTATTGTTGTAATTGCTGTTGTTGTTGTATTGGTGATTCTTATCACCGTTTTCCTCCCATTTTCTTTTGACTTGCTTCACATTGGCCTCTTCAGCAGTCTGTTCTTTAATTCTTTCTTCAATCTGGTTCACTAGTTTGTGAGCCATTCTACATGCCTGTTGTATGGAGGCGGGCTCGTGTGAACTTATATCTTCTTGGATTCTTTCCGGTAATCCTTTCACAAACGCGTCGATCTTCTCTTCCTCATCTTCGAACGCTCCCGGACACAATAGGCACAATTCTGTGAATCGTCTTTCGTACGTGGTAATATCAAATCCTTGGGTTCGTAACCCTCTAAGTTCTGTCTTGAGCTTATTGACCTCGGTTCTGGGACGGTACTTCTCGTTCATCAAGTGCTTGAATGCTGACCACGGTAGAGCGTACGCATCGTCTTGTCCCACTTGCTCTAGATAGGTATTCTACCATGTTAACGCAGAACCTGTGAAGGTATGCGTAGCGTACTTCACTTTGTCCTCTTCAGTACACTTACTTATGGCAAACACCGATTCGACCTTCTCGGTCCACCATTTCAATCCGATCGGTCCTTCGGTTCCATCAAATTCCAAAGGTTTGCAGGCAGTGAATTCTTTGTAGGTGCATCCTACACGATTTCCTGTACTACTAGATCCAAGGTTATTGTTGTTATGTAGCGCAGCCTGTACTGCGGCTATGTTTGAAGCTAGAAAAGTACAGAATTCCTCTTCATTCATATTCACGGTGTGTCGAGTATTCGGTGCCATTTCCTTCAAAATAGTCAAATGGAACAAGTTAATCATACAGAATATTAAGAGTAGTTAATAGTATTTTGTAGCATAATATGAACTCATTTATAAAAGCTCTTTCTTCATATTAGCGTTTTATACTCTTTAATTCGGGTAGTACCTACCCGTTAAGTTCATACTTAGTAGCTAACATATCATTTCAACTACTACAATTCTATATGAAAAACTAATCACAAAAAAAAAAAATATCATATTCAAACCTTTATACAATAACTTGCAAACTTACAATACCGCTTTTTTTTACATATAGCATGAAATATAGCACATAAAACTTTGATACAAAGTAGTTGCGAAGATAATTCTAGTTAATAAATAAGGCATTCAGCAAAGGCAATAAAGACACGTAATTCATACGTCTAGAAACAAGTCATGCATTCTGGTTTTACTAATACCACTTCCCATCCTTGGTTTTGTGGAACATAACCGTTGTGACCGATAGTAAGACAATGTGTTGTAACGTCATCAAAAGGATGAAGGTTACGTAATGACCAACAGTCTCGTAATAACCTAAAAACCTCATTTCTTACCCCAATTACCGACTCCGTCACTTGTGGGAACGTTTTGTTTAATAGTTGTAGCCCGATGTTCTTGTTCTCACTTTGGTGAGAAGCGAACATTACTAACCCGTAAGCATAACATGCTTCTTTATGTTGCATGTTAGCCACTTTTTCTAAATCACGAAGTCCTATATTCGGATATATTGAGTCAAAATAATTTCTTAACCCGTTGCGTAAAATAGCATTTGGGTTCTCCGCAATATATGCGTCAAAGTAACCACATCGTAACTTATGGATTTCCCAATGTGATATCCCCTATCTTTCGAATGAAAGCCTTTTATAAATCAAGGCATTCTTGGAACGTTCTTTGAATGTCTTACAAACTGATATCGCCTTAAATAGTTGTGCCGAGGAATTCTGACCGACTCTAGACAAGATTTCATCAATCATGTCTCCGGATAGGTCTCTTAAAATATTGGGTTGTCTATCCATTTTGTGTTTTTATACTGTAAAATAGACAAGAGTTAGATTCATAAAAAAATACTTATTAATACAAGGAATTTTTACATATATCATAAAGCATAAGCACACAATATTACATATATTACACCACACGAATACAACTATCTTATTCCGACTCGCTCATTTCTTCTTCTTCTTCGGTTTTGGTTCGTTTTGCCAAGTTTCTAGGGATATATGATGTTCCCCTAATACGAGCCGTCGTTTTCCACATTGGTTTAGAAAAATCTGGTGGTTTAGAGGTTCCCGGGTTATTGTCACAACTTAAGAAATACAGGTGTTGACGATACATATAAAGTTCATCGTGTTTGGAATCAAATTTCTCTATTTTTATGCTCTTTCCCTTATTGTTCTCTTTTGCCTCATTAAATTGTGTTGGGGTAATTTCTATAACATCATCGGAATCCTTGTCGGGATCTGATTCATCGGAGAATTGGTAATCCTCCCAATACTTTGCTTCCTTGGCGGAAACACCATTGACCATAATTAACTTTGGTCGGTTGGTTGAGGATTTTCTTCTACTTAACCGTTTTATTATTTCCCCCACCGGTTCTATTTCTTCATCCGGTTCCGATTCTTCTTCCGGTTCCGATTCTTCTTCCGGTTCCGACTCTTCTTCCGGTTCCTCTTCGGGAACTTGTGAATCAGTCCATGAATCATTCCAATTTACATTTGACTCTTCATTATTATTAGGTGAGTCAATGGGACTTGTTCTAGAGGTAGACATCTATCACATAATATCAAACGCGTTAAGAGATTAATATATCACATAATATTCACATGTTAAAAATATATAGTTTCCAACAAAATTTGTTAAGCAATCATTTTTCAAGTAAACACGGTCGAAGTCCAGACTCACTAATGCATCCTAACAAACTCAAAAAGACACACTAATGCAAAATTCTGGTTCTCTAAGACCAACGCTCTGATACCAACTGAAATGTCCCGTTCTTATTGATTAAAAACGTTCCATATTAATTGATTTCGTTGCGAGGTTTTGACCTCTATATGAGACGTTTTTCAAAGACTGCATTCATTTTTAAAACAAACCATAACCTTTATTTCATAAATAAAGGTTTAAAAAGCTTTACGTAGATTATCAAATAATGATAATCTAAAATATCCTGTTTACACACGACCATTACATAATGGTTTACAATACAAATATGTTACATCGAAATCATTTTCTTGAATGCAGTTTTTACACAGTATCATACAAACATGGACTCCAAATCTTGTCCTTATTTTAGTATGCAACAGCGGAAGCTCTTAGTATTCACCTTAGAATAAACATGTTTTAAACGTCAACAAAAATGTTGGTGAGTTATAGGTTTAACCTATATATATCAAATCGTAACAATAGACCACAAGATTTCATATTTCAATATACATCCCATACATAGAGATAAAAATCATTCATATGGATTGAACACCTGGTAACCGACATTCATAATTATGCATATAAGAATATCCCCATCATTCCGGGATCCTCCTTCGGACATGATATAAATTTCGAAGTACTAAAGCATCCGGTACTTTGGATGGGGCTTGTTGGGCCCAATAGATCTATCTTTAGGATTCGCGTCAATTAGGGTGTCTGTTTCCTAATTCTTAGATTACCAGACTTAATAAAAAGGGGTATATTCGATTTCGATAATTCAACCATAGAATGTAGTTTCACGTACTTGTGTCTATTTTGTAAATCATTTATAAAATCTGCATGTATTCTCATCCCAAAAATATTAGATTTTAAAAGTGGGACTATAACTCACTTTCACAGATTTTTACTTCGTCGGGAAGTAAGACTTGGCCACTGGTCGATTCACGAACCTATAACAAATATGTACATATATATCAAAGTATATTCAAAATATATTTACAATACTTTTAATATATTTTGATGTTTTAAGTTTATTAAGTCAGCTGTCCTCGTTAGTAACTTACAACTAGTTGTCCAACGTTAGATGTACAGAAAAAAATTGATATATATTATCTTGAATCAATCCACGACCCAGTGTATACACGTCTCAGGCTAGATCATAACTCAAAGTATATATATATTTTGGAATCAACCTCAACCCTGTATAGCTAACTCCCACATTACTGCATATAGAGTGTCTATGGTTGTTCCAAATAATATATACACATGGGTCGATATGATATGTCAAAACATTTGTATACGTGTCTATGGTATCCCAAGATTACATAATATATTAGAATACATGTATAATACAATATAAGTTAGCTAGGATATGATTAATATAGATTTGTTACCAATTTTCACGTTGCTACAACAAGAAAAATTATCCAATCTTGTTTTACCCATAACTTCTTCATTTTAAATCCGTTTTGAGTGAATCAAATTGCTATGGTTTCATATTGAACTCTATTTTATGAATCTAAACAGAAAAAGTAAAGGTTTATAGTCAAAAATATAATTTAAAAGTAGTTTTTGTCAAGGTAGTCATTTCAGTCGAAAGAACGACGTCTAGATGACCATTTTAGAAAACATACTTCCACTTTGAGTTTAACCATGATTTTTGGATATAGTTTCATGTTCATAAGAAAAATAATTTTCCCAGAAGAAAAACTTTTAAATCAAAGTTTATCATAGTTTTTAATTAACTAACCCAAAACAGCCCGCGGTGTTACTACAACGGCGTAAATCCGGTTTTACGGTGTTTTTCGTGTTTCCAGGTTTTAAATCATTAAGTTAGCATATCATATAGATATAGAACATGTGTTTAGTTGATTTTAAAATTCAAGTTAGAAGGATTAACTTTTATTTGCGAACAAGTTTAGAATTAACTAAACTATGTTCTAGTGATTACAAGTTTAAACCTTCGAATAAGATAGCTTTATATGTATGAATTGAATGATGTTATGAACATCATTACTACCTTAAGTTCCTTGGATAAACCTACTAGAAAAGGGAAAAGTGGATCTATCTTCAATGGATCCTTGGATGGCTCGAAGTTCTTGAAGCAGAATCATGACACGAAAACAAGTTCAAGTAAGATCATCACTTGAAATAACCTACTGTAAGAAACAAAGATTTCTTGAGGTTGGATGATCACCTTACAAGATTGGAAGTGAGCTAGCAAACTCGAAAGTATTCTTGATTTTATGAAACTAGAACTTTTGGAATTTATGAAGAACACTTAGAACTTGAAGATAGAACTTGAGAGAGATCAATTAGATGAAGAAAATTGAAGAATGAAAGTGTTTGTAGGTGTTTTTGGTCGTTGGTGTATGGATTAGATATAAAGGATATGTAATTTTGTTTTCATGTAAATAAGTCATGAATGATTACTCATATTTTTGTAATTTTATGAGATATTTCATGCTAGTTGCCAAATGATGGTTCCCACATGTGTTAGGTGACTCACATGGGCTGCTAAGAGCTGATCATTGGAGTGTATATACCAATAGTACATACATCTAAAAGCTGTGTATTGTACGAGTACGAATACGGATGCATACGAGTAGAATTGTTGATGAAACTGAACGAGGATGTAATTGTAAGCATTTTTGTTAAGTAGAAGTATTTTGATAAGTGTCTTGAAGTCTTTCAAAAGTGTATGAATACATATTAAAACACTACATGTATATACATTTTAACTGAGTCGTTAAGTCATCGTTAGCCGTTACATGTAAGTGTTGTTTTGAAACCTTTAGGTTAACGATCTTATTAAATGTTGTTAACCCAATGTGTATAATATCAAATGAGATTTTAAATTATTATATTATCATGATATTATGATGTACGAATATCTCTTAATATGATATATATACATTAAATGTCGTTACAACGATAATCGTTACATATATGTCTCGTTTCAAAATCATTAAGTTAGTAGTCTTGTTTTTACATATGTAGTTCATTATTAATATACTTAATGATATGTTTACTTATCATAATATCATGTTAACTATATATATAACCATATATATGTCATCATATAGTTTTTACAAGTTTTAACGTTCGTGAATCACCTGGTCAACTTGGGTGGTCAATTATCTATATGAAACCTATTTCAATTAATCACGTCTTAACAAGTTTGATTGCTTAATATGTTGAAAACACTTAATCATGTAAATAAAAATTTCATTTAATATATATATAAACATGGAAAAGTTCGGGTCACTACAGTTGGTGCCGGTGATGGTGGTACTGTTGCTTCCGGTGCTGCTGCTAGTGCTTGCAACCTTTGCACCATATCCTCCAAAGTCATTACCCGAGCGCGAAGCTCGTTGAATTCTTCTATTACACCGGGATGATTGGCGGTTCGGACGAGCAGATGATAAGATCTAGAATTTGGTATAGTATATAATCGTGACGAGACACTCTGGAAATGAGAGAGAAAATGGTGTTTCGGACAGGTTTACTGGTAAGTGCTTCAGGTTCTTCACCAAGAGGACAATGTGGTGGATGGAAGGGATCACCTTCTTCTTGTCTCCAATGATTAAGTAGACTACGAACCCATCTCCAATTCATCCAGAATAGATGATGGCTGATTGGTTGGTCCATTCCGGTCACACTGCTTTCGGAACTTAAGTGAAACTCCATATCGGAATTCGAGGGACTTGAACTAGTGGAGATTTCCATTTCGTACAATTGAATAAAAGATTTTTCGATATGAAATGATTCTTGGCTATCGGATGGTATTCTATTTACATAGAATATCTATATATATAGAGCAAAAGATTTCGTAGATTACGGAGGAATTTACGGAATATGTCAGGCAAAGTTTACAGTAACAGATACGCTAAGATATGAATTAGCAGATACGCTAAGATATGAATTTTGTCTATATACTATTCATGCAATCAATGTAATAATTTGTATCTAGACTAAGAATGATAAGCAGGTAATTTCCGATAAGAAATGATAAGCAAAAATTTTTGACATGCAACTAAGGTCGAAGTCCAGACTCACTAATGCATCCTAACAACTATCAGTTAGACACACTAATGCAGACCTGGTTCGCTAAGATCACCGCTCTGATACCACATGTAAAGACCCGTCCTAATCCATAAGGATGAATACGATAATATATGGATACATTGCGAGGTATTTGACCTCTATATGATACATTTTACAAGCATTGCATTTTTTTGAAAGACAACTTTCATTACATCGAAAGATGACAGGTATGCATACCATTTCATAATATCCTTACTATAAATGACCTAATCTGTCATTTACTTAATAATAATCTTTATTGAACTTAACGACTTGAATGCAACGTCTTTTGAAATATGCCATGAATGACTCCAAGTAATATCTTTAACATGAGCAAATGCACAGCGGAAGATTTCTTTAATACCTGAGAATAAACATGCTTTAAAGTGTCAACCAAAAAGTTGGTGAGTTCATTAGTTTATCATAATCGATCATTTCTATAATTTTAATAGACCACAAGATTTTCATAATTATAAACAGAATCTCTCGTCTGCATAAAGATAAAATCATTCATATGAATTGAACACTTGGCAACCGACATTAACTTTAATGCATAGAATATCCCCAAACAGAACCTCTCGTCTGTATAATATAAACCTCGAAGTACTAAAGCCATCGATAACCTGAATGGGGGTTGATAGGCCCAATAGATCTATCTTTAGGATTCGCGTCAATTAGGAACAGAACCTCTCGTCTGCCTAATTCTTAGGTTACCAATCTAAAAGGGGTGATATTCGGTTTAATAATCCAGCCATAGAATGATGTTTCGATTACTTGTGTCTATTTCGTAAAACATTTATAAAGCAGTGCATGTATTCTCAGTCCCAAAAATATATATTGCAAAAGCATTTAAAAATGGAGTAATGAAACTCACAATACTGTATTTCGTAGTAAAATACATATGACGGCATTGAACAAGTGCAAGGTTGGCCTCGGATTCACGAACCTATATCATTCGTATATATATTTATTAAAACATATACTTGTAATCGAACAAATATATATTGTTATTAGTGATAAAATTTTATATTGATAATATATTCATTTTATATATAAAAATATTTATATAGTTAAGTTATATGTATTAAATATATTTTTATATAATATCATTTGTTTGTTAAGTTAATGATAATATTAAAATAATGATAATATTATTATTACTTAGATTTAATAATGATATTGAAAATAATTATTTTGATAATATTATTAGTCATCTTGTTAGTAGTGATATTGATAATGATAATAGTAATATTAAAATTAATAATGAAAATGTTAATTTTAAATAAAATGCAAATTTTGAGGTTGATAGATTTTTAATAAAACTGGAATTAATAATGTCAATAAACTGATACTTTTAATAACAATCCTACTTATTAATGAAAATTTTGATAATAACAATAATTTTAATAATGATGATAATAATACTAAAATATTGATTTAACCATAATGGTACTAAATTTTAACCTTAATGATAATACTAATCATAATACTAATAATAATACTACTGATAATAATAATAACTAAAATAATAATTTTACTGCTGGTGATAGTTTTGATAATAATATTAGTAATAACAATAATAATAATCATAATCAATAATTGTAATTATAATCATAATCATGATAATAATAATAAATGATAACTAATACTTTTTGTATTAAAAATAATAATAACTATAATACCTAATGATAATATTAGTAACAACAATAATGATAATATTATTAATCATATTAATGATAATAATAATAGTAATTATACTACTTACATAAATGATAATATGATAATTATTATAATTCTAATAATAATAACATTAATAATAATAATCAGAATATTAATAATAATAACAAGAATAATAATAATAATAATAATATTAATAATAATAATAATAATAATAAAAAACTACCTTAGAAATCCCTTTTAAAAAAAAATTGGACCAAGCAGGGATCGAACTCGAGACCTCCTGCTAACCCGACACCACACCAAACCAGTTAAGCTAACCCGTTTTTCTGATTAAATCCTTAAACCAAATATACTTAATTTGTTTTCTTATGTTCATCTTCTTCTTCAATTTCTAGTCGACCAGAGATCATACCTGTCATACCCCGTCCTAATCCATTTGGACGAAGTCACCAACATCTGGTCCCATTGCGATGATCGACTCCAAGTAATGTCTTTAAAATGAGCTAATGCACAGCGGAAGATTTCTTTCATACCTGAGAATAAGCATGCTTTCAAGTGTCAACCAAAAGGTTAGTGAGTTCATAGGTTTATCATAAAACAATAAAATTCATCATTTTGATAGATCACAAGATTTAAATGCTGCATGGTACAAATGGGCCCGAATTCTATACCCACCTGTAATGTACATGCGATATCTTTTAAATACAGTACACCTTTCTCGTGTACGAAATCCTTTTTCATAAATCTTAGTAACCGTATACATATCTCGTGTTAAAAAATATAATACACATAACCTGTGTATAAAAATCATTCTCTCGACATATAACATTCACATCAATTGGTGGTAATTATCATGTCCACATAATTCAATGGTGGCAATTATCATGTCCACATAATTCAATGGTGGCAATTATCATGTCCACATAATTCAATGGTGGCAATTATCATGTCCACATAATTCAATAATAATTCGCAGAACTTCTGTCTGCATAATAATTCATTCGAGGAATGTTTTGCTTGTGTCTATCTCGTCAAACATTTATAAAAGCATTTCATGTATTCGTAGTTCAAAATATATTTCAAAAGCATTTAATAAAGCAGTTGTAAAAACTGAAGGTATTTCATATGCCCGAGAGACATAATAAATTAATGTGGCCAATATATTATGATCCAAGTCGGGTCATACCCAATAACAAGCCATCAACACCTTTTATGTATTTATTTTAACGATTGGATCTTTAAAATTAATACTCGACACTTGAACTTTAGAGATTGGTTTTCTAAAGATAAAATGCTTGAAATAATTATTTAGATAATTATAAGAACAAGTTTAATTATTCATATGATTAAACTTTTATGTGTGTTACAATTTTATAAGTGGTTTATAAAATTAAACAATGTGCATGTAACAAAAGGTAACTAGCAAGCCTTTTATATAAAAGTTGAAGAGGGAAAAAAAAAGGGAAAAGGGGGTGGCGGTTTTGGGGTTCCAAGAAACCCACCCATGCTTGCTTAATTACTTGTATTTACACTCTAAGTGGTGGCATGCTTACACACTTACACACACACATAATTAACTAGCATTTTTGAAAAGCAAAAACTCTCTCCATCCATCCATCTTGGCCGAAATTTTGAGAGGAAGAAAAGGGTTCTTCATTTGTTTTTTTTACTTGCATTTTGGTGTCTAAATCCTAACCATATCAAGTGGTGTTGGTTGATAAAGGGCTTGTGGGTATTTCAAGCTTGAGACTTCAAGTTAGAAGTTGCTAGTTCATCATCTTCATCATCATCTTCATCATTTTGTAACCTCCTAACTTGGAGTAGGTACATCCTTTTACTAGCACTCTTATGTTTGTAAGTATATTTCTAGACTTGATCTATTTTGGAATTAATGTTTAAAAGGTTAAACTCATATTGATTTGTTTATGTAAAATTGCTTCCGCTTCACTTTTAAAATCGGGTTTTGACATGCATGTTAATATAACTTGTTAATATGATGAATTCCAACAATGGTATCTAGAGCCGAGGTCATAGAAATATGCTTCTTGTATTTGGCTTTAAAACCCATTTAGATTACATTCTAGTAACATGCATGAAATTAGAATGTAAAAATTTTGGGTTTTGGGTGGGGTGCTTTTTTGGCCGAATTTTTGGGGCTTCCAAAAGGGTTTGGAGCTTCAAATTTGGTCAAGTTTTGTTGTTTGTTGTTGTTCACAATCAAGCCTAGACTTTATGTTTGGATGTGTGAATGTTTGGTTGCATTTCAATTGGTTGTAATATTCATTCATTTGGTTTGTAATATTGTAATTATTTTTTGTAATTTGGTGATGTAATTTATTTTATCTTGGTATGTAAAATAGATTAGGATGTAATTTCTTTTTCCTAGAAAAATGTATTAGGTTGTATATTTTTTTGTAAAAAGAAATGAAGATTCAAGATGATGAAGAAAATCACAAGATGGAGCATATGGATGCAAGAGTTAGTGGGAGATTTTAAAAATCTCTTACTTTGTGATTTAACCCTTTACCGGTGACACTTGTTTTCGGCTAAACAAGTGTCCACCACTTTGGCTTGATTGTGAACATTGTTGTTATGCATGCTTGTATGATTATTGTGTTTGTATGCTTGGTTGGTACAAGAAAATCACATATTAACAACTTGCAAAACGACATTATAATTGGTTATATTAAAAACAACAAAAGGACACTAATAAATGGTTATTAAGAACAAGGTGATAATGTATATAAAATGGTTTATATCAAGTAATTGGTTTTATTACTATGACATGAAAATAGGTTTTTCATAATGTACTATACACCAAATGCATGTTGGTGTATGGCAAATATGTTTTCTTAAACTAGAATAAAGAAAGCCTAAAATCCCTTTATAACTAAAACAAGGTAAACAAGTTTAACGCCACCCTTTTTGTGGGACACTTGATCATAGTAGGGAACTCATAATGGGATAAAGGTCACCTAACCGTTATGAGCTAACTAATATGGTTAAGGTAAAATTCGCATGCTTGTGGGATAAAGGTCACCTAACCACTTGTATGTTAATTTTACATGTTTACACAAGTAGGACGACTTGATTTGGGAATCATGAACTTAGGGTCACCGAAGCATGAGGAACAAATAGGCGTTGATGGGATAAATATGCCATGCAAAAGGATTGCATGATCCCATAATTTAGAAGTTGCAAAAGGATTGCAATTGTCATATAAATGACTACCTAGCTAAATCATATAACGGGATAAAGGTCACCTAACCGAAATTTGATTTACCGTTGGATTCTAATATTTAATAAGTCAATTAAAATTTAAAAGGGTATTGTTTATTAAATTTAAAATCGATACTTAAATGAACTTTGTTAAATTTTGTAGATGGCCGCCAATAACAACAACATGCAAAACGCACCTATTAACTTGAACAACCTATCGTTAAGGTCTCTCCTCGAGAAAGACAAACTCAACCATACGAACTTTATGGATTGGTTCCGCAATCTTAGGATTGTCCTCAAACTTGAGGATAAGGCGTATGTGTTGGAAGACCCCATTCCCGATCAACCCGACGAGGATGATACGGAAGGCATGGCTTATTGGGATAAGTATTGCGCTGATTCGGTGCAAGTCGCTTGCCTAATGCTTGGGACTATGATACCTGAACTCCAAAAGGATTTCGAGCATCATACTGCATACGACATGATCATGCAATTGAAGGAGATGTTCCTTCAACAAGCACGTGTCGAGCACTTCGAAACGGTTCGAGCGCTACATGCATGTCGTATGGATGACTCCCAATCCGTTTCATCTTATGTCCTCAAGATGAAAAGCCTTATTGATCGTGCAAACCGTCTTAATCTCAACATATCTAATGAGCTAGCCACGGATCTTATCCTAAACTCCTTGTCAAAAAGGTTTAACTAATTTGTAATTAATTACAATATGAATGGGATGGATAAGACCATTGGAGAACTACATGGCATGCTTAGGACGACGGAAACTAGCATGGGTAAGAGGGCTTTGTAGTGACCCGAACTTTTCCATGTTTATATATATTAATTGAGATTGATATTTACATGATTAAATGTTTCCAACATGTTAAGTAATCAAACTTGTTAAGACTTGATTAATTGAAATATGTTTCATATAGACAATTGACCACCCAAGTTGACCGGTGATTCACGAACGTTAAAACTTGTAAAAACTATATGATGACATATATATGGATATATATATATAGTTAACATGATACTATGATAAGTAAACATATCATTAAGTATATTAACAATGAACTACATATGTAAAAACAAGACTACTAATGATTTTTAAACGAGACATATATGTAACGATTATCGTTGTAAAGACGTTTAATGTATATATATATCATATTAAGAGATATTCATACATGATAATATCATGATAATATAATAATTTAAAATCTCATTTGATATTATAAACATTGGGTTAACAACATTTAACAAGATCGTTAACCTAAAGGTTTCAAAACAACACTTACATGTAACGACTAACGATGACTTAACGAATCAGTTAAAATGTATATACATGTAGTGTTTTAATATGTATTTATACACTTTTGGAAGACTTCAATACACTTATCAAAATACTTCTACTTAACAAAAATGCTTACAATTACATCCTCGTTCAGTTTCATCAACAATTCTACTCGTATGCACCCGTATTCGTACTCGTACAATACACAGCTTTTAGATGTATGTACTATTGGTATATACACTCCAATGATCAGCTCTTAGCAGCCCATGTGAGTCACCTAACACATGTGGGAACCATCATTTGGCAACTAGCAAGAAATATCTCATAAAATTACAAAAATATGAGTAATCATTCATGACTTATTTACATGAAAACAAAATTACATATCCTTTATATCTAATCCATACACCAACGACCAAAAACACCTACAAACACTTTCATTCTTCAATTTTCTTCATCTAATTGATCTCTCTCAAGTTCTATCTTCAAGTTCTAAGTGTTCTTCATATATTCTACAAGTTCTAGTTACATAAAATCAAGAATACTTTCAAGTTTGCTAGCTCATTTCCAATCTTGTAAGGTGATCATCCAACCTCAAGAAATCTTTGTTTCTTACAGTAGGTTATCATTCTAATACAAGGTAATAATCATATTCAAACTTTGGTTCAATTTCTATAACTATAACAATCTTATTTCAAGTGATGATCTTACTTGAACTTGTTTTCGTGTCATGATTCTGCTTCAAGAACTTCGAGCCATCCAAGGATCCATTGAAGCTAGATCCATTTTTCTATTTTCCAGTAGGTTTATCCAAGGAACTTAAGGTAGTAATGATGTTCATAACATCATTCGATTCATACATATAAAGCTATCTTATTCGAAGGTTTAAACTTGTAATCACTAGAACATAGTTTAGTTAATTCTAAACTTGTTCGCAAACAAAAGTTAATCCTTCTAACTTGACTTTTAAAATCAACTAAACACATGTTCTATATCTATATTATATTCTAACTTAATGATTTAAAACCTGGAAACACGAAAAACACCGTAAAACCGGATTTAAGCCGTCGTAGTAACACAGCGGGCTGTTTTGGGTTAGTTAATTAAAAACTATGATAAACTTTGATTTAAAAGTTGTTATTCTGAGAAAATGATTGTTATTATGAACATGAAACTATATCCAAAAATTATGGTTAAACTCAAAGTGGAAGTATGTTTTCTAAAATGGTCATCTAGACGTCGTTCTTTCGACTGAAATGACTACCTTTACAAAAACGACTTGTAACTTATTTTTCCGACTATAAACCTATACTTTTTCTGTTTAGATTCATAAAATAGAGTTCAATATGAAACCATAGCAATTTGATTCACTCAAAACGGATTTAAAATGAAGAAGTTATGGGTAAAACAAGATTGGATAATTTTTCTCATTTTAGCTACGTGAAAATTGGTAACAAATCTATTCCAACCATAACTTAATCAACTTGTATTATATATTATGTAATCTTGAGATACCATAGACACGTATACAATGTTTCGACCTATCATGTCGACACATCTATATATATTTCGGAACAACCATAGACACTCTATATGTGAATGTTGGAGTTAGCTATACAGGGTTGAGGTTGATTCCAAAATATATATAGTTTGAGTTGTGATCAATACTGAGATACGTATACTCTGGGTCGTGGATTGATTCAAGATAATATTTATCGATTTATTTCTGTACATCTAACTGTGGACAACTAGTTGTAGGTTACTAACGAGGACAGCTGACTTAATAAACTTAAAACATCAAAATATATTAAAAGTGTTGTAAATATATTTTGAACATACTTTGATATATATGTATATATTGTTATAGGTTCGTGAATCAACCAGTGGCCAAGTCTTACTTCCCGACGAAGTAAAAATCTGTGAAAGTGAGTTATAGTCCCACTTTTAAAATCTAATATTTTTGGGATGAGAATACATGCAGGTTTTATAAATGATTTACAAAATAGACACAAGTACGTGAAACTACATTCTATGGTTGAATTATCGAAATCGAATATGCCCCTTTTTATTAAGTCTGGTAATCTAAGAATTAGGGAACAGACACCCTAATTGACGCGAATCCTAAAGATAGATCTATTGGGCCTAACAAACCCCATCCAAAGTACCGGATGCTTTAGTACTTCGAAATTTATATCATATCCGAAGGGTGTCCCGGAATGATGGGGATATTCTTAAATATGCATCTTGTTAATGTCGGTTACCAGGTGTTCACCATATGAATGATTTTTATCTCTATGTATGGGATGTATATTGAAATATGAAATCTTGTGGTCTATTATTATGATTTGATATATATAGGTTAAACCTATAACTCACCAACATTTTTGTTGACGTTTTAAGCATGTTTATTCTCAGGTGATTATTAAGAGCTTCCGCTATCGCATACTTAAATAAGGACGAGATTTGGAGTCCATGCTTGTATGATATTGTGTAAAAACTGCATTCAAGAAACTTATTTTGTTGTAACATATTTGTATTGTAAACCATTATGTAATGGTCGTGTGTAAACAGGATATTTTAGATTATCATTATTTGATAATCTACGTAAAGCTTTTTAAACCTTTATTGATGAAATAAAGGTTATGGTTTGTTTTAAAATGAATGCAGTCTTTGAAAAACGTCTCATATAGAGGTCAAAACCTCGCAACGAAATCAATTAATATGGAACGTTTTTAATCAATAAGAACGGGACATTTCAGGCTTCACCCGTGCTAATGATCAATGATGGTGGGTCCAAAGGTGATAACACCTCTAAGCCTAAGGTGGCTAAGAGGAAAGGACCCGCCCATCAAGGCAAGGGAAAGGGGAAGATGGTTACCCCAACCAAAAACAAGAACAAGAAGCAAAAGGTTGCCGGACAAGCAAACCCCAAGGAAGACCCGTGATTCGGTTGCGGTGAAATGGGTCACTGGAAACGCAACTGCCCGGTCCACCTTAAGGAGTTGAAGGAAAAGAGGGATGCGGGGCAATCCTCAGGTAATATATATATGGTATATATAGAGCTAAGTATTACTTCTTCTAATACATGGGTATTAGACACTGGATGTGGAACTCACATTTGCAATTCTTTGCAGGGGTTCAAAAGAAGTAGCAAGCAAGCGGGAACATCAAGTCTCTTTATGGGTAATGGAGCCAAAGTGCAAGTGAAGGCTCAAGGATACTTTGTATTAAAGCTTCCAAGTGGTTTGGAACTTATTTTGAACAATGTTTTGTATGCACCGGATTTATGTCAAAACATTATTTCAGTTTCCCGTTTAAAACAATGTGGTTTTTATCTTAATTTTGTTAATGATGATATCCACGTTTATTTAGATAATGTATTCTATTTTAAGGCTTCGCCTTCAAATGGAATTTATGAATTGGTTCATGATGATACATCATCTAGTAGCTCAATATACCATACTAGCACCAAGAAACTCAAAAGGGATTTGAGTGATTCCTACTTATGGCATTGTAGCCTTGGTCACATAAACAAGAACCGAATGCATACACTTCAAAAGAATGGACTTTTGAAATCAAATGAGATGGACTCGTTTGATGTGTGTGAATCTTGTTTACAAGGCAAAATGACTAAATCACCTTTCAAAGGGACCTATGAAAGGGCTAAAGATTTATTGGGATTAATACATTCAGATGTATGTGGACCCTTTAAACCCATGACTAGGAATGATGAAAGATAATTTGTTACTTTCATTGATGACTTTAGTCGTTTCGGATATGTCTACTTATTAAGACATAAGGATGAAACTTTTGAAGCATTCAAAGAATATCAAAACGAAGTACAAAATCAACTCAACAAGACAATCAAGGTACTTTGTACCGATAGAGGAGGTGAATACCTAAGCGATGCTTTCCAAGATCATCTTAGGAGTTGTGGGATTATCTCACAACTTACTCCACCAGGAACACCCCAACTTAATGGGGTTTTCGAAAGGAGGAACCGAACCCTAATGGATATGGTTCGATCTATGATGGCAAGAAGCTCGTTACCTCTATCATTTTGGGGTTATTGTCTAAGCTCCGTGGCTCGTATTTTAATTATGGCCCCAACCAAGAAAGTGGAACGAACTCCTCACGAGATGTGGTTTGGAAAACCTCCTTCTGTATCATACTTGAAAGTGTGGGGATGTGAAGCTTATCCTAAGCACTATGATGCTAATAAGTTGCATGCTCGATCCACGAAGTGTATCTTTATAGGATATCCCAAGGATGATATGAGATACTATTTCTATGATCCGACCGAGCAAAATGTATTTGTTGCTCGAAAGGCAGAATTCCTTGAAACTAAGTTCCTAATGGAAGGTAATAATGAAAGGAAGATAGATTTTGAAGAGTTTCAAGATCAAGTAAATGATACACAATTGGTTGACACTAGCACTCAACATAAAAATGTTGAGAATGATCAAGTGGTTGATTAAAGTATACAAGACGTTCGAAGATCTAGTAGGATTAGTAATCCTCCCGAGAGATATGGGTTTCTCATGGATGGTTGCTATGTGGTTGATTTGGATGAAACCACAAACTACAAAGATGCTTTATCAAGGATTGATAAAGACAAATGGCAGGAAGCGATGAACGCCGAGATGCAATCCATATATGACAATCAAGTTTGGGAACTTTTTGCGCAACCTCCTAGCTCTAGGCTAGTTGATTGCAAATGGATTTTCAAGAAGAAAACCGACATACATGGAAACTTGGATACATACAAAGCTAGACTTGTAGCAAAAGGTTTCACTCAAACTCAAGGGGTTGACTATGATGAAACTTTCTCGCCTGTGGCAATGCTAAAGTCTATTAGGATATTATTTGCCATTGCTGCTCATTATGACTATGAAATATGGCAAATGAATGTCAAAACTGCCTTCCTAAATGGATATCTTGAGGAAGATGTCTATATGGTACAGCCCGAAGGTTTTGTTGATCCGAAATATCCTAAAAAGGTATGCAAGTTAAAGAAATCAATCTACGGATTGAAACAAGCATCTAGAATGTGGAATCATCGTTTTAATGAGGAGGCAAAGAAATTTGGCTTCATTAAAAATGGTGATGAAGCTTGTGTATACAAGAAGGCTAGTGGGAGCACCATCATGTTCCTCGTACTATACGTAGATGATATATTGTTATTTGGGAATGATATTCCTACGATACAAGGTGTTAAGACTTGGCTAAGTAAGTGCTTCTCCATTAAAGATCTTGGAGAAGCACAATATGTTTTGGGGATTGGGATCTATAGAGATAGATCCAAGAAATTGATAGGTTTAAATCAAAGTGCATACATTGAAAAGGTCTTGAAAAGGTTCAAGATGGAGAACTCAAAGAAAGGTTTGGTACCTATTCAAAGAGGGACGATTCTCAGTTCATCTCAGTGTCCTACCACGAAAGATGAACAAGAGAGAATGAAGAATGTCCCATACGCATCTGCTATTGGGTCAATCATGTATGCAATGATATGCACTAGACCGGATGTGTCATGCGCTCTGAGCTTGACAAGTAGATACCAGAATAACCCAGGGAACAGTCATTGGATTGCTGATAAAAGTATATTGAAATACCTTAGGAGGACTAAGGATATGTTTCAGATATATGGGTCTGGTGAGGAGGAACTCACAGTAAAAGGTTACGTGGACGCGAGTTTCCAAACTGATCGAGATGATTCTCGATCACAATCCGGTTATGTCTTCATGCTAAATGGAGGTGCGGTCTCTTGGAAGAGTTCAAAACAGGATGTTGTTGCATTATCCACTACAGAGTCGGAGTACATTGCCGCTTCATTGGCAGTTCAGGAAGCTGCATGGATGAAGAAATTCATAGACGACTTAGGAGTGGTCCCTTCCATTCAGGACCCTCTTGAGATATTTTGTGACAATGAGGGTGCGATTGTTCAAATCAAGGAACCTCGTGCTTACCAAAAGACACGTCACATTGAGCGGAGATTCAACTACATAAGGGATGAAGTTGAAAAAGGAAAGATATGTATTCGCAAAGTTCACACAAATCTTAATATAGCGGATCCACTCACGAAGCTCTTATATAATACTAAACATGAGAGGCATGTTTGTGCATTAGGGCTTCGATATTCTAGTGATTGGATATGATCTGTTTTATGTATTGTAACGAAACGAATTAGTTCAAACTCATTAATAAAATTATGGTATTAATTTATTAAATTTGAGTCATGTTCCTATTTTGCATATTTTATCCATGAATAAATAATTATTCTAAAATTCCGTAGTTGATCACATTTGTGGGAACAAGTGTGAGGTCTAGACTATTATGAACTTGGATTGGTTAACATTCAAATGGTGAATGTAGGGCAAGGTTGCAACCAAGGTTCATAGATATTTGTAGGACACAAATATTGGAAGACCCGCTCTCAAGATTTGCTGTATGGAGCCTTTGTGGTTGATCACATGTAATCTTGAGTAAAGGAGAATATCATTGCATCCTCTGACCTGAGATACATATTGGGTTCAGATATTCACCGAATATCGTGCCTTGATTCTTTCCTTCGCTATTCTGAAAATGGTAGCTCATAAGGAAGAGCTCAGGTATAATACAAGGTGTGTATCTAGGACGTATGTAGTCAAGATGGAATTTGTCCCTCTTATTCATTGAGAGTCAGATGTCTAAGGCCTGATAAAGTTAAATCTAAAAGAGAGTGATCACTCTGTGTCTCTTGGATTTGACATGACATCTAGGACAAAAGGATATATTGAAAGATTCACCTAATCATATTCGAGATGGGAACTCGAAAGGGATGATGTTATTGAATGGCACCAAGTCATAACATATTGGGGGTGATGGACGGTCGTTAGGTGGTATCCGTCACTTGCATTAATTCCTTATGTTTCTCGTGCAAGTGGGAGATTGAAGGTATTTCATATGTCCGAGAGACAAATAAATTAATGTGGCCAATATATTATGATCCAAGTCGGGTCATACCCAATAACAAGCCATCAACACCTTTTATGTATTTATTTTAACGATTGGATCTTTAAAATTAATACTCGACACGTGAACTTTAGAAATTAGTTTTCTAAAGATAAAATGCTTGAAATAATTATTTGGATAATTATAAGAACAAGTTTAATTATTCATATGATTAAACTTTTATGTGTGTTACAATTTTATAAGTGGTTTATAAAATTAAACAATGTGCATGTAACAAAAGGTAACTAGCAAGCCTTTTATATAAAAGTTGAAGAAAAATAAAAAAAAAAGGGAAAAGGGGGTGGCGGTTTTCGGGTTCCAAGAAACCCACCCATGCTTACTTAATTACTTGTATTTACACTCTAAGTGGTGGCATGCTTACACACTTACACACAAACATAATTAACTAGCATTTTTGAAAAGTAAAAACTCTCTCCATCCATCCATCTTGGCCGAAATTTTGAGAGGAAGAAAAGGGTTCTTCATTTGTTTTTTTTTACTTACATTTTGGTGTCTAAATCCTAACCATATCAAGTGGTGTTGGTTGATAAAGGGCTTGTGGGTATTTCAAGCTTGAGACTTCAAGTTAGAAGTTGCTAGTTCATCATCTTCATCATCATCTTCATCATCTTGTAACCTCCTAACTTGGAGTAGGTACATCCTTTTACTAGCACTCTTATGTTTGTAAGTATATTTCTAGACTTGATCTATTTTGGAATTCATGTTTAAAAGGTTAAACTCATATTGATTTGTTTATGTAAAATTGCTTCCGCTTCACTTTTAAAATCGGGTTTTGACATGCATGTTAATATAACTTGTTAATATGATGAATTCCAACAAAAATAGCGCATGTATTCTCAGTCCCAAAAATGTAAAGAGTAAAAGGGAATCAAATGAACTCATAATACTGTATTTCATAATAAAAATACATATGACGTCATTGAACAAGTGTAGGGTTGGCCTCGGATTCACGAACCTATATCATTTATATGTATATTAATACACATAATTGAAATCGAACAAATTTATATAATAATGATATTAATATTTATAGTGATATCTATAATAATAATAATAATAATAATAATAATAATAATAATAATCATAATAATAATAATAATAATAATAATAATAATAATAATAATAATAATAATAATAATAATAATAATCATAATAATAATAATAATAATAATAATAATAATAATAATAATAATAATAATAATAATAATAATAATAATAATAATACTTATGTTATTAATGATAATGCTAATAATAATAATAATAGTTATAGATATAATAATGATAATAATAATAATAATAATAATAATAATAATAATAATAATAATAATAATAATAATAATAATAATAATAATAATAATAATAATAATAATAATAATAATGAAATAATAATAATAAAAATAAAGATAACTACCTCAAAGAATTGGCCTAAAAATAATGTCCATGGCCGGGCTCGAACCCTCGACCTCTCGCTAACCAACACAACCCCTAACCAATCTGCCATTTATGAATTTTCTGATGTATTTTGTATTCGTATTTATTTTAACCCGTTTTCTATTTCCTTCTTCTTCTTCATCATAAACTCAAACCAAATCATTTAAATTTTCCATTGTCATTTTTATCTTTATCAACCCTAATTATCATCCTAATCTAATCACCATTGTGATCATCATAAACCCATATCCTTTATGTATCACGATATCAATTATCCTTAGTTCGAACTCTCATCCTTATCATCATTCGTACATAACATCATGTACATAAAATCATAATTATTATCATCCTAAAGTTATAACATCCATCATCATCATCATCTTATGTTCTATCCACCATCACATATTAGTTATCGTGCTTTTACATCATCATCATCACATCTTAAGTTTCTAATCTGACAAGGAAACTGGTAATTGAATTGAAGCTGTAACAGATTCGATGCAAGCCTCTAATACAAAAGAAACCCAACTATAATCAAGCTAAAACACTCAAGATCACTTTTAGCCCTTTCTAACAAGTCCATCTTAAGTCATGGCCCAAGTGTTAACACAAAGATTACGGCCCAAAACAGACAATTTAGGCCGATAGTCTGTTCCAATATAAAATTCTATGATTTTCCTTTGATACAAGTTGAGCGATAAATTAGTGGAGTGGTGGTTGGTGGAAAAGAAAAAAAATATCTAACATCCCTTTAAAAGGAAACTGGTCGGCCATGAGTGTCTAATTTTGGTTCCACTAATAATTGATCAATCACTTTATCATTGATAAAATGGAGAGTTGAAACAGAAACTGCAGCAGATTCATGAAAAATAAGAGAGAGAGAATAGAGATAGAGAGGTTCAAGGTGGCGAGCTATGGTGAAGATCGTGAAGAGGTAATCATGGTGATTGTTAGAGTGGTGAAGGTGGTGTGTAAATGGGTTGAGGGTGGTGGTTTTTCGGTGACAAAACCCAACAGTAGTCGTAGGAACAATAACAGAAAAATTAAGTGAGTTTTTGTGTTTAATGATGGTGGAAGGTGATTGGAAATGAAGGTGTTTTGTTTGAACCTAACACAGAAAACATAAGTGGTTATATGGGTTTGATCACATGGTTGTTTTGGTTGTGGAACTCGAAGTAGAAACACAATCAGTATGCACGGGTAGTAAATCATAGATTTTTGTGGGTGTGATGATTCTTGGTAACGAAATTGGAGAATGAGATGGTGGGTTGTGGATCATGGGTGAGGGTGGTGCTTGGATTTTCGATAAGAAACAGAAAAAATTGATTAGAAAGTGATGGTTGGTTCGGTTAATAGCAAAATTAATGGCAGTTGAAAAGGTGTACGGGTGTGATGTTTTGGTTTTTGAATACCGAATAGGAAACTTACACAATCTTGAAAGTGGTCATTTAGTGGTTTGAAGGTGATGCTTGGGCAGCTTTAGATCGTAATGGTGGTTGATGAAGAACATAACTGAATTAGTAAACTTGATCGAATAATAGAACGGTGGTGTTAGTGGTGATCGAATATGTAACAAACAACAAGTTCATGATGGTTGATGCTCGAAAATAGTCATGGATGGTTTATAGCTTGGAACCCGAAAACATAAATATGAGGTGGTGCGATGGTCTTGTTGTTGTAGTTGTCGGGTATCAAAATAAATGGGTCCAGTCGATAGTTTCTCAATAAAAGTTTAAGAGTGTTAGTAGTTTGTGAGGTTGATGGTGGTTATCATGGTTCGAGAGTAAGAGATGGTGGTTCTCGGACAAGAGATGAATTTGTTTTAATTAAGTATGATGATGAAAGAACTCAATGGCTCTCCTAATATCAAGTATTAAGTGGTTGTTTATAGTAGAATGAAAATCACAGGATCAATTAATCGTACAAGAAGGAGAAAATAAAATAAATAAAAAGTGATATGTATAGCTAACTGAATTTGGATTCTGTTTGGGATTGATTGAAATTTGTAACAGGCAAAAACAAAATTAATCACAGTTAGATTGTGATATCTAACAAATTGTACGATTTATTTGTTTTTAATTATCCTTAATTAATATTTATAATTAATAATTAATAATTAATTATATTAATAATATTGATATTATAATTAACAATAATAAAAAATACTAATGAAAATAATAATAGTTTAAATACTAAAAAATACTAAAAAATACTAATGACAATTAACCCATGCTAATAAACTAAAATCAACACGTCAAACATCATGATTATAGAAGTTTAAATAAACATAATTCTTTTATTTCATATTTCATCGCACTTTTATTTACTGTCATTTTATTTATCGCACTTTTAATTATCGTACTTTTTAATTATCGCAATTTTATTTATCGTCATTTTATTTATCACACTTTAAATTATTGCACTTTTATTATCGTCATTTAATTTACGCTTTAAATTAAGTCATTTGTATATTTAATCTTTTGCATTAGGTTTTAATTGCGACTTAAGACATAAAATCGACAAACCGGTCATTAAATAGTGAAAACCCCCTTTTATAATAATAATACTACTTATATACACATATATATTTATATACAAATATAGTTTTAAAAATATAGCGTTAAACTTGGCTAGTTCCCTGTGGACGAACCGGACTTACTAAAAACTACACTATTGTACGATTAGGTACACTGCCTATAAGTGTTGTAGCAAGGTTCAGGTATATCCACTCTTTAAATAAATAAATAACTTATGTAAAATTGTATCGTATTTAATAGTATTTCGTAGCAAAAATATAACTATTTCGTACCCCTCTGCTTTAACATCAGTGGTTCTCGGACAAGAGAGGAATTTGTTTTAATTAAGAATGATGATGAAATAACTCAATGGCTCTCCTAATATCAAGTGTTAAGTGGTTGTTTATAGTAGAATGAAAATCACAGGATCAATTAATCGTACAAGAAGGAAAAAATAAAATAAATAAAAAGTGATATGTATAGCTAACTGAATTTGGATTCTGTCTGGGATTGATTGAAATTTGTAACAGGCAAAAACAAAATTAATCACAGTTAGATTTTGATATCTAACTAATTGTACGATTTATTTGTTTTTAATTATCCTTAATTAATATTTATAATTAATAATTAATTATATTAATAATATTGATATTATAATTAACAATAATAAAAAATACTAATGAAAATAATAATAGTATTATCAAATAAAATCAAAATAATGAAAATAATAATAAAAGTAACATTAATAAAATTTATAATTTTTAGTATTAACCACAATTTTTCTACTAATTTTAATAATTAATGATATTAGTAATGATAATAATAATATTGATAATTATAATATAAATTAAATGTATCAAATTTATATCTATATTGTATATAATAACATTCCTAATACTGATATTAATATTAATAGTAATAATAACATTATTAACATAATAACTATATTTTAACTTGTATTTACTTTTAATATATCAATATTACACTTTATCAATTATGTAATGTATAATAATTGTATAAAATATATAATTGAATATATATATATATATATATATATATATATACATATATATATATATATATATATATTCATTGTAATTCTACATTTTATTATTTCTATATTATTTTATTTTACACTATTAATTTTAACAATTACATTATATGGTATTTCATATTATTATATACATATATATATATATATATATATATATATATACATACATATATATTTAAATATATGCATATCTATTTACAATTAATTGTTCGTGAATCGTCGGGAATAGTCGAAGGTCAATTGAATATATCAAACAGTTCAAAAATTTTTAGACTCAACATTTCAGACTTTGCTTATCGTGCCGAAATCAAATAAAGATCAAGTTTAAATTTGGTCGAAAATTTTCGGGTCGTCACAGTACCTACCCGTTAAAGAAATTTCGTCTCGAAATTTGAGTGGGATGGTCATGGATGACAATAAGTATGTTTTCATGACACATACAAGCTAAAAATTAGAGTTTTATCATCATCAAGTAATATAGATAAAACAATTTGATTTTGTGAAGTGTACGAGTGAAGCTATCACAAAAGAGTGAAATGATTAATTGCAGGTTCGTCTTAGCCGGTGACGTAGTCACGATTGATTTTCCGAAAATCAAAGAATCTAGAGGAAATCTTCGTAATAAGATTTAGCTTTTCGATAATTAAGGAAATTAGGATCATCTTTGGTTAAATGCGATGATTTGTCTCGATTGCTCTGTCGGACATTTTACTATAAATACACTCCCTTCGTTTCCTTTATATTTTGGAGTCCCATTCTTTTGTTTTCCTCTTCCCGACTTTAAGTCAAGCGAAGAATGGTTCAGAATTTCATAAGTATGAAGTTCGAATGAACCTGAATAATGTTCTAAGATAGAGTTTGTAATAGCATGATGTTGATTGGTTAATTTACCAGAATTCAAGAGAAGAGATAGAATTATCAAGAAATTAAGTTTTTGATTTATATTAGATAGGATGTAAGAGTCGTGTAACATGGCACCTGATGACGGTATGGTCTGTGAATCATCATGTTTCATTAGAAACTCAGCATGACTTACTGTAATATAATCACGTTGATCAAGTGTCATTATATTATACTAACTCATGCATCAATTTCCAACACTACTTCAAAATCATTCATAATTTAAATTCGAATTTTTTCAGAATTTAGAAACTAAAATAGTTTTCTTTTATGATATATCACAGATAGCGTGGAGAGATAATTAATATCGGACGAGAATATTTATGAAGATATCTTCAGAAATATTGAGGATATTCATAATGAAAGATACGATAATATCTTAGAATTTTAGAATCAAAATGTGATGAAGAAATTCATTCACGATGATTTAGAGCGATTAAGGAGCAAGATATTCGCTAACGATTTCATAAGAATCAGAATCATCAGGATTCTTTATGTACAAGTTTAGTCCTTGTGATTTGTTCAGAGTCTCCTTCATAGTTTGCTCAATCCATTTTTTCAGTACAAATTTTCCATTTAGTGTTTCCAACACTCCATTATTTATCATTAAACTTTTGACTGTTAAGGCAGTCTTCAGTTTTCACTGCTTCCTCAGCTTTTTCAAAGTTCAATGTATTGATACGTAGGATGGGTGCTTTTCAGAATTTTCAGAATGGAAGATCATAATTCTAAGAGGTAAATGTTATATGTATACATATAACTGTTGATGTAGACATGCTGAGAGATTTCAAAATACTGATTGCTGATTCTTGGTAATTGGTACGGCAATTATCGTTACAAAACGTGGATGAGTATATGATAGGGTTTTAATGAACGAATATAATAGTTCTTCGGAGTGACTTAAGTTAATGAGTAATGAAGTTGCTGGTAAGTTTACTGCTAATGTGGTGGAATATAAACAATTCTTCGGTAACGATGATGATGGGGTAATCTTAATAATAAGGTTTATTTGAATGAAAACTTGAAGTTAATTTGCTGGAGCTGTGACAAAATTGGCTAATTTGAAAATGAATTGAAATGTTATTTTCGGTAATAACAATGCCAAAGGAGCTAGCACATATACATGTTAAACGTTTACTCAGGTTCTGAGTGTTTTCAGGTGCATAACTATATGCATCATTCTTTCCTTCCGTAGATGAAGTTGTGGTTGGTTCATCCTCTCGTTTGAGGTGTTTTCAAGAATCATGAAAGGTTTGAACGCAAATTGTAATCGTCAAGATACAAACGAGGTTTAAGATGCAATCAAGTGACAAACTTGAAGAATTGTTTAGTTTCATATGTTATAATCAATATTTTAATTCATTTTAATTGTCCAATGTTGGTAGTCCTCAGTTGATAGTCCACAGTTAACAGTTCAATAATTTATATACAGTTTAATATATTATATTCGAATTAATTAATACGTGTCGTGACCCGTGTACATGTCTCAGACTCGATCATAACTCAAAGTATATATATTATTATAGAATCAACCTCAACCCTGTATAGCTAACTCGATCATTACTGCATATAGAGTGTCTATGGTTGTTCCAAATAATATATATAGATGCGTCGATATGATATGTCAAAACCTTGTATACGTGTCCCGATATTTAAAGCGCGTAAAATAAATAACAGAAATTAAATGACGATAAATAAAATTGCGAGAATATAAATTGCGATAATTAAATTGCGATAAATAAAATGTAATCAGTTAGCTAGGAACAGTTAGAGCACCAGGAGTCCACCATTTTTTTCGGCGTTAAAGCAATTTAACGGTGGGGATGACGGTTGCAACCACTCCCCACCGGCGTTAAACCACCGTTAAAGGTGTTTAACGTCGGCCACCGTGACCTGGGCAACGTTGAGATTTCGAGCCGTTGTGGGTTTGACCGTTGGCAAACGGTCGAATTCCTTTTATTTATTTATTTATTTATATAATTTATATTCTATAAATACTCCCCAATTCTCATCCATTTTTCACACATCTTTCACTCATTTTCTCTACAATTCTATACACTCGCAAATTAAATCTTCAAAAATGTCTAGCAATCAAGGAAATTCCAACTTTCCTAGCCAAATTAATCTGAATTTTTCTAACCGTCGTGGTTCCAACTATCCCGCAAACCATCCAAACCATCCAAATAATCTAAACGATCCCATGAACCCATACTCTAGTCAATGGAATCCGTTTACACCCTTTCACAACGCACCAAACGCGTTTCAAAATTACGCTAATCAAACACAAGTTCCACAAACTCAAGTCCCACAAACCCCGTTGATGAGTCCCAAAGAAATGGAACAATTTTTGGCTTGGAAGTCTAGTCAACAACTTAGAGAATCGAACGCGCAATCGGTTCAAGACGAGGTGGTCCCAACTACAACACCAACGTCTCAACGTGTTCGCGGTAAAGGAAAAGAAAAAATGGTTGATGAAGAACCGACCAAAAACACGAGGGCAAGACAAACCGGAGTCGCGATGAACCCGTGGTCCGAGGGAGATGAGTTACGTTTGGCAAAAGCGTGGGTTCATACATCCGAAGATTCAATCAAAGGAAACGACCAAACCGGTATATATTTATTTTATATTTTTGTGAGTTAAATATGTATATATAAATAAATATATTATATTTATACTTTATATATAAATATACACATATACATACTGTTATGTTTTATATATATATATATATATATATATATATATATATATATATATATATATATATATATATATATATATATTAAATCTATATATATATTAAATTTTTAATTATAAATATCTAAGTGAATTATATATATTATATATTATAATTTTTAATATATAATTTTTAATTATATATATTATACTTATATTATAATTCGTTATATATTTTTGTAGGTGCGTCATTTTGGTATTTGGTTACAGACGAATACAACGTACGAAATCCACCATTTCCTCGATCTAAGGATGCGTTGTCGTCTAAGTGGACGAAAATGAATGGCGAATGTCAAAAGTATAATGGAATTGTTAGTTGTTTGAAAAATGATTGGCGGGCGGAGATAACGACCTAGATTTTCGTGTGCGGTGTGATCAACAATATATCGACGAGAACATGGGAAGGAAGTTTTTTAGTTATCAAGCAAGGAATTTTTTAAAGGACAAGTCAAAGTGGCAAAATCTCGATCCCGTTGTTATCGGTACGAGAAACAAACGACGTGAGCCCGTAGTTATTGAAGATGTTGGTGAGCCCGCAATTAATTTGAACGAAGAAGTTGCAAGTGAAAGTGTTGAAGAAAATCTGAATGCGGGGATGTATGGTCCCGATCAATTGAAACGTCCAAAAGGAAAGCCAAGAAAATCGAGGAAAAAGTCGTCCGAGTCCAACCCTTCATCCGATTCTTCTCGTGAGTCTCTATGTGTATCGGTTAAGGAAAATTTTGAAAAAACAGCCGATCTTAAAAAGAAGTATTGTCAAGATAAGAAACTTGAATTTCGTTTAAGGATTTTAAACATTGCTCCAACCGAAGCCGACATGAAACTAATTTCTGACCTTAAGGAGAAAATTCGACGCGATGCTCATAGGGATTTACAATCAGGATCGGGTGCAAATGATGACGAATCGGAGTAGACGATGGATAATCTAGTAGTTTGTTTTTTATTTCAATAAGTTCAATTTAGTTTTTTATTGTATTGTTTTTAAATTAATGTAATGAATTTTAGTTTTTATTTTATGGTTTTATAATATTTATTTTATATTTAATAAAATATATATTCATTAAAAATAAATAATTAAAATTAAAATTTAATAATTAAATAATGATTTATCACTGAACCATTTCCCCTATTTTGGCCTCAGTGTTAAATCCAGTGTTAAATTTAACACTGAGATTTAACACTGAACGACTCCTTGTGCTCTTAGCTAGGAACAGTTAGAGTGGATTCTTAACAAAATTTTTCATAGTTAATTTGTTTGTTTCTAACAAATTTTATTTTGTCCACTGTTTTCTTCATTATGCCACTTGTTGGATTCTGATAGGTCAAAATCCAAATATGAAATTGAATGAAAATGGTTATTATGCGTTGAACGGATTCGTATCTTTGTAGATGTAAGTAGGATAGTAAAGGAATGTTGAATCAGATTTAAAGAATGTATAGTGTAACTTATTAATGTGAAATCTAAATATTCCTCGGGTATTACCTACCCGTTAAAATATTTTCACCATTAACAGTTTGTAAAAAAAGAATTTTTAATTACAATCCTTATGAAAATATATATACATATATATTTTCTTCAGATGTAATCATGGATTTAATGAGTTAATATAATATTAATCTCATTTGATTTACCGTTAGAACAAGAGTATATAATATCTAAAATATTAGAGATTATATAATCGCCATGTCGAACGAAGATAAATGATGTAGAACGATACGTAGAACGATGATTATACTCGAGGTACAGAATGAGATGTTGAGGCATGGATTGTTGGTGGTACGGGTGCTGTTACTAATGGTACTGTTGGTGCCGGTGATGTTGCCGAAGCTGGTATGTTTTGCACCATATTTTCCAAGGCTACCACTCGTGCGCTAAACTCGTTAACTTATTACTCCAGGATGATTGTCGGTAGGAACGAGTGAATGAATAAGGTTTAGATTCTGAGATAGTATATGTGACGACCCGAAAATTTCCGACCAAATTTAAACTTAATCTTTATATGTTTCCGACACGATAAGCAGAGTCTGTAATGTTGAAATCTTAAAAACTTTGAACTGTGTTTAATATATTCATTTGACCTTCGACTGCTCTCGACGATTCACGAACAATTAATTTTAAATAGATATGTGTGTATGTATATATAAATAATAATTCGAAATATAATTTGAAGTATTATATGTTGTTGTTATTAAAAATTTATAAAATAAAAATAGGATATTATAATAATTATTATTTAAAATATATCTCTATATATAAATAAAGTATATTAAAAATAAATATTAAATGATTGTAATACTCATTTGATGTTTCGATTGATATTAAGCAAGTTAAATTCAAACTTATGTAATTTTAAAATAAACGGTGATCCGAAAATGGGTTTTATAAATTATAGGCTTATTAAAAATGTATTTAGGAGCTATTTATTAAATTTTAAAATTTTTTATATTTTACTTGGGGTTGGGAGTGAATAATTAATGTAATTTTTATTTAATAGTTAATGATCAAATTTAATACCATAATGACTAAAATAAATAAATATAATTACTGTAAAAATTTAGGATTTTTTTTTGAAGTCTTTTGTCCGCCACTGATTATGAACGGGGTACAAATTTTAGTCCGTGAATAAAATAGTAAACGACGGCTAACAATTCACACATTTTAAATTTTAAATTATATTATTATTATTATTATTATTATTATTATTATTATTATTATTATTATTATTATTATTATTATTATTATTATTATTATTATTATTATTATTCTGATTTGAGCTTACAAGATATTTATAACTCTAGATATATATATATATATATATATATATATATTTATATATATATATATATATACATATATATATATATACATATATATATATATATATATATATATATATATATATATATATATATACATATATATATATATATATATACATATATATATATATATATACATATATATATATATATATATACATATATATATATATATACATATATATATATATATATACATATATATATATATATATATATATATATATATATATATATATATATATATATGTAACATACACATACATACACTCTACCATCGACACATATATCCATTTGTTTGCATAAGTCTTGCTTTCTGTCTAATCACCTTTCAACCTTGCTTTTCTTTCTCCAACAAACAATTTGGAGATATATGTTGCTCACTGTGTACGTACGATTAAAATAACAAACTCATTTTTTCCCACTAGCTTAATCATCCGTCAATTATTAATTGTGAACATGGATTACTGTTTCTGATTGATTACTATATATCAATTTATCAATATCTTTATCTATCTATTATATATTCATGATGCGTACATTTACATATGCATAACCTCCTTTATGTATTATATATGCATTTATAATCAACTATCTATCTATCACACTTCTATTTTTATTAAGAATCCAACACCATCATCATCCTAAGCTAATGTTGTGTTTTTATTTTTATGTTGAGAAAGACCAACACAAACCCATCACCTTGGTGACTTTATGCCCGATCGACTCAACCAAATCCTCATCACCTTGGTCACAATGTTAACCATCAACCAACCATTTATTTCTGTTGCAACTCGCCATCACCACCACAAGTCACCATGGAGCAACCATTGTTGCTAATTGTTTCCTGCCCGAAAACCATCACCACCCATCTACTACTTTTAAAAACCGTCCATGAGACCTACAACAAAACCTGCTAATGTTTTTATCCATTATACTTCGATTACCATATCATTACACCCATCATCATTACTACTACAGCAGTATCTTTTTGCTGTTTTAAACCAACAAAACCACCACCACACCATCGAACTTATTTTCTATTTTCTATCCCATTCACGATCAACGAACACCTTCATTAAACATCACCATTAACTGTTTTAATTTGCTACTATTGCAGCTGTAAACCGAAACCCAAACACCACAACCATCTGTTTTTCTATTTTCAAAACCATCCAAACGAAACCCACTAAACCTGCAAGTAATCGTTTCTGTTTCTAACCACCCTTCTCTTCCTCTATTCTCTCTCTCTCCCCTCTCTCTCTCTCCTATTTTTCTTCATGAACCCACATCAAACGTATTATTACATTTATTTTTCAAACCCTGCAACCACCATTATTCCTTAATCGAAATCACAATCTGAAAATCTCTTCGCTATATACTACCGTTGTACGCATCTTTTTTTTTAATGAGATTAATGATGGCGATCACAATGATGTAAGATGATGATAATGATTACGGTATTATGATACCTATGATGATGAGATGAGCTATAAAGGAGATAAGACAATGACTATTTCTGATTCCTGTTATAAAATCTAAACGTAAACAACTTGGACCATTGAAATTCGTTTGGCCTATTAAAGGGCTGGGTTAATTTGGGCTGTCAAGTTTCTGTTTGGGCCGTACTCTTTGGAATGTTGTTGGGTCAAGACCCCGCCTATGTGCTATACGATTGATGCCCTACTCGCTGTTATATATTTTTTGTTTGATCTAGCAATCGAAATGATGATGATAATGATATTATGATAATAATAGTGATTATGATTTATAATAGATGATGAATAAGATGTGATTATGATAATGATATATGGTAAACGATGAAATTAAGAATGATGGTGATGATGAAGAAGTATATAGATGATGATGATTTTGGAAATGAAGGATGATGATGATTATAACCGTTATTATGAGATGATGATGTGGTGATGGACAGATTAAACAATGATGGTTTGATTAGGATTTGAACCTTTGGTTGATGTAATTGAAGAAGAAGAGGAAACAGAAACATAGGATATATAGATATTAGATTAATATTAATACAGAAAAATCAACACAGCAGAGAGGTTAAGAGATGGTATGAGTGAACGGGAGGTCGCGGGTTCGAACCCTGGCATGGTCAGCTATAGATTTTTTTTCTGTTGGAACTCTTTGTGTGGTAATTTCCCCAATATTTTATTATTTTTATTATTATTATTATTATTATTATTATTATTATTATTATTATTATTATTATTATTATTATTATTATTATTATTATTATTATTATTATTATTATCATCATCATTATCATTATTATTATTATTAATCTGATTACTATTATTATTGTATTGTTAATAGTATTAAAAGTATTATTATTGTTTTTTCATTATTACTAATATAAGTAAATAAATATTTTGTACATAAAACATACTTACTACATATAATACAATTATACTAATAATCCATATAACTATATATACATCATATTAACATTTCTTATATAAAAACCTACATACAACAAATTAAGTATTTTTAAATATAAATATATATAGATATTAATATAGCTATATTATCACTTTAGATACATATACAAAATAAATATATAAAACATATAATCTAAAATATAAAATAAAGTATATGTTTCTAAACGGAACCTAGTATAAATCTTATATAGTTACAAAATATATATATAAATAATATATATTAATAAACGAAATTATGATATTTCTATTATATGTTTTAATAGAAATACAATTGATATAGGTTCGTGAATCCGAGGCCAACTCTGCACTTGTTCAATGTCGTCATATGTATTTTTACTACAAAATACAGTATCGTGAGTTTCATTACTCCCTTTTTAAATGTTTTTGCAATATATATTTTTGGGACCGAGAATACATGCGCTTTTATAAATGTTTTACGAAATAGACACAAGTAATCGAAACTACATTATATGGTTGAATGATCGAAGCCGAATATGCCCCTTTTTGCTTGGTAGCCTAAGAATTAGGGAACATCACTAATTTTGAGAATCAGTGTACGCCTAATTGACGCGAATCCTAAAGATAGATCTATTGGGCTCAACGAACCCTATCCAAAGTACCGAATGCTTTAGTACTTCGAATTCGTTTTTATCATGTCCGAAGGATTTCCCGGAATGATAGGGGATATTCTTATATGCATCTTGTTAATGTCGGTTACCAGGTGTTCAATCCATATGAATGATTTTTGTCTCTATGCATGGGACGTATATTTATGAGAAATAGAAATAAAATTCTTGTGGTCTATTAAAATGATGCAAATGAATGATTATGTTAAACTAATGAACTCACCAACCTTTTGGTTGACACTTTAAAGCATGTTTATTCTCAGGTACGAAAGAAATCTTCCGCTGTGCATTTAGTCAATTTAAAGATATTACTTGGAGTCATTCATGGCATATAGAAGTCAGTACCTCGCAATGGAACCAAATGTTGGAGATTTCGTCCAGGTGGATTAGGACGGGTCTTTACAGGTGGTATCAGAGCGGTGGTCTTAGCGAACCAGGTCTTGCATTAGTGTGTCTAACTGATAGTTGTTTAGATGCATTAGTGGGTCTGAACTTCGACCGTGTCTGCATGTCAAAAGTTTTGCTTATCATTTAGTGTCGAAAATTATTTGCTTATCATCCTTAAAGTCTAGATATGTCTTACTGCCTCTATTGCATAGACAGTGTATAGATAAATTCATATCTTAGCATATCTGTTATTGTTACCTTTGCCTGACAGCTTCCGTAGATTCCTCCGAAACTTATGGAATTTTAGTATTATATATGCATATGTAAATTATGTATTGTAGGGTACTAATCAACATCCTATAACCTATTTCTTATAGAAAATCCTTCATCTGATCGTACGAGATGAATCCCTCAACCAGTTCGAGTCCCTCAGATTCCGACAGCTATTCCGATATGGATTTCCACTCGAACTCCGAAAGCAGTGTAACCGGAATGGAGCAACCAATCAACCATCCCCAATTCATCTGATGGGTTCATAGTCGACTTAATCAATGGAGACGTGAAGAAGGCGATCCTTTTCACCAACCGAATTTACCTCTTCACGATGAACCTAA
This sequence comes from Rutidosis leptorrhynchoides, assembly GCF_046630445.1. Lineage (NCBI taxonomy): Eukaryota > Viridiplantae > Streptophyta > Magnoliopsida > Asterales > Asteraceae > Rutidosis > Rutidosis leptorrhynchoides. The sequence goes on along the minus strand of NC_092339.1, from coordinate 333,530,282 downwards.
AGCACTTATCGGCGAACCTATCCGAAACACCATTTTCAGCCTCATTTTTAGGGTAACTCGTCATGATTATATTCTATCCACAATTCTAAGCCTTATTCATCCGCTCGTTCCAACCGACAATCATCCTGGAATAATGGAAGAAGTCAACAAGCTTCGCGCTAGAGTAACCAATTTGGAAAACATGGTGCAAAACATACCAACTTCAGCAACAGCACCGGCAACACCAGTACCACCAACAACCCAAGTTTCAACATCACACGCCTCAACATCTCATTCTGTACCTCAAGTATAATCATCGTTCTACATAACGTTCTACATCATTTATCTTCGTTCGACATGGCGATTATGTAATCTCTAATGATTTAGAGATTATATATTCTTGTTCTAACGGTGAATCAAATGAGTCTAATATCGTATTGACTCATAAAAATCCATGATTACATCTGAAGAAAATATATATGTATATATGTTTTCATAAAGATTGTAATTAAAAATTCTTTTGTACAAACTGATTATGGTGAAAATATTTTAACGGGTAGGTAATACCTGAGAAATATTTAGATTTCACATTAATAAGTTACACTGTACATTCTTCGAATCTGATTCAACGTTCATTTACTATCCTACTTACATTATCAGATATACGAATCCGTTCACCACAGAATAACCATTTTCATTCAATTTCATATTTGGATTTTGACTTATCAGAATCCAACAAGTGGCATAATGAAGAAAACATTGAACAAAATAAAATTTGCTAGAAACAAAAAAATTAACTATGATAAATTTTGTTATGAATCCACGCTAACTATTTCCAGCTAACTGTTCCTAGCTAACTGATTACATTTTATTTATCGTAATTTATTTATCGCAATTTAAATTCTCGCAATTTTATTTATTGTCATTTAATTTATGTTATTTAATTTACGCACTTTAAATATCGGGACACGTATACAAGGTTTTGACATATCATATCGACGCATCTATATATATTATTTGAAATAACCATAGACACTCTATATGCAGTAATGATAGAGTTAGCTATATAGGGTTGAGGTTGATTCTACAATAATATATATACTTTGAGTTGTGATCGAGTCTGAGACATGTATACAATGGGTCACGATACGTATTAATTAATTCGAATATTATATATTAAACTATATATAAATTATTGAACTGTTAACTGAGGACTATCGACTGTGGACTAATAACATTGGATAATTAAAGTGAATTAAAATATTGATTATAACATATGAAACTAAACATTTCTTCAAGTTTGCCACTTGATTTCATCTTAAACCTCATTTATATCTTGACGATTACAATCTGCGTTCAAACCTCTCATGATTCCTGAAAACACTTCAATCTAGAGGATGAACCAACCGCACTTCATCTACGGAAGAAAAGAATGATGCATATAGTTATGCACCAGAAAACACTCAGAACCTGAGTAAGCGTTTAAAACGTATCTGTGTTAGCTCCTTTAGCATTGTTATTACCGAAAATAACTTTGCAATTTCTTTTCAAATTAGCCAATTTTGTCACAGCTTCAGCAAATCAACTTCAAATTCCATTCAAATTAGCCTTATTATAACCTCGATATATAAGTTTTCCTGTCGTCATCGTTACCGGGGAACCGTTTATATTTCACCACATTAGCAGTAAACTTACCAGCAACTTCAATGAATTTGGATTTTCTGAAAAATCATTATATTCATTGAAACTCCATTGTGTATTCATCTATACCCTGTAACAATAATTTCTATATCAATTACCGAGAATCAGCAATCAGTATTTTGAATCTCGTAGCATTTCTACATCAATAGTTATATGTATACATATAACAATTATCTCCTATAATTACGACCTTCAATTCTGAAATTTTGAAAAGCACCCAGCCTACGAATCAATACATTGAACTTTGAAAAATCTAAATGAAGCAGCAGAAACTGTGGGCAACCGTAAATGACCTTAATCATCAGAAGTTTGATGATAAAGAATAGTATGTTGGAAAAGCTCAGAAAAGTTGGAACTGGAAAATGGATTGAGCTAACCACGAAGGAGACCAAGGACAAATACAAAGACCATACCCTATATTTAAAGAATCCAGGTAATTCTGGATCCGTTGAAATCTTTAGAGAATATCTTGCTCAGAAGTCATGTTAAAATCTTGCGAAAAATTTTTCTTAATCAAACTTCGAACTTGGAAATTCCAAAATATCATCATAAATATCTTCGATATTTCTGAGGATATTTTCATAAATATTCTCGTCCGAAATTATATACCTCTTCGTGCTTTCTGTGTTTCATTATATTGGAAACTTCTGTAAAATTTAAGTTTAATTTATAAATGAATTCTAAAGAAATGTAAAAAAATTGATGCATGAATTAGTATAATATAATGACACTTGATCAACGTGATTATATTACAGTAAGTCATGCTGAGTTTCTAATGGTACGTAATGATTCACAGACTATAACGTCATCATGTGCCATGTTACACGACTCTTACATTCTATCTAATTTATAAACACATCAAGAACATATTTTCTTGATAGCTCTATCTTTCTCTTGAATTCTGGTAAGTTAACCAATCAAGATCGTGCTATTACAATCTCACTCTTAGAACATTAGTCATGTTCATTCCGAATTTCAAATCTATGAATTCTGGACCATTATTCGCTTGACTTAAAGTCGGAAAGAGAAAACAAAAGTATGGAACTCCAAAATATAAAGGAGAACATAAAGCTCGATAACAACACATAAATTACAAACCGTGTATATCAATGTTTATCGCAACATAAAGACACGGGAGAATTAAAAACACTATAACCCCAAGGGCGAAGTAGAAGAAAACAGATTCCTCCGGTGGAAGTTGGAAAAGGAGAATGATTGTTGCGATAGTAAGAATAAGGACAAGGATCAGAATTGGATTAAGCATTTTCACATTCTTTTGAATTTGGGAATTGAGTATAAGAGTGGTAAAATTAATGGGACGGAAGAAATTCATTTATAGTGAAATATCCGACAAAGCGATCGAAATAGATTATTGCATTTAACCAGAGAGGATTCTAATTTCTTTGATTACCGAAGAACAAAGTCTTATTACGAAAATTTTCTCTAAATTCTTTGAATTTCGGAAATCCACCATGACTACGTCAAAATTTAACATCTCTATCTCAATCTTTTGTGACAGCGTCACTCGTACGCTCCGCATAATCGAATTGTTTTATCTATATTAATCAATAATGATAAAAATCTATTTATCAACTCATATTCGTCATGAAAACATTTTTATTGTTAGCCATGACCACCTCACTCAAATTTCAGGATGAAATTTCTTTAACGGGTAGGTACTGTGACGACCCAGAAATTTCCGACTAAATTTAAACTTAATCTTTATATGTTTTCGACACGATAAGTAGAGTCTGTAATGTTGAAATCTTAAAAACTTTGAACTGTGTTTAATATATTCATTTGACCTTCGAATGCTCTCGACGATTCACGAACAATTAATTTTAAATAGATATGTGTGTATGTATATATAAACAATAATTCGAAATATAATTTGAAGTATTATATGTTGTTGTTATTAAAAATTTATAAAATAAAAATAGGATATTATAATAATTAATATTTAAAATATATCTCTATATATAAATAAAGTATACTAAAAATAAATATTAAATGATTGTAATACTCGTTTGATGTTTCGATTGATATTAAGCAAGTTAAATTCAAACTTATGTAATTTTAAAATACACGGTGATCCGAAAATGGGTTTTATAAATTATAGGCTTAGTAAAAATGTATTTAGGAGCTATTTATTAAATTTTAAAACCTTTTATATTTTACTTGGGGTTGGGAGTGAATAATTAATGTAATTTTTATTTAATAGTTAATGATCGAATTTAATACCATAATGACTAAAATAAATAAATATAATTACTGTAAAAATTTAGGATTTTTTTCGAAGACTTTTGTCCGCCACTGATTATGAACGGGGTACAAATTTCAGTCCGTGAATGAATTAGTAAATGATGGCTAACAATTCACACGTTTTAAATTTTAAATTATATTATAATAATAATTATTATTATTCTGATTTGAGCTTACAAGATATTTATAACTCTAGATATATATATGTAACATACACATACATACACTCTACCATCGACACATATATCCATTTGTTTGCATAAGTCTTGCTTTCTGTCTAATCACCTTTCCACCTTGCTTTTCTTTCTCCAACAAACAATTTGGAGATATATGTTGCTCACTGTGTACGTACGATTAAAATAACAAACTCATTTTTTTCTACTAGCTTAATACATCCATCAATTATTAATTGAGAACATGGATTACTGTTTCTGATTGATTACTATATATCAATTTATCAATATCTTTATCTATCTGTTATATATTCATGATGCATACATTTACATATGCATAACCTCCTTTATGTATTATATATGCATTTATAATCAACTATCTATCTATCACACTTCTATTTTTCTTAAGAATCCAACACCATCATCATCCTAAGCTAATGTTATGTTTTTATTTTTATGTTGAGCAAGACCAACACAAACCCATCACCTTCGTGACTTTATGCCCGATCGACTCAACCAAATCCACACCACCTTGGTCACCATGTTAACCATCAACCAACCATTTATTTCTATTGCAACTCGCCATCACCACCACAAGTCACCATGGAGGAACCATTGTTGCTAATTGTTTCCTGCCCGAAAAACATCACCACCCATCTACTACTTTTAAAAACCGCTCATGAGACCTACAACAAAACCTGCTAATGTTTTTATCCATTATACTTTGATTACCATATCATTACACCCATCATCATTACTGCTACAGCAGTATCTTTTTGCTGTTTTAAACCAACAAAACCACCACCACACCATCGAACTTATTTTCTATTTTCTATCCCATTCACGATCAACGAACACCTTTATCAAACATCACCATTAATTGTTTTAATTGCTACTATTGCAGCTGTAAACCGAAACCCAAACACCACAACCATCTGTTTTTCTGTTTTCAAAACCATCCAAACGAAACCCACTAAACCTGCAACTAATCGTTTCTGTTTCTAACCACCCTTTTATTCCTCTATTCTCTCTCTCTTCTCTCTCTCCTATTTTTCTTCATGAACCCACATCAAACGTATTATTACATTTATTTTTTAAACCCTGCAACCACCATTATTCGTTAATCGAAATCACAATCTGAAAATCTCTTCTCTATATACTACCGTTGTACGCATCTTTTTTTTTTTTATGAGATTGATGATGGCGATCACAATGATGTAAGATGACGATAATGATTACGGTATTATGATACTGATGATGATGAGATGAGCTGTAAAGGAGATAAGACAACGACTATTTCTGATTCCTGTTATAAAATCTAAACGTAAACAACTTGGGCTATTGAAATTCATTTGGACTGTTAAAGGGCTGGGTTAATTTGGGCTGTCAAGTTTCTGTTTGGGCCGTACTCTTTGGAATGTTGTTGGGTCAAGACCCGGCCTATGTGCTGTACGATTGATGCCCTACTCGCTGTTATATATATTTTGTTTGATCTAGCAATCGAAATGATGATGATAATGATATTATGATAATAATAGTGATTATGATTTATGATAGATGATGATTAAGATATGATTATGATAATGATATATGGTAAACGATGAAATTAAGAATGATGGTGATGATGACGCAGTATATAGATGATGATGATTTTGGAAATGAAGGATGATGATGATTATAACCGTTATTATGAGATGATGATGTGGTGATGGATGGATTAAACAATGATGGTTTGATTAGGATTTGAACCTTTGGTTGATGTAATTGAAGAAGAAGAGGAAACAGAAACATAGGATATATAGATATTAGATTAATATTAATACAGAAAAATCAACACAGCAGAGTGGTTAAGAGATGGTATGAGTGAACGGGAGGTCGCGGGTTCGAACCCTGGCATGGTCAGCTATAGATTTTTTTCTGTTGGAACTCTTTGTGAGGTAGTTTCCCCACTATTATTATTATTATTATTATTATTATTATTATTATTATTATTATTATTATTATTATTATTATTATTATTATTATTATTATTATTATTATTATTATTATTATTATTATTATCATCATCATTATCATTATTATCATTATTATTATTATTATTATTAATCTGATTACTATTATTATTGTATTGTTATTAGTATTAAAAGTATTATTATTGTTTTTTCATTATTACTAATACAAGTAAATAAATATTTTGTACATAAAACATACTTACTACATATACTACAATTATACTAATATTCCATATAACTATATATACATCATATTAACATTTCTTATATAAAAACCTACATGCAACAAATTAAGTATTTTTAAATATAAATATATATAGATATTAATATAGCTATATTGTCACTTTAGATACATATACAAAATAAATATATAAAACATATAATCTAAAATATAAAATAAAGTATATGTTTCTAAATGGAACCTAATATAAATCTTATATAGTTACAAAATATATATATAAATAATATATATTAATAAACGAAATTATGATATTTCTATTATATGTTTTAATAGAAATACAATTGATATAGGTTCGTGAATCCGAGGCCAACCCTGCACTTGTTCAATGTCGTCATATGTATTTTTACTACAAAATACAGTATCGTGAGTTTCATTACTCCCTTTTTAAATGCTTTTGCAATATATATTTTTGGGACTGAGAATACATGCGCTTTTATAAATGTTTTACGAAATAGACACAAGTAATCGAAACTACATTATATGGTTGAATGATCGAAGCCGAATATGCCCCTTTTTGCTTGGTAGCCTAAGAATTAGGGAACATCACTAATTTTGAGAATTACTGCACGCCTAATTGACGCGAATCCTAAAGATAGATCTATTGGGCCTAACGAACCCCATCCAAAGTACCGGATGCTTTAGTACTTCGAATTCGTTTTTATCATGTCCGAAGGATTTCCCAGAATGATAGAGGATATTCTTATATGCATCTTTTTAATGTCAGTTACCAGGTGTTCAATCCATATGAATGATTTTTGTCTCTATACATGGGACATATATTTATGAGAAATGGAAATGAAATTCTTGTGGTCTATTAAAATGATGCAAATGAATGATTATGATAAACTAATGAGCTCACCAACCTTTTGGTTGACACTTTAAAGCATGTTTATTCTCAGGTACGAAAGAAATCTTTCGCTATGCATTTTCTCAATTTAAAGATATTACTTGGAGTCATTCATGGCATATAGAAGTCATTACCTCGCAATGGAACCCAATGGTGGAGATTTCGTCCAGGTGGATTAGGACGGGTCTCTACAGTATATAATCGTGACGAGATACTCTGGAAATGAGAGAGAAAATGGTGTCTCTAATAGGTTCGCCAGTAAGTGCTTCAGGTTCTTCGCCAAGAGGTACATTCGGTTAGTGAAAAGGATCGCCTTCTTCGCGTCTCCATTGATTAAGTCGACTACAAACCCATCAGATGAATTGGGGATGGCTGATTTGGTTGATTCATTCTGGTGACGCTGCTTTCGGAGCTTAGGTAAACATCCATGTCGGAGTTCGAGGGACTTGAACTAGTGAGGAGTTCTATTTTGTACGATTGAATAAAGGATTTTTCAATATAAAATGATTTTTGGTTATCGAATGGTATTCTAATTACATAGAATATATATATATATATATATATATATATATATATATATATATATATATATATATATATATATATATATATATATATATAGCAAAAGATTTCGTAGGTTACAGAGAAAATTTCGAAAGCTGTCAGGCAAAGGTAGTAGTAACAGATACGCTAAGATATGAATTTTGTCTATACACTATTCATGCAGTCAATGCAGCAGAACGTGTCTAGACTAAGAATGATAAGCAGGTAATTTTCGACACGAAATGATAAGCAAAACTTTTGACATGCAGACACTGTCGAAGTCCAGACCCACTAATGCATCTAAACAACTATCAGTTAGACACACTAATACATGACCTGATTCGCTAAGACCACCGCTCTGATACCACATGTCATACCCCTTCCTAATCCATCTGGATGAATTCACCAACATCTGGTCCCATTGTGATGATCGACTCCAAGTAATGTCTTTAAAATGAGCTAATGCACAGCGGAAGATTTCTTTCATACCTGAGAATAAACATGCTTTCAAGTGTCAACCAAAAGGTTGGTGAGTTCATAGATTTATCATAAAACAATAAAATTCATCATTTTGATAGACCACAAGATTTAAATACTTCATGGTACAAATGGACCCGAATCCTATACCCACTTATAATGTACATGCGATATCTTTTAAATATAGTACACCTTTCTCGTGTACGAAATCCTTTTTCATAAATCTTAGTAACCGTACACATATCTCGTGTACAAAATATAATATACATAACCTGTGTATAAAAATCATTCTCTCGATACATAACCTTCACATCAATTGGTGGCAATTATCATGTCCACATAATTAAATGGTGGCAATTATCATGTCCACATAATTCAATGGTGGCAATTATCATGTCCACATAATTCAATAATAATCCGCAGAACTTCTGCCTGCATAATAATTCATTCGAGGAATGTTTTGCTTGTGTCTATCTCGTCAAATATTTATAAAAGCATTTCATGTATTCGTAGTTCAAAATATATTTCAAAAGCATTTAATAAAGCAGTTGTAAAAACAACGCATGTATTCTCAGTTCCAAAAATATAAAGAGTAAAAGGGAATCAAATGAACTCACAATACTGTATTTCGTAGTAAAAATACATATGACGTCATTGAACAAGTGTAGGGTTGGCCTCGGATTCACGAACCTATATAATTTATATGTATATTTATACACATAATTGAAATCGAACAAATTTATATATATATATATATATATATATATATATATATATATATATATATATATATATATAAATTTATTAGTAGTTATATCATTTTTATTAATAACTTATATGTTTCCTATATTCATTTTATATATTAATGATTCTATTAATGATAATAATAATAATGATAGTTTTAATAATAAGGGTAATCTTTTATAAAAATAGATTTTAATACAAATGCAAATTTTCATACTTTTAATAATAAAATGATAATAATAGTAATAGTAATAATAATAACTATTATATCTATAATAATGACGTTTTTACTAATAATGATAATAATAATGATATTAATATTTATAGTGATATCTATAATAATAATAATAATAATAATAATAATAATAATAATAATAATAATAATAATAATAATAATAATAATAATAATAATAATACTTATGTTATTAATGATAATGCTAATAATAATAATAATAATAATAATAATAATAATAATAATAGTTATAGATATAATAATGATTATAATAATAATAATAATAATAATAATAATAATAATAATAATAATAATAATAATAATAATAATAATAATAATAATAATAATAATAATAATAATAATAATAATAATGAAATAATAATAATAAAAATAAAGATAACTACCTCAAAGAATTGGCCTAAAAATAATGTCCATGGCCGGGCTCGAACCCTCGACCTCTCGCTAACCAACACAACCCCTAACCAATCTGCCATTTATGAATTTTTTGATGTATTTCGTATTCGTATTTATTTTAACCCGTTTTCTATTTCCTTCTTCTTCGTCATCATAAACTCAAACCAAATCATTTAAATTTTCCATTGTCATTTTTATCTTTATCAACCCTAATTATCATCCTAATCTAATCACCATTGTGATCATCATAAACCCATATCCTTTATGTATCACGATATCAATTATCCTTAGTTCGAACTCTCATCCTTATCATCATTCGTACATAACATCATGTACATAAAATCATAATTATTATCATCCTAAAGTTATAACATCCATCATCATCATCTTTTGTTCTATCCACCATCACATATTAGTTATCGTGCTTTTACATCATCATCATCACATCTTAAGTTTCTAATCAGATAAGAAAACCGGTAATTAAATTGAAGCTGTAACAGATTCGATGCAAGCCTCTAATACAAAAGAAACCCAACTATAATCAAGCTAAAACACTCAAGATCACTTCTAGCCCTTTTTAACAAGTCCATCTTAAGTCATGGCCCAAGTGTTAACACAAAGATTACGACCTAAAATAGACAATTTAGGCCGATAGTCTGTTCCAATATAAAATTCTATGGTGGTTCTTTGATACAAGTTGAGAGATAAATTAGTGGAGTGGTGGTTGGTGGAAAAGAAAAAAAAATATCTAACGTCCCTTTAAAAGGAAACTGGTCGGCCATGAGTGTCTAATTTTGGTTCCACTAATAATTGATAAATCACTTTATCATTGATAAAATGGAGAGTTGAAACAGAAACTGCAGCAGATTCACGAAAAATAAGAGAGAGAGAGAATAGAGAGAGAGGTTCAAGGTGACGAGCTATGGTGAAGATCGTGAAGAGGTGATCATGGTGATTGTTAGAGTGGTGAAGGTGGTGTGTAAATGGGTTGAGGGTGGTGGTTTTTCGGTGACAAAACCCAACAGTAGTCGTAGGAACAAAAACAGAAAAATAAAGTGAGTGTTTGTGTTTAATGATGGTGGAAGGTGATTAGAAATGATGGTGTTTTGTTTGAACCTAACACAAAAAACATAAGTGGTTATATGGGTTTGATCACATGGTTGTTTTGGTTGTGGAACTCGAAGTAGAAACACAATCAGTATGTACGGGTAGTAAATCGCAGATTTTTGTGGGTGTGATGATTCTTGTAACGAAATTGGAGAATGAGATGGTGGGTTGTGGATCATGGGTGAGGGTGGTGCTTGGCTTTTCGACAAGAAAGGGAAAAAATTGATTAGAAAGTGATGGTTGGTTCGGTTAATAGCAAAATTAATGGCAGTTGAAAAGGTGTACGGGTGTGATGTTTTGGTTTTCGAATACCGAATAGGAAACTTACACAATCTTGAAAGTGGTCATTTAGTGGTTTGAAGGTGATGCTTGGGCAGCTTTAGATCTTAATGGTGGTTGATGAAGAACATATCCGAATTAGTAAACTTGATCGAATAATAGAAAGGTGGTGTTAGTGGTGATCAAATATGTAACAAACAACAAGTTCATGATGGTTGATGCTCGAAAATAGTCATGGATGGTTTATAGCTTGGAACCCGAAAACATAAATATGAGGTGGTGCGATGGTCTTGTTGTTGTAGTTGTCGGGTATCAAAATAAATGGGTTCAGTCGATAGTTTCTCAATAAAAGTTTAAGAGTGTTAGTGGTTTGTGAGGTTGATGGTGGTTATCATGGTTCGAGAGTAAGAGATGGTGGTTGATAATGCGAAAAACGAACATATATTTCATAGCATTATCCTTCAAGAAAGACAAGCTTTTAGTTGCAATGGTTCTATTTACAAGTGATATTAGTTTAAATAATAAAAGGTGAAGACAAAAGACAGATTCGACGATTTGAAGACGCAAACGACCAAAAAGCTAAAAAGTACAAAGTACAATCAAAATGGTTCAAATTATTGATGAGAAACGTCTAGAAATTACAAGAGTACGAGCCGCAAAACGCAAAGTACAAGATATTAAATAGTACGAAAGGACATTCGAAAATCCGGAACCGGGACCAGAGTTAACTCTTAACGCGCGACGCAACGGAGCAAAAATTACAAGTCAACTATGCATATGAATATAATATAATATATAATTAATTCTTAAAATTATATATATATATATTATATTATATATTAAAATCGTCAGCAAACTAGAAAACAAGAGAATGTGGCCTGATCCAGCTGGCCATGTGATCGCATGGCCTGGAAGAAGCAATCTCATGCGATTGCATGAGCCAGAAAGTTGGGTCAGGTCCTATAAATTTCGCGTGTTTTGGCCGAATTTCTTACTCCTTTTTCAATCTCTCTCTCACGATATATATATATATATATATATATATATATATATATATATATATATATATATATATATATATATATTTTATAATTTTAATTTTAATTTAAGATTAATAATAATAAGGTTATGTTAGCGAATGTTGTAAGGGTGTAAGTTGAAATTCTGTCCGTGTAACGCTACGCTATTATTAATCATTGTAAGTTATGTTCAACCTTTTTAATTTAATGTCTCGTAGCTAAGTTATTATTATGCTTATTTAAGCCGAAGTAATCGTGATGTTGGGCTAAATATTAAAGACGGGGTAATTGGGCTTTGGACCATAATTGGGGTTTGGACAAAAGACCGACACTTGTAGAAATTGGACTATGGGCTATTAATGGGCTTTATATTTGTTTAATTGAATGATAGTTCGTTAATTTAATGTAAAGATTTATAATTAGACGTACCTATAAATAACCATATACACTCGATCGGATACGATGGGCGGGATATTTATAAGTACTAATAATCGTTCATTTAACCGGACACGGGAATGGATTAATAGTCAATGGACTCATTAAAACAGGGGTGAATTATGTACAAGGACACTTGGCGTAATTATTAACAAAGTATTAAAACCTTGGGTTACACGCAGTCGATATCCTGGTGTAATTATTAAACAAAGTATTAAGACCTTGTTAAAGTTTAAGTCCCCAATTAGTTGGAATATTTGACTTCGGATATAAGGATAAATTGACGAGGACACTCGCACTTTATATTTATGACTGATGGACCGTTATGGACAAAAACCAGATGGACATATTGAATAATCCAGGACAAAGGACAATTAACAATGGTAATAAACTAAAATCAACACGTCAAACACCATGATTATGGAAGTTTAAATAAGCATAATTCTTTTATTTCATATTTCATCGCACTTTTATTTACTGTCATTTTATTTATCGCACTTTTAATTATCGTACTTTTTAATTATCGCAATTTTATTTATCGTCATTTTATTTATCACACTTTAAATTATTGCAGTTTTATTATCGTCATTTAATTTACACTTTAAATTAAGTCGTTTGTATATTTAATATTTTACATTAGGTTTTAATTGTGACTTAAGACATAAAATCGACAAACCGGTCATTAAACGGTAAAAACCCCCTTTTATAATAATAATACTACTTTTATATATATATATATATATATATATATATATATATATATATATATATATATATATATATATATATATATATATATATATATATATATATTTATATTTATATACAAATATAGTTTTAAAAATATAACTTTAAACTTGGCTAGTTACCTGTGGACGAACCGGACTTACTAAAAACTACACTACTGTACGATTAGGTACACTACCTATAAGTGTTGTAGCAAGGTTTAGGTATATCCACTCTATAAATAAATAAATAACTTGTGTAAAATTGTATCGTATTTAATAGTATTTCGTAGCAAAAATATAACTATTTCGTACCCCTCTGCTTTAACATCAAGTATTTTTGGCGCCGCTGCCGGGGACTTCTTAAACGCCGGAAGCGAAACGCTATATAAAAAAATATTTTTATTAAGTTTTAATTTCTTTTTGTAAAAATACGTTTTAAATATTAAAAATATAAAAATATAAAAAGAAAAACAAAATATATATATATTTTTAAGAGTTGTTCAAAATATATAAAATTATAAAGTATTTTTATTTCTATTTTAGTTTTTAAATATAAGTTTTATTTAATTTATATAAATATTTTATATAAATATAAAAACAGAAAAAGAAAAAAAAATAGTAAAAGTAATCGGGCCCAACTGTTGCAACCCATCAGCTGGCCTGGATCCACAACCTATGCGATCACATGGCCCAGAAGAGTTAAAACCATGCGACCGCATGGCCTATTCTGACACGCCAGGACTGATTCTGGTACTGCATTAATTACGGAGTATTATTAATTATTATTATTAACTAACCCTAATTAGGGTTTAATTAGTTAATGTTTAATATTAGTTTTAATTTTATTATTTAAATTGTAATATTAAGATTATTATAGTTTTAATTAATTATATAAAATTAATACTTTTATAAAATAATAATATAAAAATAATATTTTTATAAAAAATTTATACTTTTATAACTTTAAGTTTTATTTTTATATTTGTATCTTTTTAATCGTTTAATTCGTAATTTGTAATTTATCGTTCGTACTTAGTTTTAAATTTAGTTTTTGCCGTAGTATTTTATATTTCTAGATTTTTAGGCTTTGCCGTAAAATCTTTTAAGTACTTTTTCTTTAGACTAAGATATAGGTGCTTTAGAATTTTGCGACGGCGTTTTTAGATTTTAGTACTTTTTAAGTTATTGCTATTTTGGATATAGAATTGCTTTTAAGCTTTAATACATTTAGACGCAACTTTTAGACATAAGTTTTTAGAATTCTAAGTTTCGACGCTTTATTTTCTTATTTTTATTTTTCGACTATTTGTTTTTCGACGCTTATTTTTCGACCTTTTATTTTTCCACATTTTTCGACGCACTCTTTTTCTTTCTTATTTCTCGATGCTCTAGTTTTTTAGGACATAGAATTTTCTATTTCTTCTCTAAAATTTCTTTAAACTTCAACGAAAAATTATTTTAAGCGGTTAAATTGATAGACATCTAAAATTTTCTGGTTCGTAGTAATAGTTGGATTTGTTAGTGGCGAGTTGTGGGCTTCCGATTTAAAGGGTCCTGGCTACCTGCTGCATCTATTGGCTATTCGAAACGTGGGCAAAATCAGAAAAGTCTATTAATTTGATAACTTATATAATTTTTATCTTTTATAACTAATAGGATATTCAGTGAATGCACCGAGCAAAACGTTCACCACCTTTAATACGTTCACCACCTGTAACTCGATCAAGACATCTAGCCAATATTGTCGCCATTGATTTTTCTTTAGAATCGTCATCTAGTCGACCAAGTACTCCAATTCAAATTTCCGATAATCTATTTTTTGAACCCGACCTCACAATTGAGAATCTGGAAGATATTCAGGTGCAATTCAGAGATCCTGAACCACTAATCATTCCTCCTGAACCACAAATCACTCATCCAGAGATTGTCGAGGAAAAAAACCATTAAGTCAGAATCCTTTAGTGATTCAGATTCAACAAATTCAATCATGGAAAATCTGAAACCTCTAAGTATGAAAGACCGAATGAGAGCTAAACGCACTGGCCAAGGTCATGCAATTACTCAACCAGACATTAATGCTCCAGATTATGAAATCAAAGGAAAAATCCTACACATGATAACTAATCAATGCCAATTTAGTGGTGCACCGAAGGAAGATCCAAATGAACATCTTCGTACCTTTAATAGGATTTGTACACTATTCAAAATCAGAGAAGTGAAGGATGAACATATATATATATATATATATATATATATATATATATATATATATATATATATATATATATATATATATATATATATATATATATATATATATATATATCTCATGTTATTTCCCTGGACTTTAAAGGGAGAAGCCAAAGATTGGTTAGAATCATTACCTGAAGGGGCGATTGATACATGGGACGTCTTAGTTGAAAAATTTCTTAAACAATTCTTTCCGGCATCTAAAGCCGTAAGACTTCAAGGAGAAATTGTTACATTCATGCAAAAGCCAAATAAAACTCTATATGAGGCGTGGACAAGATTTGGAAAGTTATTGAGAGGATGTCCGCAACATGGTTTAGACACTTATCAAATAGTACAAATATTCTACCAAGGATGCGACATCACTACACGCAAAGACATCGATATAGCAGCTGGTGGTTCCATTATGAAGAAAACCGCAACTAAAGATTACAAAATTATTGATAACACTGCTTCCCACTCACATGAGTGGCATCAAGAAAAAGATATCGTTAGATCATCTAAAGTAGCTAGAGCCGATTCTAGCCATGACTTTGATTCCATTTCTGCAAAGATAGATGCTGTCGAGAGACGAATGGAAAATATGACTAAAGATATTTACTCAATACGAATTAGTTGTGAGCAGTGTGGAGGACCACATTTGACAAAAGATTGTCTCAGTATTGAACAAACAATGGAACAAAGAGAGAATGTTTCATACATGAACCAAAGGCCTGGAAATAATTATCAGAATTATTATCAACCGCCAAGACCGAACTACAATCAAAATCAAAATTATAACCGAAATGTTCCATACAACAATCAACAAGGTCCTAGCAATCAACAAGTATCCAATAATACTTACAATCAGTAAAGACCTATTTTTCCAATTAAACCACCACAAACCGATGATAAAAAGCCAAATTTAGAAGATATGATGTCGAAGCTAGTTGAATCTCAAACGCAGTTTTTCACATCTCAGAAACAAACTAATGAACAAAATGCCCAAGTATTTAGAAATCAACAAGCTTCTATTCAAAATCTGGAACAAGAAGTAAGCTACCTAGCAAGGTTGATAGGTGAAAGAAAACCGGGAAGTCTACCTAGCGATACAAATGCTAACCCCCGAAATGAAACAACTAAAGCCATTACCACAAGAAGTGGTATTACACTTAAACCACCTGAAATACCTGTAATTCTGATGACTCTATTCCTACACAAGAACCACAATCTGAGCAAGATAAGGAAAAAGAACTGGTAGTTGAAAAGGTTAATGAAGATAACACAGTTAAGGCTAAACCTTATGTTAAACCATACCAACCACCACTTCCTTACCCGAGTAAAATGAGAAAAGAAAGACTTGAAGCCGAGCAATCCAAATTCTTGGATATGTTTAAACAAATAAATGTCAATCTTCCTTTCATTGATGTGATTTCAGGAATTTCTAGATATGCTAAATTTCTGAAAGATCTAATAAAAAATAGAAAGAAAATGGAAGAACTCTCGGCTGTTACTATGAATGCAAATTGTTCTGCAGTATTGTTGAATAAGATACTAGAAAAACTCTCAGATCCAGGAAGTTTCACAATTCCATGTTTTCTGGGTAGTCTTAGTTCAATAGAAGCATTGGCAGACTTAGGTGCTAGTATAAATTTAATGCCATATTCACTATACGCTAACTAGACCTTGGAGAATTGAAACCAACAAGAATAAGCATACAACTAGCAGATCGATCAGTAAAATATCCTAGAGGGATAATGGAGAACATGCTAGTTAAAGTTGGTACTTTAGTATTTCCAGTAGATTTTGTTATTCTGGACATGGAAGAAGATTCTCGAGTTCCTCTTATATTAGGAAGACCATTCTTAAACACGGCTAAAGCAATAATAGACGTGTTCGGTGAAAAACTAACCCTAAGTATAGAGGACGAGAGTGTTACCTTTTCTGTGGATAGAGCCATGCAACAACCGCAATCTGCAGATGATACATGTTATTATATTCAAACTATAGATTCACATGCAGAATTGTTAGAAGAATTTCCAGAATTACAAGGAAAAGGAGAATGTTCTTTAGGAGAAGGAACTGAACCAATTGATGAAGCTGAAATGTTAGCCACACTCATGGCTAATGAATATGAACCAACAACAGAAGAACTTCAAATGCTAAAAGAGGAAGACAGATATCGATACAAATCCTCGATAGAAGAACCACCAAAATTAGAGTTAAAGCCACTTCCAAACCATTTGGAATATGCTTATTTACATGGTGAATTTGAATTACATGTAATAATATCGTCTTCTCTTACTGAAAATGAAAAATCTCGACTCATTTCTGTGCTAAAAGCTCATAAGCCAGCTATTGCATGGAAAATTCATGACATTAAAGACATAAGTCCTTCGTATTGCACACATAAAATCCTTATGGAAGAAGGTCATAAAATGTATGTGCAACGCCAACGAAGACTAAATCTTAATATGCAAGATGTTGTTAAGAAAGAAATTATTAAACTGCTAGATGCAGGTTTAATTTATCCAATCTCTGATAGTCCATGGGTAAGCCCAGTTCAATGCGTACCTAAGAAGGGTGGCATTACTGTCATCACAAATGAAAAAAAAAATGAGCTTATTCCTACTAGGACTGTAACAGGATGGCGTGTTTGTATTGATTATAGAAAATTAAATGACGCCACCAGAAAAGACCACTTTCCCCTACCTTTCGTTGATCAAATGTTGGAAAGGTTGGACGGGAACAGTTACTATTGTTTTCTTGATGGTTTTTCCGGATATTTTCAAATTCCAATAGCACCCGAGGACCAAGAGAAAACCACGTTCACGTGCCGTTATGGTACTTTTGCTTACAAACGCATGCCATTTGGACTTTGCAACGCCCCGCAACCTTTCAAAGGTGCATGATGGCAATTTTTCACTACATGATAGAAGAATGCATGGAAGTTTTCATGGATGACTTTTCAGTCTTCGATGATACTTTTGAAACATGTCCAGTTAATCTTGAACGAATGCTTATTAGATGCGAGCAATCAAATCTAGTACTTAATTGGGAAAAATGTGATTTCATGGTTAAAGAATGCATCGTTCTTGGTCATAAAATTTTAAAGGAAGGAATTGAAGTAGATAGAGCTAAAGTAGATGTAATTTCTAAACTTCCACATCCCACCAATGTTAGAGGAGTTAGGAGTTTTCTAGGGCATGCCAGTTTTTACCGACGTTTCATAAAAGATTTTTCTAAAATTGCCACTCCTATGAATAAACTCCTAGAAAAGGATGCTCCATTCATCTTTTCGGATGAATGCATCAAATCTTTTAATATTCTTAAAGAAAAATTCACTAATGCGCCGATCATGATAACTCCAAATTAGAATCTACCATTTGAACTCATGTGCGATGCAAGTGATTTTGCAATGGGAGCCGTTTTAGGACAAAGGATTTAAAAACGATTTCAACCTATTTATTATGCTAGTAAGACATTACAAGGAGCACAAACGAATTACACAACTACTGAAAAAGAACTCCTTGCTATTGTCTTTGCTTTTGACAAATTTCGTTCATATCTAGTTCTAGCTAAAACGGTGGTTTATACCGACCATTCTGCTCTTAGATACTTATTTTTGAAACAAGATGCCAAACCACGATTAATCCGTTGGATCTTACTCTTACAAGAGTTCGATATTGAGATCCGAGATAAAAAAGGAGCAGAGAATCTCGCCGCTGATCATCTTTCTCGTCTTGAGAATCCCGAATTAGAAGTTCTAAATGAATCGGCTATACAAGATAACTTTCCTGATGAATATCTATTGAAGATCGATTATAATGAAATTCCATGGTTTGCAGACTATGCAAACTATTTAGTATGTGGATTCCTTGAAAAAGGGTTGTCGTACCAAAAATGAAAGAAATTCTTTAGTGATATAAAACACTATTTTTGGGAAGATCCACATTTGTTTAAAAGTTGTCCCGATAGAATAATACGCCGATGTGTATTCGGAGATGAAGCTAGTCAAATCTTAAACCATTGTCACACAGGACCAACAGGAGGGTATTATGGGGCTCAACTTACATCAAGAAAAGTTTATGACGATGGATTCTATTGGCCTACAATTTTCAAAGACGCACACCTTCTTTGTAAATCCTGTGATGCTTGTCAAAGGGCCGGAAAAATAAGTCAACGTGATGAAATGCCACAAAATGTCATTCAAGTATGTGAAGTATTTGACGTTTGGGGTATTAACTTTATGGGTCCATTTTCAAAATCTCATAATAATCTCTATATTCTCGTTGCCATTGATTATATATCTAAATGGGCGGAAGCACAAGCTCTCCCAACTAATGATGCACGAGTTGTAGTCAAGCACAAGCTCTCATAACACCGAAAGCTTTAATAAGTGTTCGGGGTACTCATTTTTGTAACAATCAACTTGAGAAAGTTCTCAAAAGATATGGAGTAACTCATAAAATCTCAACCGATTATCATCCACAAACAAGTGGACAAGTTGAAAATACCAACCAAGCTTTAAAATGTATTCTAGAGAAAGCCGTAGGATCAAATCCGAAGGAATGGTCCATAAAATTGGAGGATGCACTCTGGGCTTTTAGAACAGCCTACAAAACTCCAATTGGAACCACACCTTTCAGACTCGTTTACAGAAAAGCATGTCATCTTCCAGTAGAAATTGAGCACAAAGCATTTTGGGCTTTGAAGACATGTAATCTTGATTTACATGAAGCCGGACGTCTACGGTTAAGTCAATTAAACGAATTAGAAGAATTGAGACATGAAGCATACGAAAATTCGTTAATTTATAAAGAAAGAACGAAGAAATGGCATGATAAAAGAATCAGAAGTTCAAAAGAATTTAAAGAAGGAGACAGAGTTCTTCTTTTTAATTCACGATTCAAGCTATTTCTTGGAAAATTGAAATCAAGATGGTCTGGACCATTTATAGTGAAAAGAGTTTTCCCATATGGAACAATAGAATTAATAAATTCAAATGGGATTGAATTTAAGGTTAATGGTCACAGAGTTAAACATTACATAGATAATTCAATGGAAGTTGAAGATGAAGTTAATCACAATTTCGACACCACGGCTAACTAAGTGTGGGAAGATTCAAATCTTTTAAGGGTAATATGTATTTCTATTAGAGTTAGATTTTCTGTTTTTGTGTAGTTCTCGAGAATGGAATCTGAATGATCTTTCCCTAGCAGACCCTAAAGAACTAGCCTTCTCCCTCCATTCTGAATTTTTATTTTTTTAGGTTTTACGAGATGAAGAATTCCTTTGATCTGAACCATGGTCTACTACTACACGCTATGATTACTAAACGTAATAATAACATCTTCCCGAGTGAACTGGTATCATTCATAAGAGGAAAAACGGACGAAGTAATCGTATATATATATTTTATCATTCATAAGAGGAAAAACTGGTAACATCTTCCCGAGTTGAATGATTACTAAACGTATATATATATTTTATAATTTTAATTTTTATTTAAGATTAATAATAATAAGGTTATGTTAGCGAATGTTGTAAGGGTGTAAGTCGAAATTCTGTCCGTGTAACGCTACGCTATTATTAATAATTGTAAGTTATGTTCAACCTTTTTAAATTAATGTCTCATAGCTAAGTTATTATTATGCTTATTTAAGCCGAAGTAATCATGATGTTGGGCTAAATATTAAAGACGGGGTAATTGGGCTTTGGACCATAATTGGGGTTTGGACAAAAGACCGACACTTGTAGAAATTGGACTATGGGCTACTAATGGGCTTTATATTTGTTTAATTGAATGATAGTTCGTTAATTTAATATAAAGATTTACAATTGGACGTACCTATAAATAACCATATACACTCGATCGGATACGATGGGCGGGATATTTATAAGTACTAATAATCGTTCATTTAACCGGACACGGGAATGGATTAATAGTGAATGGACTCATTAAAACAGGGGTGAATTATGTACAAGGACACTTGGTGTAATTATTAAACAAAGTATTAAGACCTTGTTAAAGTTTAAGTCCCCAATTAGTTGGAATATTTGACTTCGGATATAAGGATAAATTGACGAGGACACTCACACTTTATATTTATGACTGATGGACTGTTATGGACAAAACCAGATGGACATATTGAATAATATAGGACAAAGGACAATTAACCCATGGTAATAAACTAAAATCAACACGTCAAACATCATGATTATGGAAGTTTAAATAAGCATAATTCTTTTATTTCATATTTCATCACACTTTTATTTACTGTCATTTTATTTATCGCACTTTTAATTATCGTACTTTTTAATTATCGCAATTTTATTTATCGTCATTTTATTTATCGCACTTTAAATTATTGCACTTTTATTATCGTCATTTAATTTACGCTTTAAATTAAGTCATTTGTATATTTAATATTTTACATTAGGTTTTAATTGCGACTTAAGACATAAAATCGACAAACCGGTCATTAAATAGTAAAAACCCCCTTTTATAATAATAATACTACTTATATACACATATATATTTATATACAAATATAGTTTTAAAAATATAGCATTAAACTTGGCTAGTTCCCTGTGGACGAACTGGACTTACTAAAAACTACACTACTGTACGATTAGGTACACTGCCTATAAGTGTTGTAGCAAGGTTCAGGTATATCCACTCTATAAATAAATAAATAACTTGTGTAAAATTGTATCTTATTTAATAGTATTTCGTAGCAAAAATATAACTATTTCGTACCCCTCTGCTTTAACATCAGTGGTTCTCGGACAAGAGAGGAATTTGTTTTAATTAAGAATGTTGATGAAAGAACTCAATGGCTCTCCTAATATCAAGTGTTAAGTGGTTGATTATAGTAGAATGAAAATCACAGGATCAATTAATCGTACAAGAAGGAAAAAATAAAATAAATAAAAAGTGATATGTATAGCTAACTGAATTTGGATTCTGTCTGGGATTGATTGAAATTTGTAACAGGCAAAAACAAAATTAATCACAGTTAGATTTTGATATCTAACTAATTGTACGATTTATTTGTTTTTAATTATCCTTAATTAATATTTATAATTAATAATTAATTATATTAATAATATTGATATTATAATTAACAATAATAAAAAATACTAATGAAAATAATAATAGTATTATCAAATAAAATCAAAATAATGAAACTAATAATAAAAGTAACATTACTAAAATTTAAAATTTTTAGTATTAACCACAATTTTTCTACTAATTTTAATAATTAATGATATTAGTAATGATAATAATAATATTGATAATAATAATATAAATTAAATGTATCAAATTTATATCTATATTGTATATAATAACATTCCTAATACTGATATTAATATTAATAGTAATAATAACATTATTAACATAATAACTATATTTTAACTTGTATGTACTTTTAATATATCAATATTACACTTTATCAATTATGTAATGTATAATAATTGTATAAAATATATAATTGAATATTTCTACATTTATATATATCATAATATACATATAATAATAATCATGTTTAGAAATCATATATATATATATATATATATATATATATATATATATATATATATATATATATATATATATATATATATATATATATATATATATATATAGATTCATTGTAATTCTACATTTTATTATTTCTATATTATTTTATTTTACACTATTAATTTTAATAATTACATTATATGGTATTTCATATTATTATATACATATATATACATACATATATATTTAAATATATGCATATCTATTTACAAGTAATTGTTCGTGAATCGTCGAGAATAGTCGAAGGTCAATTGAATATATCAAACAGTTCAAAAAATTTTAGACTCAACATTTCAGACTTTGCTTATCGTGCCGAAATCAAATAAAGATCAAGTTTAAATTTGGTCGGAAATTTTCGGGTCGTCACAATACCAAGTTTCCAATTAATTACGTTCCTAGTTTTAGAAATTGAAATATATACAGAAACGATTAGATAATGAATTAAATTAGTTAAAACAGAAAAAAATAAAAGGAAAAGAGCTGAATCAGGTTCTGAAGAACACGATACAACTCATAATCAATTTCAGAATTCTAACAAGTTTCAGACCAAGATTATAACATGAAAGAGATGATAAATCATTATTAGAAACTTTCTGAATCGTTAATTTGACTTAAAATGTAAAAATGAACTCGAATTTCTCCAAGAACATATTGTTTGACTTTTGAAATTGAAACTTTGACTCAACAATTCGAGCTCGTTTTGTAAAATTGGGATATAAGATTTTGCAGAAAGTTCGAGTAACAGAATCCTAACAAAACTACATTTTTACATTTTGCAATAACGTTCGAATTCAGTTTTTTGGAAAATCAAATTTAAAACAGAGGTACGATCTGTTCAACTTAATTTTTCCTGTTAATTTCAATCGAATAAAAAAAATTGTAGTGATAATTGATAATGGAAAGTTGAATGTTTTTTTTCCCTTCAACTGAAGTGGATCGTTTGATTTATAATTGAAGTTTGTCGACAGCATCAATTAATTATAGGAGATACAAACAAAATAAAAATTTTAGATTTCCACAGATTGGTACGATTGATAGAGATGTAAAATGATTTTAAAGACACAAACAAAATCTAATACAGTTCGATTACAACATGAAATTGATTCCAATATATATTCGCTGTTATAACATTTAATAATAATTCTATTAATAATAATAAATAATAATAATACCTATAATCATAATTATTTATAATAATAATACTAGTAATTATATGAATAATAATAATAATGTTGATAATAATATGTTAATAATAATAAAATTGATTATTTTTTAATAATAATAATATTAATAAAAATAATAATAGTAATAATGATTATAATAATTAAATTCATAATTTTTCTACTAATTATAATAATAATGATAACAATAATGTTAGTAATAATAATCTTATAATAATAACACTCTAAATATTACAAATAATAATAACAAAAATTTATGATCATATAATAGTAATAATATTATTATTAATGATAATCATAATTATAAGATTTATAAGAATAGTATTATTAATATTAATATTAATACTAATTATAATAATATTAATATGATAATAATAATATTAATAATAATTAATAATATAAAAATTTGTACGTGTCAGATTTCATATTTATATCATAATATTATTAATATTGTCATGTGTTTTAATAAATATAGTGAAAGTAATAATATTATTACAACCACTATGTATATATTATTACTTATGAAATTTTTAATCATGTGATATGTTATATAACAACTTTTATTAATTATTTATTATTTATACATTTTATATATATCACAATATAATAATAATTATACATAGGAATCATCTATATTTTCATTCTAATAACAACTTAGCTATTTTGTATATTATTTTACATATGTAGTTCTAATTATTACTTGTATTTTATTATTTCATATATATATATATATATATATATATATATATATATATATATATATATATATATATATATATATATATATATATATATATATATATATATATATATATATATACACACACACACACAATTGTTCGTGAATCGTCGGAAATAGTCGAAGGGTAACAGAATATATGAACACAGTTCTAAAAGTTTCGAAACTCAATATTACAGACTTTGCTTATCGTGCCAAAATCATAATAAGATTAAGTTTAAATTTGTTCAAAAATTTTCGGGTCGTCACAGTACCTACCCGTTAAAGAAATTTCGTCCCCGAAATTTGATCGATGTTGTCATGGATAACAATAAGAATATTTTCATGACGAATATGAGTTGATAAATAGAATTTTATTGTCATTGAGTAATATAGATAAAACAATTCGTTTATATGAAGAGTACGAGTGAAGCTATCACAAAGGGATGAAATGAGTAAATGAGTAAACTCGAAATTTTTAGAATTTAGAAACTAAAATAGTTTCTTTTATGATGTTAGAAACTAAAATAGTTTCTTTTATGATGTAACATAGATAGCGCGAAGAGGTAAATGATTTCAGATAAGAATAATTATGGGAATATCTTCAGAAATATGGAGGATATTTATAATGAAAGATACGATGATATCTTAGAATTTATAATATCAGAGGGTGATGAAGAATATTGTCCTCAAGGATTTTAGAGTTAGTAGCAAGGTATTCGTTAACGACTTCAGCAGACACTGAATCATTTGGATTCTTTGAAGGCAGGTTTAGTCTTTGTGATTTGTCTACAGCCTCCTTCATACTTTGCTCAATCCGTTTTCCAGTTCCAACCTTCTCTTTTTCTGAGCTTTGCCAACACACTATTCTTTAGCATCAAACTTTTTACTATTAATGTCGTTTATAGTTTTTGCTACTTCATCAGCATTTCGAGTACTATTCCGCAGTTCGGGGTGTTTTTCAGAAACTTCACTTTCGAAGTATGTAAGTCCGTTATATGTACACATATAACTGTTGGCGTAGACATAATGCGAGATTTCAAAATACTGATTGCTAATTCCCGATAATTCGTATGGAAATTCTCGTTACAAGATGCAGATGAATAAATGATGGGGTTTTGATAAATATAATGATTTTTCAGAAAAATCAAAGATCAGTGGAGTTGTTGGTAAGTTTATTGCTAATGTGGTGGAACATAAACGGTTCCCCGGTAACGATGGCGAAAGGGAAACGTATATATCGAGGTTATAATAAGATATTTCAACTGAAAATTCGAAGTTGACTTGCTGGAGCTGTGACAAAACTGGCTACTTTGAAAAGGAATCGCAAAGTTATTTTTGCTAATAAATGCCAAAGAATCTGACGCGGATACGTGTTTAAACTTTTACTTTGGTTTCAAGAGTTCTTCAGGTACATAACTGTGGGTAACATGTGGTTGGATCATCATCTCGATTGTTCATTATTTAAAGTGTCTTCAGGAATTTCGAAGGGTTTGAACACAGATTGTAATCATTAATATACATATAATGTTCTAAGATTTTGAATGATACAAATATTTTCTGTGTTCTATGAATAGAAATGATGTTTTAGCACAGTTTTAAAGTCAAAGTATAGCTTTGAAAGATGTAAGAATCTAAGAGTGATGTCTTCTGCTAAATCTTGACTTGGATTTTGATTCGTGAAAATCAGAATATGTAATCAATTTTTGATGAGAATGGTTGTTTTGATTTTTATAAAAGAATGTATATTGTAGTGAGAGTAGTGAGTATAGTTGGTGATTGCTGAATCAGATTCGAAGAATGTAACATATTAATTGTGAATTTATATATATCTCTCGGGTATTACCTACCCGTTAAAAAAAAAATTCACAGTTAATATTTTGTACAAAAATTTTATTACAGTCTTTATGAAAATAAATAAGTGTATATTTTCTTCAGATGTAACATAGATTTAATGAGTTAATATTAAATTAAACTCATTTGATTTACGGTTAAAATTAGAATTGAATAATCCCTAAAAATTTGGAAATTACATAACTTTTACGAAGTATTTCTTCAATGAAATTGAAATTATGAATCAATACTTCGTAGTTTATTTGTAATGATGTCCACGGTGATTCTTGAACTGGCGAAGCTTGTGATATTATAGATGTTGTTGGTACTGACGGTGCTGGTGATGTTGATGATACTGTTGATGCTGTTGGTAAAACGAGTCTAGCTTGTAAATCGTGCACCATTCCGGTCAGGGTTTTTACTCTACTGTCTCTGTTTACTCATCTGATTTGTAATCAGAATCAGAATAATCTCTAAGATTTTGGAGATTACATAATCGCCGGAAAATCTTTCTTCAATGAAGTTATGAATCAGTACTTCATCGTTCATTCATATTAGCACTCCTTGGTATCTATTGTACGTACGACGTTGATGCTCGTGGGATATATTGTGAAGTTGAGGTTTGCGGTGCGGATGTGGTTGTTGATGGTACTGTTGGTGCCGGTGATGGTGGTACTATTGCTGCCGGTTCCGCTGCTGGTGCTTGCAACCTTTGCACCATATCCTCTAAAGTCATTACCCGAGCGCGAAGCTCGGTGACTTCTTCTATTACATAGGGATGATTGGCAGTTCGGACGAGCGGATGAATAAGATCTAGAATTTGGTATAGTATATAATTGTGACGAGATACTCTGGAAATGAGAGAGAAAATGGTGTTTCGGACAGGTTCGCCGGTAAGTGCTTCAGGTTCTTCACCAAGAAGGCAATGTGGTGGATGGAAGGGATCGCCTTCTTCTTGTCTCCAATGATTAAGTAGACTACGAACCCATCCCCAATTCATCCAGAATAGATGATGGCTGATTGGTTGGTCCATTCCGATCACACTGCTTTCAGAGCTTGAGTGAAACTCCATATCGGAATTTGAGGGACTTGAACTAGTGGAGAGTTCCATTTCGTATGATTGAATAAAAGATTTTTCGATATGAAATGATTCCTGGCTATCGGATGGTATTCTATTTACATAGAATATCTATATATATAGAGCAAAAGATTTCGTAGATTACGGAGGAATTTACGGAATATGTCAGGAAAAGTTTACAGTAACAGATAGGCTAAGATATGAATTAGCAGATACGCTAAGATATGAATTTTGTTTATACACTATTCATGCAATCAATGCAATAAGTTGTGTCTAGACTAAGAATGATAAGCAAGTAATTTCTGATAAGAAATGTTAAGCAAAATTTTTTGACATGCAACTAAGGTCGAAGTCCAGACTCACTAATGCATCCTAACAACTATCACTTAGATACACCAATGCAGACCTAGTTTGCTAAGACCACCACTCTGATACCATATGTAAAGACCCGTCCTAATCCATAAGGACGAATACGATAACATATGGATACATTGCGAGGTATTTGACCTCTATATGATACATTTTACAAGCATTGCATTTGTTTTTGAAAGACAACTTTCATTACATCGAAAGATGACAAGTATGAATACCATTTCATAATATCCTTACTATAAATGACCTAATCTGTCATTTACTTAATAATAATCTTTATTGAACTTAACGACTTGAATGCAACGTCTTTTGAAATATGCCATGAATGACTCCAAGTTATATCTTTTACATGAGCATATGCACAGCGGAAAATTTCTTTAATACCTGAGAATAAACATGCTTTAAAGTGTCAACCAAAAGGTTGGTGAGTTCATTAGTTTATCATAATCGATCATTTCCATAATTTTAATAGACCACAAGATTTTCATAATTATAAACAGAATCTCTCGTCTGCATAAAGATAAAATCATTCATATGAATTGAACACCTGGTAACCGACATTAACTTTAATGCATAGAATATCCCCAAACAGAACCTCTCGTCTGTATAATATAAACCTCGAAGTACTAAAGCCATCCATAACCTGAATGGGGGTTGTTAGGCCCAATAGTTCTATCTTTAGGATTCGCATCAATTAGGAACATAACCTCTCGTCTGCCTAATTCTTAGGTTACCAAGCTAAAAGGGGTGATATTTGGTTTAATAATCTAACAATAGAATGTAGTTTCGATTACTTGTGTCGATTTCGTAAAACATTTCTAAAGCAGTGCATGTATTCTCTGTCCCAAAAATATATATTGCAAAAGCATTTAAAAGGGAGTAATGAAACTCACAATACTGTATTTCGTAGTAAAATACATATGACGGCATTGAACAAGTGCAAGGTTGGCCTCGGATTCATGAACCTATATCATTCGTATATATATTAAAACATATACTTGTAATCGAACAAATATATATTGTTATTAGTGATAAAATTTTATATTGATAATATATTCATTTTATATATATAAATATTTATATAGTTAAGTTATATGTATTAAATATATTTTTATATAATATCATTTGTTTGTTAAGTTAATGATAATACTAAAATAATGATAATATTATTATTACTTAGATTTAATAATGATATTGAAAATAATTATTTTCATAATATTATTAGTCATCTTGTTAGTAGTGATATTGATAATGATAATAGTAATATTAATAATAATAATGAAAATGTTAATTTTAAATAAACTGCAAATTTTGAGGTTGATAGATTTTTAATAAAACTGGAACTAATAATGTCAATAAACTGATACTTTTAATAACAATCCTACTTATTAATGAAAATTTTGATAATAACAATAATTTTAATAATGATGATAATAATACTAAAATATTGATTTAACCATAATGGTACTAAATTTTAACCTTAATGATAATACTAATCATAATCATAATACTAATAATAATACTACTGATAATAATAAAAACTAAAATAATAATTTTACTGATGGTGATAGTTTTGATAATAATATTAGTAATAACAATAATAATAATCATAATCATAATTGTAATTATAATCATAATCATGATAATAATAATAAATGATAACTAATACTTTTTGTATTAAAAATAATAATAACTATAATACCTAATGATAATATTAGTAACAACAATAATGATAATATTATTAATCAGATTAATGATAATAATAATAGTAATTATACTACTTACATAAATGATAATAATGATAGTTATTATAATTCCAATAATAATAACATTAATAATAATAATCAGAATATTAATAATAATAACAAGAATAATAATAATAATATAATATTAATAATAATAAAAAACAAAAACTACCTTAGAAACCCCTTTTTAAAAAAAATTGGACCAAGCAGGGATCGAACTCGAGACCTCCTGCTAACTCGACACCACACCAAACCAGTTGAGCTAACCTGTTTTTTTGATTAAATCCTTAAACCAAATATACTTAATCTGTTTTCTTATGTTCATCTTCTTCTTCAATTTCTAGTCGACCAGAGATCATACCAAGTTTCCAGTTAATTACGTTTCTAGTTTTAGAAATTGAAATATATACATAAACGATTAGATAATGAATTAAATTAGTTAAAATGGAAAAAATAAAAGGAAAAGAGCTGAATCAGGTTCTGAAGAACACGATACAACTCATAATCAATTTCAGAGTTCTAACAATAAGAATTAGTAACCTAAGAATATGCCCCTTTTGCTTGGTAACCTAAGAATTAGTAAACCGATCTACTAATTGACGCGAATCCTAAAGATAGATATATTGGGCCTAACGAACCCCATCCAAAGTACCGGATGCTTTAGTACTTCGAATTCGTTTTTATCATGTCCGAAGGATTTCCCGGAATGATAGGGGATATTCTTATATGCATCTTGTTAATGTCGGTTACCAGGTGTTCACCATATGAATGATTTTTATCTCTATGTATAGAATGTAAATTGAAATATGAAATCTTGTGGTCTATTATTATGATTTGATAATATATAAGTTAAACCTATAACTCACCAACATTTTTGTTGACGTTTTAAGCATGTTTATTCTCAAGTGATTATTAAGAGCTTCCGCTGTTGCATACTAAAATAAGGACAAGATTTGGAGTCCATGCTTGTATGATATTATGTAAAAACTGCATTCAAGAAACTTATTTTTGATGTAATATATTCTTATTGTAAACCATTATGTAATGGTCGTGTGTAAACGGTATATTTTAGATTATCATTATTTGATAATCTACGTAATGCTTTTTAAACCTTTATAGACAAAATAAAGGTTATGGTTGTTTTAAAAATGAATGCAGTCTTTAACGTCTCATATAGAGGTCAAAACCTCGCGACAAAATCAATTAATATGGAACGTTTATAATCAATATGAACGGGACATTTCAGCACTCACAGAGATACATCCGCCCACGCTCAGGCTTCTACATGGGATCAGGCTGCAAGCCGCTATATGACTGAAGGAGTCACGCAGGGTATAGACGGTATGGGTATGAACCCACATTTGGGAAGCGATTTACAAGAGTGGCAGAATTGGCGTACGGGGCCAATGATTCATACGAGTACATCATTGCTTACAGGACTGATTGCACGGTCAGATGAGATTCAGTTCAGGGTATCTTCTAGGATGAACACGACGGAATTGGCACAACAATTCGCTACAGACGAGGAGATGATTGATGAAGGGCAATCAACTCTTTGACCAGCGAGATAGCCCCGCACCAGCGTATCGTATTCCTTACCCTACCCTCCACCTCAACCATGACTTACCTTATTTCTGAACTATTTTACATTATTATGTCTGTACGCCAATCTTGGCATAACGACTTTATGTTTTTAAGAATGTATGATATTTAAGAATAAAATTGCATCAATAAAACGTCACAAACAAACGACGATCGAGACCATACGAGATGGAAGCACGACTTGGAGCAAGGACGCATTGAACGAGGATGACGCCGACACAAGAATTGAAGAATCCATAATTGGCACGCCATCCGAATGCACGCCGTGCAACTATAGGGGAGTACTACATCTTCACCACTTTTTCAAAAAGAATATACGCAAACTACTATACCACTTTAAAAACTAAGTATGGGATTAGTAACCCCACCAACATAAACTTTTAATAACATAACGCCTCTTTTAAAACCTAAAGTGTGGGATACGTCGTATCCTTAACATTGAGGACAATGTTATTTTAAAGTGTGGGTCACAAATGTTGCACATAACGATTCTTGTAAAATCCTCAAGTGTTGGTAAAACTAATTTTTTCACAAAAATTTAAAACTTTCCGAATTATAAAACACTAAGGGTTATACAAATCTATAAAAGATCAAAAAGTTTTTGCTACAAAATACACAAAAGGGTAAAACAAGGTTAAAAACTTTTGCGAAAATCAAACCAACTTTCCAAAAGAGCATTGCATAACGGAAGGCGCAAATCGACCCATTATAATTGTTGTGAGGCACCCCAAATTAGGCTTTATAAGCACTCATTTTTAGTGCTTCACTATACTTCCGTTGAGCGAGCCGATGTTAACATCTTGGAATCAGAACTTGCTCTTGATCTACATTTCGAAATCACACATTTTGGCAAGAATGACTAAGTTAGAACCTCAGCTATTCGTGAAGACAAAAACAACCCCCACTACACATCTTCATTTCCATCTTCATTCTACAAATCCGTTCACCTATACTTATATATTCTATCCGCTTCATAAATAAAGAAATAAATCCCGACAAAATCATTCCTTTCGGGAAACACCCTGCAAAACCGCATTAAAAAAATGCAAGCATCCGAGCCAATTATCAAAGAAGACCGTCAATGAAAGGAGACCTCGAAGAGAAAAGCAAAAGATGCTTGTAAAAAAAATATAAAGGTTTTGAAAAAGGGAGCAGAACCAGAAAAGATTCGAGGAAAGAAACTCCTGGTATTCAAAAAGAAGGATGCTCACCATGAAATTCCTGACAAAAAGCTGAAGGGATCATTAAAATCGATCTTTCACAAGAAACTCCTATCTATCAAAAACCCTTCGCACTCTAGAAACCTCCAAATCACCATCTCTTCACAATCCAAGCTGAGTCGATAACTGAAAATTCTCTCAAATAAGTGATGGAGATTTGAGTCTTGATCAAGCCTATGACGAAGAATGTAAGCATGACTGGCTAAGAGTAATTTCATTTCTTAGAACTATAGGACACCCTAAATACTTTAGTGAAATAAGTGACCCGAGTGAGATAATCTCAGTTATGTAACCTCCTCTCATGCTTGCGGAAAAAGGGTTGAGAATAGAAAAAAGAATAAAACTAAGTTTTCACTCCTCCGTCTTGCAGAACAAAGACCACTTGATCACTACGAATAAAAGTCCTCATTGTTTAAAGTTCGGAAGTTTGCTTGAGTCCCAAAAGCATAAAGTTCAAAACTTTATCGGTAGAATAATCGATTTTTCAGTTAAATTTGTAGACAAAGTAATTACGAAGACGATGCAAAAAGAATCAAGAGAAACGGAGCTAAAACGAAGATTCTAGAATGAAAACGGTGAAAGACAAGAAATCAAGTTACGATCCAGGGAATCGGCAAGCCAAACAGCTTGCCAAACGGCCTGCCAGTATGGCAAATGGCCTACCAAATGCCAGCTCAAACGACCTCATTAAACGGCTTGCCTTAGCAAACGGGCTCTGCAAATGGCTTGCCAAACGGCCTGCCAGCCGTTTGCAGGCAAATTTTGTGCTTATTTAAAGGCTTTTTGTCATCCAATTTCAATATACCTCTCTTTACTCTCTCACTATAATACCATTTCTCTCACTAGAGCTTTCAAGACCTTCTCACCTCCGAGCGGGAAATTAAGTACCCGGAGGTGAACGCCGAAAATTGTAATAGGAGCGGTCTAGAGGATGTCAGCACTTGTAATGGTCCAAATCTCGTCTGTAAACGATGAACGCTTTCCTTAATTTAATGAAGTTATCATGTTATATTAAGTTGCTTTCATCTTTCATGTTTATCGGTCTGTTACGAATGTTTATTATATGTTGAATACTTTATCTGAGACTTATCATACTGTTATGCTGAAACCTTGACAGTTTAGAAGTTTAATTTATAGATCACCCTTTTCGCTTATTCACGTGGCTATAACCTAGTATTAGGACCTGATTAACCCTTGGATACAAGGTAAGTAGCTATGTGTGTTTAACATCACAATAGGGATATAGTACCTACGTACGAATAGCCATTTATTCGTCAAAGAAGAGCTGCCCATTTAGGTTGTGATTAGAGTTAGCAACATAGAGTTCAGTGAACACTAGCTTGCTCAAAAGCATGATTCGCGTCAGAAGCAACGTTCTTGAGATGTTGTAAGATGATCCGGGGTTGAATAAGTGATCGCAAAGGAGAGAGCTCTAACCCAATTAGCAGTACCTTAGAATATATAAGATTGCACATCTGTTAATGTTAAGGCATAGCATAGTGTTAAGTGGTGGAATATTGCTTTAGTTATACTAACTAGGATTAAGAAAAGCTGAGACTTTTCCTTTATGGGTATACCACTTTGTTCATGTACGTAGGATTCTATCCATAAGGTCGTTTAAACCCTTTAGGTTAACGTTGGGAGTAGGGATATCCGTCTTAGCCAGAATCTTCAAGGCCTAAACTCTTAGTGACAAATCAGTTAGGTGTAGAATTGATAAAAATATGAAAATGAGTATAAGTTTAATATGGATTAAACATGTTATTGTAATTGTTTTAATTTGTTATTTTGCTAACACTAATGCATATTTGGATGCACAAATTTTTTGTTTAATATGTTTTGCAGAGAAATACAGATATGGACGGTGCATCATCGTCTAGGCAAACTGATCCGGAACCACAGCCAGAGATGCAATATCACGAACCGGAACAACAACCTGAACAACAACAACATTATGATCAACACGTGCCATACTATGAACCAGAACCACAATTTTTTATTACCTACGTAGTATTTCCCATTCAACATATAATAGAACACCCAACAATTCATGAAGGATAGTTGCATCCCAATTTAAGATTTGATAGAAGTTGGAGAGATTACCGGACGTACCAAAGTAACAAATTTAAGCTTTGGACCAAAAATGTAGAAGTACCAAGGGTAATAGATTAGGAGCCTTTGAAAAGGGTCCACCTAGCTAACCCAGTTAGGCAGCATCTAATCCAAAGGTATGGCAGCTCTTCTTTTTTCGATTGGGAACGTTTATTTATCACTCGTAGGCCTGTATATAAAGAGTGGTGTGTTGAGCTAATGAGTACTATAGCTTTTAATAAGGATGTTTATAGGTTAGACGATAAAAGTTTTCTTAGATTTTTAATAAGGCCGTAGGATGTACAGGATGTTCATGCTGGACATGGCCAGGGCTTTATACATTTACACTCCCGCTGAATTACTATCACCTGATTGTACAAATTTGATTTATCATGGTGAGAAGGTAGATAGAGATTTTGATGCTAACGCCATCTGGAGGCGTATGTCAAATTTTAATGTGTTTACGCGGGGAGGAAGACACTCCTATTTAGATATTAATAAAGTCGAGCTTCGTATAATACATAGATTCTTAGCAAACTCGATTACACAAAAAGGTAACAACAAGGAGAAAATGACCTTACACGATTTATTTTACCTTAAGTGCATTCGAGACACTAGAGGCTTTGTTAATATCCCCTACTGTGTTGGTTTTTATCTGTCCAAAATGGTGGAAGGAATACAGGACGGGGGAATAATAGGAGGAGGTATTTTTGTTATTCTCATTGAAGAGTATTTAGGTGTAGATAGGGATCAAGGGGGTTCGATGATGGTATGTAGGGAACAGGATGAGACTTTAGGTTTGCAAGTCTATCAAGGTGCAAAGGTATTGACTAGGAGACGCAATCAGGCAATACAATATCAGGGCCGCCATCCACA
Organism: Rutidosis leptorrhynchoides; assembly: GCF_046630445.1. Lineage (NCBI taxonomy): Eukaryota > Viridiplantae > Streptophyta > Magnoliopsida > Asterales > Asteraceae > Rutidosis > Rutidosis leptorrhynchoides. The sequence goes on along the minus strand of NC_092339.1, from coordinate 333,494,556 downwards.
GGTAGAGAGGGTTTCGGATGAGGAGATGGAGGAAGCGGATGACATTAGGGATGTCATTAGGGATAGTGCTACTGACGTTTTCCAGCGTATAGATGAGGTAGAAATGACTAATGAGGATAGGCATCGTCGGTATGAGCAGTGGCAAGCCGCGAATGAGTATAAGACTTCTAGGCGACGCCAACACGATAGCTGGCAAGTTCATCAGCACCAAATCATGAGCCAGCTATCATATCAGGTACCAAATAACTACATGATAATGCTAAAAACGAACATATATTTCATAGCATTATTCCTCAAGAAAGACAAGCTTTTAGTTGCAATTGTCCTATTTACAAGTGATATTCGTTTAAATAATAAAAGGTGAAGACAAAAGACAGATTCGACGAATTGAAGACGCAAACGACCAAAAAGCTCAAAAGTACAAAATACAATCAAAGAGGTTCTAATTATTTATAAGAAACGTCTCAAAATTACAAGAGTATAAGATTCAAAACGCAAAGTACAAGATATTAAATTGTACGCAAGGACGTTCGAAAATCCGAAACCGGGACCAGAGTCAACTCTCAACGCTCGACGCAATGGACTAAAAATTACAAGTCAACTATGCACATGAATATAATATAATATATAATTAATTCTTAAAATTAATATATATATTATATTATATATAAACCGTCGGCAAATTAAAAGACAAAATGGTGTGAGCTAGTTTTACGAACTCCGCGACTTGCGGAGTTTGAAGAAGAAAAATCCCGCGACTCGCGGAGCCCCAATTACAAAAACTGCCTATAAAAGCAAACGCAGTTTGATCGTAAAAGATATCCAAATAATCTATCTCTCTCTCAATATATACGTAAATATATATATATATATATATAATTTATATTTTAATTTTAATTTTAATTTTAAATCCTAATAATAAGGGTATGTTAGCGAATGTTGTAAGGGTGTAAGTCGAAATTCTGTCCGTGTAACGCTATGCTATTTTTAATCATTGTAAGTTATGTTTATATTATTTTCATTAATGTCTCGTAGCTAAGTTATTATTATGCTTATTTAATACCCAAGTAATCATGATGTTGGGCTAAAAATACTAAAATTGGGTAATTGGGCTTTGTACCATAATTGAGGTTTGGATAAAAGAACGGCACTTGTGGAAATTAGACTATGGGCTATTAATGGGTTTTATATTAACTAAACAATACCTTGTTAATTTAATATACAAACTTATAATTCGGCGTATTTATATATAACCACATACGCTTGACTGGGTACGTTGGGCGGGATATCTATAAATACCAATAATTATTCATTTTACCGGACACGGAACTGGATTAATAGTTAATAGACTTGTTGAAGCAGGGGTGAATTACATTCAAGGGTAATTGGTGTAATTGTTAACAAAGTAGTAAAACCTTGGTTTACACGCAGTCGATAACCTGGTGTATTCATTAAACAAAGTATTAAAACCTTGTTACAATTCGAATCCCCAATTAGTTGGAATATTTGACTTCGGGAATAAGAATAATTTGACGAAGGCTTTCGCTCTTTATATTTATGACTGATGGACTATTATGGATAAATCCGTATGGACATATTAAATAATCCAGGACAAAAAACAATTAACCCATGGGCATAAAACTAAAATCAACACGTCAAACATCATGATTACGGAAGTTTAAATAAGCATAATTCTTCTATTTCATATTTAATTTACTTTATTTTATTGTATTAAATTGCACTTTTAATTATCACATTTTTTTAATTATCGCAAGTTTATTTTATCGCACTTTTATTTATTGCAATTTCATTATCGTTATTTATTTTACGCTTTAAATTAAGTCTTTTATTTATTTAATATTTTACATTAGGTTTTAACTGCGACTAAAGTTTTTAAAATCGATAAACCGGTCATTAAACGGTAAAAACCCCCCTTTATAATAATAATATTACTTATATATATATTTGTATTTTTATAAAATAAAACTAATATAACGTTAAGCTTTGTCTAAAAGATTCCCTGTGGAACGAACCGAACTTACTAAAAACTACACTACTGTACGATTAGGTACACTGCCTATAAGTGTTGTAGCAAGGTTTAAGTATATCCATTCTATAAATAAATAAATATCTTGTGTAAAATTGTATCGTATTTAATAGTTTTTTCTTATAAAATTTATATGCTATTTTATATACACCTCGCATAACATCAAGTATTTTTGGCGTCGCTGCCGGGGATCTTAAAATCTAGCTTAAACACCGAAAGCGCAACGCTAATATATAAGAAAAATAAAATTTATTTTTAGTTTACTTTTATAAAAAAATACCCTTTTGTAAAAATACGTTTTAAATATTCGAAAATATAAAAAGAAAAACAAAAATATAAATATTTTTAAGAGTTTATTAAATATTTAAGTTTTATAAAGTTTCTTTATTTTTATTTTATAAAAATATAAGTTTTATTTAAATATTTTGTTTTTATTTAAAACATAAAAATTAAAAAACCGAAAAAAAATAAATACATATAAATCGAGTTTTAAGATTTTTATGTATTTCTATTTTTATTTTAGTTTTTTAAAAAAAAACCTAAGATTTTATTTAATTAATATAAATATTTTATATAAATACTAAAAACAGAAAAATAAAAAAAATATATATAAATAAAAAACTGACCTGTCGAAATTTGAACCTGGTGCACGTGAACCTGTAACCTCCGCGACTCGCGGAGATATTGAACCGGACCAACCGCAAGTCACGGAGCCGTCTGACACGGGCCACACAGAAACCCTAACAGCATTAATTACGGGATAATTATTATTATTATTAATTTTAAACCCTAATTAGGGTATTATTATTATAATATTTAGTTTTAGTTAGTTTATTTTGTTTTATTTAGTTTTATTTAGTTTTATTAATTTATAAAATTAATAGTTTTATAAAATAAATAATATAAAAATAATATTTTTATAAAAATTGTACTTTTTACAACTTTTAGTATATTTTTATATTTTGTCCCTTTTTATTCGTTTTAGCGTAATTTTTATATTTTTCGCTCATTTTTAGTTTTAAGCTTAGTTTTTGCCATAATTATTTTACTTTTAGATTTTTAGGCTTTGCCGTAAAATCCCTTAAGTGCTTTTTCTTTAGACTAAGATTTAGGTGCTCTAGAATTTTGCGACGCCTTTTTAAGTTTTAGTTCCTTTTTAAGATATTGCCATTTGGGATATAGTTTTACTTTTAAGCTTTAATATTTTAAGACGCAACTTTTAATTTTTAGTTTTTAGTTCATTTTTAAGTTTCAACGCACTACTTTCTTATTTTTATTTTTCGACGCCTTTTACATATGTATCAATTATCACTCCAATTAGTAATCTCAATTTGCAATTTTAATTTTAAGTTAGTGATAGTAATAATGTTGGGTTAGTCGAGTATTTTAAAGTTTTATAAGTCACTCTTTTTCTTTCTTATTTTTCGACGCCTTTTATTTTTCAATTCTTTTCTTTTTCGACCTTTTTCGACGCGCTTTTTTTCTTTCTTATTTCTCGCAATTCTAGTTTTACGACATAGATTTTATTCTACTTCTTATCTCATTACGAAAATTTATTTTAAGTGGTTAAATTGATAGACATCAAAATTTTCCGGTTCGTAGTAATAGTTGGATTTGTACGTGGACCGGGTTATTGGAGCCAAACAGTACTCAATTATGTTGAGACCAAACGAATCCTGCCCCTCTGCTGCATCTTTTGACTATTCGAAACGTGGGCAAAATCAGAAAAGTGTATTAATTGGATAACTTATATAATTTTTCTTTCCTTTTAAAAACTAATTGGATATTCAGTGAATGCACCGAGCAAGACGTTCACCACCTTTTGTACGTTCACCACCTGTAACTAGATCAAGCCATTTAGCAAATATTACCGCCGTTGATTTTTCTTTAGAATCGTCATCCAGTCGACCAAGTACTCCAATTCAAATTTCCGATAATCCATTTTTTGAACCCGACCTCACAATTGAGAATCCAGAGAATATTCAGGGACGATTCATAGATCCTGAACCATTAATTTTTCCTCCGGAACCACCAATCATTCAAACAGAGATTGTTGAGGAACGAACCATTAAATCAGAATCCTCTAATGATTCAGATTCAACAAATTCAATCATGGAAAATCTGGAACCTTTAAGTATGGAAGACCGAATGAGAGCTAAACGCACTGGCCAAGGTCACGCAATTACTCATCCAGACATTAATGCGCCAGATTATGAAATCAAAGGACAAATTCTACACATGGTAACTAATCAATGCCAATTTAGTGGTGCGCCGAAGGAAGATCCAAATGAACATCTTCGTACCTTTAATAGGATCTGCACACTATTTAAAATAAGAGAAGTTGAAGATGAACAGATATATCTCATGTTATTTCCCTGGACTTTAAAGGGAGAAGCCAAAGATTGGTTGGAATCGTTACCTGAAGGGGCGATTGATACATGGGATGTTTTAGTTGAAAAATTTCTTAAACAATTCTTTCCGGCATCTAAAGCCGTAAGACTTCAAGGAGAAATTGTTACGTTCACACAGAAACCAAACGAAACTCTATATGAGGCGTGGACAAGATTTGGAAAGTTATTGAGAGGATGTCCGCAACATGGTTTAGACACCTGTCAAATAGTACAAATATTCTACCAAGGATGCGACATCACTACAAGGAAAGACATCGATATAGCAGCTGGTGGTTCTATTATGAAGAAAACAGAAACTGATGCTTACAAAATTATTGATAACACTGCTTCCCACTCACATGAGTGGCACCAAGAAAAAGATATCGTTAGATCATCTAAAGCAGCTAGAGCCGATTCTAGCCATGACTTAGATTCCATTTCAGCAAAGATAGATGCTGTCGAGAGACGTATGGAAAAGATGACTAAGGATATTCACTCAATACGAATTAGCTGTGAGCAGTGTGGAGGACCACATTTGACAAAAGATTGTCTCAGTATTGAGCTAACAATGGAACAAAGAGAGAATATTTCATACATAAACCAAAGGCCTGGAAATAATTATCAGAATAATTATCAACCGCCAAGACCAATTTACAATCAAAACCAGAATTATAACCGAAATATTCCATACAACAATCAACAAGGTCCTAGCAATCAACAAGTATCTAATAGTACTTACAATCAGCAAAGACCTAATTTTCAAAACAAACCACAAACCGATGATAAAAAGCCAAATTTAGAAGATATGATGACGAAGCTAGTTGAAACTCAAACAGAGTTTTTCACATCTCAGAAACAAACAAATGAACAAAATGCTCAAGCATTTAGAAATCAACAAGCTTCTATTCAAAATCTGGAACAAGAAGTAAGTAACCTAGCAAGGTTAATAGGTGAAAGAAATCCGGGAAGTCTACCTAGTGATACAAATGCTAACCCCCAGAATGAAATAGCTAAAGCTATTACCACAAGAACTGGTACAACACTTAAACCACCTGAAATACCTGAAATTTCTGATGAAGCTATTCCTACTCCACAAGAACCACAACCAGAACAAGATAAGGAAAAAGAACCGGTAGTTGAAAAGGTTAATGAAGATAACATAGTTAAGGCTAAACCTTATGTTAAACCATACCAACCACCACTTCCTTACCCAAGTAAAATGAAAAAAGAGAAACTTGAAGCCGAGCAATCCAAATTCTTGGATATGTTTAAACAAATAAATGTCAATCTTCCTTTCATTGATGTGATTTCAGGAATGCCTAGATATGCTAAATTCTTGAAAGATATGATCACGAATAGAAAGAAAATGGAAGAACTCTCGGCCGTTACTATGAATGCTAATTGTTCAGCAGTGCTGTTGAATAAGATACCAGAAAAACTATCTGATCCAGGAAGTTTCACAATTCCATGTTTTCTGGGAAGTCTTAGTTCAATAGAAGCATTGGCAGACTTAGGTGCTAGTATAAATTTAATGCCGTATTCACTATACGCTAAACTAGACCTTGGAGAATTGAAACCAACACGAATAAGCATACAACTAGCCGATCGATCAATAAAATATTCTAGAGGGATAATGGAGAACATGCTAGTTAAAGTTGGTACTTTAGTATTTCCAGTAGATTTTGTTGTTTTGGACATGGAAGAAGATTCTCAAGTTCCTCTCATATTAGGAAGACCATTCTTAAACACGGCTAAAGCAATGATAGACGTGTTTGGTAAGAAATTGACCCTAAGTATAGAGGACGAGAGTGTTACCTTTTCAGTTGATAGAGCAATGCAACAACCGCAATCTGCAGATGATACATGTTATTATATTCAAACTATAGAATCACATGCAGAATTGTTAGAAGAATTTCCAGAATTACAAGGAACAGGAGAATGTTCTTTAGGAGAAGGTACTGAACCAATTGATGAAGCTAAAATGTTAGCTACACTAATAGCTAATGGATATGAACCAACAACAGAAGAAATTCAAATGCTAAAAGAAGAAGACAGATATCAATATAAATCATTGATAGAAGAACCTCCAACATTAGAGTTAAAGCCACTTCCAAACCATTTGGAATACGCTTATTTACATGGTGAATCTGAATTACCTGTAATAATATCGTCTTCTCTTACTGAAAATGAGAAATCTCAACTCCTTTCTGTGTTGAAAGCTCATAAACCAGCCATTGCATGGAAGATTCATGATATTAAAGGCATAAGTCCTTCGTATTGCACACATAAAATCCTTATTGAAGAAGGTCATAAAATGTATGTGCAACGCCAACGAAGACTAAATCCTAATATGCAAGATGTAGTTAAGAAAGAAAGTTAAGAAAGAAATTATTAAACTGCTAGATGCAGGTTTAATTTATCCGATTTATGATAGTCCATGGGTAAGCCCAGTTCAATGCGTGCCTAAGAAGGGTGGCATGACTGTCATTACAAATGAGAAAAATGAGCTTATTCCTACTAGGACTGTAACAGGATGGCGTGTATGTATTGATTATAGAAAATTAAATGACGCCACCAGAAAAGATCACTTTCCCTTATCTTTCATTGATCAAATGTTGGAAAGATTAGCCGGAAATAGTTACTATTGTTTTCTTGATGGATTTTCCGGATATTTTCAAATTGCAGTAGCACCCGAAGACCAAGAGAAAACCACATTCAAGTGCCCTTATGGTACTTTTGCTTACAAACGCATGCCATTTGGACTTTGCAACGCCCATGCAACCTTTCAAAGGTGCATGATGGCGATTTTTCACGACATGATAGAAGAATGCATGGAAGTTTTCATGGATGACTTTTCAGTCTTCGGTGATACATTTGAATCATGTCTAGTTAATCTTGAACGAATGCTTATTAGATGCGAACAATCAAATCTAGTACTTAATTGGGAGAAATGCCATTTCATAGTTAAAGAAGGCATCGTTCTTGGACATAAAATTTCAAAAGAAGGAATTGAAGTGGAAAGAGCTAAAGTAGATGTAATTGCTAAACTTTCACATCCCACCATTGTTAGAGGAGTTAGGAGTTTTCTAGGGCATGCCGGTTTTTACCGACGTTTCATAAAAGATTTATCTAAAATTGCCACTCCTATGAATAAACCCCTAGAAAAAGATGCTCCATTCATCTTTTCAGATGAATGCATCAAATCTTTTAATATTCTTAAAGAGAAACTCACTAATGCGCCGATCATGATAACACCAAATTGGAATCTACCGTTCGAACTAATGTGCGATGCAAGTGATTTTGCAATGGGAGCCGTTTTAGGACAAAGGATTGAAAAACGATTTCAACCTATATATTATGCTAGTAAGATGTTACAAGGAGCACAAACGAATTACACAACTACTGAAAAAGAACTCCTTGCTATTGTCTTTCCTTTTGACAAATTTCGTTCATATCTAGCAAAAACGGTGGTCTATACCTACCATTCTGCTCTTAGATACCTATTTTCGAAACAAGATGCTAAACCAAGATTAATCCGTTGGATCTTACTCTTACAAGAGTTCGATATTGAAATTCGAGATAAAAAAGGAGCAGAAAATCTCACCGCTGATCATCTTTCTCGTCTTGAAAATCCCGAATTAGAAGTTCTAAATGAATCGGCCATACAAGACAACTTTCCTGATGAATATCTATTGAAGATAGATTATAATGAAATTCCATGGTTTGCAGACTATGCAAACTACTTAGTTTGTGGATTCCTTGAAAAAGGATTATCGTACCAAAAACGAAAGAAATTCTTTAGTGAATTAAAACACTATTTCTGGGAAGATCCACATCTGTTTAAAAGTTGTCCAGATGGAATAATACGCCGATGTGTATTCGGAGATGAAGCTAGTAAAATCTTAAACCATTGTCACACAGGACCAACGGGAGGGCATTATGGGCCTCAACTAACAGCAAGAAAAGTTTATGATGCTGGATTCTATTAGCCTACAATTTACAAAGACACACACCTTCTTTGCAAATCCTGTGATGCTTGTCAAAGGGCCGGAAAAATAAGTCAACGTGATGAAATACCACAAAATGTCATTCAAGTATGTGAAGTATTTGACATTTGGGGTATTGACTTTATGGGTCCATTTCCAAAATCTCATAATAATCTCTACATTCTCGTTGCCATTGATTATGTATCTAAATGGGCGGAAGCACAAGCTCTCCCAACTAACGATGCACGAGTTGTAGTCAATTTTTTAAAACGTCTTTTTGCAAGGTTTGGAACACCGAAAGCTTTAATAAGTGATCGGGGAACTCATTTCTGTAATAATCAACTTGAGAAAGTTCTCAAAAGATATGGAGTAACTCATAAAATCTCCACTGCATATCATCCACAAACAAGTGGACAAGTTGAAAATACCAACCGAGCTTTAAAACGTATTCTAGAGAAAACCATAGGATCAAATCCGAATGAATGGTCCATTAAATTGGAGGATGCACTCTGGGCTTTTAGAACAGCCTTCAAAACTCCAATTGGAACCACACCTTTTAAACTCGTTTACGGAAAAGCATGTCATCTTCCAGTAGAAATTGAACACAAAGCATTTTGGGCTTTGAAGACATGTAGTCTTGATTTACATGAAGCTGGACGTCTACGATTAAGTCAATTAAACGAATTAGAAGAATTAAGACATGAAGCATACGAAAATTCGTTAATCTATAAGGAAAGAACGAAGAAATGGCATGATAAAAGAATCAGAAATTCAAAAGAATTTAAAGAAGGAGACAGAGTTCTTCTTTTCAATTCACGATTCAAGCTATTTCCTGGAAAATTGAAATCAAGATGGTCTGGACCATTCATAGTCAAAAGAGTTTTCCCATACGGAATAGTAGAATTAATAAATTCAAATGGGATTGAATTTAAAGTTAATGGTCACAGAGTTAAACATTACATACATGGTCTGATGGAAGTTGAAAATGAAGTTAATCATAATTTCACCACCCAAGAAAACCTTCAAAATGAAAACATAAATATGTTATCAACAACATATGAAAAATCAAAATTGGAATATAGGGAGGAGTCAAATTTGAGTGATGAAGAAGAATTCTTATACAAACCTCCCATTCCAAGAAACGAAGAAAAATGTGAACAACAAGTTCAAATAGAAGTGAAAGAAGCAAGAAAAGAACACCCGAAAAAGGTTTACAAACCAACTCGACTTACTAAAGCAGGAGACCCGGGTGAATTTATCATTTCTTGCTTACTTAATGATGGTGTTGTATATAATGGGCTCGCAGATTTAGGAGCAAGTGCAAATATTATGCCTCTTTCCTTATACAAAAGATTAGGCATGGGTAAATTAAAACCAACCAAAATAGGTGTTCAATCATTTGACCAATCCATTAAACACCCGGTTGGAATAGCAAATAATTTACTTGTTAACGTGGGAAGTTTGACATTTGTTGCAAACTTCATAGTGATTAATATGGAGGAAAACCTTGATATTCCTCTAATTCTAGGTTGCCCATTTTTAGCAACCACCGAGGCATTCATTGATGTAAGAGAAGGTAGAATGACACTTAGGGATGGTGATACATCGATCACCTTTGTGAACCGAAAGTTTAGATCTCCACCAACCAAAACTGTTAGACCAATAAAAACGCATAAGTGTGGGGAAGATGAAGAAACACTTAATAATGATCCAATCATAAAGAATGCCGTTGATGATACGAAATTAGATGAACCCATTTTTAACAGTTCAACGAAGAAACTTTATAAACGGATTCACGATGCTAAGATTAAGGGAAACTTTAAGTTATGTAACCGATTAGTATCCAATTTATCGCCAAAAGAAAAGGAGATGTTAGTTGAATTTGTGAAAGTTACGGAGGAAATCAACAAATGGATCGAAGTAAAAGTCAAAGATATACAAGTTGTTGATGATTCAATTGAAAATAATGTTAATCACAATTTCAACTAAGTGTAGGGAAGTTTATGTATTTCTGTTAGAGTTAGATTTTCTGTTTTCGTGTAGTTCTCGAAAATGGAACCCGAATGGTCTTTCCCTAGCAGACCCTAAAGAACTAGTCTTCTCCCCCCATTCTGAATTTTTATTTTTTTAGGTTTTTACGAAATGAAGACTTCCTGTGAACTAAACCATGGTCTAATGCTACACGCTTTGATCACTAAACGTAATAATGACACACTTCCGAGTGAAATAGTATCATTAATCAGAGGTAAATTGGACAGAGTAAGAAAAGAATCCAGATGCGAAGATAATAAGTTACAATTTGATAAAGGAAAATCAAAATCCGCAGCGAAAAGAAGAGCACGACACCTTGAAAAATGTCATAAATGCAGAAAATGGTCACACGAAGGTAAATGTTCAAATAATCAAACCTATTCAAACACCGAATTTGTTACTTTATGCAGAGATGGACCGTTCATATGTTTAGAAGAAAAAACATTAAATGCTCGAGGTTACGCCTATGTAGCCATGGAAAATCAATTAGTCCGACTATCTTATGAGTGGGCTAGAGCATATCTCTAAGAAATCTATTTCACAGGTAAGTATGTACAGTTTTTATTTTTATTTTTATTTTTAACCTTTTGATAATAAACGCTAATTTGTTCGCTATAAAGTATTAAATTGGTATTCGATGAAATTAGGTCTTACGACCGAAATTATTGATATCATTCAAAAATTTATTACATCACTGCGAAATTTAACGTTTATTCTTAAGGTATAAATATCTTTAATCAATCAACCCAAAATATTTCAAAATTCATCATGAGTTAAATTAGGTCATGGAACCGAAATTACTTTACCGAAAAGAGGGGCGTATGTTTTTGATAATATTTGATTGATTAAAGTGGGATAAAAGACCAAAAAGATTTTAAATTTTATTTTTACCATATTTTTAAAATTAATATTAAATAAATATTGTAAACTTTTTAAAATCAATATATTTAAAATTGTAAATATTTGAAAAAATTAGTATTTTTAATATAAGTTTGTATGTATAAAATCAAAAATATAATATAAGTTTGGTGTGAATTTTTAATTTTTAAAATATGAATTTTTAATTTTATGCATTTTTTTTAATTTAAGTTTGGTGTGATTATAAAAACAAAAATTTACTTTATTTCGCTAAATTAAAAATATGATTTTTAAAATTCGTCGTGAGTTGAAGACTAGGTCGTTGAACCAAAATTGCTTTACCCAAAGGAGGGACGAGAACTTTTATTATCATTATTTTTAATCTTATTGAATTAAAGTATGCCAAAAACATAAAAAAAACCCAAAAATCTTTGCTTTTTAAAACCGCGCTTTAAATTGACAAATTTTAAAATTTTGTCGAGGGATGGACTAGGACATCATTCCGAAACGACCTCGTCCTAAATAACAAGGGAAACAAAATTTTAAATTTATTTTATATTTGTTTTATAAGTTAAAGTTTATAAAAAAAAAAAAAGGGGAACTCCGCGACTCGCGGAGTTTGAAGAAGAAATTCACCGCAAGTCGCGGAGGATAAAAAATCCAGAAAAAAATAAAAATGCTGGATCAGATCAGTTTGCACACCACAACCCAAAATAACTGCGAAAAACCAACGAAAAACACACACTAAATTCGCAATTTTTCACCATTTTTCATCAAATCTTTCACAAAATCATGTTGAGAAGGATGCTATCAAGGAATTACTCAAGAAAAACGGTAAATTTCTACACCAAAACACCCTTTAATCCGAAAATTTAGTGTTCTTGAGCAATTTTATACCCAATTCGATTTTGATGCTTTTTAGTGTAATTATGCTTAAATTGCTTATGTATTATGCTTGTATAACCTAGATTGATGCTATTTAACATGATTAGAAGCCTTAAACTTCAAATTTTGAGTAATTTAGGGTTTGTGTTCTTGAGAAATTTGGGGCTTTTTGATATAAACAGGTTATGGCCGATTTTTGTCATGAATTGTTGCTAAATTAAGTAGTGTAACATGTTTAGGTAGTTAAATGATCCAAACTTTGAGCCTAAATATGATTTTTGACAATTAAAGTGGACTTTTTCAAGTCTAAAATTCATGAACTTGATTTTTGAGAGATAATGCCATTTGAAACTTGTTTAATTGCTAATAATGATTATTTTGACATGTTATATGAGTTGAATGCTTATGAACTTGGCGAACATTTTCGTATATGCTTATTTGAAAAAGTGTAGATTTGATAAAAATATGAAAATGAGCATAAGTTTGATATAAATTGAACATGTCATTGTAATTATTTTGATTGATGATTTTGCTGACACTAATGCATATTTGGATGCACAAAAATTGTGTTTGATGTGTTTTGCAGACTGAAAGGGGTGAATCTTCATCCCAAGCTCGCAATGCTCCTCCTGAGAATGCGGAACAACAGGATGTTGATAACTATTACAAACAAGATATACCTCATCCAGTTATGACATTTTCAGATATGCACGTGGAAAATTTGCACCCGAACTTGAGATTAGACAGACGTTGGATAGATTATCCAAAATACCAAAGGAACTTGCACACTCTTCATTCTAAAGCTATTGAAGTACCTAGGGTAATAGAATGGGGACTATTAGAAGCTGTAGAATTGGCCGATCCAATTAGAGAATTACTTACACAGAGGTATGGTAATTCTACTTTTAACGATTGGGTACGATTATTCAACATGCGTAGACCTGTATATAAAGTATGGTGTGAAGAATTATTGTGTAGTATAGAAATAAATGATCGGGTAGCTAGTTTAATCGATCGTTCTTTTATTAGATTTTTGTTAGGAGGTTCGATGCGCCACATGTCTCTACTAGACATGGCTCAGGCCTTACGTATATATACACCTGAGGAGCTAGCATCTGCCGATTGTCGAGGGTTGATACTAAATGGTAGGAAAATTGATAAAAATTTTGATACGCATGGTGTATGGAGTCAAATGACTAGCCATCACCGATTTAAAGAGGGAAATTACTCTTATTTAGATATAGATAGAGCTGAATTAAGAGTAATTCACAGATTTCTAGCGAACTCGATTATACAGCGAGGTAAAAATAAGGAAAAGGTAAATGAACAGGATTTGTTTTACCACATGTGTATTCGAGACCCACAAAGCGCTGTAAGTATACCTTATTGTGTGGGTTATTATTTATCAGCTATGGTTAAGGGAATGAGACCGCACAGTATAATAGGAGGTGGTATATTTATTACATTAATTGCTGAGTATCTCAATGTGGATATAAGTCGGGGGGGATTATTAATCGAAGAACCAGAACCCCACGATACAATTGGTTTAAATCTATATCATGGTGCTAAAGTTTTGAAGAGGCGAAATAACGCCGCAGTACAATACCATGGAAGACATCCACAGGTTGAGAGAAATCAACAGCCAGGTAATGTGGGAGGGGGAAATGAAATGACAGAAATGCAAAGGTTTATAGCTTCACAGGAGTATGAAAATGCTAGACATCGAGCATTTGAAGATTGGCAAGTTCATCAAAACCAAATCATAGCTCATTGCCAACATTTATGTAGAAACTATATTCCTACTCCAACGCCCATATTTCCTCCCTGGTCTATAGAGATACAACCACCGTATCCTACTTATAACCCAGCTGAAGCATTTTATAACACATATGGTTATGCATGGAACCCCTACTGGTATCAGTAACAACCCTAGTTTATTTAGTTTTATTTATTTTATTTTTGTAATGTTACTACATTTAGCACTTATGTTGATATTGTAATAGTTTTTATAATTTTCTAACTTTTATTATTATTAGATTTTAATAATTTTTGAATGTAGGATAATATACCAAACTTCAAAAATATGTATATATGTTTGCAGTTTATCTTATGTACACAACAGGGTAAAACAACTCATTTTCAAAGAATGGCATTAAGTTCAGCAAAAGCAACTAATTTTGACGACAAGATGCAAAATATATGTGAAATAACAACAAGACGGAATGAACAAATGATGTGCACCATTTATCATTCAACACAAACAACAATATATTTGGAATCTTTGGTAAAATTTAATCATTTTTCTACGCTAATCACCCTCAATAATTTAAATTATTACTGATTTCTTGCAAATGAGGGCATTGCAAGATCTTAAGTGTGGGAAGGGGTTAAATTCTTTCGGATTTTAAAATTTTTACTTTATACACTTGGTTACCATTAAAAATACTAGTAAAGCAGTAGTTGTATTAGAATCTAGTGCTCTCTGATAATAAAGAACATCCCTAATCTTATATACTGACTACCCAATTCTAATAAAATTCTTTAAAATTTTCAATTAAATGAACTCAAAATCATGTTTATACATATTTATGAATGATAAAACTAGGTGTTAACACCGAAATTATTGTTACCTCGGAAAGGACATAAATTGAGAAACAAACCAAAATGTTAAAATTCATTTAAAATGGAATAGAGGACAATAAAAAGGAAAAATAAAAGCCAAGTGTGGGAAAATTTACCAAGTTATTTAAAACATATATCACATATTTTTGTACAAATAATTGAAAATACTTTTGTTTTGGACTAAACTAAAAAGTTTTACCCGATCTACTGTAAGAAAGATGGATCTACACGATGAATCAATTCCATCATTTAAAAGGAAGTAAAGTCTTCCGAAAAAGAAACGCGCTTTTTGATTTAGGTCATGAAGTTGTCGTCCAGACCAGCTGTAGGTTGACGAAAAATCTAGAAAAATCATCACTAAAATCAGCAGGAAATCCATGGACCTCAGCATAAAACAGGGTCGCCAAGTGGTCAGACTTATCCTAACCATGAGAGGATCTGTCTCGTAAAATGGGGAGGACGCCGTGCAAATTAGCTGGATAAGACTAATGAATCAGATCCCCAGAAAGGATAATCTCCTTAAAGATAAAAAATTAGCTTTTAAGACTGATATTACTCAATCCTTGAGATTGACCTTAAAGATTGAGAATTCAAACTCATGGAATTCAATGATATCTAAACTCGAGCTTGAACGAGAAAATATTTTGATCAAAATTACAAACCGATTTGTTTTCTAAAAACCCATTTTCAATGCGTTCATTAACATTGAACGTAAAATCCTAGGAATTCACCTGGAATTCATTAGGTCATCTGAACCAAATAGGGTGTCAACCGTAAGAACGGTGGTTGCATAGCATGGTCAAAGACAAGACCTTGTGCCAGACTGAAAAATTATAAGGGTGAGCTTTACTATTGCTCCTACCAAGGATAGTAATTGCGTTCGACATGTTATAGACCATAATTAAAAGCATGTCAGGGGACATTGCCTTAACAGTTGCTTGTTCAACGCTTTCCTTTACAACCGGACGGTAGTTTATCGAAAGGTAATATACAGAGCAAGTATACTGGACGTGTTGCTTTCCTAATACAAGGTTAGCAAGTGGGTGACTCAAAACCGCAAGTTTTGAGCTAAAATTTTCAAATCTGAAACCCACTAAACCCACAAAAAGAATTTACAAACACCGGTGAAGGGTTATTCCGGAAAACTTATCTAGGGTAAAAACTAAATTGAATTTTCGAAAAGATCAAATGTTTTCATAAAGATCTAATTTCCTTAAAGGGTCTAAATTTTTATAGTCATGTGGGACTGTAAACCATACCGTTACTACCATTGTTTATACCGCAGTAAAGAAATCACTGATGTACAAAGTGTGAAGAATAAAGAAGTGATTCTAGTATTTCAAGACTATATTGCTTGAGGACAAGCAACGCTCAAGTGTGAGAATATTTGATAATGCTAAAAACGAACATATATTTCATAGCATTATTCCTCAAGAAAGACAAGCTTTTATTTGCAATTGTCCTATTTACAAGTGATATTCGTTTAAATAATAAAAGGTGAAGACAAAAGACAGATTCGACGAATTGAAGACGCAAACGACCAAAAAGCTCAAAAGTACAAAATATAATCAAAGAGGTTCCAATTATTAATAAGAAACGTCTCGAAATTACAAGAGTACAAGATTCAAAACGCAAAGTACAAGATATTAAATTGTACGCAAGGACGTTCGAAAATCCGGAACCGGGACCAGAGTCAACTCTCAACACTCGACTCAATGGACTAAAAATTACAAGTCAACTATGCACATGAATATAATATAATATATAATTAATTCTTAAAATTAATATATATATTATATTATATATAAACCGTCGGCAAATTAAAAGACAAAATGGTGTGAGCTGGTTTTACGAACTCCGCGACTTGCGGAGTTTGAAGAAGAAAAATCCCGCTACTCGCGGAGCCCCAATTTCAAAAACTGCCTATAAAAGCAAATGCAGTTTGATCGTAAAAGATATCCAAATAATCTATCTCTCTCTCAATATATATGTAAATAAATATATATAATTTATATTTTAATTTTAATTTTAATTTTAAATCCTAATAATAAGGGTATGTTAGCGAGTGTTGTAAGGGTGTAAGTCAAAATTCTGTCAGTGTAACGCTACGCTATTTTTAATCATTGTAAGTTATGTTTATATTATTTTCATTAATGTCTCGTAGCTAAGTTATTATTATGCTTATTTAATACCGAAGTAATCATGATGTTGGGCTAAAAATACTAAAATTGGGTAATTGGGCTTTGTACCATAATTGGGGTTTGGATAAAAGAACGACACTTGTGGAAATTAGACTATGGGCTATTAATGGGTTTTATATTAACTAAACAATACCTTGTTAATTTAATATACAAACTTATAATTCGACGTATTTATATATAACCACATACGCTTGACTGGGTACGGTGGGCGGGATATCTATAAATACCAATAATTATTCATTTTACCGGACACGGAACTGGATTAATAGTTAATAGACTTGTTGAAGCAGTGGTGAATTACATTCAAGGGTAATTGGTGTAATTGTTAACAAAGTAGTAAAACCTTGGTTTACACGCAGTCAATAACCTGGTGTATTCATTAAACAAAGTATTAAAACCTTGTTACAATTCGAATCCCCAATTAGTTGGAATATATGACTTCGGGAATAAGAATAATTTGACGAAGGCTTTCGCTCTTTATATTTATGACTGATGGACTATTATGGACAAATCCGTATGGACATATTAAATAATCCAGGACAAAGAACAATTAACCCATGGGCATAAAACTAAAATCAACACGTCAAACATCATGATTACAGAAGTTTAAATAAGCATAATTCTTCTATTTCATATTTAATTTCCTTTATTTTATTGTATTGAATTGCACTTTTAATTATCACATTTTTTTAATTATCGCAAGTTTATTTTATCGCACTTTTATTTATTGCAATTTCATTATCGTTATTTATTTTACGCTTTAAATTAAGTCTTTTATTTATTTAATATTTTACATTAGGTTTTAACTGCGACTAAAGTTTTTAAAATCGACAAACCGGTTATTAAACGGTAAAAACCCCCCTTTATAATAATAATATTACTTATATATATTAGTATTTTTATAAAATAAAACTAATATAACGTTAAGCTTTGTCTAAAAGATACCCTGTGGAACGAACCGGACTTACTAAAAACTACACTACTGTACGATTAGGTACACTGCCTATAAGTGTTGTAGCAAGGTTTAAGTATATCCATTCTATAAATAAATAAATATCTTGTGTAAAATTGTATCGTATTTAATAGTTTTTCCTTATAAAATTTATAAACTATTTTATATATACCTCGCATAACATCACTACATCCCGACTCGGCCTGCTTACTATCCACCACATCAGCCCGACATGCAACCACCCTATGACCTGTACGACCCCAACCAAGCCTACCAGAACACCTATCACCAACCATGGAACCCGAACGATGATATGAACTGGAATCCCTATCCAAATCAATAGTGTTCCATTGGTGATTTCTTATCTTTTATTATTTTTATCTATTTATGTTAAACATTTAACATTTTGATACTTTAATGTAATGTTTAATATTTTTATTATTTTGTACTAATATTTCATTTTTGTAATTTGAAAGTGGGATATTAAGTTCCATTTCAAATTACCATGCATGTTTATATTAGTATTGTATGTATTTTATCTCATGAACACAACAGGGTAAAATAGCGCATTTTCAAAGACTGGCATTAAGTTCAGCAAAAGCAACTAATTTTGACGACAAGATGCAAAATATATATGAAATAACAACAGACGGAATGAACAAATGATGTGCACCATTTATCATTCAACACAAACAATAATATGTTTGGAAACTTTGGTAAAATTTAATCATTTTTCTACGCTAATCACCCTCAATAATTTAAATTGCTACTGATTTCTTGCAAATGAGGGCATTGCAAGATCTTAAGTGTGGGAAGGGGTTAAATTCTTTCGGGTTTTAAAATTTTAATTTAAACACTTGGTTATCATTAAAAATACTAGTAACGCAGTAGCTGTATTAGAATCTAGTGTTCTCTGATAATAAAGAACAACCCTAGTCTTATATACTAACTACCCAATTCTAGTAAAATTTTTAAAAAAATTTCAAATAAATGAATTCAAAATCATGTTTATACATATTTATGAACGATAAAACTAGGTGTTAACACCAAAATTATTGTTACCTCGGAAAGGACATAGATTGAGAAACAACCCAAAACGCTTGAATTCATTTAAAATGGAATAGAGGAGAATAAAAAGGAAAAGAAAGAAAAATAAAAGCCAAGTGTGGGAAAAATTTACCAAGTTATTTAGAACATATATCACATATTTTTGTACAAATAATTGAAAATACTTTTGTTTTGGACAATATTAATCAGTTTTACCCAGTTTATTGTAATATAAATAGAATTTATAAGGAAGTACAGTCTTCTGAGAAAAAGACACGCGCTTCTTGATTTAGGTCAGGAAGTTGTCGTCCAGACCAGTTGTAGAGACTACGAAAAATCTTGAAAAGTTTTCTCGAAAATCATCTGGAAATCCACGGACGTCAACATCAAACAGGGTCACCAAGTGGTCAGACTTATCCTAACCATGAGAGGATCTGTCTCGTACAATGGGGGCACCGTGCAAATTAGCTTATAAGACTAATGAATCAGATCCCCAGAAAGGATAATCTCCTTAAAGATCAAAAATTAGCTTTTAAGCCTGATATTACTCAATCCTTGAGATTGACCTTAAAGATTGAGAATTACAAACTCATGGAATTCAATGATATTGAAACTCGAGCTTGAACGATAAAATATTTTGATCAAATTACAAACCGATTTATTTTCTGAAAACCTATTTTCAATGCGTTCATTACCATTGAACGTAAAATCCTAAGAATTCACCGGAATTCATTAGGTCACCTGAACCAAATCGGGTGTCAACCGTAAGAACGATGGTTGCATAGCATGGTCGAAGACAGGACCTTGTGCCAGACCGAAAAACTATAGGGTGATCTTTACTATTGCTCCTACAAAGGATAGTAATTGCATCCGTCACGATATAGACCATAATTAAAAGCATGTCATTAGACATTGCCTTAACAGTTGCTTGTTCAACGCTTTCCTTTACAACCGGATGGTAGTTTACCGAAAGGTAATATACAGAGCAAGTAAACTGGACGTGTTGCTTTCCTAATACAAGGTTAGCAAGTGGGTGACACAAAACCATAAGTGTTGAGCTAAAATTTTCAAATCTGAAACCCACAAAACCCACAAAAACAATTTGCAAACACCGGTGAAGGGTTATTCCGGAAAACTTATCTAGGGTAAAAGCTAGATTGAATTTTCAAAAAGATCAAATGTTTTCATAAAGATCCAATTTCCTAAAAGATCTAAATTTTTATAGTCATGTGGGACTGTAAACCACATCGTTACTTCCATTGTTCATACCGCCGTATTAAAATCACTAAGGTACAAAGTGTGAAGAATAAAGAAGTGATTCTAGTAAAGTTATATTCAAGTTCTATATTGCTTGTGGATAAGCAACGCTCAAGTGTTGGAATATTTGATAATGCTAAAAATGAACATATATTTCATAGCATTATCCTTCAAGAAAGACAAGCTTTTAATTGCAATTGTTCTATTTACAAGTGATATTCGTTTAAATATTAAAAGGTGAAGACAAAAGACAGATTCGACGATTTGAAGACGCAAATGACCAAAACGCTAAAAAGTACAAAGTACAATTAAAGTGGTTCAAATTATTGATGAGAAACATCTAAATGTTACAAGAGTACGAGCCGCGAAACGCAAAGTACAAGATATTAAATAGTACTCAAGGACGTTCAAAAATTCGGAACCGAGACATGAACCAACTATCAACGCGCGACGCAACGGGCCTAAAATTACAAGTCAACGATGTACAAGAATATAATATAGTATATATATATATATATATATATATATATATATATATATATATATATATATATATATATATATATATATATATATATATATATATATATATATATATATATATATATATATATATATATATTATATTAAATAAATACGAGCAGCCCACGTTTAAAATGCAATGTGACCAGGAGATGGCTGCCATGCGATCGCATGGCCCGGTAGCCTTAATCCCATGCGATCGCATGACTTACTGTAGCTGGCTAGGATCTATAAAAAGGCAGTTTGCTCGACGTTTTACAGAGACCCTTTTCTAATCTCTTACTCTCTCAATATATTTATATTTATATTTTAATTATAATTTTAATATTAAAGTTTAATAATAATAAGGTTATGTTAGCGAATGTTTTAAGTTTGTAAGTCAAAATTCTGTCCGTGTAACACTACGCGATTAATACTCATTGTAAGTTATGTTCAACCTTTTTAAATTAATGTCACGTAGCTAAGTTATTATTATGCTTATTTAAATCGAAGTAATCATGATGTTGGGCTAAATATTAAAGACAGGGTTATTGGGCTTTGTACCATAATTGGGGTTTGGACAAAAGATTGACACTTGTGGAATTAGAGTATGGGCTATTAATGGGCTTTATATTAACTAAACGATACCTCGTTAATTTAATATAAAGGTTACAATTTGACGTATCTATATATAACTACATACGCTTAATCGGGTACAGTGGGCGGGATATTTATAAATACGAATTATTGTTTATTTAACCGGACATGAGGATGGATTAATAGTTAATGGACTCATTAAAATAGGGGTGGATTACATTCAATGGTAATTGGTGTAATTGTTAACAAAGTAGTAAAACCTTGGATTACACGCAGTCGATAATCTGGTGTATTCATTAAACAAAGTATTAAGACCTTGTTACAGTTCGAATCCCCAATTAGTTGGAATATTTGACTTCGGATATAAGATTAATTTGACAAAGATCCTCGTACTTTATAATTATGACCGATGGACTATTATGGACAAAACCGTATGGACATATCGAATAATCCAGGACAAAGGACAATTAACCCATGGTAATAAATTAAAATCAACACGTCGAACATCATGATTACGGAAGTTTAAATAAGCATAATTCCTTTAATGTATATATCATCGTACTTTTAATTATCACAATTCTATTTATCGTCATTTTATTTATCGCACTTTTAATTATCAAAATTTTATTTTTCGTCATTTACTTTACGCTTTAAATTAAATTGTATTTATATTTAATATTTTACATTAGGTTTTAATTTCGACTTAAGACATAAAATCGACAAACCGGTCACTAAACGGTAAAAACCCCCCTTTTTATAATAATAATAATACTACTTATATATATATATATATATATATATATATATATATATATATATATATATATATATATATATATATATATATATACAAATATAGTTTTTAAAAAAATATAGCGTTAAACTTGGCTAGCTCCCTGCGGAACGAACCGGACTTACTAAAAACTACACTACTGCACGATTAGGTACACTACCTATAGTGTTGTAGCAAGGTTTAGGTATATCCACTCTATAAATAAATAAATAACTTGTGTAAAATTGTATCGTATTTAATAGTATTTCGTAGTAAAAATATAACTATTTCGTATACACCTCGCATAACGTCACATACGATTCGTGAATCCGTGTTCTACGATAGAAATTGGTAAAATTTTTGGAATTGTGATGTTTTGCTAGCTCATTTAGGCTTAGTGATTCACCTAAAACACTTAGGAATAAGTTTTGGAAGAATTTAGGATCGTTTGGTTGAATGTTGCAATTTTTATAAATATGTACAAAATTAGGCTTTCGATCTTTCCTAATGTTAAAATGTTTTTAAAACAAAAGATGACTTGAAACTAGTTAAAATTAAGATAATCATTGACTTAAGAATAAATTTGAAACCCAGTCTTTGATTTTTCTTATTATGTACGTTTTGGTTAAAATGAATATTTTTCAATAAAAATGGTTTTAAATCATGACTTAAAATGTGTTTATATTTATGTTATAGGAAAAGTTTGATGTTTGAAAATATTTAAGGTAATTAAAAATGGTCATTATAATCATTGTATGCTTAAAATCATCATACTTTGCACAAAATTGCTTATTACGACTAACTCACTATAATTATTATTTTTTTAGCATTATTTGTTGCAATCACGGGTACACTTTAAATTTTGCTTAAAATGTGTTTATAGTTAGTTTAGATATTGTTTGTGGTAATTTTGGCTATAATTGTCGATAACAGGGATATGGAAAGTGCCATTTTTAAAGACTTTATTTCGAAATTATTTTCGAAAATTATATACACTTTTCATTCTTTATTGTTATAATAAGTCTTATTATTTTGGAACATAGCCTACATTGCTTAATTATTGCAGATGGAAAATTGATATCATCTTCCCGACGAGTACGAATTACCCCATTCTATCCACGGGCAAGACAATCCGGGGATACATGAGCCATTTATGAGGAACTGGATAAACAGGCGAAAGGGACATAACAAGTACATTAATTGGGAGATAATGGAACAATGTGGGTGAGCGGAGGAATTGGGAGGTCTGTTAAGTTTTCGAATGAGTGGGAATACACACAGCGCATGGTTAAAGATGTTTGAGATTAATGAGCGCGCGTATTAGGAGCCGTTTGCTGAGTTTATGGCTACATGGGATTTTGAGGGAAATATTGATCCGGATGAGTACAACACTCATCTTGTATCCACTTCCACCACCAAAATGTCACTCACCATCTCACTCTTGCACATTTCGCCACTCATATAGAACTGTATGAGAATTCTCATTTGAACAGCCCAATATTCAAGCGAGGGTACACTACTTTGGACCTGTCAGTCAATCATCAGATTTTCTGGCAAACCTACACCACTGATCAAGCAGCCCGGAGGTCAGGGAAAAAGGTCTCCTGATGTGGCCAAAACGGACGGTTTTATTTGTGCGGTGTCGTTAGGTCGCAACACGTCAGCTCTGACTATCAAAATGGGGTATTAGTTTTAAATTTATATTTAGCGTGGCCTAAATCGTACTTCTCCTTATTATGAGTAAGAGAAGTATCACCTAGAGTCGTATTTTTGAGATATCAGTAGAGTCGAACCTATATCTAAAACTAAGATAATTCTAAGGTGCAGGAGTAGTGGTTGATTACCTAAATTTTGGGTTTTCTAGATAAAGTAAAGTAAAGTAAAGTAAAGTAAAGTAAAATTTGTAACTCATATAAGGCTAAAACAAGTGCATGTTATAATTTCATCAGTTAATTTGCAGGTATTATGGAGTGCTGGCTCATGGATAGGCAGTGACCTTATATTTACTTATATTTACTACACTAGTCTTAAACGCCCCTGTCATAAGACATGTCACTGGGTAATGTGATAGGCTTGAAGATTCTGAATAGACAGCAACGTCCCTTACCCCCGACGCCCATACAGTCTGACTACAGGCATACACATTCAGACGGCTCATCCAATTGAGCGACTCAGTTGGGTGACGTATTAACATTCCGAAATGGTCTAAACTCTCTTAAGTATAATAGAATACATGGTTTATCTTATCCGAGAGACGGGATGTACCTCAATGCTTTCGTCAATGATTGGTTTAAAAGATAGTTAGGCCCTTAAAAGAGTTCAACCATAAAGAACACCATGGCCAAGTCAAGCTGACTTCCATGAATACGTTCGGTTATCCTAACGGTCCAATCCTTTATGTGTTCAAACAAACAGTTCCTTAATTAACTAAGAATCCCTCAAGCGGGGTGCAATGCTTGAGACCGCGTTATGGTGAAGTGTACTAGTCAACACTAACCGTGTTCCATGGCCTTACTTAGTAGAGGTACAGCTTACAACAACTGTTGTGCTTCAGCATGCACGTACGAAGTTTATATGCTTGGTGACTACACTAGCATGGTCTAGGACCGACAATGTACTAGGGGTCTAGTTAGATGTATCACTACGAAAGAGTCCTTAGTCGGAATCCAAGGCTCGGTGGACTTACAACAACCGGTGTGCCTAAGTCAAACTCACGTTGTATCCGATATACTTCTCTTACCAAGGGGTGACACAGATAGTGTACTCTGAATCGGGGTTCGCGACTTCCCAATAACAGAGCCAATAGCTACGTTCTATTAGTTGGAAAAGCAATTGAGTTCAAAGCATAATCGGAAAGCATTTTAACAACATACATAAACCATAATATAGTTTCGGCATTATAACTGATTACGTCATAACAGACACTAAAGATAACTGCTCGCTAATCATGGCAACAATATCACAAAGCATAATAATGGAAGACATTATATAAAGACAAGGGATAGAAGTACCAGTAGATTAAACGAGTTCTGAATACAAAAGTGACAACTTCAAGACTTCAGACCGCTTCTAATACAATCTTCGGCGTTCTTCTCCGGGTACTAGGTTTCCCGCACGGAGTCAAAGACCTTGAAAGTATGACTAATATTGTACAAGAGAGAGAAAGAAGTGAATTGAAGTGTGTGTTGGAAAAGAATGACAAATGCCCTTTAAATAAACCTAAATTTTCCCTGCAAATGGCTGGCAGGCCGTTTGCAGGGGCCGTTTGCCAAGCCAAGTAGTTTGCGAGGGTCGTTTACTCGAGGCATTTGGCAGGCTGTTTCTGAGCCAGGCAGGCCATTTGGCTTGCCTAGTTCCCTGAATCGTAATTTGATTTCTTGTCTTTCACCGTTTTCGCTCTAGAATCTTCGTTTTAGCTCCGATTCTCTTGATTCTTTTTTGCACCGTCTTCGTAATTACTTGTTCTTCAATTCTAACTGACGAAGTGGGTATTTTTTCGATAAAGTTCGAATCTTTCTTTTTTTGGGCCTTAATACCGGGGTGAAAACGTGACTTTTAAGCCGATATCATCTCCAGTTTCATTAACTCAGTCCATCGCATCCTCAATCACCTCCTGGCTAAGATTATTCATCCGAAAAACCCAGCATGGTGGAGTCGTCACCATTGCTAACATGCATCTTATGCACTCCATATTCCATAACCGGAATATGCAAGTTGCATACCTTGTGGCCCAGGCGTTCACTGCTGAGAAAAACGCACCGCGTACGGTTCAACCAGTTTAAGGGGCTGTAGTCACAAAACTACTTACGAATGCACATCTTGGGTAGTGTTAAAGCAATGGGTTATAGGAGAGGGACTGAGTCAGAGGAGATCGGGTACAAATTGGTACACAATTGGTAGTTCATTCAGATACAAGATCAGCAGTTGATAGTTCTAGCTAACCCAGCGATTGCAGGTTCAGTCGACCGGAATGTGCCTAATGTGATAGTTAGAGGTTTTAGGCCCGACCCTAGGACGAGGGATGGTAGGAGGCGAGCTCGAATTTCAGATGAACCAAGGGATGAGGATGATCCCACGTTACATGGTGAGCAGAGGCACTCACCAGTACGTCAGGGGGCTCAGCCATATTATGAGCCGTATCATTATTACATGGGAGACATGCCTGGGCTGGATAGGTGGTTTGCTGAGTCTGCATTACTCCACAACCTTCAGCACTTCACGCATCATGCAGGGAGGCAGCTTAACGTCCCACCATATCCATGGCACCATCCTTTGATTGTCGCCCATAGAGAGCCCCAGAGATGTAGGGACCAGTTATCAGTGTCCACCACCTCCTCCTCAGCATCAGTACACACATCACACGATTATTCCTTCTCCACCACGAGAGCAGAGCACGGGGTATGAGAATCTGGCCAACAGTATTTTCGGTCCAAAACTCATCAGTACACATAGAGATACATCTGCCAGTGTTCAGACTTCTGCATGGGATAAGGCTGTAAGCCAGGGTATAACTGAGGATGTAACACAGGGTCTTGGAGGAATGGGTGTAAACACTGTTGGCGTAGAGATCTGCAGGAAGGAGCTGGTTGGCACACGAAGCCAATGATTCATACTAGCACCTCATCGCTCACCGGACTAATTGCACACTCGAACGAGGTTCGCTTCGTGGTATCTTCAAGCGCCAACACTTCAGGGTGGGTACGGAGATTGGCCACCAACGAGGAGATGCGTGATGAATTCCAGTCAGACTTGAGGCATCCGAGACTGCCCCGTACCAGCGTATCATATTCTCTCCCTCTGCATATGCCAGATCAGCCATGACTATACTCTCTCTTTACCATTTTACTTATGATTATCTGTGATGTTTTGATACATAATTACATTTTTATCACTATACGCCCAATATTGGGCATAACTACTTTTCTACTGTTATTTTGTATGATATTGGTTAAATAAGTTTGCATGAATAAAAGTCACAGACAAATGATGATCGAGACCGTACACGAGATGGAAGCACGACTTGGAGCAAGGACTGATACCGACCAAAAAGTTACGTTTTTATCCCCGATATTGAGACCTAAATCAATAAAGTTTCAAACTTTTCCAGAAAAATAATCGCTTTGTCAGTTAATTTTGTAGATTAAGTGATTACAAAGGCGATGCAAAAAGAATCAAGTAAAACGGAGCTAAAATGAAGATTCTAGAGCGAAAACGGTGAAAGACAAGTTACAACCAAGGAAATCAAGTTACGATCCAGGAAACACAGCAGACCATGGCAGGCCATACGGCTTTCCATACAGCCTGCCAGTATGTAAAATGGCCTGCCATCCGGCCTTGGCATACGGGCACACAAAACAGCTTGCCTGGTCATATGGCTTGGCCATACGGCCTGCCAACCGTATGCCAGGAAAATCATGCCTATTTAAGGAGATTTTTGCATTCTTTTTTAGACACACTCAATTTGTACTTCAATTTAGATTTTCAAGCTTTTTAGTTAGTTTTTAGTAGTAGCTAGCTTAACTTTTATTTTCTGGAGGATATCCCGGCGAGTCCCTGCGATCTCAGACATATTTCTTCAGCCTTTTTAGGTTTTTATCCGAAACGCTTGTCTTATTAATTAAACATGTATTGTTATCATTTATGTTTAATAATGCATTCCAAAATTACCATGTTAGCTTAATAAATCTGTATGTTTCCATGATAGAAGTTTGGGTTAGCGTAGTTATGTTAAATTAGTACGGTAACCATTGTTATGCTGAACTTGTGATTCCGATAGATTTGTATGCTAGCATCTTAAGGGTTAACCAACCAAGGTTGTGATCAAGACTTGTCCACCTATATGAACTTAGCTACTTCATAGGATTAAGACCCCTGATTATACTGTATCTGAAGATTCTATGAACTCGGTATGGCCGGAGTTCCCGAGAGGCATCTAATGCGCTTTTAAGCCACAAACTTAGTAATTGAGATATGAATGACCTAGTATGTCTATTGACTGTTCTAAAGAGACCTCTTACGAGCTGTTAAGATCTAGTTAGTGCCTTGACTGTATGACCCAACCTATTGCATGTTCTTGTTTGATTGTTACCCTAGGATTGTCCCATATCAACTGTTTAGGTATCTATTAGGTTTCTATCTGCTTTACTTTCAGTATGTCAATTGTAATGCTGATGAAATAGTTGTTAGTTCTCATTAATGTTTTGTCAACTTAACCAGACGGACTCCTTCTGTTTGTAATTAGTGTTCAATTAACACGGCACGTTGTTATTCAGTTATCCAAACTGATAATGATGGTTAGGATTAGAACTCAACTCACTAATAAACCTAGTGCTTTACTGAGGATAACCTCCGAGGTATAGTTACCTTTCAATTATACAACTACGTGACATACTTTTCACTACTCAAAGAGAAGTTCGAGAGTCTAGAGATAATTAGGTCTGTGTAAATGGCTCATCCAACCAGATCTACACTATTCTAATCATAGCTTTAACATAAACATAATTACCTAAACCTAGCCCAAAATGATATCTTGGTCAACATTTCCCTGATCTGCATACTCCGGATATCCTTTCATCATCTTTACTTTTCCGTAATTAGGACTATTAGCTTAAAACAACTACTATCCTTTATATAGGCAATTTAATCCAAAGACAATTATCCACTTGATTGATAGTGCTCTAAATGAACATATATATAGGCACAATATCCTTCCAATATGTAAAGCTTTTAGTTACTATTGTTCTATTTTTATGTAATAATCGTTTAAATAAATAAGTGCGAAGACAAAAGAAGAAAACGAAGATTTGAAGACGCAAACGTCCAAAAAGCTCAAATGTACAAGATACAATCCAAGTGGTTCAATTTATTGATGAGAAACGTCTAAAAATTACAAGAGTACAAGTCGCGGAACGCAAAGTACAAGATATCTAAGCATACGAAAAGGCGTATGAAAATCCGGAACCGAGATGTAAACCGAGCATCAACGTGCGAGTCAACGGACCTAAAATTACAAGTCAACTATGCACAAGAATATAATATAATATATATATATATAATTATATAAAATTATATATATATTATATTATATATTAAAAAATTCAGCAGCCCACGTTTAAAATTCAAGTGTGAGCTGGAAATGGGTGTCTCACAATCGCAGAGCTCAGAGGCCTAACTACCTCGCGATTGCGGAGCTGGGAATCTCAGAATCTGCCTATAAATAGCCACGAATTCTGCCAAACAAATTGCACCATCCATACTCAATATCTCTCTGTCTATAATACATATATATATATATATATATGTATATATATATATATGTATATATATATATGTATATATATATATGTATATACATATACATATATATATGTACATATACATATATATATGTATGTATATATATATATATATATATATATATATATATATATATATATATATATATATATATATATATATATATAATATAAATATTAGTTTAGTTTTATACTACATTAGTTTAGTTAATGTAACGGTTAATTACGGGTTTTAAAGTCGGAGTTCTGTCCGTGTAACACTACGTGATTAATAATCACTGTAAGCTAAATTCTCCCTTTTTAATTATGTATCATACTTAATTTATTATTATGCTTATTTGAGCCGAAGTAATCGTGATGTTGAGCTAAATATTAAGATGGGGTTATTGGGCTTTGGACCATAGTTGGAGTTTGAACAAAAGACCGACACTTGTGGAAATTGGACTATGGGCTATTAATGGGCTTTATATTTAATTAACTAAATGATATCTTGTTATTTAATATAAAGGTTACAATTTGACATATTTATATATAACTACGTACGCTTGACTGGGTACGGTGGGCAGGATATTTATAAATACTAATAATTGTTCATTTGACCGGACACGGGGATGGATTAATAGTCAATGGACTCATTAAAACAGGGATGGAGTACATTCAAGGGTAATTGGTGTAATTATTAACATAGTATTAAAACCTTGGATTACACGTAGTCGATAACCTGGTGTATTCATTAAACAAAGTATTAAGACCTTGTTACAGTTTAAGTCCCCAATTAGTTGGAATATTTGACTTCGGGTATAAGGTTAATTTGGCGAAGACCCTCGCACTTTATAATTATGACCGATTGGCTATTATGGACAAAACCAGATGGACTTATCAAATAATCTAGGACAAAGGACAATTAACCCAGGATAATAAATTAAAATCAAAATGTCAAACATCATGATTACGGAAGTTTAAATAACCATAATTATTTTATTTCATTTCTTATCGCAATTTTATATTTTGTCATTTAAATATCGTTATTTACTTTACGCTTTAAATTAAGTTGTATTTATATTTAATATTTTGTATTAGTTTTTAACTATGATATAAGACTTAAAATCAACAAACCGGTCATTAAACGGTAAAACCTCCTTTTATAATAATAATACTTATATATATAAATATATATATATATATATATATATATATATATATATATATATATATATATATATATATATATATATATATATATATATATATATACACTTATACAAATATAGTTGTAAATTAAATATAGTGTAAAATAAGCCAGCTCTCTGTGGAATGAATCGGACTTACTAAAAACTATACTACTCTACGATTAGGTACACTGCCTATAGTGTTGTAGCAAGATTTTGGTATATCCCATCTGTAAATAAATAAAACTTGTGTAATTTGTATCGTATTTCGTCATATTTTGTTGTAAAAATAATAGTATTTCGTACTACACCTCGCACACATCAAGTTTTTGGTGCCGCTGCCGGGGAACGGTGAAACGCTATATTTTTAATTTATTTTTGTAAACATATAAGAAAAAAATATATATATAAAAAAAAAGAAAAGAAAAACATATTTTTTTAAGATTTTGTAAAATTATAAAGTATATTTGTTTTTATCTTTAGTTTTTAAAATATAAGTTATTTTATTTTATATAAATTTTCTCTATATATAAATTTTTGAAAAAAAAGTTTTAATATAAAACTGAAACTGCCGAAAGAATTGAGCCTGCAATCAATCTGATTCTGCACACATCCGCAATCGCAGAGTACCTCGGGCAAAAATCACTGCAGTCACGGAGCAGTCTCAGACTGCAACCTTAGACTGCATTAATTACGAATTTAGGGTTTAATTTTATAATTATTATTATATTATTAAACCTAATTAGGATTTTTAATTAATTAATATATATTTATCTCTAGTTTTAATTTATAATTTGTAATATTAAGTTTAAATATTATTATTAAATATATAGAATAATATTTTTATAAAATAATAATATAAAAATAATATTTTTATAAAATTGTATTTTATCAACTTAGCTTCTTTTTGTATTTTGTTTTTTTATCGTTTAAATCGTAACTTGTATATTTATCATTCGTAATTAGTTTTAAGTTAGTTTTTGCCGTAGTTATTTTTAGATTCCTAGATTTTTAGGCTTTGTCGTAAAATCCCTTAAGTGCTTTTTCTTTAGATTAAGATTTAGGCGCTTTAGAATTTTGCGGCGTCGTTTTAAATTTATAGATTTTAGTGCTTTTTGAGTAATTGCTGTTTTCCGTTTAGAATTGCATTTAAGCTTTAATACCTTTAGACGCAATTTTTAGTTTTTAGTTTTTAGTTTTTAGACTTTTAAGTTCCGACTCTTTTCTTTCGACGCTTATTTTTCGACCTTTTGTCTTTCGACGCGCTTTTTCTTTTTCATTTCTACGCTCTAGTTTTTAGGACATAGAATTTTCTTTAAATTTCTTTAAATTTCGGCGAAAAATTATTGTAAGCGATTGAATTAATAGACATCCAAAATTTTCCGCTTCGTAGTAATAGTTGGATTTATTAGTGGCTGAGTTGTGGATTTTCCGATTTAAAGGATCCTGGCTCCCTGCTGCATCTATTGGCTATTCGAAACGTGGGCAAAAGCATAAAAGTCTATTA
Organism: Rutidosis leptorrhynchoides; assembly: GCF_046630445.1. Classification (NCBI taxonomy): domain Eukaryota; kingdom Viridiplantae; phylum Streptophyta; class Magnoliopsida; order Asterales; family Asteraceae; genus Rutidosis; species Rutidosis leptorrhynchoides. The sequence continues at coordinate 333,462,439 of NC_092339.1, read as the reverse complement.
ATTTGATAACTTATATAATTTTTAGTTTTATAACTAATAGGATAATTAGTAAATGCACCACATTGTAGCTAAAATTTAGTAATAAGCGTATTATGGAAAATCTCAAAAATATTTTGGAAACTCTTTCTGACATGCAAAATCAATTAAATCAATACTCTCAAACGATTGTTGATAAAAATTCATTCGGTCAATCTTGGATCACGAATGACGAAACAATAACTGGTTGTGAAATCTGTGGAGATTACCACTCAACATGGGAATGTTATTATTACGTTCCTATAGAAAATTATGCACCCATGGAACCTGAATGGAATGATTATGAAGATTCAAATTGGGATTATTCCCAAGAATATATCCAAACTCAACAACCAGAGGACGAGGAAAATTATGTGTCTGAAAATTTATTAGATTATATGAAAATCAAACTCGAAGAATTTGATGCTCAAAATGAACAAATGAGAGAGTTTACAAATAGGCAAGCTGAAACTCTATCAGACTACATACCTGTTGATTTGAGGAGTATTGTGCAAGAAAATCTCATATCATCGAATTTTGATGAATTCGAGAGCTCCGAAATCACCAATTATCCCGATGATACTTTTTATTCAGTTTTACCAATTTCACAACATATCGACACATTAGCCTCTACCGACAAAATCATCGATCCATCAATGGATGAAGAAGAAGTAAGAGTGACAAATTGGTACTCTTGGGAAAACGATAACGTTAAAATTTTTACCCCCGAGACCAAAGTAGTGGGACCGATAAGGACCGTTAAAGAAGAAGATTTTGCTTCGATCCCGAAATACACCATTCCACAACCTTTCAACCCAGTATTCTCAATAGATCCCGAGAATGAACGGAAGCAAATGTTAGGAATTTTCCACCCTATAGAAATAAGTATGTCATTGTATAACGATCCATTTGACCAAGAACCAGAAAAGCGACATATCCATTTACTAAAAGCTACACTTAAAGAAGAATTAAGTAGTGACGATCGGGTGGGTCTAAACTTTAAACTCATTGATATATTATACACCACCCGAGATGTAAATAACTGGCTCACAATTTTAATTCTTGGAACTTATTCCACTGACTTCACATGTCGTCAGCTAAGTGTGGGGAAGTCTAACCCCACTTAACGTTAAATTCGGGGTTCGGGTTAGTGCATAACTCGTTAATAAAAATGCACTATGAGTAAGGGTAAAAAGCGCATTTTCAAAAATTAGCAAACAGTTCAGAAAAGCAGCCATTTTTGAAGAAAAACATGTGTGATAAAACAATAAAAGGAATGAACGATGAGGCACGCCATCTATCATTCGACGAGCTTTGAAATTACAAACTGGGTATTTTTAATCATTTTTCTACAAGAATTACCCTCATGAATTTATAATTATAGTTTGATTTCATACAAATGAGGGCATTGCATGATCTCAAGTGTGGGGAAGGGTTATAAATTCTCTCGGGTTTGCACTTGGTTTATTTGCCAAATTTTGTGAAAATTTGAAAAATTTTCAACTAAATGAATTCAAAATCATGTTTATACATATTTATGGACGATAAAACTAGGTGATAATGCCGGAATTATTGTTACCCTAAAGGAGGACATAAATTGAGAAACAACTCAATACGCCTGAATTCATTTAAAATGTAATAGAAGAGAATAAACAAGGCAAAGAAAGAAACTAAGTGTGGGGAGAATGTACCAAGTTAGTCAATTAAAAACCATCTATCACATGTTTCTATAAAGTTATTGAAGGTGCTTTTGTTTTGGACTAAATTAACTGTTTTACCCGATTTATTGTAATACATTTGAAAGAAAAGATGGATCTACATGATGAATCAATTCCATCATTAAAAGGAAGTAAAGTCTTCCGAAAAAGAAATGCGCTTCTTGATTTAGGTCAAGAAGTTGTCATCCACACCAGTTGTAGAGTCTACAAAAAACCATGAAAAGATTTCTCAAAAATCAGCTGGAAATCCACGGACCTCAGCATCAAACAGGGTCGCCAAGTGGTCAGACTTATCCTAACCATGAGAGGATCTGTCTCATAAAATTGGGAGGGCACCGTGCAAATTAGCTTGATAAGACTAATGAATCAGACCCCCAGAAAGGATAATCTCCTTAAAGATCAAAAATCAGCTTTTAAGACTGATATTACTCAATCCTTGAGATTGACTTTAAAGATTGAGAATTACAAACTCATGGAATTCGATGATATCTAAACTCAAGCTTGAACGAGAAAATATTTTGATCAAATTAAAACCGATTTATTTTCTGAAAACCTATTTTCAATGCGTTCATTACCATTGAACGTAAAATCCTAAGAATTCACCTGGAATTCATTAGGCCACCTGAACCAAATCGGGTGTCAACCGTAGGAACGGTGGTTGCATAGCATGGTCAAAGACAGGACCTTGTGCCAGACCAAAAAATTATAGGGTGATCTTTACTATTTCTCCTACAAAGGATAGTAATTGCATCCGACACGTTGTGGACCATGAACATCTGAATGTCATTAGACATTGCCTTAACAGTTGCTTGTTCAATGCTTTCCTTTACAACCGAACAGTAGTTTACCGAAAGGTAATATACGGAGCAAGTATACTGGACGTGTGCTTTCCTAATACAAGGTTAGAAAGTGGGTAACACAAAACCATAAGTTTTGAGCTAAAATTTTAAAATATGAAACCCACAAAACCCACAAAAACAATTTACGAACACCGGTGAAGGGTTATTTCGACAACTTGTCTAGGGTAAAATCTAGCTTAAATTTTCAAAAGATCAAAAGTTTTCATAAAGATCTAATTTCCTTAAGGATCTAAATTTTCATAGTCACGTGGGACTTTAAACTGCCTTTCAAATGTGCACTTTTCTTTGGAAACCGAAAGTAAATCGGCTATTTAATTGCAAGTGTCGTTGACCTGAACCCGAGGCAACTGTGGATGGCACACCCACCTTTAACCATGGTTCTATTGTTACTATCATTGTTAATACCGTCGTATCAAAATCACTAATGTATAAAGTGTGAGAATAAAAAAGTGATTAGAGTGAAGTGTGATTTAATTTCAAGTTCTGTATTGCTTGAGGACAAGCAACGTTCAAGTGTGGGGATATTTGATAGTGCTCCAAATGAACATATATTTAGGCACAATATCCTTCCAATATGTAAAGCTTTTAGTTACTATTGTTCTATTTTTATGTAATAATCGTTTAAATAAACAAGTGCGAAGACAAAAGAAGAAAACGAAGATTTGAAGACGCAAACACCCAAAAAGCTTAAATGGTCAAGATACAATCCAAGTGGTTCAATTTATTGATGAGAAACGTCTAAAAATTACAAGAGTACAAATCGCGGAACGCAAAGTACAAGATATCTAAGCATACGAAAAGGCGTTCGAAAATCCGGAACCGAGACGTAAACCGAGCATCAACGCGTGAGTCAACGGACCTAAATTTACAAGTCAACTATGCACAAGAATATAATACAATATATATAATTATATAAAATTATATATATTGTATTATATATTAAAAAATTCAGCAGCCCACGTTTAAAATTCAAGTGTGAGCTGGAAATGGGTGTCTCGCGATCGCGGAGCTCAGAGGCCTAACTACCTCACGACCGCGGCGCTGTGAATCTCAGAATCTGCCTATAAATAGCCACGAATTCTGCCGAACGAATTGCACCATCCATACTCAATATCTCTCTGTCTATAATATATATATATATATATATATATATATATATATATATATAATACAAATATTAGTTTAGTTTTATATTAGATTAGCTTAGTTAATGTAACGGTTAATTACGGGTTTTAAAGTGGGAGTTCTGTCCGTGTAACACTACGCGATTAATAATCATTGTAAGCTAAATTCTCCCTTTTTAATTATGTATCATACTTAAGTTATTATTATGCTTATTTGAGCTGAAGTAATCGTGATGTTGAGCTAAATATTAAGATGGAGTTATTGGGCTTTGGACCATAATTGGGGTTTGAACAAAAGACCGACACTTATGGAAATTGGACTATGGGCTATTAATGGGCTTTATTTTTAATTAACTAAATGATATCTTGTTAATTTAATATAAAGGTTACAATTTGACATATTTATATATAACCACATACGCTTGACTGGGTACGGTGGGCGGGATATTTATAAATACTAATAATTGTTCATTTGACTGGACACGGGGATGGATTAATAGTCAATGGACTCATTAAAATAGGGGTGGATTACATTCAAGGGTAATTGGTGTAATTGTTAACATAGTATTAAAACCTTGGATTACACGCAGTCGATAACCTGGTGTATTCATTAAACAAACTATTAAGACCTTGTTACAGTTTAAGTCCCCAATTAGTTGAAATATTTGACTTCGGGTATAAGGTTAATTTGGCGAAGACCCTCGCACTTTATAATTATGACCGATGGACTATTATGGACAAAACCTGACGGACTTATCAAATAATCTAGGATAAAGGACAATTAATCCAGGATAATAAATTAAAATCAAAACGTCAAACATAATGATTACAGAAGTTTAAATAAGCATAATTATTTTATTTCATTTCTTATCGCAATTTTATATTTTGTCATTTAAATATCGTTATTTACTTTACGCTTTAAATTTAGTTGTATTTATATTTAATATTTTGCATTAGGTTTTAACTGTGATATAAGACTTAAAATCGACAAACCGATCATTAAATGGTAAAACCCCCTTTATAATAACAATACTTATATATATAGTGTAAAATAAGCCAGCTCCCTGTGGAACGAACCGGACTTACTAAAAACTATACTACTCTATGATTAGGTACACTGCCTATAGTGTTGTGGCAAGGTTTAGGTATATCCCATCCGTAAATAAATAAATAAAACTTGTGTAATTTGTATCGTATTTCGTGGTATTTTGTTGTAAAAATAATAGTATTTTGTACTACACCTCGCACACGTCATTGATCTTCAATTCGTTAAACCATTCAAAAGTACGACCATAGGTTAACTTACACCTTCTACCTTTGAAAGTTAAAAGTAAATTTAGGCCCCGCAAAACATAATTAATGAACCACTGTTCTCTCTCTTGATTAGCTGATTCTGACGCCTTGCTGCCTAACGACACCACATAAATAAAACCGTCCATTTCAGTCATATCAATGACTCATTGAACGAGAATGGCGCCACCACAAGATTAGAAGAAACCATAATCGGCGAACCATCCGTACACACCTTGCAACCATTAGGGAGTACGAAGTCTTTACCACTTTTTCAATAGAATATACGTAATATACTAGACCACTTTAAACACTAATTGTGGGATTAACAACCCTGCCAACATAAACTTTAAATAACAAAATGTTTTTCAAAATAAAAGTGTGGGATACGATGTATCCCTAACATTGAGGACAATGTTATTTTAAAGTGTGGGATAGCAATATATTGCACATAATGATTCTCGCAAAATCCTCAAGTGTTTAATAAACTAAATTTCTCACAAAATTTAAAACTTTTCGAGCTATAAAATACTTAGGATTCCAAAATTTTATAAATGATCAAAAAGTTTTTGTTACTGTAACACCATATTTTTTTTTTAAAATCACAGTGAAAGACTTATTTATATAATACAATACAAATACGTAAAAGACACATGTATTACACGTCACTATATAAAATCCTGGTGTTACATTAAAACATTAACTTTATAGTTTATATTACAAAAGACACGACAATCAGAGTTTCCGACTTGTCAAACATATCTTCCAACCGCCCATTCTCATTCTAACATCAGTACTTAAACCTGCAGGGAAGTAGATGTGGGGGATTAGTACGAAGCTAAGTGAGTACAACTAACTACAGGCAATAGTATACATGCATCATCATACGATCATAACACAGAATCTAACACACAAACATCACCCAAGTGCCATTTACTGAGACTCTGGCGGTTCGGCCAAACCATTAACCACCAGTTGATCGGACTGGGGCTTACCAGAAGTTTCTCCACCACCGAGCTGTATACATATAATCCACACACTACGGACACGTAATTCACACATATATACACCTCGGCTGTCTAGGCTACCACATGAGGAACCCAACCCGCAGGTTGATCTCTCCTACATAGGCTACCACATGATAGGGACGCACTGGGATCCAGTAGACAAGCATCAAACTAACATCTAGTCTATCAAGCATCAACTAACAACAATGGCAACTAACACTAACAAGCATGGCAATCATAGTATAACATGCTACTCTATACTATATAATCTCCAGTTAGTCCCACTCACCGATTATCAGCAAATGAGAAGGTGTTCAGCTGTCTAATCACTGAACCTTCTCTTTCTCCTTTTCTCCTGAGAAAGACATATACACAAGTTAGTTATAATGTCTCGATAACAACCCGACAACAAAATAATAACACCAAATACCAATACTTAAGCACTTAACGACTGGTCTACCAACCGTACGAGTAACACTCTCACTCGCACGTTTGAGAACACTCAACCGTGCGGTTGACAACTTACTCGTACGTTTGGTCTATGACTGAACACCCATCAACGAATTAAATGATCCATACGGTTCACCACACGAGTGACCAGTGACTCGTACCAGTCAGATCCCAACCGTACGTATCATTTTACCCAAAACTAGAGTTCTCTATAACCACTCACTCGTACGGTTCATAACATGGTTGATCACCCCAACCGTACGAGTGAAGGCTCACTCGTGCTAGTGATGAAGAACAGTAGCAGCAGCTATTTATACGGGTTTCAACTCAAAATTCACAACATAAAACATCAATACATACAGTAAATTAACACATACCATCATATATTCACTATATGATAAGCCTACATCATAAACTCAATCAATATCGACACTCAATGAGTGCACAACAAGACATACACTTAAAACCCCCTACTTCTGACCAAAAAAAGTTTTATCTAGCTTCTTAAAACTTATCATTGGATAGTAAACTTCAAGATGATTCCAACGATAGTTTATTCATTGAAAACGGAGTTACGGTTTGAAAGATATGCCCTTAACAATTTTACCAAAAGTTGACCAGTGCTCAACTTCGTGGCTGAGACCTCAAACGTACGGTTGTGCCCTCAACCACATGGTTGAGCCTTCAAATGCGTGCTCAACCGCGTGGTTGAGCTGTCAAAAGTGTGGGAGCTGTTAGAATAGTGCAGCTCGCTGTTTTCGCATTTTTTGACCCCAAATCATGATTTTTGCAAGATCTAACACCAAAACCACTTCAAAAACAACATATAAACTATATAGAACATATTTCTAACATCAACTAAGCACAACAAACACTTAAGATTAAGAATCAAGCATCAAAACACCAAAAACCCATATGAACACAAAAACCCAATTTAAGCAAGAATCAATACATGAATCAAAGAGAAGCTTACCTTAAAATGATCACAAAATCACAGAGAATAGCTTGCAAGCCTCAATCTACTCAATAACTTACAAAATAAATTTAGGGTCTGATGTGTGTGAAAGTGTAGGTACGCTGTAATTGAGAAGAAAGGTCTAGAAATGGGAAGAAGAACACTGCACTAGTCTTTTAAGTGAGGTTAATTCCCACACTGTGCAACCCACGGGTATCTATCAGTTATCTGATATCTTTTGTATGTCATTTGGTGACCTAAACGAAGTCCAAATTAAATAAACAAACCTCTTTTGTGACCCTTGTCACAAACTGGTCCTGACAACATCATCAATTAATACTAAATGTTAAATTAAAATAAAAGCATATAGTAACTGGTCCTGACCATAGTATCACACTCTTCGCTTGCACACATAAGTAAGTACCATCAATTTATCATATATCAAATACTGTGCAATTCATTTTCTATTCGAGTTATAAGATAAAAGGATAACAACCCATCAATTCAATACTATCTATCCTTAACCTCCTTTCAAACACGAAACAACACCTAAACAATACATCGATCTGTTTTCGATCTAAAAAAATTTCACAACATGCATCATATCAAGTTTTTATTTACACACTGATTTCTCGAGTCATTGGTAACAGTTCACCATTTAGCCCACTAATTTATACTAACATCTTTGTTTTCGCCACTTTCCTACAAAAGTTCCACATTAGAATGGCCATTGCACATCAAACGCCATAAAGACGGATGGTAATCCACTTTCAATCCAGCGTATGAAAACTATAACATCAGGTTACTAGATTACCCATAAGATGACACCATCGAATTTTCCAATTCAATTCATCAAAACCATCAATTTATCATCATTGCACCGCATGAAAACACTTACTTAATCAATTCCCGCAATTACTTAACCACTAAGCCAACACTGATTTACTAAACTTACCCAAATCTGTAATTACATACCCATTACTAATCCGGTATTTAAGAATTTAATCAAAATTCTCGCATTAATATCGTTACGTACTCGATAATCCATCGACTAAAACATGCTTCTGATCATCTATTCAACAGTTAGAATTTTTACAAACACAATTCTCAAACCACTTTCAATCATACCATCAATGATTTCTACTAACAGATTTCCACTTATACAGTTATGACACAATTATCAATACATTATTTCCATCAAATAACATCAGCATACAAATCGGACACCCCCACACTATCATACCCCGTCCTAATCCATCCGGACGAAGTCCACATCGATTATAAATGATTCACAATAGTTGATTACATCGCGAGGTACTTAACCTCTATATGATACATTTTACAAACATTGCATTCGTTTTTAAAAGACAAACTTTCTTTTCATCGAAAGTTGACAGAATGCATACCATTTCATAATACATCCAACTATAATTGACTTAATAATAATCTTGATGAACTCAACGACTCGAATGCAACGTCTTTTTAAATATGTCATGAATGACTCCAAGTAATATCTCTATAATGAGCAAATGCACATCGAAAGATTTCTTTCATACTTGAGAATAAACATGCTTTAAAGTGTCAAACAAAAGGTTGGTGAGTTCATAGGTTTATCGTAAACAATCATTTCTATTATTTTAATAGACCACAAGATTTCATATTTCAATTTCTCATAAACATACATCTCGTATCAGGCATTTCTCAAACTGCATAGAGATTAAAATCATTCATATGGTGAACACCTGGTAACCGACCTTAACAAGATGCATATAGAATATCCCCATCATTCCGAGACACCCATCGAACATGATAAACTCGAAGTACTAAAGCATTCCAAATTCCAGAATGGGGGTTGTTAGTTCCCGTAGATCTACCTTTAGGATTCGCGTCAATTAGGGGTGCACTAATTCTCAAAATTAGTGATGTTCCCTAATTCTTAGGCTACCAAGCTAAAAAGGGACATATTCGATTCGATAATCCAACCATAGAATGTAATTTTGATTACTTGTGTCTATTTCGTAAAACATTTATAAAAGCAGCGCATGTATTCTCAGTCCCAAAAATATATATATTGCAAGAGTATTTAAAAAAGGGAGCAAATGAAACTCACAATACTGTATTTTGTAGTAAAAATACATATGACGACATTGAACAATGCATGGTTGGCCTCAGATTCACGAACCTATATTATTCATATATATGTTAATACACATAATTGTAATCGAGCAGATTTATATGTTACTAGTGATATAAATGTTATAGTAATAATTTATATGTTTATATTTTAATATTATAGTATTAACATATTAAAAGTTTTGGTTATATAATATTTATTATATCATTACATTAATAATTTTAATAAATAATATTTATATTTGATTTATCATAATACATTTATTAATATAAATGTAGTAAGTTTCTGTGAAAATATTTTTAATACATAATTTATATTGATGTGTTTTCAATATTCAAAGTTTTTAATATGTTAATATTTTAAGTAAATACAAATTATATAGTTATATGAAAACGTAATATATTATATTATTAATAAATATTTATATACTTATTAATATGTCATTTAAAAATATATGCTTATATATATATATATATATATATATATATATATACAAAAAATTATAATCAGTATATATTGTATTTATTACTAATATTTATCTATAACAAGTTATATACTTATTTTCCATTAAAACCATGTTTATAGTGTTTACTTATTCGTATATGCATCGTTTTGAATACAATTTTTACATCATTATGTATCTATACTTCTACGTATGTCGTATTAGTATTTATTATACATATCGTGGTTATATTTATAGTACTATTTTAATATATCATAACTTTAATCATACTTAATACAATCACAATCATATATTATCTTATACTTAATTTAGTAATCATGATAATTATAATAATAACAAATAATAATAATACTTATAATGCTGTAATACTAATGCTTAATAATAACTAATTGTTAATAATAATAATCATTTTAATTATATAACAATCAATAATAATAATAATAATAATAATAATAATAATAATAATAATAATAATAATAATAATAATAATAATAATAATAATAATAATAATCAAAATAACAATAATGATAATAATAATAATAAGAATGATAATAATAATAATAAAGGAAATAATGAAGATTAAGTAACTACCTCAAGTGAAATTGGTTCCCAAAAAAAAATGTGACAGCCCCTAGACTCGAACTCGTGACCACACGCTAAACACAAAACACTCAAGACCATTCATCCGTTCCTTCCATTTCTGATTAAACCCCACTTAGAATTTATATAGTCCATTACTATCTGTTCTATTTTATTCTTCATCTTCTCAAGAGTGATTCGACCAAATCAAAACAAAATCGTAACAGCGAGTTATTTATATGATTAGAGCTTGGAATTTAAATAGAAACGATTTGGTTGTGGTAATTTAAATTGACAAAAAAGAAAGTGAAGTAAAAATAAATAAAAAACTGCTGTAAGTCGCGAAGAAAAAAAAATGAAAACTCAAACCTTGATTTTGATTTTTAGATCGTTTCAGATCATGATTCCTATACGAAATACGTTTTAAAACTTTTTTGTAATCTTTATCAAACCTCAATTTCACTTAATTCGTAACACAAAATTCGAATTTACATGAAGAACACTGTTTGACTTTTTGAGTTTAAAAACTTTGACTTCGAAATTTAGATTCGTTAGTATGAATTGGGAGCTCAAATTTTGCAGAAAGATTGACTTGATGATTCCTAAGACAACTACATTTTTAGATTTGGAAGAATGATTCGTTTTGAGCTTTTGATGTATATATGACGCGAACAGAGGAAAAGGTGTGGGTTTCACTCAATTTTTGTGTAAATCACTCGATATTTGCTGTCACAATTGATAATTGTGATGGAAAGTTAAATGAGTTAATTAAAATCACAAGTTGGTCGATTGCTATATAAGGATTGAGATATCGACAAGAATTTGATAGGAACTGTCGTACAGAGAAGATAAACGAGATGGAGATGTTTAACAAATTTTATTCTCTAACAGTGGTGGATTTCAATTTGTAACCCGATTAGGGACAAGAACAAAGATTTGTTACAGTAAGAAAGCTACCTAAAACTGATTTTGATTCTACTTCGATATATAAGATTTTGTATAAATAATATTATTAATTATTAATTATAATTATAATAATAATCAAAATTACTAATAATAATAATAATAATAATAATAATAATAATAATAATAATAATAATAATAATAATAATAATAATAATAATAATAATAATAATAATAAGGATAATAATAATATAATGATAATAATAATAAATTTGTATTATTTTCTAATAATAATAATAATGATTTTTTTTAAAATAATAATAATAATACGAATATGATATATATATATATATATATATATATATATATATATATATATATATATATATATATATATATATATATATATATATATATATTATATTTTATATTTATTTATAACAATAAATAATAATATTCATAATACCGATATTAATATTAATATTTATTTTAATGAAAGTGATGGTAACATTATTAATGGTGTAATAATTATAGTTTTACTTGTAATTACATTCATTCATATTACAATTTATAGTCATGTAGTATTTAATGATTTTCTAATATATTTTCAAATTACAATGCTTATAATTATATCAAGTTTTATTACATAGTTGACTACACTATTCATATTTTTAATCCATTAAATTTAATATCATTATACAAGTAATGTCCATATATATATATATATATATATATAGATATATATATATATATATATATATATATATATATATATATATATATATATATATATATATATATATATATATATATATATATATATATATATATATATATATATTAAAATACAAATTTCATTACTTAATATGTTATTGTATACATCAGTTTATTAATATTTTTATATATATAATTATTTATACTTTCTTATTTATATATACTTATCTGTTTACAAATAATAGTTCCCGAATCGTCAGAAATGGTCGAAGTTAACTGAATCCATATAAATAGTTCAAAAAGTTTTGAGATTCAACTAAATAAACTTTGCTTATCATGTCGAAATCATATAGAGATTAAGTTTAAATTTGGTCAGAAATTTCCGGGTCGTCACAATACCTACCCGTTAAAGAAATTTCGTCCCGAAATTTGATTGGGATCGTCATGGCTGAAAATAAGTATGTTTTCATGACGGATATTAGTTGATAAAATAGAATTTTTATTACCATAGTGTAATATGAATAAAATGATTCAATTACTCAAAGCATATGAGTGAAGCTATCACAAAAGACTGAATGAGATAATAAAGATTTGTCTTAACCTCTGACGTAGTCAAAGCTGATTTCCGAGATTCCAGGGATTTAAAGATAGTCTTCGAAATCTATATACGATTTGATTCTTCGGTAATTCAGGAAATTAGGATCTCTCTAATTAAATGTGGAGATCTGCCTTGGTTTCTTTATAAGATATTTCAATATAAATTAACTTCTTCCGTTCCATTACTTTTACCACTCCTATACTCAATTTCCAAATTCAAAAGATTTTGAAAATGCTTAATCCAGTTCTGATCGGTGTCCTTATCCTGACTATCGCAACAATCATTCTCCTTTTCCAACTTCCACCGGAGGAATCTGTTTACTTCTACTTCGCCCTTGGGGTTATAGTGTTTTTAATTCTCCCGTGTCTTTATGTTGCGATAAACATTGATATACACGGTTTGTAATTTATGTTTTGTTATCGGACTTTATATTTTCCCTTATATTTCGGAGTTCTTTGCCTTTTTATTTTCTTCTCGACTCTAAGTACAACCAGTAATGGTCCAGAATTTGTAGGTATGATGTTTCGAATGAACATGGCTAATGTTCTAAGAGAGATATGGTAATAGCACGATCTTGATTTGTAAAATTACTAGAATTCAAGAGAAAAGATAGAACTATCAGGGAGATGTGTTCTTGATATGTTTGGAGATTAGATAGAATGTAAGAGTCGTGTAACATGGCACCTGATGACATTATGGTATGTGAATCATCAAGTTCCATTAGAAACTCAGCATGACTTGCTGTAATATAATCACGTTGATCAAGTGTCATTATATTATACTAACCCATGCTTCAGTTCCCAACACTACTTCAAAAACATTCATATTTTTAACCTCGAAGGTTTCAGAATTTAGAAACTAAAATAGTTTCTTTTATAATGTAATACAGATAACGCGAAGAGGTAAATAATTTCAGATAAGAATAATTATGAAAATATCTTCAGAAATATGGAGGATATTTATAATGAAAGATATGATGATATCATAGAATTTCTAATATCAGAGGGTGATGAAGATTATTGTCAACAAGGGTTTAGAGTCAGGAGCAAGGTATTCGTTAATGACTTCAACAAATTCTAAATCATTTGGATTCTTTGAAGGTAGGTTTAGTCTTTGTGATTTGTCCACAGCCTCCTTTATGGTTTGCTCAACCGTTTTCCAGTTCCAATTTTTCTGAGCTTTGCCAACATACTATTCTTTATCATCAAACTTTTGACTGTTAAGGTTATTTACAGTTTTTGTTGCTTCATTCAACTTTTCAAAACTCAGAAAACTGATTCATAGGCTAAAGCGCTTTTCAGAAATTCAGAATTGAAGTTCGTAAATCCAGGAGATAGAAGTTATATATATATTTATATATATATAATTGTAATCGTAGAATCGCTGAGAAATTCGAGATTATCAATTGATGTCTCCCGGTATTTTGTATGGGTATTATCGTTATAAGATGCCGATGAGTTCATGATAAGACTTCAATAGATAAATATAGTGATTTGTCAGAGAGATTTAAGCCAAGGAGCAACGAGATTGCTGGCACGTCTGCTGGTAATATGGTGGAATATAAAAGGTTTCCCGGTAACAATAACAATGGTAAATATGTATATATCAAAGTTATAGTAGAGTTCATTCGAATGATAAGTCGAAATTGATTTGTTGGAGCTGTGACAAAATTGGCTAGTTTGGAGAGGGATTGTAAAGTTATATTCGGTAATAACAACGCCAAGGAATCATAACTTCTACTTAGGTTCCAAAAGTTTTCCAGGTGCATGACTATATGCATAAGTCTTTCCTTCCATAGATGAAGTGCGATTGGTTCATCCTCTCTATTGAGGTGTTTTCAAGAATCATGAAAGGTTTGAACGCAGATTGTAATTGTCAAGATACAGATGAAATCAAGTGGCAAACTTGAAGAAATGTTTTATTTCATATGTTATAATCAATATTTTAATTCATTTTAATTGTCCAATGTTATTAGTCCACAGTTAACAGTCCAATAATTCATATATAATATTCGAATTAATTAATACGTATCATGACCCGTATACATGTTTCAGACTCGATCACAACTCAAAGTATATATATTATTTAAGAATCAACCTCAACCATGTATAGCTAATGTAGTGACCCGAACTTTTCCATGTTTATATATATTAAATGAAATTGTTATTTAAATGATTAAGTGTTTCCAACATGTTAAGCAATCAAACTTGTTAAGACTTGATTAATTGAAATAGGTTTCATATAGACAATTGACCACCCAAGTTGACCGGTGATTCACGAACGTTAAAAATTGTAAAAACTATATGATGACATATATATGGATATATATATATAGTTAACATGATTTTATGATAAGTAAGTATCTCATTAGGTATTTTAACAATGAGTTATATACATAAAAATGAGACTATTAAATTATGAAACTCGAGAAAGATATATATAACGATTAACGTTATATCAACGTCTTACTAAGTACATATGAATCATATTAAGATATTGATACACTTTGTTAAACATGTTAAATGATAAGTAAATATATCATTAAGTGTATTAACAATGAACTACATATGTAAAAACAAGACTACTAACTTAAGGATTTCGAAACGAGACATATATGTAACGATTATCGTTGTAACAACATTTAACTGTATATATATCATACTAAGATATATTAATATATCATAATATCATGATAATGTAATAATTTAACATCTCTTTAGATATAATAAACAATGGGTTAACAACATTTAACAAGATCGTTAACCTAAAGGTTTCAAAACAACATTTACATGTAGCGACTAACGATGACTTAACGACTCAGTTAAAATGTATATACATGTAGTGTTTTAATATGTATTCATACACTTTTGAAAGACTTCAATACACTTATCAAAATACTTCTACTTAACAAAAATGCTTACAATTACATCCTCGTTCAGTTTCATCAACAATTCTACTTGTATGCACCCGTATTCGTACTCGTACAATACACAGCTTTTAGATGTATGTACTATTAGTATATACACTCCAATGATCAGCTCTTAGCAGCCCATGTGAGTCACCTAACACATGTGGGAACCATCATTTGGCAACTAGCATGAAATATCTCATAAAATTACAAAAATATTAGTAATCATTCATGACTTATTTACATGTAAACAAAATTACACATCCTTTATATCTAATCCATATACCAACGACCAAAAACACCTACAAACACTTTCATTCTTCAATTTTCTTCATCTAATTGATCTCTCTCAAGTTTTATCTTCAAGTTCTCAGTGTTATTCATAAATTCTATAAGTTCTAGTTTCATAAAATCAAGAATACTTTCAAGTTTGCTAGCTTACTTCCAATCTTGTAAAGTGATCATCCATCCTCAAGAAATCTTATTTATTTGCAGTAAGATATCTTTATAATACAAGGTAATACTCATATTCAAACTTTGATTCAATTTCTATAACTATAACAATATTATTTCGAGTGGAAATCATACTTGAACTTGTTTTCGTGTCATGATTCTGCTTCAAGAACTTTCAAGCCATCCAAGGATTCTTTGAAGCTAGATCTATTTTTCTCATTTCCAGTAGGTTTACCTACTAAAATTAAGGTAGTAATAATGTTCATAACAACATTCGATTCATACATATAAAACTATCTTATTCGAAGATTTAAACTTGTAATCACTAGAAATTAGTTTAGTTAATTCTAAACTTGTTCGCAAATAAAGTTAATCCTTCTAACTTAACTTTTAAAACCAACTAAACACATGTTCTATATCTATATGATATACTAACTTAATGATTTAAAACCGAAAAACACAAAAAACACCGTAAAACCGGATATACGCCGTCGTAGTAACACCGGGGGCTGTTTTGGGTTAGTTAATTAAAAACTATAATAAACTTTGATTTAAAAGTTTTTCTTCTGGAAAAATAATTTTTCTTATGAACATGAAACTATATCCAAAAATCATGGTTAAACTCAAAGTGAAAGTATGTTTTCCAAAATGGTCATCTAAACGTCGTTCTTTCGACTGAAATGACTACCTTTACAAAAACAACTTGTAACCTGTATTTCTGACTATAAAATTATACTTTTTCTGTTTAGATTCATAAACTTAAGTTCAATTGAAACCATAGCAACTTGAAACACTCAAAACGGATTTAAAACGAAGAAGTTATGGGTAAAACAAGATTGGATATTTTTGCTTGTTGTAGCTACGTGAAAATTGGTAACAAATCTATATTAATCATATCCTAGCTAACTTTTATTGTATTATACATGTATTCTAATATTTTATGTAATCTTGGGATACCATAGACACGTATGCAAATGTTTTGACATATCATATTGACCCATCTATATATATTATTTGGAACAACCATAGACACTCTATATGCAGTAATGTTGGAGTTAGCTATACAGGGTTGAGGTTGATTCCAAAAATATATATACTTTGAGTTGTGATCTAGCCTAAGACGTGTATACACTGGGTCGTGGATTGATTCAAGATAATATATATCGATTTATTTCTGTATATCTAATTGTGGACAACTAGTTGTAGGTTACTAACGAGGACAGCTGACTTAATAAACTTAAAACATTAAAACGTATTAAAAATGTTGTAAATATATTTTGAACATACTTTGATATATATGTACATATTTGTTATAGGTTCGTGAATCGACTAGTGGCCAAGTCTTACTTCCCGACGAAGTAAAAATCTTTGAAAGTGAGTTATAGTCCCACTTTTAAAATCTAATATTTTTGGGATGAGAATACATGCTGCTTTTTAAATGTTTTACAAAATAGACACAAGTACATGAAACTACTTTCTATGGTTGAATGATCGAAGCCGAATATGCCCCTTTTGCTAGGTAACCTAAGAATTAGTAAACCGATCTACTAATTGACGCGAATCCTAAAGATAGATCTATTGGGCCTAACGAACCCCATCCAAAGTACCGGATGCTTTAGTACTTCGAATTCGTTTTTATCAAGTCCGAAGGATTTCCCGAAATGATAGGGGATATTCTTATATGCATCTTGTTAATGTCGGTTACCAGGTGTTCACCATATGAATGACTTTTATCTCTATGTATGGGATGTATATTGAAATATGAAATCTTGTGGTCTATTATTACGATTTGATAAATATATAGGTTAAACCTATAATTCACCAATATTTTTTGTTGACGTTTTAAGCATGTTTATTCTCAGGTGATTATTAAGAGCTTCCACTGTTGCATACTAAAATAAGGACAAGATTTGGAGTCCATGCTTGTATGATATTATGTAAAAACTGCATTCAAGAAATTTATTTTTGATGTAATATATTCTTATTGTAAACCATTATGTAATGGTCATGTGTAAACGGTATATTTTCGATTATCATTATTTGATAAACTACGTAATGCTTTTTATACCTTTATCGATAAATTAAAGGTTATGGTTGTTTTAAAAATGAATGCAGTCTTTGAAAAACGTCTCATATAGAGGTCAAAACCTCGCGATGAAATCAATTAATATGGAACGTTTATAATCAATATGAACGGGACATTTCAGTTGGTATCCAAGTGTTGGTCTTAGAGAACCAGAAATTTGCAATAGTGTGTCTTATCGAGTTTGTTAGGATACATTGGTGAGTCTGGACTTCGACCGTGTTTTCTTTAAAAACGATTGCTTAACACTTTTGTTGGAAACTATATATTATTATCATGTAAATATTATGTGATATATTAACCTCTTAATGTTTTTGATATTGTGTGATAGATGTCTACCACTAGTACAAATCCTATCGACTCACCTAATAATAATGAAGAGTCGAATATAATTTGGGAAGATTCACAAATTCCCGAAGACCAACCGGAAGAAGAGGAATCGGAAGAAGAGGAATCAGAAGAGGAGGAACCGGAAGAGGATGAACTAGAGGAAAAAGAGGTTCCGGATGAAGAAATATTGATACCTACAATAAATCAATTAAATAAAAGAAAATCATCAACCAACGGACCAAAGTTAAAATTGGTCAATGGTGTTTCCGCCGAGGAAGCAAAATATTGGGAAGATTACCAATTTTCCGATGAATCGGATCTCGATGAGGATTCCGATGATGTTATAGAAATTACCTCGACCCAATTTAATAAAGCAAAAGAAAATAATAATGGAAAAGGTATAAAAATAGAGAAACCTAATTCCAACCCCGATGAACTTTATATGTATCGGCAACGTCCGTATTTCCTAAATTGTAACAATAACCCGGGAACCTCTAAACCACCAGGTTTTTCTAAACCATTGTGGAAAACGACAGCTCGTATCAGAGGAACATCATATATCCCTAGAAAATTAGGAAAATGAACCAAGTCCGAAGAAGAAGAAACCAGTTATTCAGATTAGAGGGTTGTAATCATGTTGTATATTATATGTATTGCAGTGCGCTTGTACTTTTATGTTCCATGTAAAAATTGCTTGTATTGTTTGTTAATTATCTTTTACAAATCAAATTCTTGTCTATTTTATAGTATAAAAACAAAATGGAAGTTAAGGGTAGACAACCGAATATTTTAGAAGACCTACCAGAGGATATGATTGAGGAAATCTTGTCTAGAGTCGGTCAGAATTCATCAGCACATTTAGTTATGGCGAAATTAACTTGTTAAACATTTGAAAGACTTTCCAGAAATGCCTTAATTTATAAAAGGCTTTCCTTTGATAGGTGGGGTATATCACATTAGGGAGACCGTAAGTTACACCGTGTTTTCTTTAAAGCGTTAAATGCGGGGAACCCAAATGCAATTTTACGCTACGGGTTAAGAACCTATTTTGACTCAACATATCCCAACATAGGATTTCATGAGTTAGAAAGAGCTTCTAACATGCAACATAAAGAAGCATGTTATACGTACGGGTTAGTGATGTTCGCTTCTTACCAAAGTGAGAAAAAGAACGTCGGATTACAACTTTTAAATAAAATTTTCCCACAAGTGACGGATTCAGTAGTTGGGGTGAGAAACAAGGTTTTTAGATTATTACGAGGTTGTTGTACATTACGAAACCCTCGTCCTTTTGACGACGTTACAACATACTGCCTAGCCAATCGTCATAACGGTTACCTTCCACAAGACCAAGGATGGGAAGTCATCTTAGTAAAACCAGAATGCATGACTTGTTTCTGGACTTATGAATTACGTGTCTTTATTTCTTTTGCTGAACGACTTACGTATTAACTAGAATTGCCTTTATAGCTGCTGAGTAGCAAAGTTTTTATATGCTATATTTCATCCTATATGTATAATAGCGGTATTGTAAGTTTGTAAATTTTGTATAAAGTTTGAACGCGAAATATTATTGTAATAAGTTTTTCATATAGAATCGTAGTAGTTGAATTGTATAATAGCTGCTAAGTATGAACTTAACGGGTAGATACTACCCGAATTAAAACTATAAAATGCTAATATGAAGAAAAAGATTTTATAAATAAGTTCATATTATGCTACGAAATACTATTGACTACTCTTAAATTCTATATGATTAACTCAATTCTTTTGGCTATTTTTGAAGGAAATGGCACCGGCGACTCGTTGGAACTTGAACATGAGTGAGGAAGACTTCCGTGTTTTCCATGCTACGAACATAGCCGCAGTGTAGGCTGCAATGCAAAATAACAATAACTCTGGATCTAGCAGTGGAACTAATTCCACAAGAAATCATGTAGGATGCTCCTACAAAGAATTCACTGCCTGCAAACCTTTGAAATTTGATGGAACCAAAGGACCAATTGGATTGAAATGGTGGACCGAGAAAGTCGAATCGGTGTTTGCCATAAGTAAGTGTACTGAAGAGGACAAAGTTAAGTACGCTACGCATACCTATGATGTTATGCGAGGTGTATATGAAATAGCTTTATTTTCACAACGAAAAACTATTAAATACGATACAATTTTACACAAGATATTTATTTATTTATAGAATGGATATACTTAAACCTTGCTACAACACTTATAGGCAGTGTACCTAATCGTACAGTAGTGTAGTTTTTAGTAAGTCCGGTTCGTTCCACAGGGATATCTTTAAACAAAGCTTAACGCTATATTAGTTTTAATTTATAAAAATACAAATATATATATAAGTAATATTATTATTATAAAGGGGGGTTTTTACCGTTTAATGACCGGTTTGTCGATTTTTAAAACTTTAGTCGCAGTTAAAACCTAATGTAAAATATTAAATAAATAAAAGACTTAATTTAAAGCGTAAAATAAATAACGATAATGAAATTGCAATAAATAAAAGTGCGATAAAATAAAATTACGATAATTAAAAACTGCGATAATTAAAAGTGCAATTAAATACAATGACAATAAATAAAAATGTGATAATTAGAAGTGCAATTAAATATGAAAATAAAGGAATTATGCTTATTTAAACTTCCGTAATCATGATGTTTGATGCGTTGATTTTAGTTTTATGCCCATGGGTTAATTGTCCTTTATCCTGGATTATTTAATATGTCCGTCTGGTTTTTGTCCATAACAGTCCATCAGTCATAAATATAAAGTGCGAGTGTCCTCGTCAAATTATCCTTATACCCGAAGTCAAATATTCCAACTAATTGGGGACTTAAACTGTAACAAGATTTTAATACTTTGTTTAATAATTACACCAGGTTATCGACTGCGTGTAACCCAAGGTTTTAATACTTTGTTATCAATTATGCCAAGTGTCCTTGTACATAATTTCACCCCTGTTTTAATAATTCCATAGACTATTAATCCATTCCCGTGTCCGGTTAAATGAACGATTATTGATACATATAAATATCCCGCCCATCGTGTCTGATTGAGTGTATATGGTTATTTATAGGTACGTCCAATTATAAATCTTTATATTAAAATTAACAAACTATCATTTAGTTAAACAAATATAAAGCCCATTAATAGCCCATAGTCTAATTTCCACAAGTGTCGTTCTTTTGTCCAAACCCCAATTATGGTACAAAGCCCAATTACCCAAATTTAATATTTAGTCAAACATCATGATTACTTCGGCATTAAATAAGCATAATAATAATTTAGTAACGAGACATTAATGAAAATAACATAAACATAACTTACAGTGGGTATTAATAGCGTAGCGGTACACGGACAGAGTTTCGACTTACAAAACCTTAAAACATTCGACTAATCGAACCTTATTATTATCACTAACTTAAAATTAAAATTACAAATTGTGATTTCGATTTAGAGTGACACTTAATACATAAATTGGGTAAAGAAAATATAAATATAAATATATATCCGTTGATGAATGAAGAGAAAAAGATGTAAATAATCCGTCGAATTGCATGGCATTTTATAGGTGGATTTCTGACTTTATAGGCTCCGCGAGTGCGGTGCAATTTGCCTTTATAAGCTCCGCGAGTGCGGAGCTGTGAAATTCAGCTCACACAAGTTTGGATCTTAGTCTGCCGATGGATTTTATTATAAATATAATATAAATATATAATTTATATAATTAATTATATATTATATTATATTTACATACATAATTAATTTGTAACTTTCGGTCCATTGCGTCTTACGTTGAAAGCTGGTTCATGTCTCGGTTCCGGATTTTTGAACGTCCTTTCGTATAATTTAATATCTTGTACTTTGCGTTTTGCAACTTGTACTCTTGTCATTTTTAGATGTTTCTCATCAATAATTTGAACCTCTTTGCTTGTACTTTGTACTTTTTAGCTTTTTGGTCGTTTGCGTCTTCAATTCGTAGAATCTGTCTTTTGTCTTCACCTTTTAATATTTAAACAAATATTCCTTGTAAATAGGACAACTGCAACTAAAAGCTTGTCTTTCTTGAGGGATAATGCTATGAAATATATGTTCGTTTTTAGCATTATCAAATATTCCCACATTTGAGCGTTGCTTGTCCTCAAGCAATATAGTCTTGAATAAAAACATACTAGAATCACTTCTTTATTCTTCACACTTTGTACATCAGTGATTTCTAAATGGCGGTATAAACTATGGTAGTAACGTTATGGTTTACAGTCCTACATGACTATAAAATTTAGATCCTTAAGGAAATTGGATCTTTATGAAAACATTTGATCTTTTTAAAAATTCAATCTAGTTTTTACCCTAGATAAGTTTTCTGGAATAACCCTTCACCGGTGTTTGCAAATTCTTTTTGTGGGTTTGGTGGGTTTCAGATTTGAAAACTTTAGCTCAAAACTTGCGGTTTTATGTCACCCACTTGCTAACCTTGTATTGGGAAAGCAACACGTCCAGTATACTTGTTCCGTATATTACCTTTCAGTAAACTACCATCCGGTTGTAAAGAAAAGCGTTGAACAAGCAACTGTTAGGGCAATGTCCCCTGACATGCTTTTAATTATGGTCTATAATGTATCGGATGCAATTACTATCCTTGGTAGGAGCAATAGTAAAGCTCACCCGATAATTTTTCGGTCTGGCACAAGGTCCTGTCTTTGACCATGCTATGCAACCACCGTTCTTACGGTTGACACCCAATTTGGTTCAGGTGACCTAATGAATTCCAGGTGAATTCCTAGGATTTTACGTTCAATGGTAATGAACGCATTGAAAATGGATTTTCAGAAAACAAATCGGTTTGTAATTTTGATCAAAATATTTTCTCGTTCAGCTCGAGTTTAGATATCATTGATTTTCATGAGTTTGAATTCTCAATCTTTAAGGTCAATCTCTAGGATTGAGTAATATCAGTCTTAAAAGCTGATTTTTGATCTTTAAGGAGATTATCCTTTCTGGGAATCTGATTCATTAGTCTTATCCAGCTAATTTGCACGGCGTCCTCTCCATTTTACAAGACAGATCCTCTCATGGTTAGGATAAGTCTGACCACTTGGCGACCCTGTTTGATGCTGAGGTCCGTGTATTTCCTGCTGATTTTAGAGATGACTTTTCTAGATTTTTCGTCAACCTACAGCTGGTCTGGATGACAACTTCATGACCTAAATCAAGAAGCGCGTTTCTTTTTCGGAAGACTTTACTTCCTTTTAATGATGAAATTGATTCATCGTGTAGATCCATCTTTCTTACAGTAAATCGGGTAAAACTGTTTAGTTTAGTCCAAAGCAAAAGTATCTTCAATTATTTGTTACAAAAATATGTGACTTATGTTTTAAATAACTTGGTAAATTTTCCCACACTTGGCTTTTATTTTCTTTTATTTGCCTTTTTATTTTCCTCTATTCTATTTTAAATGAATTCTAACATTTTGGTTTGTTTCTCAATTTATGTCTTTTCCGAGGTAACAATAATTTCGGTGTTAACACCTAGTTTTATCGTTCATAAATATGTATAAACATGATTTTGAATTCATTTAATTGAAAATTTTAAAAAAAATTTCTAGAAGTGGGTAGTCAGTATATAAGACTAGGGCTGTTCTTTGTTATCAGAGAGCACTAGATTCTAATACAACTACTACGTTACTAGTATTTTTAATGGTAACCAAGTGTTTAAGTTAAAAATTTTAAAAAATCCGAAAGAATTTAACCCTTCCCACACTTAAGATCTTGCAATGCCCTCATTTGCAAGAAATCAGTAACAATTTAAATTATTGAGGGTGATTAGCGTAGAAAAATAATTAAATTTTACCAAAGTTTCTAAACATATTGGCGTTTGTTTGCTGAATGATAAATGGTGCACATCATTTGTTCATTCTGTCTTGTTGTTACATCTCATTTGTTTTTCATTTTTTTTATTATTAAAAAAAACCTTATACTATTTAAAACATAAATTAAATTTAAAATTTTGTTTTTCCTTTTATTTAGGACGAGGTTGTTTCGGAACGATGTCCTAGTCCATCCCTCGATAAAATTTTAAAATTTCGTCATTTCAAAGCGTGGATTTAAAAGCAAAGATTTTTTTGATTTTTTTTAATGTTTTTGGCGTACTTTAATTCAATAAGGTTAAAAATAATGATAATAAAATTTCTCGTCCCTCCCTCGGGTAAAGCAATTTCGGTTCAACGACCTAGTCTTCAACTCACGACGAATTTTAAAAATCATATTTTTAACTTAGCGAAATAAAGTAAATTTTTGTTTTTAAATTCACACCAAACTTAAATTTAAAATGCATAAAATTGAAAATTCATATTAATAATTAAAAATTCACACCAAACTTATATTATATTTTTGTTTTTATACATACAAACTTATATTAAAAATATTAAAATTTTCAAATATTTACAAACTTAAATATATTGATTTTAAAAAAAATTCACAATATTAATTTAATATTTATATATTAATTTTAAAAACATGGTAAAAATAAAATTAAAAATCTTTTTGGCTTTTATCCCACTTTAATCAATCAAATATTATCAAAAATATGCGCCCCTCTTTTTGGTAAAATAATTTCGGTTCCATGACCTAATTTAACTCATGACGAATTTTTGAAATATTTTTGGTTGATTGATTAAAGATATTTATACCTTAAGAATAAACGTTAAATTTCGCAGTGATGTAATAAATTTTTGTATGATATCAATAATTTCGGTCGCAAGACCTAATTTTATTGAATACCAATTTAAAACTTTATAGCGAACAATTTAGCGTTTATTATCAAAAGGTTAAAAATAAAAATAAAAATAAAAATAAAAACTGTACAAACTTACATGTGAAAGAGATTTCTTAGTGATATGCTCTAGCCCACTCATAAGATAGTCGGACTAATTGGTTTTCCATAGCTACATAGGCGTAACCTCGAGCATTTATCGATTTTTCTTCTAAACATATGAACGGTCCGTCTCTGCATAAAGTAAAAAATTCGGTATTTGAATAGGTTTGATTATTTGAACATTTACCTTTGTGTGACCATTTTTCGCATTTGTGACATCTTTCAAGGTTTCGTGCTCTTCTTTTCGCTGCGGATTTTGATTTTCCTTTACCAAATTGTAACTTATTATTTTCGCATCTGGATTCTTTTCTTACTTCGTCCAATTTGCCTCTGATTAATGATACTATTTCACTTGGAAGGGTGTCATTATTACGTTTAGTAATCAAAGCGTGTAGCATTAGACCATGGTTTAATTCACAGGAAGTCTTCATTTCATAAAACCTTAAAAAAAAAAAATTTAGAATGGGGGGAGAAGACTAGTTCTTTAGGGTCTGCTAGGGAAAGACCATTCGGGTTCCATTTTCGAGAACTACAAGAAAACAGAAAATCTAACTCTAACAGAAATACATATTATCCTTAAAAGACTTGATTCTCCCCACACTTAGTTAGCTGTGGTGTTGAAATTGTGATTAACTTCGTTGTCGACTTCCATCGGACTATCTATGTAATGTTTAACTCTGTGACCATTAACCTTAAATTCAATCCCATTTGAATTTATTAATTCTACTGTTCCGTATGGGAAAACTCTTTTGACTATGAATGATCCAGACCATCTTGATTTCAATTTTCCAGGAAATAGCTTGAATCGTGAATTGAAAAGAAGAACTTTGTCTCCTTCCTTAAATTCTTTTGAACTTCTGATTCTTTTATCATGCCATTTCTTCGTTCTTTCCTTATAGATTAACGAATTTTCGTATGCTTCTTATCTTAATTCTTCTAATTCGTTTAGTTGACTTAATCGTAGACGTCCAGCTTCATGTAAATCAAGAATACATGTCTTCAAAGCCCAGAATGCTTTGTGTTCAATTTCTACTGGAAGATGACATGCTTTTCCGTAAACGAGTTTAAAAGGTGTGGTTCCAATTGGAGTTTTGTAGGCTGTTCTAAAAGCCCAGAGTGCATCCTCCAATTTTATGGACCATTCCTTCGGATTTGATCCTACGGTTTTCTCTAGAATACATTTTAAAGCTCGGTTGGTATTTTTAACTTGTCCACTTATCTGTGGATGATAAGCAGTAGAAATTTTATGAGTTACTCCATATCTTTTGAGAACTTTCTCAAGTTGATTATTACAGAAATGAGTACCCCGATCACTTATTAAAGCTTTTGGTGTTCCAAACCTTGCAAAAAGATGTTTTAAAAAGTTGACTACAACTCGTGCATCCTTAGTTGGGAGAGCTTGTGCTTCCGCCCATTTAGATACATAGTCAATGGCTACGAGAATATAGAAATTATTATGAGATTTTGGAAATGGACCCATAAAGTCAATACCCCAAATGTCAAATACTTCACATACTTGAATGACATTTTGTGGCATTTCATCACTTTGACTTATTTTTTCGGCCCTTTGACAAGCATCACAGGATTTGCAAAGAAGGTGTGCGTCTTTGTAAATTGTAGGCCAATAGAATCCAGCATCGTAAACTTTTCTTGCTGTTAGTTGAGGCCCATAATGCCCTCCTGTTGGTCCTGTGTGACAATGGTTTAAGATTTTACTAGCTTCATCTCCGAATACACATCGGCGTATTATTCCATCTGGACAACTTTTAAACAAATGTGGATCTTCCCAGAAATAGTGTTTTATATCACTAAAGAATTTCTTTCGTTTTTGGTAGGACAATCCTTTTTCAAGGAATCCACATACTAAATAGTTTGCATAGTCTGCTAACCATGGAATTTCATTATAATCTATCTTCAATAGATATTCATCAGGAAAGTTGTCTTGTATGGCCGATTCATTTAGAACTTCTAATTCAGGATTTTCAGGATGAGAAAGATGATCAGCGGCGAGATTTTCTGCTCCCTTTTTATCTCGGATTTTCAAGATGAGAAAGATGATCAGTGGCGTGATTAATCGTGGTTTAGCATCTTGTTTTGAAAATAGGTATCTGAGAGCAGAATGGTTGGTATAGACCACCGGTTTAGCTAGAACGAGATATGAACGAAATTTGTCAAAAGCAAAGACAATAGCAAGGAGTTCTTTTTCAGTAGTTGTGTAATTTGTTTGTGCTCCTTGTAACTTCTTACTAGCATAATATATAGGTTGAAATCGTTTTTTAATCCTTTGTCCTAAAACGGCTCCCATTGCAAAATCACTTGCATCGCACATAAGTTCAAATGGTAGATTCCAATTTGGAGTTATCATAATCGGTGCATTAGTGAGTTTTTCTTTAAGAATATTAAAAGATTTGATACATTCATCTGAAAAGATGAATGGAGCATTCTTTTCTAGGAGTTTATTCATAGGAGTGGCAATTTTAGAAAATTCTTTTATGAAACGTCGGTAAAAACCGGCATGCCCTAGAAAACTCCCAACTCCTCTAACATTGGTGGGATGTGGAAGTTTAGCAATTACATCTACTTTAGCTCTATCCACTTCAATTCCTTCCTTTGAAATTTTATGTCCAAGAATGATGCCTTCTTTAACCATGAAATGGCATTTTTCCCAATTAAGAACTAGATTTGATTGTTCACATCTAATAAGCATTCATTCAAGATTAACTAGACATGATTCAAATGTATCACCGAAGACTGAAAAGTCATCCATGAAAACTTCCATGCATTCTTCTATCATGTCATGAAAAATCGCCATCATGCACCTTTGAAAGGTTGCTGGGGCGTTGCAAAGTCCAAATGGCATGCGTTTGTAAGCAAAAGTACCATAAGGGCACGTGAACGTGGTTTTTTCTTGGTCCTCGGGTGCTATTGGAATTTGAAAATATCCGGAAAAACCATCAAGAAAACAATAGTAACTATTTCCGGCTAATCTTTCCAACATTTGATCAATGAAAGGTAAGGGAAAGTGATCTTTTCTGGTGGCGTCATTTAATTTTCTATAATCAATACATACACGCCATCCTGTTACAGTCCTAGTCGGAATAAGCTCATTTTTATCATTTGTGATGACAGTCATGCCACCCTTCTTAGGCACGCATTGAACTGGGCTTACCCATGGACTATCAGAAATTGGATAAATTAAACCTGCATCTAGCAGTTTAATAATTTCTTTCTTAACAACATTTTGCATATTAGGATTTAGTCTTCGTTGTCGTTGCACATACGTTGTATGACCTTCTTCCATAAGAATTTTATGTGTGCAATACGAAGGGCTTATTCCTTTAATATCATGAATCTTCCATGCAATAGCTGGTTTATGAGCTTTTAACACAGAAATGAGTTAAGATTTTTCATTTTCAGTAAGAGAAGACGATATTATTACAGGTAATTCAGATTCACCATGTAAATAAGCGTATTCCAAATGGTTTGGAAGTGGCTTTAACTCTAATTTCGGTGGTTCTTCTATCGATGATTTATATCAATATCTGTCTTCTTCTTTTAGCATTTGAATTTCTTCTGTTGTTGGTTCATATCCATTAGCCATAAGTGTAGCTAACATTTCAGTTTCATCAATTGGTTCAGTTCCTTCTCCTAAAGAACATTCTCCTGTTCCTTGTAATTCTGGAAATTCTTCTAACAATTCTGCATGTGATTCTATAGTTTGAATATAAGAACATGTATCATCTGCAGATTGCGGTTGTTGTATTGCTCTATCAACTGAAAAGGTAACACTCTCGTCCTCTATACTTAGGGTTAGTTTCTTACCAAATACGTCTATCATTGCTTTAGCCGTGTTTAAGAATGGTCTTCCTAATATGAGAGGAACTTGAGAATCTTCTTTCATGTCCAGAACAATAAAATCTACTGGAAATACTAAAGTACCAACTTTAACTAGCATGTTCTCCATTATCCCTCTAGGATATTTTACTGATCTATCGGCTAGTTGTATGCTTATTCTTGTTGGTTTCAATTCTCCATGGTCTAGTTTAGTGTATAGTGAATACGGCATTAAATTTATACTAGCACCTAAATCTGCCAATGCTTCTATTGAACTAAGACTTCTCAGAAAACATGGAATTGTGAAACTTCTTGGATCCGATAGTTTTTCTGGTATTTTATTCAACAGCACTGCAGAACAATTAGCATTCATAGTAACAGCCGAGAGCTCTTCTATTTTCTTTCTATTTGAGATTAGATCTTTCAGAAATTTAGCATATCTAGGCATTCCTGAAATCATATCAATGAAAGGAAGATTTACATTTATCTGTTTAAACATATCCAAGAATTTAGATTGCTCGGCTTCAAGTCTCTCTTTTCTCATTTTACTCGGGTAAGAAAGTGGTGGTTGGTATGGTTTAACATAAGGTTAGCCTTAACTGTGTTATCTTCATTAACCTTTTCAACTACCGGTTATTTTCCTTATCTTGATCAGGTTGTGGTTCTTGTGGAGTAGGAATAGCTTCATCAGAAATTACAGGTATTTCAGGTGGTTTAAGTGTAATACCACTTCTTGTGGTAATGGATTTAGCTGTTTCATTCCGAGGGTTAGCATTTGTATCACTAGGTAGACTTCCCGGTTTTCTTTCACCTATCAACCTTGCTAGGTTACTTACTTCTTGTTCCAAATTTTGAATAGAAGCTTGTTGATTTCTAAATGCTTGAGCATTTTGTTCATTGGTTTGTTTCTGAGATGTGAAAAACTGTTTTGAGATTCAACTAGCTTTGTCATCATATCTTCTAAATTTGGCTTTTTATCATCGGTTTGTGGTGGTTTGTTTTGAAAATTAGGTCTTTGCTGATTGTAAGTATTATTAGATACTTGTTGATTACTAGGACCTTGTTGGTTGTTGTATGGAACATTTCGATTATAATTCTGGTTTTGATTGTAAATCGGTCTTGGCGGTTGATAATTATTCTGATAATTATTTCCAGCCCTTTGGTTTAGATATGAAACATTCTCTCTTTGTTCCATTGTTAGTTCAATACTGAGATAATCTTTTGTCAAATGTGGTCCTCCACACTGCTCACAACTAATTCGTATTGAGTGTATATCCATAGTCATCTTTTCCATCTCTCGACAGCATCTATCTTTGCAGAAATGGAATCTAAGTCATGGCTAGAATCGGCTCTAGCTGCTTTAGATGATCTAACGATATCTTTTTCTTGGTGCCACTCATGTGAGTGGGAAGCAGTGTTATCAATAATCTTATAAGCGTCAGTTTCTGTTTTCTTCATAATGGAACCACCAGCTGCTATGTCTATGTCTTTCCTTGTAGTGATAACGCATCCTTGGTAGAATATTTGTACTATTTGACAAGTGTCTAAACCATGTTGCGGACATCCTCTTAATAACTTACCAAATCTTGTCCATGCCTCATATAGAGTTTCATTTGGCTTCTGTGTGAACGTAACAATTTCTCCTTGAAGTCTTACGGCTTTAGATGCCGGAAAGAATTGTTTAAGAAATTTTTCAACTAAAACGTCCCATGTATCAATCGCCCCTTCAGGTAACGATTCTAACCAATCTTTGGCTTCTCCCTTTAAAGTCCACGGAAATAACATGAGATATATCTGTTCATCCTCCACTTCTCTTATTTTAAATAAAGTACAGATCCTATTAAGGGTACGAAGATGTTCATTTGGATCTTCCTTCGATGCATCACTAATTTGGCATTGATTAGTCACCATGTGTAGAATTTGTCCTTTGATTTCATAATCTGGCGCATTAATGTCAGGTTGAGTAATTGCGTGACCTTGCCCAGTGCGTTTAGCTCGCATTCGGTCTTCCATACTTAAAGGTTCCAGATTCTCCATGATTTAATTTGTTGAATCTGAATCACTAGAGGATTCTGATTTAATGGTTCGTTCCTCAACAATCTCTGTTTGAATGATTGGTGGTTCCGGAGGAAAAATTAATGGTTCAGGATCTATGAATTGTCCTTGAATATTCTCCGGATTCTCAATTGTGAGGTCGGGTTCAAAAAATGGATTATCGGAAATTTGAATTGGAGTACTTGGTCGACTGGATGACGATTCTAAAGAAAAATCAACGGCGGTAATATTAGCTAGATGTCTTGATCGAGTTACAGGTGGTGAACGTACAAAAGGTGGTGAACGTTTTGCTCGGTGCATTCACTGAATATCCTATTAGTTTTTAAAAAGAAAGAAAAATTATATAAGTTATCTAATTAATAGACTTTTCTGATTTTGCCCACGTTTCGAATAGCCAAGAGATGCAGCAGAGGGGCAGGATTCGTTTGGTCTCAATATAATTAAGTACTGTTTGGCTCCAATAACCCGGTCCACGTACAAATCCAACTATTACTACGAACCAGAAAATTTTGATGTCTATCAATTTAACCGCTTAAAATAATTTTTCGTTGAAATTTAAGAAATTTAGATAAGAAATAGAGAAAATTCTAAGTCCTAAAAACTAGAATGTCGAGAAATAAGAAAGAAAAAGAGCGCGTCGAAAAACGTCGAAAAATAAAAGATTGAAAAATAATAGGCGTCGAAAAATAAAAATACGAAAGTAGCGCGTCGAAACTTAAAAAGGAACTAAAAACTAAGAATTAAAAGTTGCGTCTAAAAATATTAAAGCTTACAAGAAATTCTATATCCCAAATGGCAATATCTTAAAAAGGTACTAAAAACTTAGAACAGCGTCGCAAAATTCTAAAGCACCTAAATCTTAGTCTAAAGAAAAAGCACTTAAGGGATTTTACGGTAAAGCCTAAAAATCTAGAAATAAAAATAACTATGGCAAATACTATGATTTAAAACTAAATACGAGCGAAAAATACAAATATTACGCTAAAACGAATAAAAAAAGTACAAAATATAAAAATATACTTAAAGTTGTAAAAAGTACAATTTTTATAAAAATATTATTTTTATATTATTTATTTAATAAAACTATTAATTTTATAAATTAATTAAACTAATTATAACTTAATAATACAAATTAAATAAATAACTAAACTAATTAATTAAATAAAACCCTAAAAACTAAATAATTAAATTAATTAAACCCTAATTTCGTATTAATTGCAGTCCTAGGTTGACCTGTCAGATTGACCTCCGCGAGTGCGGTTAGGTCCAGTTCAAAAGCTCTGCGAGTCGCGGAGGGTCAAATTTAGGCTAAAAAGGGGTTCGTTTTTGCACAGGTTCAGTTTTTTTCTTTTTATTTTTTTTATGTTTTTCTGTTTTATCAAATATATATAAAATATAAATATAACTTAATATTTTTATAAAACAATAAAATACTTATTTTTAAACTCAAAAGTAAAAAAACTTTTTTTTTTTAAACTTTATATATTTTTTAACAAACTCTTTTTGTATTTTTATATTTTTATATTTTAAAAAAAAACTTATATTTTTATACGAAGGACTTAATAAAAACTTTTACAAAATTATATTATTTTTTTTTATATCATTAGCGTTGCGCTTTCGGCGTTTAAGTTCCCCGGCAGCGGCGCCAAAAATACTTGATGTTATGCGAGGTGTATATGAAATAGCTTTATTTTTACAACGAAAAACTATTAAATACGATACAATTTTACACAAGATATTTATTTATTTATAGAATGGATATACTTAAACCTTGCTACAACACTTATAGGCAGTGTACCTAATCGTACAGTAGTGTAGTTTTTAGTAAGTCCGGTTCGTTCCACAGGGATATCTTTAAACAAAGCTTAACGCTATATTAGTTTTAATTTATAAAAATACAAATATATATATAAGTAATATTATTATTATAAAGGGGGGTTTTTACCGTTTAATGACCGGTTTGTCAATTTTTAAAACTTTAGTCGCAGTTAAAACCTAATGTAAAATATTAAATAAATAAAAGACTTAATTAAAAGTGTAAAATAAATAACGATAATGAAATTGCAATAAATAAAAGTGCGATAAAATAAAATTACGATAATTAAAAAGTGCGATAATTAAAAGTGCAATTAAATACAATGACAATAAATAAAAATGTGATAATTAGAAGTGCAATTAAATATGAAAATAAAGGAATTATGCTTATTTAAACTTCCGTAATCATGATGTTTGACGCGTTGATTTTAGTTTTATCCCCATGGGTTAATTGTCCTTTGTCCTGGATTATTTAATATGTCCGTCTGGTTTTTGTTCATAACAGTCCATCAGTCATAAATATAAAGTGCGAGTGTCCTAGTCAAATTATCCTTATACTCGAAGTAAAATATTCCAACTAATTGGGGACTTAAACTGTAACAAGATTTTAATACTTTGTTTAATAATTACACCAGGTTATCGACTGCGTGTAACCCAAGGTTTTAATACTTTTCTATCAATTATGCCAAGTGTCCTTGTACATAAATTCACCCCTGTTTTAATAATTCCATAGAATATTAATCCATTCCCGTGTCCGGTTAAATGAACGATTATTCATACATATAAATATCCCGCCCATTGTGTCCGATTGAGTGTATATGGTTATTTATAGGTACGTCCAATTATAAATCTTTATATTAAAATTAACAAACTATCATTTAGTTAAACAAATATAAAGCCCATTAATAGCCCATAGTCGAATTTCCACAAGTGTAGTTCTTTTGTCCAAACCCCAATTATGGTACAAAGCCCAATTACCTAAATTTAATATTTAGTCAGACATCACGATTACTTCGGCATTAAATAAGCATAATAATAATTTAGCTACGAGACATTAATGAAAATAACATAAACATAACTTACAGTGGGTATTAATAGCGTAGCGGTACACGGACAGAGTTTCGACTTACAAAACCTTAAAACATTCGACTAATCGAACCTTATTATTATCACTAACTTAAAATTAAAATTACAAATTGTGATTATGATTTGGAGTGACACTTGATACATAAATTGGGTAAAGAAAATATAAATATAAATATATATCCGTTGATGAATGAAGAGAAAAAGATGTAAATAATCCGTCGAATTGCATGGCCTTTTATAGGTGGATTTCTAACTTTATGGGCTCCTCAAGTGCGGTGCAATTTGCCTTTATAAGCTCCGCGAGTGCGGAGATGTGGAATCCAGCTCACACAAGTTTGGATCTTAGTCTGCCGACGGATTTTATTATAAATATAATATAAATATATAATTTATATAATTAATTATATATTATATTATATTTATATACATAATTAATTTGTAACTTTCTGTCCGTTGTGTCGTACGTTGAAAGCTGGTTCATGTCTCGGTTCCGGATTTTTGAACGTCCTTTCGTATAATTTAATATCTTGTACTTTGCGTTTTGTAACTTGTACTCTTGTCATTTTTAGACGTTTCTCATCAATAATTTGAACCTCTTTGCTTGTACTTTGTACTTTTTAGCTTTTTGGTCGTTTGTGTCTTCAATCGTCGAATCTGTCTTTTGTCTTCACCTTTTAATATTTAAACAAATATTCCTTGTAAATAGGACAACTGCAACTAAAAGCTTGTCTTTCTTGAGGGATAATGCTATGAAATATATGTTTGTTTTTAGTATTATTAACCTTCACATGTACTGCGTTAACGTGGTGGAACACCTATCTTGAACAGGTAGGACAAAATGATGGTTACGCACTACCGTGGTCGGCATTCAAGCAATTGATGAACGAGCAGTACCGTCCTAGAAACAAAGTCAATAAGCTCAAGGCAGAACTTAGAGAGTTACGAACACAAGGGTTCGACATTACCACATATGAACGACAATTCACAGAGTTGTGCCTATTGTGTCCGGGAGCGTTCCAAGATGAAGAAGAGAAGATCGACGCGTTGTAAATGGGTTACCAGTAAGGATTCAAGAAGATGTAAGTTCACACGAGCCCGCTTCGATACAGAAGGCAAGTCGAATGGCTCATAAACTCATAAATCAGATTGAGGGAAGAATTAAAGAGCAGGCGGCCAAAGAAGCCAACACGAAACAACTCAAGAGGAAGTGGGAGGAAAACGGTGACAAGAGTCACCAGTACAACAACAACAACAACAATTACAACCACAATCGCAACAACTATCCCAACAACCGCAACAATAATCGCAACAATAACCACAATCCTAACAATAACTATAACAAACATCCCAACAACAACAACAACTACAACAACCGTTTCAACAACAATAACAATCCCAACAACAACCTCAAGAACAACAACGGCAACAAAAACCAAAAACAGCCATGTCATAGGTGTGAAGAAAATCACCAGGGGTTTTGAAGTATCCCGTTCATATCGAATATAAACGTCACGTACACATTGGTGTCATTGCGAGGTATTGACCGCTATATGTGACATTTTTCAAAATCTGCATACGTTTTTATAATACAAACCATAACCTTTATTATAATCAAAGGTTCAAACAGCATAATAATGATTATCGTTTAGCGATAATCTTAGTTTTACAAACTTTACATTTGATAATAACAATACGATTTCCAACATATTGAACATTACAAATCTTCCGATATGCAGTTTTATTTTTGACACAAATATGCATACTCCAAATCCTGCTTAAATTTGGCATAATGCAGCGGAAGCTTTTAATTATCACCTGAGAATAAACATGCTTAAAACGTCAACATAAAGTTGGTGAGATATAGGTTTAATGCTAGCAGCGTTATAAATATAGACCACAAGATTTAATATACATAAACGTTTTAATAAAAATATTCTAAGTGGTTGAGCACTTGATAACCAAACTTAACATTTAATCAACGTCGCATATTCCCTTTATTATGAAATCTCACTACACCGTACCAAGTGTAGTCACCGAAATGAAGTACTGTGCAACCGTTGAATACTGGTCGTCCAGTCCGGTTGGGGTTGTCAGGCCCGATAGATTTATCAACAGGATTCGCGTTTACAATACCTCATGTAAATAGTAGTTACCAAGTTACAGGGAAGTATGCTAGTGGTACAACTCAACGTAGAATATATATTTTTAATCACTTGTGTCTATAACATAAATCATAAAATGCATGTATTCTCATCCCGAAATATTTAGAGTTTAAAAGTGGGACTATATACTCACTTTTGCCTTGAAGGTAATAAACACGACTTGGTCTTCGATTGATATCACGAACCTATCCATATATAATATATCAATATGTTTTCTTTTCAAATAAACGTTTCATATATACTTATAATACTTTTAATATCTTCTTAGTCCGTAGTTAGCAGTCCGATATTAGTGGTCCACAATTAGTTGTTCAATAAATAAATAAAGACCCCATCGTATTCGTATTGATCGGAATTAATCTCGACCCGTGGTACCGTGTTGTCAAATGACGTGTTGCGTACATAAAGTACCGTGTTGTCAAATGACGTGTTGCATACAATCATGAGGTCTTATGATTAATCTTCTCGTGTTGTTTACGGGTGGTCCTAAAATATATAAAATCAAGTCATAAGTATATATAAAATATCATATTAATTAGCAAAGATATGATTAGTTTAGTTTTACTCCAATTAATTACATAGCTAAATTTGCTTCGGATACCCAATTTTGTTTTAACCGTAATTTCTTCAATACAACTCCGTTTTTGTTGGTTCAACTTTCCACTTCCTTGGATCGAGTCATTATTTATGAATATGAACTGTAAATACCTTAGTTTGCATTCAAAATCACAGGTTATAGGTCAAACTTTGGTGAATCTTATGAAAGTGATCATTTCCGTTGTAAAAACAACACCTAGATGATCATTTTTACAAAAATACTTACACTTTGAGTTACACCATGAGATTTTTATATATTAACATATTCATAAGAAATATCGTTTTTCCAGAATATAAACTTCCAATTCAAAGTTTAAGATGGTTTTTAATTATCCAACCCAAAACAGCCCCCGGTTGCACTCCAACGATGTAGATTCAGTTTTAAGTTGTTCTTTGTAAAAAAAAAAGTTGTATCTTGTTAAGTTAGCATATTATTATGATATATTATAGGTCTTGAAGTGTTTTAAAAGTCAAGTTAGAAGGATCTATTTAGTTTGCGAACAAGTTTGAAATCATTCAAACTATGTTCTTGCTATTAAAATTTTATAACACAAAATAAGATAGCTATATGAATATGATTTGAATAAGATTATGAACAAGGTTACTACCTCAAGTTACTTGGACAAAGTTACTGCAAGAGATAAGAAATAATCTTGGAATCAAAGAGTGGTGGAGTTAGATCAAAAGGTTGGAAGTAAACTTGTATACTTGGAAGGATTATTGAAGTGTTCTTGAAAGGAATTTCTTATGATGATTAAGGCTTGTTTTTGAAGCTAGATCTTCATGGTTACTTGCTGAATTGATGTGGGTTTCTTATGGCTTTCAAGTAGGTGAGTTAGAGGGTAATTGGAAGTGAGATGATGAACTAGAAATGATATGGGTGATGGTCCTTAAAAACGTGAATGGGGGGGGGGACAAGGACAAGTTCTTAGTTTGTTATTTTGTAATAATATCCATACTAGCTTACAAATCTTAGTTACCTCATATCTAGGGCAGTAATATGGCTGATTTGGATATTGATTTGATGTGTATATACCTATAGTAAATACGTATAGAAGCTGGGTATGATACGGGTACATATACCCTAGATATACATATAGAAATCTTGAGAAATCGGAATGAGAATTCAAATATAGCTATCTTTTGTGAATATACTTATATTTTTTTATGTATTTAAGTCCTTTAAAAGTGATTAAATACATATTTATACGATACTTGTATAAGCATTATAGGTTACAAGTATATATGTCAAAGAACGTTACGTATAGTTATCGTTTTGAAAACTTAAGTTAGTAGTCTCAAAGTATACTTATAACTCATTGTTATTAGTACACAATGGTATGTTAAACCATCCTTAGATCATGTTAAATATGTATAAATATGTATATGTACACAATCGTATAATTATCGTATGTTATATAGTTCGTGATATCATCGATCAAATTGGACGGTCAAACGTTGTATAAAACTCTTTTCAAAAACACAAGACTCAACAATTTGGATTGCTTATCATGTTGGTAATGTTTAATTTATGTAAATATTAATCTCATATGTATAAAATGATCGGAAAAATCCGGGTCGTTACAGTACCTACCCGTTAAATAAATTTCGTCCCGAAATTTTAAAGTTGTACCTATTTTGCGTTCTCGGGAAACAAATGTGGGTACTTTTGTTTCATCTGATCCTCTCATTCCCAAGTAAACTCGGGACCCCTTAGAGCATTCCAATGAACCTTAACAATTGGTATGTTGCTCTGCTTGAGTTGTTTAACTTCACGGTCCATGATTTCGACTGGTTCTTCTATGAATTGTAGTTTCTCGTCGACTTGGATTTCTTCAAGAGGAATGGTGAGGTCTTCCTTTGTAAGACACTTCTTAAGATTTGAAATGTGAAATGTATTATGTACTCCGGTGAGTTGTTGTAGTAACTCGAGTCGATAAGCTACCGATCCAATGCTTTCGATAATCTTGAACGAGCCTACATGCCTTGGGTTCAGTTTACCCCTTTTGCCAAAATGTATTACACCTTTCCAAGGTGACACCTTTAGCATAACCATGTCACCGATCTGAAACTCTAATGATTTCCTTCGGACATCGGCGTAGCTCTTTTGGCGACTACGGGCTGTTTTCAATCTCTCCTTGATTTGTACTATCTTCTCAGTAGTTTCGTGTATGATCTCGGGACCAGTTAATTGTCGATCTCCTACTTCATTCCAACAGATAGGGGATCTACACTTCCTTCCATACAGTGCTTCAAATGGTACAGCTTTAATGCTCGCATGATAACTATTATTATACGAGAATTCTGCTAATGGTAGATATTTATCCCATTCGTTTCCAAAATTGATCACACATGCCCTGAGCATGTCTTCAAGAGTTTGAATTGTTCTTTCACTCTGCTCGTTAGTTTGCAGATGATATGCGGTGCTCATATCCAAACGAGTTCCTAGGGCCTCCTGTAGTGATTGCCAGAACTTTGATGTAAATCTACTATCACGATTGGATATAATGGAAATAGGTATTCCATGCCTTGAAACAATTTCATTTATGTATAATCATAATAGTTTCTCCATTTTATCCGTTTCTTTTATAGGCAAGAAATGTGCAGATTTGGTGAGACGATCAACTATTACCCAAATGGTGGCATAACCCCATGCAGTCCTGGGTAACTTCGTGATAAAATCCATGGTAATACCATCCCATTTGCATTCTGGGATTTCTGGTTGTTGAAGTAATCCTGACGACTTCTGGTGTTCTGCTTTGACTAGGAACAAGTTAAACATTCCCCGACATATGTTGCAACGTCTGTCTTTAAATTAGGCCACCAATAATGTTTCTTAAGATCTTGATACATCTTTCCAACTCCAGGATGTATCGAGTATCTTGTCTTATGTGCCTCGTTCAATATCAACTTCCTTAATCCACCCAACTTTGGTACCCAAATACGTTTTGCAAAATATCGAATTTCATCTTCCCGTATAACGAGTTGCTTCTCATACTTCTTCATTATTTCATTTCCTATGTTTTCCTTAGTAAGAGGTTCTCGTTGAGCCTCTTTGATTTGTGAGTTGAGATTCATGCGAATTTTTATGTTCATTGCTCATACTCGAATTGGCTCTCGTTCCTTTCTGCTTAGAGCGTCGGCCACCACATTCACTTTCCCGGGATGATAGCGAATCTCACAATCATAGTCGTTTATCAGCTGGACCCACCTACGTTGCTTCATGTTCAGCTGTTTCTGATCGAAAATATGTTGAAGGCTTTTATGATCGGTAAACACAGTGCATTTAACCCCATATAAGTAGTGTCTCCATATCTTTAATGCAAACATGACTGCTCCTAGTTCTAGATCATGCGTCGTATAATTTCGCTCGTGAATCTTCAATTGTCGGGATGCGTACCCAGTAACTTTCTTTCGTTGCATAAGGACGCAACCAAGACCTTGTCGCGAAGCGTCACAATATATCTCAAAATCATCGTTCCCTTCAGGTAACGATAAAATAGGCGCCGTAGTCAACTTCTTCTTCAGTAATTGAAATGCACTCTCCTGCTCAGAGGTCCATTCGTACTTCTTTCCTTTTTGTGTTAACGCTGTCAATGGTTTATTTATTCGGGAAAAATCTTGAATAAAACTTCTATAATAACCGGCTACGCCCAAAAATTGACGTATTTGTGTTGGTGTCTTAGGAGTCTCCCATTTTTCAATGGCCTCAATTTTAGCTGGATCAATCTGAATTCCTTTGCTACTAACAACGTGGCCAAGAAATTGCACTTCTTTCAACCAAAAAGCACATTTAGAAAATTTGGCGTATAACTGTTCTTTTCTTAACAATTCTAATACCAACCTTAAATGCTGCTCATGCTCTTGCTCATTTTTGGAATAGATGAGAATATCGTCAATGAAAACGATAACAAACTTATCTAAATACGGACTGCAAACTCGATTCATGAGGTCCATGAATACAGCTGGCGCATTCGTCAATCCAAACGGCATGACCAAAAATTCGTAATGACCTTAGCGTGTCCGGAAAGCAGTTTTCGAAATATCTTCTTCTTTGACGCGTAGTTGATGATAGCCTGATCTTAGGTCGATTTTTGAGTAAACACATGATCCTTGTAGTTGATCAAATAAGTCATCAATTCTCGGTAGTGGATACCGATTCTTGATAGTTAACTTATTTAATTCTCGGTAATCTATACACATCCTAAAAGATCCATCTTTCTTTTTAACAAATAAAATTGGAGCTCCCCACGGTGAAGTGCTCGGTCGAATGAATCTACGGTCCAGTAATTCTTGTAACTGGCTTTGTAACTCTTTCATTTCAGACGGTGCAAGTCTGTATGGAGCACGATCCACTGATGCAGCTCCTGGTACTAGATCTATTTGAAATTCTACAGATCTAAATGGAGGTAATCCCGGCAACTCTTTCGGAAAGACTTCAGGAAAATCTCTTGCCACAGGCACGTCGTTGATGCACTTCTCTTTTTCTTTCGTTTTGACTTTATTAACATGTGCTAGGATAGCATAGCACCCTTTCTTCAAGCACTTTTGAGCTTTCAAACAGCTAATGAGTTTTAACTTTGAGTTACTCTTCTCCCCATAAATCATTACTGGCATTTTATCCTTACGAGGAATGCGAATTGCCTTCTTGGCACACACAACTTCAGCTCCTATTTTGGACATCCAGTCCATGCTGACTATTACGTCAAAAATTTCTAATTCTACGGGTATCAAATCAATTTTAAACGTTTCTCCAGCTAAATTTATTTTACAATCATGGCAAATTTTATCGGCTTTAATTAGTTTACCATTAGCAAACTCAATCAGGTACTTAGCATCTAGAGGTAATGATGAACAATTCAATTTAGCGTAAAAGTCTCTACACATATAACTTCTATCGGCACCAGTATAAAATATAATAGATGCTGATAAGTTATTAATGGTAAACGTACCCGTAACAAGCTCTGGGTCTTCACACGCCTCTCTAGCATTAATAATAAATGCTCTTCCACATGCATGTCCGTTATTCTTCTCTGGATTCGGGCACGGGCTCTTATAATGTCCCTGTTTCCCACACCCATAAAAAGTAACAGTGGCCAAGGCAGTTCTATTTGCATTGGTGGCAGGAGTCTTGGTGTCATTTGTAATTGTAACGGGAACCCTACAATCTTCAGTAAGATGACCCCTTCGATTACAATTGTTGCATACCACATTACAATAACCAGAGTGATGTTTGTGGCATCTGTTGTAGTGACCCGAACTTTTACATGTTTATATATATTAATTGAGATTGATATTTACATGATTAAATGTTTCCAACATGTTAAGCAATCAAACTTATTAAGACTTGATTAATTGAAATATGTTTCATATAGACAATTGACCACCCAAGTTGATCGGTGATTCACGAACGTTAAAACTTGTAAAAACTATATGATGACATATATATGGATATATATATATAGTTAACATGATACTATGATAAGAAAACATATCATAAAGTATATTAACAATGAACTACATATGTAAAAACAAGACTACTAACTTAATGATTTTTAAACGAGACATATATGTAACGATTATCGTTGTAAAGACATTTAATGTATATATATCATATTAAGAGATATTCATACATGATAATATCATGATAATATAATAATTTAAAATCTCATTTGATATTATAAACATTGGGTTAACAACATTTAACAAGATCGTTAACCTAAAGGTTTCAAAACAACACTTACATGTAACGACTAACGATGACTTAACGACTCAGTTAAAATGTATA
Organism: Rutidosis leptorrhynchoides; assembly: GCF_046630445.1. Lineage (NCBI taxonomy): Eukaryota > Viridiplantae > Streptophyta > Magnoliopsida > Asterales > Asteraceae > Rutidosis > Rutidosis leptorrhynchoides. Next base: position 333,419,633 of record NC_092339.1, on the reverse strand, counting down.
TACATGTAGTGTTTTAATATGTATTTATACACTTTTGAAAGACTTCAATACACTTATCAAAATACTTCTACTTAACAAAAATGCTTACAATTACATCCTCGTTCAGTTTCATCAACAATTCTACTCGTATGCACCCGTATTCGTACTCGTACAATACACAGCTTTTAGATGTATGTACTATTGGTATATACACTCCAATGATCAGCTCTTAGCAGCCCATGTGAGTCACCTAACACATGTGGGAACCATCATTTGGCAACTAGCATGAAATATCTCATAAAATTACAAAAATATGAGTAATCATTCATGACTTATTTACATGAAAATAAAATTACATATCCTTTATATCTAATCCATACACCAACGACCAAAAACACCTACAAACACTTTCATTCTTCAATTTTCTTCATCTAATTGATCTCTCTCAAGTTCTATCTTCAAGTTCTAAGTGTTCTTCATAAATTCCAAAAGTTCTAGTTTCATAAAATCAAGAATACTTTCAAGTTTGCTAGCTCACTTCCAATCTTGTAAGGTGATCATCCAACCTCAAGAAATCTTTGTTTCTTACAGTAGGTTATCATTCTAATACAAGGTAATAATCATATTCAAACTTTGGTTCAATTTCTATAACTATAACAATCTTATTTCAAGTGATGATCTTACTTGAACTTGTTTTCGTGTCATGATTCTGCTTCAAGAACTTCGAGCCATCCAAGGATCCATTGAAGCTAGATCCATTTTTCTCTTTTCCAGTAGGTTTATCCAAGGAAATTAAGGTAGTAATGATGTTCATAACATCATTCGATTCATACATATAAAGCTATCTTATTCGAAGGTTTAAACTTGTAATCACTAGAACATAGTTTAGTTAATTCTAAACTTGTTCGCAAACAAAAGTTAATCCTTCTAACTTGACTTTTAAAATCAACTAAACACATGTTATATATCTATATGATATGCTAACTTAATGATTTAAAACCTGGAAACACGAAAAACACCGTAAAACCGGATTTACGCCGTCGTAGTAACACCGCGGGCTGTTTTGGGTTAGTTAATTAAAAACTATGATAAACTTTGATTTAAAAGTTGTTATTCTGAGAAAATGATTTTTATTATGAACATGAAACTATATCCAAAAATTATGGTTAAACTCAAAGTGGAAGTATGTTTTCTAAAATGGTCATCTAGACGTCGTTCTTTCGACTGAAATGACTACCTTTACAAAAACGACTTGTAACTTATTTTTCTGACTATAAACCTATACTTTTTCTGTTTAGATTCATAAAATAGAGTTCAATATGAAATCATAGCAATTTGATTCACTCAAAACGGATTTAAAATGAAGAAGTTATGGGTAAAACAAGATTGGATAATTTTTCTCATTTTAGCTACGTGAAAATTGGTAACAAATCTATTCCAACCATAACTTAATCAACTTGTATTGTATATTATGTAATCTTGAGATACCATAGACACGTATACAATGTTTCGACCTATCATGTCGACACATCTATATATATTTCGGAACAACCATAGACACTCTATATGTGAATGTTGGAGTTAGCTATACAGGGTTGAGGTTGATTCCAAAATATATATAGTTTGAGTTGTGATCAATACTGAGATACGTATACACTGGGTCGTGGATTGATTCAAGATAATATTTATCGATTTATTTCTGTACATCTAACTGTGGACAACTACTTATAGGTTACTAACGAGGACAGCTGACTTAATAAACTTAAAACATCAAAATATATTAAAAGTGTTGTAAATATATTTTGAACATACTTTAATATATATGTATATATTGTTATAGGTTCGTGAATCAACAGTGGCCAAGTCTTACTTCCCGACGAAGTAAAAATCTGTGAAAGTGAGTTATAGTCCCACTTTTAAAATCTAATATTTTTGGGATGAGAATACATGCAGGTTTTATAAATGATTTACAAAATAGACACAAGTACGTGAAACTAAATTCTATGGTTGAATTATCGAAATCGAATATGCCCCTTTTTATTAAGTCTGGTAATCTAAGAATTAGGGAACAGACACCCTAATTGACGCGAATCCTAAAGATAGATCTATTGGGCCTAACAAACCCCATCCAAAGTACCGGATGCTTTAGTACTTCGAAATTTATATCATATCCGAAGGGTGTCCCGGAATGATGGGGATATTCTTATATATGCATCTTGTTATTGTCGGTTACCAGGTGTTCACCATATGAATGATTTTTATCTCTATGTATGGGATGTGTATTGAAATATGAAATCTTGTGGTCTATTGTTACGATTTGATATATATAGGTTAAACCTATAACTCACCAACATTTTTGTTGACGTTTAAAGCATGTTTATTCTCAGGTGAATATTAAGAGCTTCCGCTGTTGCATACTAAAATAAGGACAAGATTTGGAGTCCATGTTTGTATGATATTGTGTAAAAACTGCATTCAAGAAACTGATTTCGATGTAACATATTTATATTGTAAACCATTATGTAATGGTCGTGTGTAAACAGGATATTTTAGATTATCATTATTTGATAATCTACGTAAAGCTTTTTAAACCTTTATTTATGAAATAAAGGTTATGGTTTGTTTTAAAAATGAATGCAGTCTTTGAAAAACGTCTCATATAGAGGTCAAAACCTCGCAACGAAATCAATTAATATGGAACGTTTTTAATCAATAAGAACGGGACATTTCAGTTGGTATCAGAGCGTTGGTCTTAGAGAACCAGAAAATTTGCATTAGTGTGTCTTATCGAGTTTGTTAGGATGCATTAGTGAGTCTGGACTTCGATCGTGTTTTCTTTAAAAATGATTGTTTAACATTTTTGTTGGAAACTATATATTTTTAACATATGAATATTATGTGATATATTAATCTCTTAACGTGTTTGATATTATGTGATAGATGTCTACCTCTAGAACAAGTCCCATTGACTCACCTAATAATAATGAAGAGTCAAATGTAAATTGGAATGATTTGTGGACTGATTCACAAGTTCCCGAAGAGGAACCGGAAGAAGAGTCGGAACCGGAAGAAGAATCGGAACCGGATGAAGAAATAGAACCGGTGGGGGAAATAATAAAACGGTTAAGTAAAAGAAAATCCTCAACCAACTGACCAAAGTTAATTATGGTCAATGGTGTTTTCGCCAAGGAAGCAAAATATTGGGAGGATTACCAATTCTCCGATGAATCGGATTCCGACGAGAATTCCGATGATGTTATAGAAATTACCCCAACTGAATTTAAAAAGGCAAAAGAAAATAATAAGGGAAAGGGCATAAAAATAGAGAAATCTAATTCCAACCCCGATGAACTTTATATGTATCGTCAACCCCCGAAGTCCTTAAGTTGTAACAATGACCCGGGAACCTCTAAACCACCAGGTTTTTCTAAACCAATGTGGACAACGACGGCTCGTATTAGGGGAACATCATATATCCCTAGAAACTTGGCAAAACGAACCAAAACCGAAGAAGAAGAAACGAGCGAGTCGGAATAAGATAGTTGTATTCGTGTGGTGTAATATATGTAATATAGTGTTCTTATGCTTTATGATATATGTAAAAATTGCTTGTATTAATAAGTATTTTTTTATGAAACTAACTCTTGTCTATTTTACAGTTTAAAAACACAAAATGGACAGACAACCTAATATTTTAAGAGACCTACCCGGAGACATGATTGATGAAATCTTGTCTAGAGTCGGCCAGAATTCTTCGGCACAACTATTTAAGGCGAGATCAGTTTGTAAGACATTCGAAGAACGTTCCAAGAATGTCTTGGTTTATAAGAGACTTTCGTTTGAAAGATGGGGGATATCACATTGGAAAACCCATAAGTTACGATGTGTTTACTTTGACGCATATATTGCGGGGAACCCAAATGCTATTTTACGCAACGGGTTAAGAAATTATTTTGACTCAATATATCCGAATATTGGACTTCGTGATTTAGAAAAAGCGGCTAACATGCAACATAAAGAAGCATGTTATGCTTACGGATTAGTAATGTTCGCTTCTCACCAAAGTGAGAACAAGAACATCGGGCTACAACTATTAAACAAAACGTTTCCACAAGTGACGGAGTCGGTAATTGGGGTAAGAAATGAGGTTTTTAGATTATTACGGGACTGTTGGACATTACGTAACCCTCGTCCCTTTGATGAAGTTACAACACGCTGTCTTATCAACGGCCATAACGGTTATGTTGCACAAGACCAAGGATGGGAAGTAGTCCTAGTAAAACCAGAATGCATAACTTGTTTCTGGACGTATGAATTACGTGTCTTTATTGCTTTTGCCGAACGACTTGTGTACTAGCTAGAATTGTCTTCACAACTATCTTGTATCAAAGTTATTGTGTGCTATATTTCATGCTTTATGTAAAATAAGCGGTATTGTAAGTTTGTAAAATATTGTATAAAAGTTTGAACGCGAAATATTATTACAATCAGTTTTTCATATAGAATTGTAGTAGTTGAATTGTATATTAGCTACTAAGTATGAACTTAACGGGTAGGTACTACCCGAATTTAAACTTATAAAACGCTAATATGAAGAAAAAGCTTTTATAAATGAGTTCATATTATGCTACGAAATACTATTAACTACTCTTAATATTCTGTATGATTAACTTGTTCCATTTAACTATTTTGAAGGAAATGGCACCGACTACTCGACACACCGTGAATATGAATGAAGAGGAATTCCGTACTTTTCTAGCTTCAAACATAGCCGCAGTACAGGCTGCGCTACATACCAACAATAACCTTGGATCTAGCAGTACAGGAAATCGTGTAGGATGCACCTACAAAGAATTCACTACCTGCAAACCTTTGGAATTTGATGGAACCGAAGGACCGATCGGATTGAAACGGTGGACCGAGAAGGTTGAATCGGTGTTTGCCATAAGTAAGTGTACTGAAGAGGAAAAAGTGAAGTATGCTACGCATACCTTCACAGGTTCTGCGTTAACATGGTGGAATACCTATCTAGAGCAAGTGGGACAAGATGATGCGTACGCACTACCGTGGTCAGCATTCAAGCACTTGATGAACGAGAAGTACCGTCCCAGAACCGAGGTCAATAAGCTCAAGACAGAACTTAGAGGGTTACGAACCCAAGGATTTGATATTACCACGTACGAAAGACGATTCACAGAATTGTGCCTATTGTGTCCGGGAGCATTCGAAGATGAGGAAGAGAAGATCGACGCGTTTGTGAAAGGATTACCGGAAAGAATCCAAGAAGATATAAGTTCACACGAGCCCGCCTCCATACAACAGGCATGTAGAATGGCTCACAAACTAGTGAACCAGATTGAAGAAAGAATTAAAGAACAGACTGCTGAAGAGGCCAATGTGAAGCAAGTCAAAAGAAAGTGGGAGGAAAACGGTGATAAGAATCACCAATACAACAACAGCAGCAATTACAACAATAATCGCAACAATTATCCCAACAATCGCAACATCAATCGCAACTACAACAAACGGCCCAACAACAACAACAACAACAACAGCAACTACAACAATCATCCCAACAACAATAATAACCGCAACAACAACAACAATCAGAAGCAGCTATGCCAAAGGTGTGAAAAGAATCACTCGGGGTTCTGCACCAAATTTTGCAACAAGTGTAAAAGAAATGGTCATAGCGCGGCGAAGTGTGAGGTCTACGGACCAGGGGTTAATAGAACGAAAGGAACAAATGGTGTCGGAACGAGTAATGGCGGAGCAAGTAGTGTCGGAGCAAGTTATGCCAATGTAGTTTGTTATAAATGTGGAAAACCAGGCCACATTATTAGAAATTGCCCGAACCAGGAGAACACGAATGGACAAGGCCGTGGAAGAGTTTTCAATATTAATGCGGTAGAGGCACAGGAAGACCCGGAGCTTGTTACGGGTACGTTTCTTATTGACAATAAATCTGCTTACGTTTTATTTGATTCGGGTGCGGATAGAAGCTATATGAGTAGAGATTTTTGTGCTAAATTAAGTTGTCCATTGACGCCTTTGGATAGTAAATTTTTACTCGAATTAGCAAATGGTAAATTAATTTCAGCAGATAATATATGTCGGAATCGAGAAATTAAACTGGTTAGCGAAACATTTAAGATTGATTTGATACCAGTAGAGTTAGGGAGTTTTGATATGATAATCGGTATGGACTGGTTGAAAGAAGTGAAAGCGGAGATCGTTTGTTACAAAAATGCAATTCGCATTATACGAGAAAAAGGAAAACCCTTAATGGTGTACGGAGAAAAGGGCAACACGAAGCTACATCTTATTAGTAATTTGAAGGCACAAAAACTAATAAGAAAAGGTTGCTATGCTGTTCTAGCACACGTCGAGAAAGTACAAACTGAAGAAAAGAGCATCAATGATGTTCCCATTGCAAAAGAATTTCCCGATGTATTTCCGAAAGAATTACCGGGATTACCCCCACATCGATTCGTTGAATTTCAAATAGATCTTGTACCAGGAGCTGCACCAATAGCTCGTGCTCCTTACAGACTCGCACCCAGCGAGATGAAAGAACTGCAAAGCCAATTACAAGAACTTTTAGAGCGTGGTTTCATTCGACCAAGCACATCACCGTGGGGAGCTCCTGTTTTGTTTGTCAAGAAGAAAGATGGTACATTCAGGTTGTGTATCGACTACCGAGAGTTGAACAAACTTACCATCAAGAACCGCTACCCACTACCGAGAATCGACGACTTATTTGATCAACTACAAGGCTCGTCTGTTTATTCAAAGATTAACTTACGTTCCGGGTATCATCAAATGCGGGTGAAAGAAGATGATATTCCAAAGACTGCTTTCAGAACACGTTACGGTCATTACGAGTTTATGGTCATGCCGTTTGGTTTAACTAATGCACCAGCTGTGTTCATGGACCTTATGAACCGAGTGTGTGGACCATACCTTGACAAGTTTGTCATTGTTTTCATTGATGACATACTTATTTACTCAAAGAATGACCAAGAACACGGTGAACATTTGAGAAAGGTGTTAGAAGTATTGAGGAAGGAAGAATTGTACACTAAGTTTTCAAAGAGTGCATTTTGGTTGGAAGAAGTTCAATTCCTCGGTCACATAGTGAACAAAGAAGGTATTAAGGTGGATCCGGCAAAGATAGAAACTGTTGAAAAGTGGGAAACCCCGAAAACTCCGAAACACATACGCCAGTTTTTACGACTAGCTGGTTACTACAGAAGGTTCATCCAAGACTTTTCCAGAATAGCAAAACCCTTGACTGCATTAACGCATAAAGGGAAGAAATTTGAATGGAATGATGAACAAGAGAAAGTGTTTCAGTTATTGAAGAAAAAGCTAACTACGGCACCTATATTGTCATTGCCTGAAGGGAATGATGATTTTGTGATTTATTGTGATGCATCAAAGCAAGGTCTCGGTTGTGTATTAATGCAACGAACGAAGGTGATTGCTTATGCGTCTAGACAATTGAAGATTCACGAACAAAATTATACGACGCATGATTTGGAATTAGGCGCGGTTGTTTTTGAATTAAAGACTTGGAGGCACTACTTATATGGGGTCAAAAGTATTATATATACCGACCACAAAAGTCTTCAACACATATTTAATCAGAAACAACTGAATATGAGGCAGCGTAGGTGGATTGAATTATTGAATGATTACGACTTTGAGATTCGTTACCACCCGGGGAAGGTAAATGTGGTAGCCGATGCCTTGAGCAGGAAGGACAGAGAACCCATTCGAGTAAAATCTATGAATATAATGATTCATAATAACATTACTACTCAAATAAAGGAGGCGCAACAAGGAGTTTTAAAAGAGGGAAATTTAAAGGATGAAATACCCAAAGGATCGGAGAAGCATCTTAATATTCGGGAAGACGGAACCCGGTATAGGGCTGAAAGGATTTGGGTACCAAAATTTGGAGATATGAGAGAAATGGTACTTAGAGAAGCTCATAAAACCAGATACTCAATACATCCTGGAACGGGGAAGATGTACAAGGATCTCAAGAAACATTTTTGGTGGCCGGGTATGAAAGCCGATGTTGCTAAATACGTAGGAGAATGTTTGACGTGTTCTAAGGTCAAAGCTGAGCATCAGAAACCATCAGGTCTACTTCAACAACCCGAAATCCCGGAATGGAAATGGGAAAACATTACCATGGATTTCATCACTAAATTGCCAAGGACTGCAAGTGGTTTTGATACTATTTGGGTAATAGTTGATCGTCTCACCAAATCAGCACACTTCCTACCAATAAGAGAAGATGACAAGATGGAGAAGTTAGCACGACTGTATTTGAAGGAAGTCGTCTCCAGACATGGAATACCAATCTCTATTATCTCTGATAGGGATGGCAGATTTATTTCAAGATTCTGGCAGACATTACAGCAAGCATTAGGAACTCGTCTAGACATGAGTACTGCCTATCATCCACAAACTGATGGGCAGAGCGAAAGGACGATACAAACGCTTGAAGACATGCTACGAGCATGTGTTATTGATTTCGGAAACAGTTGGGATCGACATCTACCGTTAGCAGAATTTTCCTACAACAACAGCTACCATTCAAGCATTGAGATGGCGCCGTTTGAAGCACTTTATGGTAGAAAGTGCAGGTCTCCGATTTGTTGGAGTGAAGTGGGGGATAGACAGATTACGGGTCCGGAGATTATACAAGAAACTACCGAGAAGATCATCCAAATTCAACAACGGTTGAAAACCGCCCAAAGTCGACAAAAGAGCTACGCTGACATTAAAAGAAAAGATATAGAATTTGAAATTGGAGAGATGGTCATGCTTAAAGTTGCACCTTGGAAAGGCGTTGTTCGATTTGGTAAACGAGGGAAATTAAATCCAAGGTATATTGGACCATTCAAGATTATTGATCGTGTCGGACCAGTAGCTTACCGACTAGAGTTACCTCAACAACTCGCGGCTGTACATAACACTTTCCACGTCTCGAATTTAAAGAAATGTTTTGCTAAAGAAGATCTCACTATTCTGTTAGATGAAATCCAAATCAATGAAAAACTTCAATTCATCGAAGAACCCGTCGAAATAATGGATCGTGAGGTTAAAAGACTTAAGCAAAACAAGATACCAATTGTTAAGGTTCGATGGAATGCTCGTAGAGGACCCGAGTTCACCTGGGAGCGTGAAGATCAGATGAAGAAGAAATACCCGCATCTATTTCCAGAAGATTCGTCAACACCTTCAACAGCTTAAAATTTCGGGACGAAATTTATTTAACGGGTAGGTACTGTAGTGACCCGAACTTTTCCATGTTTATATATATTAATTGAGATTGATATTTACATGATTAAATGTTTCCAACATGTTAAGCAATCAAACTTATTAAGACTTGATTAATTGAAATATGTTTCATATAGACAATTGACCACCCAAGTTGATCGGTGATTCACGAACGTTAAAACTTGTAAAAACTATATGATGACATATATATGGATATATATATATATATAGTTAACATGATACTATGATAAGAAAACATATCATAAAGTATATTAACAATGAACTACATATGTAAAAACAAGACTACTAACTTAATGATTTTTAAACGAGACATATATGTAACGATTATCGTTGTAAAGACATTTAATGTATATATATCATATTAAGAGATATTCATACATGATAATATCATGATAATATAATAATTTAAAATCTCATTTGATATTATAAACATTGGGTTAACAACATTTAACAAGATCGTTAACCCAAAGGTTTCAAAACAACACTTACATGTAACGACTAACGATGACTTAACGACTCAGTTAAAATGTATATACATGTAGTGTTTTAATATGTATTTATACACTTTTGAAAGACTTCAATACACTTATCAAAATACTTCTACTTAACAAAAATGCTTACAATTACATCCTCATTCAGGTTCATCAACAATTCTACTCGTATGCACCCGTATTCGTACTCGTACAATACACAGCTTTTAGATGTATGTACTATTGGTATATACACTCCAATGATCAGCTCTTAGCAGCCCATGTGAGTCACCTAACACATGTGGGAACCATCATTTGGCAACTAGCATGAAATATCTCATAAAATTACGAAAATATGAGTAATCATTCATGACTTATTTACATGAAAACAAAATTACATATCCTTTATATCTAATCCATACACCAACGACCAAAAACACCTACAAACACTTTCATTCTTCAATTTTCTTCATCTAATTGATCTCTCTCAAGTTCTATCTTCAAGTTCTAAGTGTTCTTCATAAATTCCAAAAGTTCTAGTTTCATAAAATCAAGAATACTTTCAAGTTTGCTAGCTCACTTCCAATCTTGTAAGGTGATCATACAACCTCAAGAAATCTTTGTTTCTTACAGTAGGTTATCATTCTAATACAAGGTAATAATCATATTCAAACTTTGGTTCAATTTCTATAACTATAACAATCTTATTTCAAGTGATGATCTTACTTGAACTTGTTTTCGTGTCATGATTCTGCTTCAAGAACTTCGAGCCATCCAAGGATCCATTGAAGCTAGATCCATTTTTCTCTTTTCCAGTAGGTTTATCCAAGGAAATTAAGGTAGTAATGATGTTCATAACATCATTCGATTTATACATATAAAGCTATCTTATTCGAAGGTTTAAACTTGTAATCACTAGAACATAGTTTAGTTAATTCTAAACTTGTTCGCAAACAAAAGTTAATCCTTCTAACTTGACTTTTAAAATCAACTAAACACATGTTCTATATCTATATGATATGCTAACTTAATGATTTAAAACCTGGAAACACGAAAAACACCGTAAAACCGGATTTACGTCGTCGTAGTAACACCGCGGGCTGTTTTGGGTTAGTTAATTAAAAACTATGATAAACTTTGATTTAAAAGTTGTTATTCTGAGAAAATGATTTTTATTATGAACATGAAACTATAACCAAAAATTATGGTTAAACTCAAAGTGGAAGTATGTTTTCTAAAATGGTCATCTAGACGTCGTTCTTTCGACTGAAATGACTACCTTTACAAAAACGACTTGTAACTTATTTTTCGAACTATAAACCTATACTTTTTCTGTTTAGATTCATAAAATAGAGTTCAATATGAAATCATAGCAATTTGATTCACTCAAAACGGATTTAAAATGAAGAAGTTATGGGTAAAACAAGATTGGATAATTTTTCTCATTTTAGCTACGTGAAAATTGGTAACAAATCTATTCCAACCATAACTTAATCAACTTGTATTGTATATTATGTAATCTTGAGATACCATAGACACGTATACAATGTTTCAACCTATCATGTCGACACATCTATATATATTTCGGAACAACCATAGACACTCTATATGTGAATGTTGGAGTTAGCTATACAGGGTTGAGGTTGATTCCAAAATATATATAGTTTGAGTTGTGATCAATACTGAGATACGTATACACTGGGTCGTGGATTGATTCAAGATAATATTTATCGATTTATTTCTGTACATCTAACTGTGGACAACTACTTATAGGTTACTAACGAGGACAGCTGACTTAATAAACTTAAAACATCAAAATATATTAAAAGTGTTGTAAATATATTTTGAACATACTTTAATATATATGTATATATTGTTATAGGTTCGTGAATCAACAGTGGCCAAGTCTTACTTCCCGACGAAGTAAAAATCTGTGAAAGTGAGTTATAGTCCCACTTTTAAAATCTAATATTTTTGGGATGAGAATACATGCAGGTTTTATAAATGATTTACAAAATAGACACAAGTACGTGAAACTACATTCTATGGTTGAATTATCGAAATCGAATATGCCCCTTTTTATTAAGTCTGGTAATCTAAGAATTAGGGAACAGACACCCTAATTGACGCGAATCCTAAAGATAGATCTATTGGGCCTAACAAACCCCATCCAAAGTACCGGATGCTTTAGTACTTCGAAATTTATATCATATCCGAAGGGTGTCCCGGAATGATGGGGATATTCTTATATATGCATCTTGTTATTGTCGGTTACCAGGTGTTCACCATATGAATGATTTTTATCTCTATGTATGGGATATGTATTGAAATATGAAATCTTGTGGTCTATTGTTACGATTTGATATATATAGGTTAAACCTATAACTCACCAACATTTTTGTTGACGTTTAAAGCATGTTTATTCTCAGGTGAATATTAAGAGCTTCCGCTGTTGCATACTAAAATAAGGACAAGATTTGGAGTCCATGTTTGTATGATATTGTGTAAAAACTGCATTCAAGAAACTGATTTCGATGTAACATATTTGTATTGTAAACCATTATGTAATGGTCGTGTGTAAACAGGATATTTTAGATTATCATTATTTGATAATCTACGTAAAGCTTTTTAAACCTTTATTTATGAAATAAAGGTTATGGTTTGTTTTAAAAATGAATGCAGTCTTTGAAAAACGTCTCATATAGAGGTCAAAACCTCGCAACGAAATCAATTAATATGGAACGTTTTTAATCAATAAGAACGGGACATTTCATCTGTTACATAAATGATTTCGTCCCTTGTAACCTGAGCTTGAACCACTACCCGCACCTTGCGTGATTTCTTGTTTCTTGTTGGATTGTTGATGATTACCTTCCCACTTTCTTTTGTTTTCCGATGTCTTGACATCGGTGTTCTTATCCAGAATAATCTGGTCCATCAACTCGTTTGCCATGGTGATGGCTTCGTGAATAGTCTTGGGTTTCGATGCTGTAACATTTGCCTTGACATTTTTAGGCAAACCATCTTTGTAAAGTTCTATCTTCCGTTCTTCGGTTGGTACCAATTCGGGACATAGCAAAGCTAATTCCATGAATCGCTGATTGTAGTTGGTGAGTTCAGTACCAACAGCTTTCAGGCTTCGTAATTCAGCTTCCAACTTTCTAACCTCGTTCCTTGGACAATACTCGTTGATTAGCATTGTTTTGAATTCTTCCCATGGAGTATCATAAGCTACATCTCCTCCTACGACCTTCACATAGTTTTTCCACCACGTGAGTGCACTATCTTGTAGGGTGCACGATGCATACTTGGTCAATACAACCACTGATTTTAAACACAGACTCAATCTTTTCGATCCACCGGGTTAAACCGACCGGTCCTTCTTTTCCACTGAATGATGAGGGCTTGCAACCTTGAAAAGTTTTGTAGGTGCATCTCACACGAGGATTTGGGTTAAATGCAGCACCTCTTGCAGCCTCTACCCATAACATTCTGTCGTTCACTCGCTGATTGATGAGTTCCTCAATTTCTTGTTCCGTCATTCGGTTCAATCGTGCCATAATTGTAGTGACCCGAACTTTTCCATGTTTATATATATATTAAATGAAATTGTTATTTACATGATTAAGTGTTTCCAACATGTTAAGCAATCAAACTTGTTAAAACTTGATTAATTGAAATAGGTTTCATATAGACAATTGACCACCCAAGTTGATCGGTGATTCACGAACGTTAAAACTTGTAAAAACTATACGATGACATATATATGGTTATATATATAGTTAACATGATTTTATTATAAGTATGTATCTCATTAGGTATTTTAACAATGAGTTATATACATAAAAATGAGACTATTAATTTAAGAAACTCGAAAACGATATATATAACGATTATCGTTATAACAACGTCTTACTAGGTACATATGAATCATATTAAGATATTGATACACTTGGTTAATTATGTTAAATGATAAGTAAATATATTATTAAGTGTATTAACAATGAAATACATATGTAAAAATAAGACTACTAACTTAATGATTTCGAAACGAGACATATATGTAACGATTATCGTTGTAACGACATTTAACTGTATATATATCATACTAAGATATATTATATATCATAATATCATGATAATATAACAATTTAACATCTCATTTGTTATAATAAACAATGGGTTAACAACATTCAACAAGATCGTTAACCTAAAGGTTTCAAAACAACGTTTACATGTAACGACTAACGATGACTTAACGACTCAGTTAAAATGTATATACATGTAGTGTTTTAATATGTATTCATACACTTTTGAAAGACTTCAAGACAATTATCAAAATACTTCTACTTAACAAAAATGCTTACAATTACATCCTCGTTCAGTTTCATCAACAATTCTACTCGTATGCACCAGTATTCGTACTCGTACAATACACAGCTTTTAGATGTATGTACTATTGGTATATACACTCCAATGATCAGCTATTAGCAGCCCATGTGAGTCACCTAACACATGTGGGAGCCATCATTTGGCAACTAGCATGAAATATCTCATAAAATTACAAAAATATGAGTAATCATTCATGACTTATTTACATGAAAACAAAATTACATATCCTTTATATCTAATCCATACACCAACGACCAAAAACACCTACAAATACTTTAATTCTTCAATTTTCTTCATCTAATTGATCTCTCTCAAGTTCTATCTTCAAGTTCCAAGTGTTCTTCATAAATTCCAAAAGTTCTATTTTCATAAAATCAAGAATACTTCCAAGATTGCAAGTTTACTTCCAAGTTTTCTAAATCCATTCTAGATAATCATCCAAGATCAAGAAACCTTTGTTACTTACAGTAGGTTATCTTTTTAATACAAGGAAATAATCATATTCAAACTTTAATTCAATTTCTATAACTATAACAATCTTATTTCGAGTGGAAATCTTACTTGAAATTGTTTTCGTGTCATGATTCTGCTTCAAGAACTTTCAAGCCATCCAAGGATCCTTTGAAGCTAGATCTATTTTTCTCATTTCCAGTAGGTTTATCCAAGGAACTTGAGGTAGTAATGATGTTCATTACATCATTCGATTCATACATATAAAGCTATCTTATTCGAAGGTTTAAACTTGTAATCACTAGAACATAGTTTAGTTAATTCTAAACTTGTTCGCAAATAAAAGTTAATCCTTCTAAATTGACTTTTATAATCAACTAAACACATGTTCTATATCTATATGATATGCTAACTTAATGATTTAAATCCTGGAAACACGAAAAACACCGAAAAACCGGATTTACGCCGTCGTAGTAACACCGCGGGCTGTTTTGGGTTAGTTAATTAAAAACTATGATAAACTTTGAATTAAAAGTTGTTATTCTGGGAAAATGATTTTTATTATGAACATGAAACTATATCCAAAAATTATGGTTAAACTCAAAGTGGAAGTATGTTTTTTAAAATGGTCATCTAGACGTCGTTCTTTCGACTAAAATGACTACCTTTACAAAAACGACTTGTAACTTATTTTTCAGACTATAAACCTATAATTTTTCTGTTTAGATTCATAAAATAGAGTTCAATATGAAACCATAGCAATTTGATTCACTCAAAACGGATTTAAAATGAAGAAGTTATGGGTAAAACAAGATTGGATAATTTTTTCTCATTTTTGCTACGTGAAAATTGGTAACAAATCTATTCCAGCCATAACTTAATCAACTTGTATTGTATATTATGTAATCTTGAGATACCATAGACACATATACAATGTTTCGACCTATCATGTCGACACATCTATATATATTTCGAAACAACCATAGACACTCTATATGTGAATGTTGGAGTTAGCTATACAGGGTTGAGGTTGATTCCAAAATATATATATAGTTTGAGTTGTGATCAATACTGAGATACGTATACACTGGGTCGTGGATTGATTCAAGATAATATTTATCGATTTAGTTCTGTACATCTAACTGTGGACAACTAGTTGTAGGTTACTAACGAGGACAACTGACTTAATAAACTTAAAACATCAAAATATGTTAAAAGTGTTGTAAATATATTTTGAACATACTTTGATATATATGTATATATTGTTATAGGTTCGTGAATCAACCACTGGCCAAGTCTTACTTCCCGACGAAGTAAAAATCTGTGAAAGTGAGTTATAGTCCCACTTTTAAAATCTAATATTTTTGGGATGAGAATACATGCAGGTTTTATAAATGATTTACAAAATAGACACAAGTACGTGAAACTACATTCTATGGTTGAATTATCGAAATCGAATATGCCTCTTTTTATTAAGTCTGATAATCTAAGAATTAGGGAACAGGCACCCTAGTTGACGCGAATCCTAAAGATAGATCTATTGGGCCTAACAAACCCCATCCAAAGTACCGGATGCTTTAGTACTTCGAAATTTATATCATATCCAAAGGGTGTCCCGGAATGATGGGGATATTCTTAAATATGCATCTTGTTAATGTCGGTTACCAGGTGTTCACCATATGAATGATTTTTATCTCTATGTATGGGATGTGTATTGAAATAGGAAATCTTGTGGTCTATTGTTACGATTTGATATATATAGGTTAAACCTATAACTCACCAACATTTTTGTTGACGTTTAAAGCATGTTTATTCTCAGGTGAATACTAAGAGCTTCCGCTGTTGCATACTAAAATAAGGACAAGATTTGGAGTCCATGTTTGTATGATATTGTGTAAAAACTGCATTCAAGAAACTGATTTCGATGTAACATATTTGTATTGTAAACCATTTTGTAATGGTCGTGTGTAAACAGGATATTTTAGATTATCATTATTTGATAATCTACGTAAAGCTTTTTGAACCTTTATTTATGAAATAAAGGTTATGGTTTGTTTTAAAAATGAATGCAGTCTTTGAAAAACGTCTCATATAGAGGTCAAAACCTCGCAACGAAATCAATTAATATGGAACGTTTTTAATCAATAAGAACGGGTCATTTCAGTTGGTATCTGAGCGTTGGTCTTAGAGAACCAGAATTTTGCATTAGTGTGTCTTATTGAGTTTGTTAGGATGCATTAGTGAGTCTGGACTTCGACCGTGTTTTCTTTAAAAATGATTGCTTAACATTTTTGTTGGAAACTATATATTATTAACATGTATATATTATGTGATATATTAATCTCTTAACATATTTGATATTGTGTGATAGATGTCTACCTCTAGCACAAATCCCATTGACTCACCTAATAATAACGAAGAGTCGAATATATATTGGACTGATTCACAAGTTCCCGAAGAAGAACCGGAAGAAGAATCAGAACCGGAAGAAGAATCAGAACCGGAAGAGGAGGAACCGGAGGAGGAAATAGAACCGGTGGGGGAAATAATAAAACGGTTAAGTAAAAGAAAATCCTCAACCAACCGACCAAGGTTAATTATGGTCAATGGTGTTTCCGCCAAGGAAGCAAAATATTGGGAGGATTACCAATTCTTCGATGAATCGGATTCCGACGAGAATTCCGATGATGTTATAGAAATTACCCCAACTGAATTTAAAAAGGCAAAAGAAAATAATAAGGGAAAGGGCATAAAAATAGAGAAATCTAATTCCAACCCCGATGAACTTTATATGTATCGTCAACCCCCGAAGCCCTTAAGTTGTAACAATGACCCGGGAACCTCCAAACCACCAGGTTTTTCTAAACCGTTGTGGAAAACGACAGCTCGTATTAGGGGAACATCATATATCCCTAGAAACTTGGCAAAACGAACCAAAACCGAAGAAGAAATGAGCGAGTCGGAATAAGATAGTTGTATTCGTGTGGTGTAATATATGTAATATAGTGTGCTTATGCTTTATGATATATGTAAAAATTGCTTGTATTAATAAGTATTTTTTTTATGAATCTAACTCTTGTCTATTTTACAGTATAAAAACACAAAATGGATAGACAACCCAATATTTTAAGAGACCTACCCGGAGACATGATTGATGAAATCTTGTCTAGAGTCGGTCAGAATTCTTCGGCACAACTATTTACGGCGAAATCAGTTTGTAAGACATTCGAAGAACGTTCCAAGAATGTATTGGTTTATAAGAGACTTTCGTTTGAAAGATGGGGGATATCACATTGGGAAACTCATAAGTTACGATGTGTTTACTTTGACGAATATATTGCGGGGAACCCAAATGCTATTTTACGCAACGGGTTAAGAAATTATTTTGACTCAATGTATTCGAATATAGGACTTCATGATTTAGAAAAAGCGGCTAACATGCAACATAAAGAAGCATGCTATGCTTACGGGTTAGTAATGTTCGCTTCTCACCAAAGTGAGAAAAAGAACATCGGGCTACAACTATTAAACAAAACGTTCCCACAAGTGACGGAGTCGGTAATTGGGGTAAGAAATGAGGTTTTTAGGTTATTACGAGACTATTGGTCATTACGTAACCCTCGTCCCTTTGACGATGTTACAACACGCTGTCTTATCAACGGCCATAACGGTTATGTTCCACAAGACCAAGGATGGGAAGTAGTCCTAGTAAAACCAGAATGCATGACTTGTTTCTGGACGTATGAATTACGTGTCTTTATTGCCTTTGCTGAATGACTTGTGTACTAGCTAGAATTATCTTCACAACTATCTTGTATCAAAGTTATTGTGTGCTATATTTCATGCTTTATGTAAAATAAGCGGTATTGTAAGTTTGTAAAATATTGTATAAAAGTTTGAACGCGAAATATTATTATATTCAGTTTTTCATATAGAATTGTAGTAGTTGAATTGTATATTAGCTACTAAGTATGAACTTAACGGGTAGGTACTACCCGAATTTAAACTTATAAAACGCTAATATGAAGAAAAAGCTTTTATAAATGAGTTCATATTATGCTACGAAATACTATTAACTACTCTTAATATTCTGTATGATTAACTTGTTCCGTTTGACTATTTTGAAGGAAATGGCACCGACTACTCGACACACCGTGAATATGAATGAAGAGGAATTCCGTACTTTTCTAGCTTCAAACATAGCTGCAGTACAGGCTGCGCTACATACCAACAATAACCTTGGATCTAGCAGTACAGGAAATCGTGTAGGATGCACCTACAAAGAATTCACTGCCTACAAACCTTTGGAATTTGATAGAACCGAAGGACCGATCGGATTGAAACGGTGGACCGAGAAGGTCGAATCGGTGTTTGCCATAAGTAAGTGTACTGAAGAGGACAAAGTGAAGTACGCTACGCATACCTTCACAGGTTCTGCGTTAACATGGTGGAATACCTATCTAGAGCAAGTGGGACAAGATGATGCTTACGCACTACCGTGGTCAGCATTCAAGCACTTGATGAACGAGAAGTACCGTCCCAGAACCGAGGTCAATAAGCTCAAGACAGAACTTAGAGGGTTACGGACCTAAGTATTTGATATTACCACGTACAAAAGACGATTCACAGAATTATGCCTATTGTGTCCGGGAGCATTCGAAGATGAGGAAGAGAAGATCGACGCGTTTGTGAAAGGATTACCGGAAAGAATCCAAGAAGATATAAGTTCACACGAGCCGGCCTCCATACAACAGGCATGTAGAATGGCTCACAAACTAGTGAACCAGATTGAAGAAAGAATTAAAGAACAGACTGCTGAAGAGGCCAATGTGAAGCAAGTCAAAAGAAAGTGGGAGGAAAACGGTGATAAGAATCACCAATACAACAACAACAGCAATTACAACAATAATCGCAATAATTATCCCAACAATCGCAACTACAACAAATGGCCCAACAACAACAACAACAACAGCAACTACAACAATCATCCCAACAACAATAACTACCGCAACAACAACAACAACAATCAGAAGCAGCTATGCCAAAGGTGTGAAAAGTATCACTCGGGGTTCTGCACCAAATTTTGCAACAAGTGTAAAAGAAATGGTCATAGCGCGGCGAAGTGTGAGGTCTACGGACCAGGGGTTAACAGAACAAAAGGAACAAATGGTGTCGGAACGAGTAATGGCAGAGCAAGTAGTGTCGGAGCAAGTTATGCCAATGTAGTTTGTTATAAATGTGGAAAACAGGGCCACATTATTAGAAATTGCCCGAACCAGGAGAACGCGAATGGACAAGGCCGCGGAAGAGTTTTCAATATTAATGCGGCAGAGGCACAGGAAGACCCGGAGCTTGTTACGGGTACGTTTCTTATTGACAATAAATCTGCTTACGTTTTATTTGATTCGGGTGCGGATAGAAGCTATATGAGTAGAGATTTTTGTGCTAAATTAAGTTGTCCATTGACGCCGTTGGATAGTAAATTTTTACTCGAATTAGCAAACGGTAAATTAATTTCAGCAGATAATATATGTCGGAATCGAGAAATTAAACTGGTTAGCGAAACATTTAAGATTGACTTGATACCAGTAGAGTTAGGGAGTTTTGATGTGATAATCGGTATGGACTGGTTGAAAGAAGTGAAAGCAGAGATCGTTTGTTACAAAAATGCAATTCGCATTATACGAGAAAAAGGAAAACCCTTAATGGTATACGGAGAAAAGGGCAACACGAAGCTACATCTTATTAGTAATTTGAAGGCACAAAAACTAATAAGAAAAGGTTGATATGCTGTTCTAGCACACGTCGAGAAAGTACAAACTGAAGAAAAGAGCATCAATGATGTTCCCGTCGCAAAATAATTTTCCGATGTATTTCCGAAAGAATTACCGGGATTACCCCCACATCGATCCGTTGAATTTCAAATAGATCTTGTACCAGGAGCTGCACCAATAGCTCGTGCTCCTTACAGACTTGCACCCAGCGAGATGAAAGAACTGCAAAGCCAATTACAAGAACTTTTAGAGCGTGGTTTCATTCGACCAAGCACATCACCTTGGGGAGCTCCTGTTTTGTTTGTCAAGAATAAAGATGGGACATTCAGGTTGTGTATCGACTACCGAGAGTTGAACAAACTTACCATCAAGAACCGCTACCCACTACCGAGAATCGACGACTTATTTGATCAACTACAAGGCTCGTCTGTTTATTCAAAAATTGACTTACGTTCCAGGTATCATCAAATGCGGGTGAAAGAAGATGATATTCCAAAGACTGCTTTCAGAACACGTTACGGTCATTATGAGTTTATGGTCATGCCGTTTGGTTTAACTAATGCACCAGCTGTGTTCATGGACCTTATGAACCGAGTGTGTGGACCATACCTTGACAAGTTTGTCATTGTTTTCATTGATGACAAACTTATTTACTCAAAGAATGACCAAGAACACGGTGAACATTTGAGAAAGGTGTTAGAAGTATTGAGGAAGGAAGAATTGTACGCTAAGTTTTAAAAGTGTGCATTTTGGTTGGAAGAAGTTCAATTCGTCGGTCACATAGTGAACAAAGAAGGTATTAAGGTGGATCCGGCAAAGATAGAAACTGTTGAAAAGTGGAAAACCCCGAAAACTCCGAAACACATACGCCAGTTTTTAGGACTAGCTGGTTACTACAGAAGGTTCATCCAAGACTTTTCTAGAATAGCAAAACCCTTGACTGCATTAACGCATAAAGGGAAGAAATTTGAATGGAAGGATGAACAAGAGAAAGCGTTTCAGTTATTGAAGAAAAAGCTAACTACGGCACCTATATTGTCATTGCCTGAAGGGAATGATGATTTTGTGATTTATTGTGACGCATCAAAGCAAGGTCTCGGTTATGTATTAATGCAACGAACGAATGTGATTGCTTATGCGTCTAGACAATTGAAGATTCACGAACAAAATTATACGACGCATGATTTGGAATTAAGCGCGGTTGTTTTTGTATTAAAGACTTGGAGGCACTACTTATATGGGTTCAAAAGTATTATATATACCGACCACAAAAGTCTTCAGCGCATATTTAATCAGAAACAACTGAATATGAGGCAGCGTAGGTGGATTGAATTGTTGAATGATTACGATTTTGAGATTCGTTACCACCCGGGGAAGGCAAATGTGGTAGCCGACTCCTTGATCAGGAAGGACAGAGAACCCATTATAGTAAAATCTTTGAATATAATGATTCACAATAACCTTACTACTCAAATAAAGGAGGCGCAACAAGGAGTTTTAAAAGAGGGAAATTTAAAGGATGAAATACCCAAAGGATCGGGGAAGCATCTTAATATTCGGGAAGACGGAACCCGGTATAGGGCTGAAAGGATTTGGGTACCAAAATTTGGAGATATGAGAGAAATGGTACTTAGAGAAGTTCATAAAACCATCTACTCAATACATCCTGGAACGGGGAAGATGTACAAGGATCTCAAGAAACATTTTTGGTGGCCGGGTATGAAAGCCGATGTTGCTAAATACGTAGGAGAATGTTTGACGTGTTCTAAGGTCAAAGCTGAGCATCAGAAACCATCAGGTCTACTTCAACAACCCGAAATCCCAGAATGGAAATGGGAAAACATTACCATGGATTTCATCACTAAATTGCCAAGGACTACAAGTGGTTTTGATACTATTTGGGTAATAGTTGATCGTCTCACCAAATCAGCACACTTCCTGCCAATAAGAGAAGATGACAAGATGGAGAAGTTAGCACGACAGTATTTGAAGGAAGTCGTTTCCAGACATGGAATACCAATCTCTATTATCTCTGATAGGGATGGCAGATTTATTTCAAGATTCTGGCAGACATTACAGCAAGCATTGGGAACTAATCTAGACATGAGTACTGCCTATCATCCACAAACTAATGGGCAGAGCGAAAGGACAATACAAACGCTTGAAGACATGCTACGAGCTTGTGTTATTGATTTCAGAAATAGTTGGGATCGACATCTACCGTTAGCAGAATTTTCCTACAACAACAGCTACCATTCAAGCATTGAGATGGTGCTGTTTGAAGCACTTTATGGTAGAAAGTGCAGGTCTCTGATTTGTTGGAGTGAAGTGGGGGATAGACAGATTACGGGTCCGGAGATAATACAAGAAACTACCGGGAAAATCATCCAAATTCAACAAAGATTGAAAACCGCCCAGAGTCGACAAAAGAGCTACGCGGACAGTAAAAGAAAAGATATAGAGTTTGAAATTGGAGAAATGGTCATGCTTAAGGTTTCACCTTGGAAAGGCGTTGTTCAATTTGGTAAACGGGGGAAACTAAATCCAAGGTACATTGGACCATTCAAGATTATAGATTGTGTCGGACCAGTAACTTACCAACTGGAGCTACCTCAACAACTCGCGGCTGTACATAACACTTTCCACGTCTAAAATTTGAAGAAATGTTTTGCTAAAGAAGATCTCACTATTCCGTTGGACGAAATCCAAATCAATGAAAAACTTCAATTCGTTGAAGAACCCGTCGAAATAATGGATCGTGAGGTTAAGAGACTTAAACAAAACAAGATACCGATTGTTAAGGTTCGATGGAATGCTCGTAGAGGACCCGAGTTCACCTGGGAGCGTGAAGATCAGATGAAGAAGAAATACCCGCATTTATTTCTAGAAGATACGTCAACACCTCCAACTGCTTAAAATTTCGAGACGAAATTTATTTAACGGGTAGGTACTGTAGTGACCCGAACTTTTCCATGTTTATATATATATTAAATGAAATTGTTATTTACATGATTAAGTGTTTCCAACATGTTAAGCAATCAAACTTGTTAAGACTTGATTAATTGAAATAGGTTTCATATAGACAATTGACCACCCAAGTTGATCGGTGATTCACAAACGTTAAAACTTGTAAAAACTATACGATGACATATATATGGTTATATATATAGTTAATATGATTTTATTATAAGTATGTATCTCATTAGGTATTTTAACAATGAGTTATATACATAAAAATGAGACTATTAATTTAAGAAACTAGAAAACGATATATATAACGATTATCGTTATAACAACGTCTTACTAGGTACATATGAATCATATTAAGATATTGATACACTTAGTTAATTATGTAAAATGATAAGTAAATATATGTAACGAGACATATATATCATACTAAGTTAATTATGTTAAATGATAAGTAAACATATGTAAAAATAAGACTACTAACTTAATGATTTCGAAACGAGACATATATGTAACGATTATCGTTTTAACGACATTTAACTGTATATATATCATACTAAGATATATTATATATCATAATATCATGATAATATAACAATTTAACATCTCATTTGTTATAATAAACAATGGGTTAACAGCATTCAACAAGATCGTTAACCTAAAGGTTTCAAAACAACGTTTACATGTAACGACTAACGATGACTTAACGACTCAGTTAAAATGTATATACATGTATTGTTTTAATATGTATTCATACACTTTTTAAAGACTTCAAGACACTTATCAAAATACTTCTACTTAACAAAAATGCTTACAATTATATCCTCGTTCAGTTTCATCAACAATTCTACTCGTATGCACCCGTATTCGTACTCGTACAATACACAGCTTTTAGATGTATGTACTATTAGTATATACACTCCAATGATCAGCTCTTAGCAGCCCATGTGAGTCACCTAACACATGTGGGAGCCATCATTTGGCAACTAGCATAAAATATCTCATAAAATTACAAAAATATGAGTAATCATTCATGACTTATTTACATGAAAATAAAATTACATATCCTTTATATCTAATCCATACACCAATGACCAAAAACACCTATAAACACTTTAATTATTCAATTTTATTCATCTAATTGATCTCTCTCAAGTTCTATCTTCAAGTTCCAAGTGTTCTTCATAAATTCCAAAAGTTCTAGTTTCATAAAATTAAGAATACTTCCAAGATTGCAAGTTTACTTCCATGTTTTCTAAATCCATTCCAAATAATCATCCAAGATCAAGAAACCTTTGTTACTTACAGTAGGTTATCTTTCTAATACAAGGTAATAATCATATTCAAACTTTAATTCAATTTCAATAACTATAACAATCTTATTTCGAGTGGAAATCTTACTTGAAATTGTTTTCGTGTCATGATTCTGCTTCAAGAACTTTCAAGCCATCCAAGGATCCTTTGAAGCTAGATCTATTTTTCACATTTCCAGTAGGTTTATCCAAGGAACTTGAGGTAGTAATGATGTTCATAACATCATTCGATTCATACATATAAAGCTATCTTATTCGAAGGTTTAAACTTGTAATCACTAGAACATAGTTTAGTTAATTCTAAACTTGTTCGCAAATAAAAGTTAATCCTTCTAACTTGACTTTTAAAATCAACTAAACACATGTTCTATATCTATATGATATGCTAACTTAATGATTTAAAACCTGGAAACACGAAAAACACCGTAAAACCGGATTTACGCCGTCGTAGTAACACCGCGGGCTGTTTTGGGTTAGTTAATTAAAAACTATGATAAACTTTGATTTAAAAGTTGTTATTCTGGAAAAATGATTTTTATTATGAACATGAAACTATATCCAAAAATTATGGTTAAACTCGAAGTGGAAGTATGTTTTCTAAAATGGTCATCTAGACGTTGTTCTTTCGACTAAAGTGACTACCTTTACAAAAACGACTTGTAACTTATTTTTCCGACTATAAACCTATACTCTTTCTGTTTAGATTCATAAAATAGATTTCAATATAAAACCATAGCAATTTGATTCACTCAAAACGGATTTAAAATGAAGAAGTTATGGGTAAAACAAGATTGGATAATTTTTCTCATTTTAGCTACGTGAAAATTGGTAACAAATCTATTCCAACCGTAACTTAATCAACTTGAATTGTATATTATGTAATCTTGAGATACCATAGACACGTATACAATGTTTCGACCTATCATGTCGACACATCTATATATAATTCGGAACAACCATAGACACTCTATATGTGAATATTGGAGTTAGCTATACAGGGTTGAGGTTGATTCCAAAATATATATAGTTTGAGTTGTGATCAATACTGAGATACGTATACACTGGGTCGTGGATTAATTCAAGATAATATTTATCAATTTATTTCTGTACATCTAACTGTGGACAACTAGTTGTAGGTTACTAACGAGGACAGCTGACTTAATAAACTTAAAACATCAAAATATATTAAAAGTGTTGTAAATATATTTTGAACATACTTTGATATATATGTATATATTGTTATAGGTTCGTGAATCAACCAGTGGCCAAGTCTTACTTCCCGACGAAGTAAAAATCTGTGAAAGTGAGTTATAGTCCCACTTTTAAAATCTAATATTTTTGGGATGAGAATACATGCAGGTTTTATAAATGATTTACAAAATAGACACAAGTACGTGAAACTACATTCTATGGTTGAATTATCGAAATCGAATATGCCCCTTTTTATTAAGTCTGGTAATCTAAGAATTAGGGAACAGACACCCTAATTGACGCGAATCCTAAAGATAGATCTATTGGGCCTAACAAACCCCATCCAAAGTACCGGATGCTTTAGTACTTTGAAATTTATATCATATCCGAAGGGTGTCCCGGAATGATGGGGATATTCTTAAATATGCATCTTGTTAATGTCGGTTACCAGGTGTTCACCATATGAATGATTTTTATCTCTATGTATGGGATGTGTATTGAAATATGAAATCTTGTGGTCTATTGTTACGATTTGATATATATATAGGTTAAACCTATAACTCACCAACATTTTTGTTGACGTTTAAAGCATGTTTATTCTCAGGTGAATACTAAGAGCTTCTGCTGTTGCATACTAAAATAAGGACAAGATTTGGAGTCCATGTTTGCATGATATTGTGTAAAAACTGCATTCAAGAAACTGATTTCGATGTAACATATTTGTATTGTAAACCATTATGTAATGGTCGTGTGTAAACAGGATATTTTAGATTATCATTATTTGATAATCTACGTAAAGTTTTTTGAACCTTTATTTATGAAATAAAGGTTATGGTTTGTTTTAAAAATGAATGCAGTCTTTGAAAAACGTCTCATATAGAGGTCAAAACCTCGCAACGAAATCAATTAATATGGAACGTTTTTAATCAATAAGAACGGGACATTTCAATAATCTTCAATAAGAATGAAAAAAAATAATTATTCACATGGAATATTATAGATGTAGTGTGTATTTACAGTACATCGTATCTTATTAATAATATGAACCAGTTATTATTATAAAAGCCTTTTCTTCTTATTAGCGTTTTATAATTATATCTAGGGTAGTACCTACCCGTTAAATTTCATACTTAATAGCTTAGTACGAAAATCAATTACTACCACCCAAATAATACTCAACCATGGAAAATTATTGCATTTCACACTTCACTATTTTACATATGCTTTTCTTACATGAAACATTAAGCAAACCACACTAGTAATATTATACAAAACGTTATATGATTCCATGGTTTAAAACAACAGCGCATCATTTTACCCAAAACGTTTGTGTTTAAAGAAATTGCTTAAAGCTTATCCTGGCTGTCTCCCTGCGTTTTGGCTGAGGGGCCGAAGAACTAGATGTCGGGATAGAACTAATAGGAATAGCGGGAATAGGGTTGGAAGTGTCTGGTGGAGTTGGTGCCACAACATTCTCACTAAACTCGGGATTTGGATTTTCCAATTTTTGTAGCCTTTCGTTTCTTTCCTCGTTCGAACTTGTCTTTCGTAATTTCCTGTATTTCTTCCTCCTCAGGATCACTTTTCGGTTCCTCTTCAATTGATTCATCCGGAAATTGTGAGTCTTCTCCAAAGGTGTCATTTTCATCATCGGATAGGTTAATGACTGGAACACTATCTGAGGATTCTGGTTCGGAGTCGCTGAATGTGATAACAAGTTCTAAGCCAGACATCTATCACATAACAACTAGCACGTTAGTACCACATAATATTTATATATTAATTTTTAACCAACAAGGATAAGCAATAGTTTTCTAAACACGGTCAAAGTCCAGACTCACTAATGCATCCTAACAAACTCGATAAGACACACTAATGCAAATTTTCTGGTTCTCTAAGAACAATGCTCTGATACCACCTGAAGCGTCCCGTTCATATCGAATATAAACGTCACGTACACATTGGTGTCATTGCGAGGTATTGACCTCTATATGTGACATTTTTCAAAATCTGCATGCGTTTTTATAATACAAACCATAACCTTTATTATAATTAAAGGTTCAAACAGCATAATAATGATTATCGTTTAGCGATAATCTTAGTTTTACAAACTTTACATTTGATAATAACAATACGATTTCCAACATATTTCACATTACAAATCTTCCGATATGCAGTTTTATTTTTGACACAAATATGCATACTCCAAATCCTTCTTAAATTCGGAATAATGCAGCGGAAGTTTTTAATTATCACCTGAGAATAAACATGCTTAAAACGTCAACATAAAGTTGGTGAGATATAGGTTTAATGCTAGCAGCGTTATAAATATAGACCACAAGATTTAATATACATAAACGTTTTAATAAAAATATTCTAAGTGGTTGAGCACTTGATAACCATACTTAACATTTAATCAACGTCGCATATTCCCTTTATTATGAAATCTCACTACACCGTACCAAGTGTAGTCACCGAAATGAAGTACTGTGCAACCGTTGAATACTGGTCATCCAGTCCGGTTGGGGTTGTCAGGCCCGATAGATCTATCAACAGGATTCGCGTTTACAATACCTCATGTAAATAGTAGTTACCAAGTTACAGGGAAGTATGCTAGTGGTACAACTCAACGTAGAATATATATTTTTAATCACTTGTGTCTATAACGTAAATCATAAAATGCATGTATTCTCATCCCGAAATATTTAGAGTTTATAAGTGGGACTATATACTCACTTTTGCCTTGAAGGTAATAAACACGACTTGGTCTCCGATTGATATCACGAACCTATCCATATATAATATATCAATATGTTTTCTTTTCAAATAAACGTTTCATATATACTTATAATACTTTTAATATCTTCTTAGCCCGTAGTTAGCAGTCCGATGTTAGTGGTCCACAATTAGTTGTTCAATAAATAAATAAAGACTCCATCGTATTCGTATTGATCGGAATTAATCTCGACCCATGGTACCGTGTTGTCAAATGACGTGTTGCGTACATAAAGTACCGTGTTGTCAAATGACGTGTTGCGTACAATCATGAGGTCTTATGATTAATCTTCTCGTGTTGTTTACGGGTGATCCTGAAATATATAAAATCAAGTCATAAGTATATATAAAATATCACATTAATTAGCAAAGATATGATTAGTTTAGTTTTACTCCAATTAATTTCGTAGCTAAATTTGCTTCGGATACCCAATTTTGTTTTAGCCGTAATTTCTTCAATACAACTCCGTTTTTGTTGGTTCAACTTGCCACTTCCTTGGAT
This sequence comes from Rutidosis leptorrhynchoides, assembly GCF_046630445.1. Taxonomy (NCBI): domain Eukaryota; kingdom Viridiplantae; phylum Streptophyta; class Magnoliopsida; order Asterales; family Asteraceae; genus Rutidosis; species Rutidosis leptorrhynchoides. Next base: position 333,390,502 of record NC_092339.1, on the reverse strand, counting down.
CGAGTCATTATTTATGAATATGAACTGTAAATACCTTAGTTTGCATTCGAAATTATAGGTTATAGGTCAAACTTTGGTGAATCTTATGAAAGTGATCATTTCCGTTGTAAAAACAACACCTAGATGATCATTTTTACAAAAATACTTACACTTTGAGTTACACCATGAGATTTTTATATATTAATATATTCATAAGAAATATCATTTTCCCAGAATATAAACTTCCAATTCAAAGTTTAAGATGGTTTTTAATTATCCAACCCAAAACAGCCCCCGGTTGCACTCCAACGATGTAGATTCAGTTTTAAGGTGTTCTTTGTAAAAAAACAAGTTGTATCTTGTTAAGTTAGCATATTATTATGATATATTACAGGTCTTGAAGTGTTTTAAAAGTCAAGTTAGAAGGATCTATTTAGTTTGCGAACAAGTTTGAAATCATTCAAACTATGTTCTTGCTATTAAAATTTTATAACACAAAATAAGATAGCTATATGAATATGAATTGAATAAGATTATGAACAAGGTTACTACCTCAAGTTACTTGGACAAAGTTACTGCAAGAGATAAGAAATAATCTTGGAATCAAATAGTGGTGGAGTTAGATCAAAAGGTTGGAAGTAAACTTGTATACTTGGAAGGATTATTGAAGTGTTCTTGAAAGGGATTTCTTATGATGATTAAGGCTTGTTTTTGAAGCTAGATCTTCATGGTTACTTGCTGAATTGATGTGGGTTTCTTATGGCTTTCAAGTAGGTGAGTTAGAGGGTAATTGGAAGTGAGATGATGAACTAGAAATGATATGGGTGATGGTCCTTAAAAACGTGAATGGGGGGTGATAATGCTAAAAACGAACATATATTTCATAGCATTATTCTTCAAGAAAGACAAGCTTTTAGTTGCAATTGTTCTATTTACAAGTGATATTCGTTTAAATAATAAAAGGTGAAGACAAAAGACAGATTCGACGAATTGAAGACGCAAACGACCAAAAAGCTCAAAAGTACAAAAGACAATCAAAAAGGTTCCAATTATTGATAAGAAACGTCTCGAAATTACAAGAGTACAAGATTCAAAACGCAAAGTACAAAATATAAAATTGTACGCAAGGACGTTCGAAAATCCGGAACCGGGACCAGAGTCAACTCTTAACGCTCGACGCAACGGACTAAAAATTACAAGTTAACTATGTATATAAATATAATATAATATATAATTAATTATATTAATTATATATATATTATATTTATAAATAAAAACCGTCGGCAGAGAAAGACTCCAAGTTGTGAGCTGTAATTTCAAACTCCGCGACTCGCGGAGTTTGAAGGCCAAAATGCCGCGAGTCGCGGAGCCCCAAAATGAAAAACTCCCTATAAAGCAAACCGAAATCTGATCATTTTCATCATCTTTTTTCTCCTCATTCATACGATATATATATATATATTTATAATTTATATATTTTAATTTTAATTATAATTCTAATAATAAGGGTATGTTAGCGAATGTTGTAAGGGTGTAAATCGAAATTCTGTCCGTGTAACGCTACGCTATTTTTAATCATTGTAAGTTATGTTCAACCTTTTTACATTAATGTCTCGTAGCTAAGTTATTATTATGCTTATTTAAAACGAAGTAATCATGATGTTGGGCTAATTACTAAAATTGGGTAATTGGGCTTTGTACCATAATTGGGGTTTGGACAAAAGAACGACACTTGTGGAAATTAGACTATGGGCTATTAATGGGCTTTATATTTGTTTAACTAAATGATAGTTTGTTAATGTTAATATAAAGATTTACAATTGGGCGTCCCTATAAATTACCATATACACTCAATCGGACACGATGGGCGGGGTATTTATATGTACGAATAATCGTTCATTTAACCGGACACGGAAATGGATTAATAGTTAATAAACTTGTTGAAACAGGGGTGAATTACATTCAAGGGTAATTGGTGTAATTGTTAACAAAGTAGTAAAACCTTGGTTTACACGCAGTCGATAACCTGGTGTATTCATTAAACAAAGTATTAAAACCTTGTTACAATTCGAATCCTCAATTAGTTGGAATATTTAACTTCGGGTATAAGAATAATTTGATGAGGACACTCGCACTTTATATTTATGACTGATGGACTGTTATGGACAAAAACCACACGGACATATTAAATAATCAAGGACAAAGGACAATTAACCCATGGGCATAAAACAAAAATCAACACGTCAAACATCATGATTACGGAAGTTTAAATAAGCATAATTCTTTTATTTCATATTTAATTTCCTTTATTTTATATTTAATTGCACTTCTAATTATCGCACTTTTATTTATTGTTATTTAATTGCACTTTTAATTATCGTCCTTTTTAATTATCGCAAGTTTATTTTATCGTACTTTTATTATTCGCAATTTCATTATCGTTATTTACTTTATGCTTTAATTTAAGTCTTGTATTTATTTAATATTTTACATTTGGTTTTAACTGCGACTAAAGTTTTAAAATCGACAAACCGGTCATTAAACGGTAAAAACCCCCCTTTATAATAATAATATTACTTATATATATGTTTGTATTTTTATAAAAGTAAACTAATATAGCGTTGAGCTTTGTTTAAAAAAGATTCCCTGTGGAACGAACCGGACTTACTAAAAACTACACTACTGTACGATTAGGTACACTGCCTATAAGTGTTGTAGCAAGGTTTAAGTATATCCATTCTATAAATAAATAAATATCTTGTGTAAAATTGTATCGTATTTAATAGTATTTCCTGCAAAAATTTAATAGTATTTTATACCCCTTAGCTTTGACACCAAGTATTTTTGGCGCCGCTGCCGGGGACCGAATAAAAACCGGCAGCGGGGTTAAATTCTTTCGGATTTTAAAATTTTTATCTTAAACACTTGGTTACCATTAAAAATACTAGTAAAGCAGTAGTTGTATTAGAATCTAGTGCTCTCTGATAATAAAGAACAGCCCTGGTCTTATATACTGACTACCCAATTCTAGTAAAATTTTTCAAAATTTTCAATTAAATGAACTAAAAATCATGTTTATACATATTTATGAACGATTAAACTAGGTTTTAACACCGAAATTATTGTTACCTCAAAAAAAGACATAAATTGAGAAACAAACCAAAATGTTAAAATTCATTTAAAATGGAATAGAGGACGATAAAAAGGAAAATAAAAGCCAAGTGTGGGAAAATTTACCAAGTTATCTTAAACATATGTCACATATATCTGTAACAAATAACTGAAAATACTTTTGCTTTGGACTAAACTAAACTGTTTTACCCGATGAAAGAAAAGAAGAGATGGATCTACACGATGAATCAATTCCATCATTAAAAGGAAGTAAAGTCTTCCGAAAAAGAAACGCGCTTCTTGATTTAGGTCAAGAAGTTGTCGTCCAGACCAGCTGTAGGTTGACGAAAAATCTAGAAAAGTCATCACTAAAATCGGTTGGAAATCCACGGACCTCAGCATTAAACAGGGTCGCCAAGTGGTCAGATTTATCCTAACCATGAGAAGGATTTATCTCGTACAATGGGGGGCACCATGCAAATTAGCTGGACAAGACTAATGAATCAGATCCCCAGAAAGGATAATCTCCTTAAAGATTAAAAATCAGCTTTTAAGACTGATATTACTCAATCCTAGAGATTGACCTTAAAGATTGAGAATTCAAACTCATGGAATTCAATGATATCTAAACTCGAGCTTGAACGAGAAAATATTTTGATCAAAATTATAAACCGATTTGTTTTCTGAAAACCCTATTTTCAATGCGTTCATTACCATTGAACGTAAAATCCTAGGAATTCACCTGGAATTCATTAGGTCACCTGAACTAAATCGGGTGTCAACCGTAAGAACGGTGGTTGCATAGTGGTCAAAGACAGGACCTTGTGCCATACCGAAAAATTATAAGGGTGAGCTTTACTATTGCTCCTACCAAGGATAGTAATTGCGTCCGACACGTTATAGACCATAATTAAAAGCATGTCAGGGGACATTGCCTTAACAGTTGCTTGTTCAACGCTTTCCTTTCAACCGGACGGTAGTTTACCGAAAGGTAATATACGGGACAAGTAAACTGGACGTGTTGCTTTCCAAATACAAGGTTAGCAAGTGGGTGACACAAAACCGCAAGTTTTGAGCTAAAATTTTCAATTCTGAAACCCACCAAACCCACAAAAATATTTTGCAAACACCGGTAAAGGGTTATCCCGGAAAACTTATCTAGGGTAAAAACTAGATTTAATTTTCAAAAGATTAAATGTTTTCATAAAGATCCAATTTCCTTAATGGATCTAAATTTTTATAGTCATGTGGGACTGTAAACCATATCGTTACTACCATTGTTTATACCGCCGTATAGAAATCACTGATGTACAAAGTGTGAAGAATAAAGAAGTGATTCTAGTATTTCAAGACGATATTGCTTGAGGACAAGCAACGCTCAAGTGTGGGAATATTTGATAATGCTAAAAACGAACATATATTTCATAGCATTATTCCTCAAGAAAGACAAGCTTTTAGTTGCAATTGTTCTATTTACAAGTGATATTCGTTTAAATAATAAAAGGTGAAGACAAAAGACAGATTCGACGAATTGAAGACGCAAACGACCAAAAAGATCAAAAGTACAAAAGACAATCAAAAAGGTTCCAATTATTGATAAGAAACGTCTCGAAATTACAAGAGTACAAGATTCAAAACGCAAAGTACAAAATATAAAATTGTACGCAAGGACGTTCGAAAATCCGGAACCGGGACCAGAGTCAACTCTTAACGCTCGACGCAACGAACTAAAAATTACAAGTTAACTATGTATATAAATATAATATAATATATAATTAATTATATTAATTATATATATATATTATATTTATAAATAAAAACCGTCGGCAGAGAAAGACTCCAAGTTGTGAGCTGTAATTTCAAACTCCGCGACTCGCGGAGTTTGAAGGCCAAAATGCCGCGAGTCGCGGAGCCCCAAAATGAAAAACTCCCTATAAAGCAAACCGAAATCTGATCATTTTCATCATCTTTTTTCTCCTCATTCATACGATATATATATATATATATATATATTTATAATTTATATTTTAATTTTAATTATAATTCTAATAATAAGGGTATGTTAGCGAATGTTGTAAGGGTGTAAGTCGAAATTATGTCCGTGTAACGCTACGCTATTTTTAATCATTGTAAGTTATGTTCAACCTTTTTACATTAATGTCTCGTAGCTAAGTTATTATTATGCTTATTTAAAACGAAGTAATCATGATGTTGGGCTAATTACTAAAATTGGGTAATTGGGCTTTGTACCATAATTGGGGTTTGGACAAAAGAACGACACTTGTGGAAATTAGACTATGGGCTATTAATGGGCTTTATATTTGTTTAACTAAATGATAGTTTGTTAATGTTAATATAAAGATTTACAATTGGGCGTCCCTATAAATTACCATATACACTCAATCGGACACGATGGGCGGGGTATTTATATGTACGAATAATCGTTCATTTAACTGGACACGGAAATGGATTAATAGTTAATAAACTTGTTGAAACAGGGGTGAATTACATTCAAGGGTAATTGGTGTAATTGTTAACAAAGTAGTAAAACCTTGGTTTACACGCAGTCGATAACCTGGTGTATTCATTAAACAAAGTATTAAAACCTTGTTACAATTCGAATCCCCAATTAGTTGGAATATTTAACTTCGGGTATAAGAATAATTTGATGAGGACACTCGCACTTTATATTTATGACTGATGGACTGTTATGGACAAAAACCAGACGGACATATTAAATAATCAAGGACAAAGGACAATTAACCCATGGGCATAAAACAAAAATCAACACGTCAAACATCATGATTACGGAAGTTTAAATAAGCATAATTCTTTTATTTCATATTTAATTTCCTTTATTTTATATTTAATTGCACTTCTAATTATCGCACTTTTATTTATTGTTATTTAATTGCACTTTTAATTATCGTCCTTTTTAATTATCGCAAGTTTATTTTATCGCACTTTTATTATTCGCAATTTCATTATCGTTATTTACTTTATGCTTTAATTTAAGTCTTGTATTTATTTAATATTTTACATTTGGTTTTAACTGCGACTAAAGTTTTAAAATCGACAAACCGGTCATTAAATGGTAAAAACCCCCCTTTATAATAATAATATTACTTATATATATGTTTGTGTTTTTATAAAAGTAAACTAATATAGCGTTGAGCTTTGTTTAAAAAAGATTCCCTGTGGAACGAACCGGACTTACTAAAAACTACACTACTGTACGATTAGGTACACTGCCTATAAGTGTTGTAGCAAGGTTTAAGTATATCCATTCTATAAATAAATAAATATCTTGTGTAAAATTGTATCGTATTTAATAGTATTTCCTGCAAAAATTTAATAGTATTTTATACCCCTTAGCTTTGACACCAAGTATTTTTGTTTCTCTGCCGACGGTTTTTATTTATAATTAGAAGGGTAATTACTAGTATTTACAACTGATTTTAGTTTTATGCCCATGGGTTAATTGTCCTTTGTCCTGGATTATTTAATATGTCCGTCTGGTTTTTGTCCATAACAGTCCATCAGTCGTAAATATAAAGTGCGAGTGTCCTCGTCAAATTATTCTTATACCCGAAGTTAAATATTCCAACTAATTGGGGATTCGAATTGTAACAAGGTTTTAATACTTTGTTTAATGAATACACCAGGTTATCGACTGCGTGTAAACCAAGGTTTTACTACTTTGTTAACAATTACACCAATTACCCTTGAATGTAATTCACCCCTGTTTCAACAAGTTTATTAACTATTAATCCATTTCCGTGTCCGGTTAAATGAACGATTATTCGTACATATAAATACCCCGCCCATCGTGTCCGATCGAGTGTATATGGTAATTTATAGGGACGCCCAATTGTAAATCTTTATATTAACATTAACAAATTATCATTTAGTTAAACAAATATAAAGCCCATTAATAGCTCATAGTCTAATTTCCACAAGTGTCGTTCTTTTGTCCAAACCCCAATTATGGTACAAAGCCCAATTACCCAATTTTAGTAATTAGCCCAACATCATGATTACGGAAGTTTAAATAAGCATAATTCTTTTATTTCATATTTAATTTCCTTTATTTTATATTTAATTGCACTTCTAATTATCGCACTTTTATTTATTGTTATTTAATCGCACTTTTAATTATCGTACTTTTTAATTATCGCAATTTTATTTTATCGCACTTTTATTATTCGCAATTTCATTATCGTTATTTACTTTACGCTTTAAATTAAGTCTTTTATTTATTTAATATTTTACATTAGGTTTTAACTGCGACTAAAGTTTTAAAATCGACAAACCGGTCATTAAACGGTAAAAACCCCCCTTTATAATAATAATATTACTTATATATATGTTTGTATTTTTATAAAAGTAAACTAATATAGCGTTGAGCTTTGTTTAAAAAAGATTCCCTGTGGAACGAACCGGACTTACTAAAAACTACACTACTGTACGATTAGGTACACTGCCTATAAGTGTTGTAGCAAGGTTTAAGTATATCCATTCTATAAATAAATAAATATCTTGTGTAAAATTGTATCGTATTTAATAGTATTTCCTGCAAATACGATACAATTTTACACAAGATATTTATTTATTTATAGAATGGATATACTTAAACCTTGCTACAACACTTATAGGCAGTGTACCTAATCGTACAGTAGTGTAGTTTTTAGTAAGTCCGGTTCGTTCCACAGGGAATCTTTTTTAAACAAAGCTCAACGCTATATTAGTTTACTTTTATAAAAATACAAACATATATATAAGTAATATTATTATTATAAAGGGGGGTTTTTACCTTTAATGACCGGTTTGTCGATTTTAAAACTTTAGTCGCCGTTAAAACCAAATGTAAAATATTAAATAAATACAAGACTTAAATTAAAGCATAAAGTAAATAACGATAATGAAATTGCGAATAATAAAAGTGCGATAAAATAAACTTGCGATAATTAAAAAGGACGATAATTAAAAGTGCAATTAAATAACAATAAATAAAAGTGCGATAATTAGAAGTGCAATTAAATATAAAATAAAGGAAATTAAATATGAAATAAAAGAATTATGCTTATTTAAACTTCCGTAATCATGATGTTTGACGTGTTGATTTTTGTTTTATGCCCATGGGTTAATTGTCCTTTGTCCTCGATTATTTAATATGTCCGTCTGGTTTTTGTCCATAACAGTCCATCAGTCATAAATATAAAGTGCGAGTGTCCTCATCAAATTATTCTTATACCCGAAGTTAAATATTCCAACTAATTGGGGATTCGAATTGTAACAAGGTTTTAATACTTTGTTTAATGAATACACCAGGTTATCGACTGCGTGTAAACCAAGGTTTTACTAATTTGTTAACAATTACACCAATTACCCTTGAATGTAATTCACCCCTGTTTCAACAAGTTTATTAACTATTAATCCATTTTCGTGTCCGGTTAAATGAACGATTATTCGTACATATAAATACCCCGCCCATCGTGTCCGATTGAGTGTATATGGTAATTTATAGGGACGCCCAATTGTAAATCTTTATATTAACATTAACAAACTATCATTTAGTTAAACAAATATAAAGCCCATTAATAGCCCATAGTCTAATTTCCACAAGTGTCGTTCTTTTGTCCAAACCCCAATTATGGTACAAAGCCCAATTACCCAATTTTAGTAATTAGCCCAACATCATGATTACTTCGTTTTAAATAAGCATAATAATAACTTAGCTACGAGACATTAATGTAAAAAGGTTGAACATAACTTACAATGATTAAAAATAGCGTAGCGTTACACGGACAAAATTTCGACTTACACCCTTACAACATTCGCTAACATACCCTTATTATTAGAATTATAATTAAAATTAAAATATAAATTATAAATATATATATATATATATATATATATATATATATATCGTATGAATGAGGAGAAAAAAGATGATGAAGATGATCAGATTTCGGTTTGCTTTATAGGGAGTTTTTCATTTTGGGGCTCCGCGACTCGCGGCATTTTGGCCTTCAAACTCCGCGAGTCGCGGAGTTTGAAATTACAGCTCACAACTTGGAGTCTTTCTCTGCCGACGGTTTTTATTTATAAATATAATATATATATAATTAATATAATTAATTATATATTATATTATATTTATATACATAGTTAACTTGTAATTTTTAGTCCGTTGCGTCGAGCGTTAAGAGTTGACTCTGGTCCCGGTTCCGGATTTTCGGACGTCCTTGCGTACAATTTTATATTTTGTACTTTGCGTTTTGAATCTTGTACTCTTGTAATTTCGAGACGTTTCTTATCAATAATTGGAACCTTTTTGATTGTCTTTTGTACTTTTGAGCTTTTTGGTCGTTTGCGTCTTCAATTCGTCGAATCTGTCTTTTGTCTTCACCTTTTATTATTTAAACGAATATCACTTGTAAATAGAACAATTGCAACTAAAAGCTTGTCTTTCTTGAGGAATAATGCTATGAAATATATGTTCGTTTTTAGCATTATCAAATATTCCCACACTTGAGCGTTGCTTGTCCTCAAGCAATATCGTCTTGAAATACTAGAATCACTTCTTTATTCTTCACACTTTGTACATCAGTGATTTCTATACGGCGGTATAAACAATGGTAGTAACGATATGGTTTACAGTCCCACATGACTATAAAAATTTAGATCCATTAAGGAAATTGGATCTTTATGAAAACATTTGATCTTTTGAAAATTAAATCTAGTTTTTACCCTAGATAAGTTTACCGGGATAACCCTTTACCGGTGTTTGCAAAATATTTTTGTGGGTTTGGTGGGTTTCAGATTTGAAAATTTTAGCTCAAAACTTGCGGTTTTATGTCACCCACTTGCTAACCTTGTATTTGGAAAGCAACACGTCCAGTTTACTTGTCCCGTATATTACCTTTCGGTAAACTACCGTCCGGTTGAAAGGAAAGCGTTGAACAAGCAACTGTTAAGGCAATGTCCCCTGACATGCTTTTAATTATGGTCTATAACGTGTCGGACGCAATTACTATCCTTGGTAGGAGCAATAGTAAAGCTCACCCTTATAATTTTTCGGTATGGCACAAGGTCCTGTCTTTGACCACTATGCAACCACCGTTCTTACGGTTGACACCCGATTTAGTTCAGGTGACCTAATGAATTCCAGGTGAATTCCTAGGATTTTACGTTCAATGGTAATGAACGCATTGAAAATAGGGTTTTCAGAAAACAAATCGGTTTATAATTTTGATCAAAATATTTTCTCGTTCAAGCTCGAGTTTAGATATCATTGAATTCCATGAGTTTGAATTCTCAATCTTTAAGGTCAATCTCTAGGATTGAGTAATATCAGTCTTAAAAGCTGATTTTTAATCTTTAAGGAGATTATCCTTTCTGGGGATCTGATTCATTAGTCTTGTCCAGCTAATTTGCATGGTGCCCCCCCATTGTACGAGATAAATCCTTCTCATGGTTAGGATAAATCTGACCACTTGGCGACCCTGTTTAATGCTGAGGTCCGTGGATTTCCAACCGATTTTAGTGATGACTTTTCTAGATTTTTCGTCAACCTACAGCTGGTCTGGACGACAACTTCTTGACCTAAATCAAGAAGCGCGTTTCTTTTTCGAAAGACTTTACTTCCTTTTAATGATGGAATTGATTCATCGTGTAGATCCATCTCTTCTTTTCTTTCATCGGGTAAAACAGTTTAGTTTAGTCCAAAGCAAAAGTATTTTCAGTTATTTGTTACAGATATATGTGACATATGTTTAAGATAACTTGGTAAATTTTTCCACACTTGGCTTTTATTTTCCTTTTTATCGTCCTCTATTCCATTTTAAATGAATTTTAACATTTTGGTTTGTTTCTCAATTTATGTCTTTTTTTGAGGTAACAATAATTTCGGTGTTAAAACCTAGTTTTATCGTTCATAAATATGTATAAACATGATTTTTAGTTCATTTAATTGAAAATTTTGAAAAATTTTACTAGAATTGGGTAGTCAGTATATAAGACCAGGGCTGTTCTTTATTATCAGAGAGCACTAGATTCTAATACAACTACTGCTTTACTAGTATTTTTAATGGTAACCAAGTGTTTAAGATAAAAATTTTAAAATCCGAAAGAATTTAACCCCTTCCCACACTTAAGATCTTGCAATGCCCTCATTTGCAAGAAATCAGTAACAATTTAAATTATTGAGGGTGATTTGTGTGAAAATGATTAAATTTTACCAAAGTTTCCAAATATATTGGCGTTTGTTTGCTGAATGATAAATGGTGCACATCATTTGTTCATTCCGTCTTGTTGTTATTTCACATATATTTTGCATCTTGTCGTCAAAATTAGTTGCTTTTGCTGAACTTAATGCCAGTCTTTGAAAATGCGTTGTTTTACCCTGTTGTGTACATAAGATAAACTGCAAACATATATACATATTTTTGAAGTTTGGTATATTACCCCACATTCAAAAATTATTAAAATCTAAGAATAAAAGTTAGATAATTATAAAAATGATTACAATATTAACAAAAGCATTAAACGTATCTATAATTACAAATTACAAAAAAAAAAAAAAAAAAACTAAGTATACTAGGGATGATACTGGTACCAATAGGGGTTCCAGGCATAACCATAGGTGCTATAGAATGCTTCGGCAGGGTCATACGTAGGATATGGTGGCTGCATCTCTATAGACCAGGGAGGGAAGATGGGTTTCGGTGTAGGAATATATTTTCTACCTATATGTTGGCAATGAGCTATGATTTGGTTCTGATGAACTTGCCAATCTTCAAATGCTCTCTGTCTAGCATTTTCGTATTCCTGAGAAGCTATAAACCTTTGCATTTCTTGCATCTCATTCCCCCCTCCTACATTACCTTGCTGTTGGTTTCTCTCCACCTGTGGATGTCTACCATGGTATCGTACTGCGGCGTTATTTCGCCTCTTCAAAACTTTTGCACCATGGTATACATTTAAACCTATAGTATCGCGGGGTTCCGGTTCTTCTACTAATAATCCCCCCCCCCCCCCCCGACTTATATCCACACCGAGATATTCACCAATCAAAGTAATAAAAATACCACCTCCTATTATGCTATGCGGTCGCATCCCCCGAACCATAGCTGATAAATAATAACCCACACAATATGGTATACTTACAGCGCTTTGTGGGTCTCGAATACACATATGGTAAAACAAATCCTGTTCATTTACTTTTTCCTTGTTCTTACCCCTTTGTGTAATCGAATTAGCTAAAAACCTATGTATCACTGTTAATTCTGCTCTATCTATATCCAAATAAGAGTAATTTCCCCCTTTGAAACGGTGATGGCTTGTCATTTGACTCCACACACCGTGTGTATCAAAATTTTCATCTATCTTTCTACCATTTAGTATCAATCCTCTACAATCGGCAGACGCTAACTCCTCAGGCGTATATATACGTAAAGCCTGAGCCATGTCCAGTAAAGACATGTGGCGCATCGAACCGCCTAACAAAAATCTAATAAAAGAACGATCGGTTAAATTAGCTACCCGATCATTCAACTCTATACTACATAACAATTCTTCACACCATACTTTATATACAGGTCTACGCATGGTGAATAAACGTACCCAGTCATTAAAAGAAGAATTACCATACCTCTGTACAAGTAATTCCCTAATTGGCCCGGCCAATTCTACAGCTTCTAAGGGTCCCCATTCTATGACCCTCGGTACCTCAACAACCTTAGAATGAAGAGTATGCAAACCCCTTTGATATTTTGGATAATCTATCCAAAGTCTGTCAAATCTCAGGTTCGGGTGCAATTCTTCCAAGTGTATATCAGAAAAGGTCATGACTGGATGAGGTATATCCTGCTTGTAGTAGTCATCCACCTCCTGTTGTTCCAAATTCTCAGCAGGAGCATTGCGGGCTTGGGATGAAGATTCACCCCTTTCATTCTGCAAAACACATCAAACACAATTTTTGTGCATCCAAATATGCATTAGTGTCAGCAAAATCATCAATCAAAATAATTACAATGACATTATCAATTTATATCAAACTTAAGCTCATTTTCACATTTTTATCAAATCTACACTTTTTCAAATAAGCATATACGAAAATGTTCGCCAAGTTCATAAGCATTCAACTCAAATAACATGTCAAAATAATCATTACTAGCAATTAAACAAGTCTCAAATGGCATTATCTTTCAAAAATCAAGTTCATGAATTTTAGACTTGAAAAAGTCCACTTTAATTCTCAAAATCATGTTTAGGCTCAAAGTTTGGATCATTTAACTACCTAAACATGTTACACTACTTAATTTAGCAACAATTCATGACAAAAATAGGCCATAACCTGTTTATATCAAAAAGCCCCAAATTTGCTCAAGAACACAAACCCTAGATTATTCAAAATTTGAAGTTTAAGGCTTCTAATCATGTTAAACAGCATCAATCTAGGTTATACAAGCATAATACATAAACAATTTAAGCCTAATTACACTAAAAAGCATCAAAATAAAATTGGGGAAAAAATTGCTCAAGAACACCAAATTTCGGATTAAATGGTGTTTAGGTGTAGAAATTTACCGTTTTTCTTGAGTAATTCTTAGATAGCATCCTTCTCAACATGATTTTAGCAAAAGATTTGGTGATTAACGGTTAAAAATTGTGATTTTGGGGGTTTTTTTCGTGTTTTTGCGGAGTGTTTTTCGCAGTTATTTTGTTGTTGGGGGTGTGGACTGATCAGTTTGCAGCTCTTTATTTTTTCTGATTTCCGACCCCTCCACGAGTTGCGGTGAATAACCCTTCAAACTCCGCGAGTCGAGGAGTTTGATATTTTTTTATTTTTTTTATATAATCATTAACTTATAAAACAATTAAGTACTTAATTTTAAAATTTTGTTTCCCTTGTTATTTAGGACGAGGTCGTTTCGGATTGATGTCCTAGTCCGTCCCTCGACAAAATTTTAAAATTTGTCTTTTTGTAGCGATTGTTTTAAAAGCTAAGATTTTTGGGTTTTTTCAATGTTTTTGGCATACTTTAATTCAATAAGATTAAAAATAATGATAATAAAAGTTCTCGTCCCTCCCTCGGGTAAAGCAATTTCGGTTTAAAGACCTAGTCTTCAACTTACGACGAATTTTAAAAATCATATTTTTAACTTAATGAGATAAAGTAAATTTTTGTTTTTAAATTCACACAACTTAAATATAAAATTCAAAATTAATATTAAAAATTCACACCAAACTTAAAATTTGAAATGCATAAAATTAAAAATTCATATTTTAAAAATTAAAAATTCACACCAAACTTAATTTAAAAATTCATACCAAACTTATATTAATTTTTCAAATATTTACAATTTTAAATATAATGTTTTTACAAAGTTTACAATATTAATTTAAGATTTAAATATTAATTTTAAAAACATGGTAAAAATAAATTTAAAAATCTTTTTGTCTTTTTGTCCCACTTTAATCAATCAAATATTATCAAAAATATGCGCCCCTCTTTTCGGTAAAGTAATTTCGGTTCCAAGACCTAATTTAACTCATGACGAATTTTTGAAATATTTTGGGTTGATTGTTTAAAGATATTTATACCTTAAGAATAAACGTTAAATTTCGCAGTGATGTAATAAATTTTTGAATGATATCAATAATTTCGGTCGCCAAACCTAATTTTATTTAATACCAATTTAATACTTTTTAGCGAACAAATTAGCGTTTATTATCAAAAGGTTAAAAATAAAAATAAAAATAAAAACTGTACAGACATACCTGTGGAATAGATTTCTTAGTTATATGATCTATCCCATTCATAAGATAGTCGGTTTAATTGATTTTCCATGGCTACATAGGCGTAACCTCGAGCATTCAGTGTCTTTTCTTCTAAACATATGAACGGTCCGTCTCTGCATAAAGTAACAAATTTGGTATTTGAATAGGTTTGATTATTTGAACATTTACCTCCATGTGACCATTTTCCGCATTTGTGACATCGTTCTAGGTGTCGTGCTCTTCTTTTCGCTGCGGATTTTGATTTTCCTTTACCAAATTGTAACTTATTATCTTCGCATCTGGATTCTTTTCTAACTCCGTCCATTCTTTCTCTGATTACTGATACTATTTCACTCGGTAGTATGTCATTATTACGTTTAGTGATCAAAGCGTGTAGCATTAGACCATGGTTTAGCTCACAGGCAGTCTTCATTTTGTAAAAACCTAAAAAAAAATAAAAATTCAGAATGGGGGGAGAAGACTAGTTCTTTAGGGTCTGCTAGGGAAAGACCATTCGGGTTCCATTTTCGAGAACTACACGAAAACAGACAATCTAACTCTAACAGAAATACATATTATCCTTTAAAGACTTGATTCTCCCCACACTTAGTTAGCTGTGGTGTCGAAATTGTAATTAACTTCGTTGTCGACTTCCATCGGACCATGTATGTAATGTTTAACTCTGTGACCATTAACTTTAAATTCCATCCCATTTGAATTTATTAATTCTATCGTTCCGTATGGGAAAACTCTTTTGACTATGAATGGTCCAGACCATCTTGATTTCAATTTTCCAGGAAATAGCTTGAATCGTGAATTGAAAAGAAGAACTCTGTCTCCTTCTTTAAATTCTTTTGAACTTCTGATTCTTTTATCATGCCATTTCTTCGTTCTTTCTTTATAGATTAACGAATTTTCGTATGCTTCATGTCTTAATTCTTCTAATTCGTTTAGTTGACTTAATCGTAGACGTCCGGCTTCATGTAAATCAAGATTACATGTTTTCAAAGCCCAAATTGCTTTGTGTTCAATTTCTACATGAAGATGACATGCTTTTCCATAAACAAGTCTAAAAGGTGTGGTTCCAATTAGAGTTTTGTAGGCTGTTCTAAAAGCCCAGAGTGCATCCTCCAATTTAATGGACCATTCCTTCGGATTTGATCCTACGGTTTTCTCTAGAATACGTTTTAAGGCTCGGTTGGTATTTTCAACTTGTCCACTTCTTTGTGGATGATATGCGGTGGAGATTTTATGAGTTACTCCATATCTTTTAAGAACTTTCTCAAGTTGATTATTACAGAAATGAGTACCCCGATCACTTATTAAAGCTTTCGGTGTTCCAAACCTTGCAAAAAGACGTTTTAAAAAGTTGACTACAACTCGTGCATCGTTAGTTGGGAGAGCTTGTGCTTCCGCCCATTTAGATACATAATCAATGGCTACGAGTATATATAGATTATTATGAGATTTTGGAAATGGACCCATAAAGTCAATACCCCAAATGTCAAATACTTCACATACTTGGATGACATTTTGTGGCATTTCATCACGTTGACTTATTTTTCTGGCCCTTTGACATGCATCACAGGATTTGCAAAGAAGGTGTGCGTCTTTGTAAATTGTAGGCCAATAGAATCCAGCTTCATAAACTTTTCTTGCTGTTAGTTAAGGCCCATAATGCCCTCCTGTTGGTCCTGTGTGACAATGGTTTAAAATTTTACTAGCTTCATCTCCAAATACACATCGGCGTATTATTCCATCGGGACAACTTTTAAACAGATGTGGATCTTCCCAGAAATAGTGTTTTATATCACTGAAGAATTTATTTCGTCTTTGGTACGATAATCCTTTTTCAAGGAATCCACATACTAAATAGTTTGCATAGTCTGCAAACCATGGGATTTCATTATAATCTATCTTCAATAGATATTCATCAGGAAAGTTGTCTTGTATGGCTGATTCATTTAGAACTTCTAATTCGGGATTTTCAAGACGAGAAAGATGATCAGCGGCGAGATTTTCTGCTCCTCTTTTATCTCGGATTTCAATATCAAACTCTTGTAAGAGTAAGATTCAACGGATTAACCTTGGTTTAGCATCTTGTTTTGAAAATAGGTATCTAAGAGCAGAATGGTCGGTATAGACCACCGTTTTTGCTAGAACGAGATATGATCAAAATTTGTCAAAAGCAAAGACAATAGCAAGGAGTTCTTTTTCAGTAGTTGTATAGTTCGTTTGTGCTCCTTGTAACGTCTTACTAGCATAATATATAGGTTGAAATCGTTTTTTTGTCCTAAAACGGCTCCCATTGCAAAATCACTTGCATCGCACATTAGTTCAAATGGTAGATTCCAATTTGGTGTTATCATGATTGGTGCATTAGTGAGTTTCTCTTTAAGAATATTAAAAGATTTGATACACTCATCTGAAAAGATGAATGGAGCATCCTTTTCTAGGAGTTTATTCATAGGAGTGGCAATTTTAGAAAAATCTTTTATGAAACGTCGGTAAAAACCGGCATGCCCTAGAAAACTCCTAACTCCTCTAACATTTGTGGGATGTGGAAGTTTAGCAATTACATCTACTTTAGCTCTATCCACTTCAATTCCTTCTTTTGAAATTTTATGTCCAAGAATGATGCCTTCTTTAACCATGAAATGGCATTTCTCCCAATTAAGTACTAGATTTGATTTTTCGCATCTAATTAGCATTCGTTCCAGATTAACTAGACATGATTTAAATGTATCACCGAAGACTGAAAAGTCATCCATGAATACTTCCATGCATTCTTCTATCATGTCGTGAAAAATCGCCATCATACACCTTTGAAAGGTTGCAGGGGCGTTGCAAAGTCCAAATGGCATGCGTTTGTAAGCAAAAGTACCATAAGGGCACGTGAATGTGGTTTTCTCTTGGTCCTCGGGTGCTATTGGAATTTGAAAATATCCGGAAAATCCATCTAGAAAACAATAGTAACTATTTCCGGCTAATCTTTCCAACATTTGATCTATGAAAGGTAAGGGAAAGTGATCTTTTCTGGTGGCGTTATTTAATTTTCTATAATCAATACACACACGCCATCCTGTTACAGTCCTCGTAGGAATAAGCTCATTTTTCTCATTTGTAATGACAGTCATGCCACCCTTCTTAGGCACGCATTGAACTGGGATTACCCATGGACTATCAGAGATTGGATAAATTAAACCTGCATCTAGCAGTTTAATAATCTCTTTCTTAACTACATCTTGCATATTAGGATTTAGTCTTCGTTGGCGTTGCACATACGTTTTATGACCTTCTTCCATAAGGATTTTATGTGTGCAATACGAAGGACTTATTCCTTTTATATCATGAATCTTCCATGCAATGGCGGGTTTATGAGCTTTCAACACAGAAATGAGTTGTGATTTCTCATTTTCAGTAAGAGAAGACGATATTATTACAGGTAATTCAGATTCACCATGTAATTAAGCGTATTCCAAATGGTTTGGAAGTGGCTTTAACTCTAATTTCGGAGGTTCTTCTATCGATGATTTGTATCGATATCTGTCTTCTTCTTTTAGCATTTGAATTTCTTCTGTTGTTGGTTCATATCCATTAGCTATAAGTGTAGCTAACATTTCAGCTTCATCAATTGGTTCATTACCTTCTCCTAAAGAACATTCTCCTGTTCCTTGTAATTCTGGAAATTCTTCTAATAATTCTGCATGTGCATCTATAGTTTGAATATAATAACATGTATCATCTGCAGATTGTGGTTGTTGCATTGCTCTATCAACTGAAAAGGTAACACTCTCATCCTCTATACTTAGGGTCAGTTTCTTACCGAACACGTCTATCATTGCTTTAGCCGTGTTTAAGAATGGTCTTCCTAATATGAGAAGAACTTGAGAATCTTCTTCCATGTCCAAAACAACAAAATCTACTGGAAATACTAAAGTACCAACTTTAACTAGCATGTTCTCCATTATCCCTCTAGGATATTTTATTGATCTATCGGCTAGTTGTATGCTTATTCTGGTTGGTTTCAATTCTCCAAGGTCTAGTTTAGCGTATAGTGAATACGGCATTAGATTTATACTAGCACCTAAGTCTGCCAATGCTTCTATTGAACTAAGACTACCCAGAAAACATGGAAGTGTGAAACTTCCTGGATCAGATAGTTTTTCTGGTATCTTATTCAACAGCACTGCTGAACAATTAGCATTCATAGTAACAGCCGAGAGTTCTTCCATTTTCTTTCTATTTGAGATTAGATCTTTCAAGAATTTAGCATATCTAGGCATTCCTGAAATCACATCAATGAAATGAAGATTTACATTTATCTGTTTAAACATATCCAAGAATTTGGATTGCTCGGCTTCAAGTTTCTCTTTCTTCATTTTACTCGGGTAAGGAAGTGGTGGTTGGTATGGTTTAACATAAGGTTTATCCTTAACTGTGTTATCTTCATTAACCTTTTCAACTACCGGTTCTTTTTCCTTATCTTGATCAGGTTGTGGTTCTTTTGGAGTAGGAATGGTTTCATCAGAAGTTACAGGTATTTCAGGTGGTTTAAGTGTTGTGCCACTTCTTGTGGTAATAGCTTTAGCTGTTTCATTCCGGGGGTTAGCATTTGTATCACTAGGTAGACTTCTCGGTTTTCTTTCACCTATTAACCTTGCTAGGTTACTCACTTCTTGTTCCAGATTTTGAATAGAAGCTTGTTGATTTCTAAATGCTTGAGCATTTTGTTCATTGGTTTGTTTCTGAGATGTGAAAAACTGCGTTTGAGTTTCAACTAGCTTCGTCATCATATCTTCTAAATTCGGCTTTTTATCATCGGTTTGTTGTGGTGGTTTGTTTTGAAAATTAGGTCTTTGCTGGTTGTAAGTATTATTGGATACTTGTTGATTGCTAGGACCTTGTTGGTTGTTGTATGGAATATTTCTGTTATAATTCTGGTTTTGATTGTAAATCGGTCTTGGCGGTTGATAATTATTCTGATAATTATTTCCAGGCCTTTGGTTTATGTATGAAATATTCTCTCTTTGTTCCATTGTTAATTCAATACTGAGACAATCTTTTGTCAAATGTGGTCCTCCACACTGCTCACAACTAATTCGTATTGAGTGAATATCTTTAGTCATCTTTTCCATTCGTCTCTCCACAGCATCTATCTTTGCAGAAATGGAATCTAAGTCATGGCTAGAATCGGCTCTAGCTGCTTTAGATGATCTAACGATATCTTTTTCTTGGTGCCACTCATGTGAGTGGGAAGCAGTATTATCAATAATTTTGTAAGCATCAGTTTCGGTTTTCTTCATAATAGAACCACCAGCTGCTATATCTATGTCTTTCCTTGTAGTTATGTCGCATCCTTGGTAGAATATTTGTACTATTTGACAGGTGTCTAAACCATGTTGCGGACATCCTCTTAATAACTTTCCATATCTTGTCCACGCCTCATATAGAGTTTCATTTGGCTTCTGTGTAAACGTAACAATTTCTGCTTGAAGTCTTACGGCTTTAGATGCAGGAAGGAATTGTTTAAGAAATTTGTCAACTAAAACGTCCCATGTATCGATCGCCCCTTCAGGTAACGATTCTAACCAATCTTTGGCTTCTCCCTTTAAAGTCCAGGGAAATAACATGAGATATATCTGTTCATCCTCCACTTCTCGTATTTTAAATAGTGTGAAGATCCTATTAAAGGTACGTAGATGTTCATTTGGATCTTCCTTCGGCGCACCACTAAATTGGCATTGATTTGTCACCATGTGTAGAATTTGTCCTTTGATTTCATAATCTGGCGCATTAATGTCTGGATGAGTAATTGCGTGACCTTGGCCAGTGCGTTTAGCTCTCATTCGGTCTTCCATACTTAAAGGTTCCAGATTCTCCATAATTGAATTTGTTGAATCGGTATCACTAGATGATTCTGATTTAATGGTTCGTTCCTCAACAATCTCTGTTTGAATGATTGGTGGCTCCGGAGGAAAGTTTAATGGTTCAGGATCTACGAACCGTTCCTGAATATTTTTCGGATTCTCAATTGTGAGGTCGGGTTCAAAAAATGGATTATCGGAAATTTGAACTGAAGTACTTGGTCGACTGGATGATGTTCTAAAGAAAAATCAACGGCGGTTATATTTGCTAAATGTCTTGATCTAGTTACAGGTGGTGAACGTACAAAAGGTGATGAACGTCTTGCTCGGTGCATTCACTGAATATCCTATTAGTTTTAAAAAGGAAAGAAAAATTATAATAAGTTATCCAACCAATAGACTTTTCTGATTTTGCCCACGTTTTGAATAGCCAAAAGATGCAGCAGAGGGGCGGGATTCGTTTGGTCTCAATATAATTGAGGACTGTTTGGCTCCAATAACCCGGTCCACGTACAAATCCAACTATTACTACGAACCAGAAAATTTTGATGTCTATCAATTTAACCACTTAAAATAAATTTTCGTAATTTTAAGAAATTTAGATAAGAAGTAGAATAAAAATCTATGTCCTAAAACTAGAATAGCGAGAAATAAGAAAGAAAAAGAGTTCGTCGAAAAAAAAAATTGAAAAAGAAAAATGGTTGAAAAAAATAAATAAATAAATAAAAGGTGACGGAAAAATAAAAGAAACTTATAAAAAATTAAAAATACTTGACTAACCTAACCTTATTACTACAACTAACTTAAAATTATAATCGCAAATTGATATTACTAATTGGAATGATAATTGATACATAGTAAAAAGTGTCTAAAAATATTAAAGCTTACAGGAAAAACTAAATCCCAAATGGAAATAACTTAAAAAGAAACTAAAACTTAAAAAGGCGTCGCAAAATTCTAAAGTACCTAAATCTTAGTCTAAAGAAAAAGCACTTAAGGGATTTTACGGCAAAGCCTAAAAATCTAGGAGTAAAAATGACTATAGCAAAAACTAAGTTTAAAACTAAATATGAGCTAAAAATACAAAAGTTATGCTACAACGATTAAAAAGGGACAAACTATAAAAATATACAAAAAGTTGTAAAAATTACAATTTTTATAAAAATATTATTTTTATATTATTTATTTTATTAAACTATTAATTTTACAATTTAATTAAACTTAATAAACTAAAATATAAATTAAATAAAACTTAAATTAAAATAAAACTTAATTATAATATTAATAATAATTAGGGTTAATAATAATTATAATTAATAATAATCCGTAATAAATGCAGTTTAGGGTTTCTGTCGGTGTCAGAGAAACTCCGCGAGTTGCGGTAATTTATAAAGAAAACCCCGCGAGTCGCGGGGTTCAGAAATTCAGATGACAGCTTATTAAATTCGACGCGTTTTTCTTTTTTTATTTATTTATTTATTTATTTATTTTTCTGTTTTTAAATATGTGTATTAATAAAACTTTTATATTTAAAACTTTAAAAAAAAAATAAAATCACTTTATAATTTTATAAATAAAAATCTTAAAACTAGATTTATATATATATATATATATTTTTTTTATTTATTTATATGTTTTTAAATAAAAGCAAAATACTTAAATAAAACTTATGTTTTTATAAAAACAAAGAAACTTTATAAAACTTAAATATTTATCAAACTCCTAAAAATATTTATATTTTTGTTTTTCTTTTTATATTTTCGAATATTTAAAACGTTTTTTTTTTTTTTTACAAAAACGAATTTTAATAAAAGTAAACTAATTTTTTTTTTTTTTTTTTTTTTTAGTGTTGCTCTTCCGGCTTTTAAGAGAGTTCCCCGGCAGCGGCGCCAAAAATACTTGGTGTCAAAGCTAAGGGGTATAAAATACTATTAAATTTTTGCAGGAAATACTATTAAATACGATACAATTTTACACAAGATATTTATTTATTTATAGAATGGATATACTTAAACCTTGCTACAACACTTATAGGCAGTGTACCTAATCGTACAGTAGTGTAGTTTTTAGTAAGTCCGGTTCGTTCCACAGGGAATCTTTTTTAAACAAAGCTCAACGCTATATTAGTTTACTTTTATAAAAATACAAACATATATATAAGTAATATTATTATTATAAAGGGGGGTTTTTACCGTTTAATGACCGGTTTGTCGATTTTAAAACTTTAGTCGCAGTTAAAACCAAATGTAAAATATTAAATAAATACAAGACTTAAATTAAAGCATAAAGTAAATAACGATAATGAAATTGCGAATAATAAAAGTGCGATAAAATAAACTTGCGATAATTAAAAAGGACGATAATTAAAAGTGCAATTAAATAACAATAAATAAAAGTGCGATAATTAGAAGTGCAATTAAATATAAAATAAAGGAAATTAAATATGAAATAAAAGAATTATGCTTATTTAAACTTCCGTAATCATGATGTTTGACGTGTTTATTTTTGTTTTATGCCCATGGGTTAATTGTCCTTTGTCCTTGATTATTTAATATGTCCGTCTGGTTTTTGTCCATAACAGTCCATCAGTCATAAATATAAAGTGCGAGTGTCCTCATCAAATTATTCTTATACCCGAAGTTAAATATTCCAACTAATTGGGGATTCGAATTGTAACAAGGTTTTAATACTTTGTTTAATGAATACACCAGGTTATCGACTGCGTGTAAACCAAGGTTTTACTACTTTGTTAACAATTACACCAATTACCCTTGAATGTAATTCACCCCTGTTTCAACAAGTTTATTAACTATTAATCCATTTCCGTGTCCGGTTAAATGAACGATTATTCGTACATATAAATACCCCGCCCATCGTGTCCGATTGAGTGTATATGGTAATTTATAGGGACGCCCAATTGTAAATCTTTATATTAACATTAACAAACTATCATTTAGTTAAACAAATATAAAGCCCATTAATAGCCCATAGTCTAATTTCCACAAGTGTCGTTCTTTTGTCCAAACCCCAATTATGGTACAAAGCCCAATTACCCAATTTTAGTAATTAGCCCAACATCATGATTACTTCGTTTTAAATAAGCATAATAATAATTTAGCTACGAGACATTAATGTAAAAAGGTTGAACATAACTTACAATGATTAAAAATAGCGTAGCGTTACACGGACAGAATTTCGACTTACACCCTTACAACATTCGCTAACATACCCTTATTATTAGAATTATAATTAAAATTAAAATATAAATTATAAATATATATATATATCGTATGAATGAGGAGAAAAAAGATGATGAAAATGATCAGATTTCGGTTTGCTTTATAGGGAGTTTTTCATTTTGGGGCTCCGCGACTCGCGGCATTTTACTTGATGTCAAAGCTAAGGGATACGAAATAGTTTATATTTTACTAGGAAAAACTATTAAATACGATAAAATTTTACACAAGATATTTATTTATTTATAGAATGGATATACTTAAACCTTGCTACAACACTTATAGGCAGTGTACCTAATCGTACAGTAGTGTAGTTTTTAGTAAGTCCGGTTCGTTCCACAGGGAATCTTTTTTAAACAAAGCTCAACGCTATATTAATTTAATTTTATAAAAATACAAACATATATATAAGTAATATTATTATTATAAAGGGGGGTTTTTACCGTTTAATGACCGGTTTGTCGATTTTAAGACTTTAGTCGCAGTTAAAACCTAATGTAAAATATAAAATAAATACAAGACTTAAATTAAAGCTTAAAGTAAATAACGATAATGAAATTGCGAATAATAAAAGTGCGATAAAATAAACTTGCGATAATTAAAAAGGACGATAATTAAAAGTGCAATTAAATAACAATAAATAAAAGTGCGATAATTAGAAGTGCAATTAAATATAAAATAAAGGAAATTAAATATGAAATAAAAGAATTATGCTTATTTAAACTTCCGTAATCATGATGTTTGACGTGTTGATTTTAGTTTTATGCCCATGGGTTAATTGTCCTTTGTCCTGGATTATTTAATATGTCCGTCTGGTTTTTGTCCATAACAGTCCATCAGTCGTAAATATAAAGTGCGAGTGTCCTCGTCAAATTATTCTTATACCCGAAGTTAAATATTTCAACTAATTGGGGATTCGAATTGTAACAAGGTTTTAATACTTTGTTTAATGAATACACCAGGTTATCAACTGCGTGTAAACCAAGGTTTTACTACTTTGTTAGCAATTACACCAATTACCCTTGAATGTAATTTCACCCCTGTTTTAATTATTCAAGTGGCTATTAATCCATTCCCGTATCCGGTTAAATGAACGATTATTCGTACATATAAATACCCCGCCCATCGTGTCCGATCGAGTGTATATGGTAATTTATAGGGACGCCCAATTGTAAATCTTTATATTAACATTAATAAACTATCATTTAGTTAAAAAAATATAAAGCCCATTAATAGCCCATAGTTTAATTTCCACAAGTGTCGTTCTTTTGTCCAAACCCCAATTATGGTACAAAGCCCAATTACCCAATTTTAGTAATTAGTCCAACATCATGATTACTTCGTTTTAAATAAGCATAATAATAACTTAGCTACGAGACATTAATATAAAAAGGTTGAACATAACTTACAATGATTAAAAATAGCGTAGCGTTACACGGACAGAATTTCGACTTACACCCTTACAACATTCGCTAACATACCCATATTATTAGAATTACAATTAAAATTAAAATATAAATTATAAATATAAATATAAATTTTACGTATGAATGAGGAAGAAAAAGATTGATTTTTACGATCAGAATTCGGTTGGCTTTATAGGCAGAATTTCATTTTGGGGCTCCGCGACTCGCGGTGAAATCCTCTTCAAACTCAGCGAGTCGCGGAGAATGAATTTACAGCTCAGTCCCTTTGGAGTCTTTCTCTGCCGACGGTTTTTATTTATAAATATAATATATATATAATTAATATAATTAATTATATATTATATTATATTTATATACATAGTTAACTTGTAATTTTTAGTCCGTTGCGTCGAGCGTTAAGAGTTGACTCTGGTCCCGGTTCCGGATTTTCGAACGTCCTTGCGTACAATTTAATATCTTGTACTTTGCGTTTTGAATCTTGTACTCTTGTAATTTCAAGACGTTTCTTATCAATAATTGGAACCTTTTTGATTGTCTTTTGTACTTTTGAGCTTTTTGGTCGTTTGCGTCTTCAATTCGTCGAATCTGTCTTTTGTCTTCACCTTTTATTATTTAAACGAATATCACTTGTAAATAGAACAATTGCAACTAAAAGCTTGTCTTTCTTGAGGAATAATACTATGAAATATATGTTCGTTTTTAGCATTATCAAATATTCCCACACTTGAGCGTTGCTTGTCCTCAAGCAATATCGTCTTCAAATACTAGAATCACTTCTTTATTTTTCACACTTTGTACATCAGTGATTTCTATACGGCGGTATAAACAATGGTAGTAACGATATGGTTTACAGTCCCACATGACTATAAAAATTTAGATCCATTAAGGAAATTGGATCTTTATGAAAACATTTGATCTTTTGAAAATTAAATCTAGTTTTTACCCTAGATAAGTTTTCCGGGATAACCCTTTACCGGTGTTTGCAAAATATTTTTGTGGGTTTGGTGGGTTTCAGAATTGAAAATTTTAGCTCAAAACTTGCTGTTTTGTGTCACCCACTTGCTAACCTTGTATTTGGAAAGCAACACGTCCAGTTTACTTGTCCCGTATATTACCTTTCGGTAAACTACCGTCCGGTTGTAAAGGAAAGCGTTGAACAAGCAACTGTTAAGGCAATGTCCCCTGACATGCTTTTAATTATGGTCTATAACGTGTCGGATGCAATTACTATCCTTGGTAGGAGCAATAGTAAAGCTCACCCTTATAATTTTTCGATATGGCACAAGGTCCTGTCTTTGACCACTATGCAACCACCGTTCTTACGGTTGACACCCGATTTGGTTCAGATGACCTAATGAATTCCAGGTGAATTCCTAGGATTTTACGTTCAATGGTAATGAACGCATTGAAAATAGGGTTTTCAGAAAACAAATCGGTTTATAATTTTGATCAAAATATTTTCTCGTTCAAGCTCGAGTTTAGATATCATTGAATTCCATGAGTTTGAATTCTCAATCTTTAAGGTCAATCTCTAGGATTGAGTAATATCAGTCTTAAAAGCTGATTTTTAATCTTTAAGGAGATTATCCTTTCTGGGGATCTGATTCATTAGTCTTATCCAGCTAATTTGCATGGTGCCCCCCCATTGTACGAGATAAATCCTTCTCATGGTTAGGATAAATCTGACCACTTGGCGACCCTGTTTAATGCTGAGGTCCGTGGATTTCCTGCTGATTTTAGTGATGACTTTTCTAGATTTTTCGTCAACCTACAACTGGTCTGGACGACAACTTCTTGACCTAAATCAAGAAGCGCGTTTCTTTTTCGGAAGACTTTACTTCCTTTTAATGATGGAATTGATTCATCGTGTAGATCCATCTCTTCTTTTCTTTCATCGGGTAAAACAGTTTAGTTTAGTCCAAAGCAAAAGTATTTTCAGTTATTTGTTACAGATATATGTGACATATGTTTAAGATAACTTGGTAAATTTTCCCACACTTGGCTTTTATTTTCCTTTTTATCGTCCTCCATTCCATTTTAAATGAATTTTAACATTTTAGTTTGTTTCTCAATTTATGTCCTTTCCGAGGTAACAATAATTTCGGTGTTAAAACCTAGTTTTATCGTTCATAAATATGTATAAACATGATTTTGAATTCATTTAATTGAAAATTTTGAAAAATTTTACTAGCCGCTGCCGGGGAACTCTCTTAAAAGCCGGAAGCGCAACACTAAAAAAAAAAAAAAAAAAAAAAATTTAGTTTACTTTTATTAAAATTCGTTTTTGTAAAAAAAAAAAAACGTTTTAAATATTCGAAAATATAAAAAGAAAAACAAAAATATAAATATTTTTAGGAGTTTGATAAATATTTAAGTTTTATAAAGTTTCTTTGTTTTTATAAAAACATAAGTTTTATTTAAGTATTTTGCTTTTATTTAAAAACATATAAATAAATAAATAAAAATATATATATATATATATATATATATAAATCTAGTTTTAAGATTTTTATTTATAAAATTATAAAGTGATTCTATTTTTTTTTTAAGTTTTAAATATAAAAGTTTTATTAATACACATTTTTAAAAACAAAAAAATAAATAAATAAATAAATAAATAAAAAAAAGAAAAACGCGTCGAATTTAATAAGCTGTCATCTGAATTTCTGAACCCCGCGACTCGCGGGGTTTTCTTTATAAATTACTGCAACTCGCGGAGTTTCTCTGACACCGACAGAAACCCTAAACTGCATTTATTACGGATTATTATTAATTATAATTATTATTAACCCTAATTATTATTAATATTATAATTAAGTTTTATTTTAATTTAAGTTTTATTTAATTTATATTTTAGTTTATTAAGTTTAATTAAATTGTAAAATTAATAGTTTAATAAAATAAATAATATAAAAATAATATTTTTATAAAAATTGTAATTTTTACAACTTTTTGTATATTTTTATAGTTTGTCCCTTTTTAATCGTTGTAGCATAACTTTTGTATTTTTAGCTCATATTTAGTTTTAAACTTAGTTTTTGCTATAGTCATTTTTACTCCTAGATTTTTAGGCTTTGCCGTAAAATCCCTTAAGTGCTTTTTCTTTAGACTAAGATTTAGGTACTTTAGAATTTTGCGACGCCTTTTTAAGTTTTAGTTTCTTTTTAAGTTATTTCCATTTGGGATTTAGTTTTTCCTGTAAGCTTTAATATTTTTAGACACTTTTTACTATGTATCAATTATCATTCCAATTAGTAATATCAATTTGCGATTATAATTTTAAGTTAGTTGTAGTAATAAGGTTAGGTTAGTCAAGTATTTTTAATTTTTTATAAGTTTCTTTTATTTTTCCGTCACCTTTTATTTATTTATTTATTTTTTTCAACCATTTTTCTTTTTCAATTTTTTTTTTTCGACGAACTCTTTTTCTTTCTTATTTCTCGCTATTCTAGTTTTAGGACATAGATTTTTATTCTACTTCTTATCTAAATTTCTTAAAATTACGAAAATTTATTTTAAGTGGTTAAATTGATAGACATCAAAATTTTCTGGTTCGTAGTAATAGTTGGATTTGTACGTGGACCGGGTTATTGGAGCCAAACAGTCCTCAATTATATTGAGACCAAACGAATCCTGCCCCTCTGCTGCATCTTTTGGCTATTCAAAACGTGGGCAAAATCAGAAAAGTCTATTGGTTGGATAACTTATTATAATTTTTCTTTCCTTTTTAAAACTAATAGGATATTCAGTGAATGCACCGAGCAAGACGTTCATCACCTTTTGTACGTTCACCACCTGTAACTAGATCAAGACATTTAGCAAATATAACCGCCGTTGATTTTTCTTTAGAATCATCATCCAGTCGACCAAGTACTTCAATTCAAATTTCCGATAATCCATTTTTTGAACCCGACCTCACAATTGAGAATCCGAAAAATATTCAGGAACGGTTCGTAGATCCTGAACCATTAAACTTTCCTCCGGAGCCACCAATCATTCAAACAGAGATTGTTGAGGAACGAACCATTAAATCAGAATCATCTAGTGATACCGATTCAACAAATTCAATTATGGAGAATCTGGAACCTTTAAGTATGGAAGACCGAATGAGAGCTAAACGCACTGGCCAAGGTCACGCAATTACTCATCCAGACATTAATGCGCCAGATTATGAAATCAAAGGACAAATTCTACACATGGTGACTAATCAATGCCAATTTAGTGGTGCGCCGAAGGAAGATCCAAATGAACATCTACGTACCTTTAATAGGATCTTCACACTATTTAAAATACGAGAAGTGGAGGATGAACAGATATATCTCATGTTATTTCCCTGGACTTTAAAGGGAGAAGCCAAAGATTGGTTAGAATCGTTACCTGAAGGGGCGATCGATACATGGGACGTTTTAGTTGACAAATTTCTTAAACAATTCTTTCCTGCATCTAAAGCCGTAAGACTTCAAGCAGAAATTGTTACGTTTACACAGAAGCCAAATGAAACTCTATATGAGGCGTGGACAAGATATGGAAAGTTATTAAGAGGATGTCCGCAACATGGTTTAGACACCTGTCAAATAGTACAAATATTCTACCAAGGATGCGACATCACTACAAGGAAAGACATAGATATAGCAGCTGGTGGTTCTATTATGAAGAAAACTGAAACTGATGCTTACAAAATTATTGATAATACTGCTTCCCACTCACATGAGTGGCACCAAGAAAAAGATATCGTTAGATCATCTAAAGCAGCTAGAGCCGATTCTAGCCATGACTTAGATTCCATTTCCGCAAAGATAGATGCTGTGGAGAGACGAATGGAAAAGATGACTAAAGATATTCACTCAATACGAATTAGTTGTGAGCAGTGTGGAGGACCACATTTGACAAAAGATTGTCTCAGTATTGAATTAACAATGGAACAAAGAGAGAATATTTCATACATAAACCAAAGGCCTGGAAATAATTATCAGAATAATTATCAACCGCCAAGACCGATTTACAATCAAAACCAGAATTATAACAGAAATATTCCATACAACAACCAACAAGGTCCTAGCAATCAACAAGTATCCAATAATACTTACAACCAGCAAAGACCTAATTTTCAAAACAAACCACCACAACAAACCGATGATAAAAAGCCGAATTTAGAAGATATGATGACGAAGCTAGTTGAAACTCAAACGCAGTTTTTCACATCTCAGAAACAAACCAATGAACAAAATGCTCAAGCATTTAGAAATCAACAAGCTTCTATTCAAAAATCTGGAACAAGAAGTGAGTAACCTAGCAAGGTTAATAGGTGAAAGAAAACCGGGAAGTCTACCTAGTGATACAAATGCTAACCCCCGGAATGAAACAGCTAAAGCTATTACCACAAGAAGTGGCACAACACTTAAACCACCTGAAATACCTGTAACTTCTGATGAAACCATTCCTACTCCAAAAGAACCACAACCTGATCAAGATAAGGAAAAAGAACCGGTAGTTGAAAAGGTTAATGAAGATAACACAGTTAAGGATAAACCTTATGTTAAACCATACCAACCACCACTTCCTTACCCGAGTAAAATGAAGAAAGAGAAACTTGAAGCCGAGCAATCCAAATTCTTGGATATGTTTAAACAGATAAATGTAAATCTTCATTTCATTGATGTGATTTCAGGAATGCCTAGATATGCTAAATTCTTGAAAGATCTAATCTCAAATAGAAAGAAAATGGAAGAACTCTCGGCTGTTACTATGAATGCTAATTGTTCAGCAGTGCTGTTGAATAAGATACCAGAAAAACTATCTGATCCAGGAAGTTTCACACTTCCATGTTTTCTGGGTAGTCTTAGTTCAATAGAAGCATTGGCAGACTTAGGTGCTAGTATAAATCTAATGCCGTATTCACTATACGCTAAACTAGACCTTGGAGAATTGAAACCAACCAGAATAAGCATACAACTAGCCGATAGATCAATAAAATATCCTAGAGGGATAATGGAGAACATGCTAGTTAAAGTTGGTACTTTAGTATTTCCAGTAGATTTTGTTGTTTTGGACATGGAAGAAGATTCTCAAGTTCCTCTCATATTAGGAAGACCATTCTTAAACACGGCTAAAGCAATGATAGACGTGTTCGGTAAGAAACTGACCCTAAGTATAGAGGATGAGAGTGTTACCTTTTCAGTTGATAGAGCAATGCAACAACCACAATCTGCAGATGATACATGTTATTATATTCAAACTATAGATGCACATGCAGAATTATTAGAAGAATTTCCAGAATTACAAGGAACAGGAGAATGTTCTTTAGGAGAAGGTAATGAACCAATTGATGAAGCTGAAATGTTAGCTACACTTATAGCTAATGGATATGAACGAACAACAGAATAAATTCAAATGCTAAAAGAAGAAGACAGATATCGATACAAATCATCGATAGAAGAACCTCCGAAATTAGAGTTAAAGCCACTTCCAAACCATTTGGAATACGCTTAATTACATGGTGAATCTGAATTACCTGTAATAATATCGTCTTCTCTTACTGAAAATGAGAAATCACAACTCATTTCTGTGTTGAAAGCTCATAAACCCGCCATTGCATGGAAGATTCATGATATAAAAGGAATAAGTCCTTCGTATTGCACACATAAAATCCTTATGGAAGAAGGTCATAAAACGTATGTGCAACGCCAACGAAGACTAAATCCTAATATGCAAGATGTAGTTAAGAAAGAGATTATTAAACTGCTAGATGCAGGTTTAATTTATCCAATCTCTGATAGTCCATGGGTAAGCCCAGTTCAATGCGTGCCTAAGAAGGGTGGCATGACTGTCATTACAAATGAGAAAAATGAGCTTATTCCTACGAGGACTGTAACAGGATGGCGTGTGTGTATTGATTATAGAAAATTAAATGACGCCACCAGAAAAGATCACTTTCCCTTACCTTTCATAGATCAAATGTTGGAAAGATTAGCCGGAAATAGTTACTATTGTTTTCTAGATGGATTTTCCGGATATTTTCAAATTCCAATAGCACCCGAGGACCAAGAGAAAACCACATTCACGTGCCCTTATGGTACTTTTGCTTACAAACGCATGCCATTTGGACTTTGCAACGCCCCTGCAACCTTTCAAAGGTGTATGATGGTGATTTTTCACGACATGATAGAAGAATGCATGGAAGTATTCATGGATGACTTTTCAGTCTTCGGTGATACATTTAAATCATGTCTAGTTAATCTGGAACGAATGCTAATTAGATGCGAAAAATCAAATCTAGTACTTAATTGGGAGAAATGCCATTTCATGGTTAAAGAAGGCATCGTTCTTGGACATAAAATTTCAAAAGAAGGAATTGAAGTGGATAGAGCTAAAGTAGATGTAATTGCTAAACTTCCACATCCCACAAATGTTAGAGGAGTTAGGAGTTTTCTAGGGCATGCCGGTTTTTACCGACGTTTCATAAAAGATTTTTCTAAAATTGCCACTCCTATGAATAAACTCCTAGAAAAGGATGCTCCATTCATCTTTTCAGATGAGTGTATCAAATCTTTTAATATTCTTAAAGAGAAACTCACTAATGCACCAATCATGATAACACCAAATTGTAATCTACTATTTGAACTAATGTGCGATGCAAGTGATTTTGCAATGGGAGCCGTTTTAGGACAAAGGATTGAAAAACGATTTCAACCTATATATTATGCTAGTAAGACGTTACAAGGAGCACAAACGAACTATACAACTACTGAAAAAGAACTCCTTGCTATTGTCTTTGCTTTTGACAAATTTCGATCATATCTCGTTCTAGCAAAAACGGTGGTCTATACCGACCATTCTGCTCTTAGATACCTATTTTCAAAACAAGATGCTAAACCAAGATTAATCCGTTGGATCTTACTCTTACAAGAGTTTGATATTGAAATCCGAGATAAAAGAGGAGCAGAAAATCTCGCCGCTGATCATCTTTCTCGTCTTGAAAATCCCGAATTAGAAGTTCTAAATGAATCAGCCATACAAGACAACTTTCCTGATGAATATCTATTGAAGATAGATTATAATGAAATCCCATGGTTTGCAGACTATGCAAACTATTTAGTATGTGGATTCCTTGAAAAAGGATTATCGTACCAAAGACGAAAGAAATTCTTCAGTGATATAAAACACTATTTCTGGGAAGATCCGCATCTGTTTAAAAGTTGTCCCGATGGAATAATACGCCGATGTGTATTTGGAGATGAAGCTAGTAAAATTTTAAACCATTGTCACACAGGACCAACAGGAGGGCATTATGGGCCTCAACTAACAGCAAGAAAAGTTTATGAAGCTGGATTCTATTGGCCTACAATTTACAAAGACGCACACCTTCTTTGCAAATCCTGTGATGCATGTCAAAGGGCCGGAAAAATAAGTCAACGTGATGAAATGCCACAAAATGTCATCCAAGTATGTGAAGTATTTGACATTTGGGGTATTGACTTTATGGGTCCATTTCCAAAATCTCATAATAATCTATATATACTCGTAGCCATTGATTATGTATCTAAATGGGCGGAAGCACAAGCTCTCCCAACTAACGATGCACGAGTTGTAGTCAACTTTTTAAAACGTCTTTTTGCAAGGTTTGGAACACCGAAAGCTTTAATAAGTGATCGGGGTACTCATTTCTGTAATAATCAACTTGAGAAAGTTCTTAAAAGATATGGAGTAACTCATAAAATCTCCACCGCATATCATCCACAAACAAGTGGACAAGTTGAAAATACCAACCGAGCCTTAAAACGTATTCTAGAGAAAACCGTAGGATCAAATCCGAAGGAATGGTCCATTAAATTGGAGGATGCACTCTGGGCTTTTAGAACAGCCTACAAAACTCCAATTGGAACCACACCTTTTAGACTTGTTTATGGAAAAGCATGTCATCTTCCTGTAGAAATTGAACACAAAGCATTTTGGGCTTTGAAAACATGTAATCTTGATTTACATGAAGCCGGACGTCTACGATTAAGTCAACTAAACGAATTAGAAGAATTAAGACATGAAGCATACGAAAATTCGTTAATCTATAAAGAAAGAACGAAGAAATGGCATGATAAAAGAATCAGAAGTTCAAAAGAATTTAAAGAAGGAGACAGAGTTCTTCTTTTCAATTCACGATTCAAGCTATTTCCTGGAAAATTGAAATCAAGATGGTCTGGACCATTCATAGTCAAAAGAGTTTTCCCATACGGAACGATAGAATTAATAAATTCAAATGGGATGGAATTTAAAGTTAATGGTCACAGAGTTAAACATTACATACATGGTCCGATGGAAGTCGACAACGAAGTTAATCACAATTTCGACACCACAGCTAACTAAGTGTGGGGAGAATCAAGTCTTTAAAGGATAATATGTATTTCTGTTAGAGTTAGATTGTCTGTTTTCGTGTAGTTCTCGAAAAGGGAACCCGAATGGTCTTTCCCTAGCAGACCCTAAAGAACTAGTCTTCTCCCCCCATTCTGAATTTTTATTTTTTTTAGGTTTTTACAAAATGAAGACTGCCTGTGAGCTAAACCATGGTCTAATGCTACATACTTTGATCACTAAACGTAATAATGACATACTACCGAGTGAAATAGTATCAGTAATCAGAGAAAGAATGGACGGAGTTAGAAAAGAATCCAGATACGAAGATAATAAGTTACAATTTGGTAAAGGAAAATCAAAATCCGCAGCGAAAAGAAGAGCACGACACCTAGAACGATGTCACAAATGCGGAAAATGGTCACATGGAGGTAAATGTTCAAATAATCAAACCTATTCAAATACCGAATTTGTTACTTTATGCAGAGACGGACCGTTCATATGTTTAGAAGAAAAGACACTGAATGCTCGAGGTTACGCCTATGTAGCCATGGAAAATCAATTAAACCGACTATCTTATGAATGGGATAGATCATATAACTAAGAAATCTATTCCACAGGTATGTCTGTACAGTTTTTATTTTTATTTTTATTTTTAACCTTTTGATAATAAACGCTAATTTGTTCGCTAAAAAGTATTAAATTGGTATTAAATAAAATTAGGTTTGGCGACCGAAATTATTGATATCATTCAAAAATTTATTACATCACTGCGAAATTTAACGTTTATTCTTAAGGTATAAATATCTTTAAACAATCAACCCAAAATATTTCAAAAATTTGTCATGAGTTAAATTAGGTCTTGGAACTGAAATTACTTTACCGAAAAGAGGGGCGCATATTTTTGATAATATTTGATTGATTAAAGTGGGATAAAAAGACAAAAAGATTTTTAAATTTATTTTTACCATTTTTTTAAAATTAATATTTAAATCTTAAATTAATATTGTAAACTTTGTAAAAACATTATATTTAAAATTGTAAATATTTGAAAAATTAATATAAGTTTGGTATGAATTTTTAAATTAAGTTTGGTGTGAATTTTTAATTTTTAAAATATGAATTTTTAATTTTATGCATTTCAAATTTTAAGTTTGGTGTGAATTTTTAATATTAATTTTGAATTTTATATTTAAGTTGTGTGAATTTAAAAACAAAAATTTACTTTATCTCATTAAGTTAAAAATATGATTTTTAAAATTCGTCGTAAGTTGAAGACTAGGTCTTTAAACCGAAATTGCTTTACCCGAGGGAGGGACGAGAACTTTTATTATCATTATTTTTAATCTTATTGAATTAAAGTATGCCAAAAACATTGAAAAAACCCAAAAATCTTAGCTTTTAAAACAATCGCTACAAAAAGACAAATTTTAAAATTTTGTCGAGGGACGGACTAGGACATCGATCCGAAACGACCTCGTCCTAAATAACAAGGGAAACAAAATTTTAAAATTAAGTACTTAATTGTTTTATAAGTTAATGATTATATAAAAAAAAAAAAAAATATATCAAACTCCGCGACTCGCGGAGTTTGAAGGGTTATTCACCGCGACTCGCGGAGGGGTCGGAAATCAGAAAAAAATAAAGAGCTGCAAACTGATCAGTCCACACCCCCAACAATAAAATAACTGCGAAAAACACTCCGCAAAAACACGAAAAAAACCCCCAAAATCACAATTTTTAACCGTTAATCACCAAATCTTTTGCTAAAATCATGTTGAGAAGGATGTTATCTAAGAATTACTCAAGAAAAACGGTAAATTTCTACACCTAAACACCATTTAATCTGAAATTTGGTGTTCTTGAGCAATTTTTTCCCCAATTTGATTTTGATGCTTTTTAGTGTAATTAGGCTTAAATTGTTTATGTATTATGCTTGTATAACCTAGATTGATGCTGTTTAACATGATTAGAAGCCTTAAACTTCAAATTTTGAATAATCTAGGGTTTGTGTTCTTGAGCAAATTTGGGGCTTTTTGATATAAACAGGTTATGGCCGATTTTTGTCATGAATTGTTGCTAAATTAAGTAGTGTAACATGTTTAGGTAGTTAAATGATCCAAACTTTGAGCCTAAACATGATTTTGAGAATTAAAGTGGACTTTTTCAAGTCTAAAATTCATGAACTTGATTTTTGAAAGATAATGCCATTTGAGACTTGTTTAATTGCTAGTAATGATTATTTTGACATGTTATTTGAGTTGAATGCTTATGAACTTGGCGAACATTTTCGTATATGCTTATTTGAAAAGTGTAGATTTGATAAAAATGTGAAAATGAGCTTAAGTTTGATATAAATTGATAATGTCATTGTAATTATTTTGATTGATGATTTTGCTGACACTAATGCATATTTGGATGCACAAAAATTGTGTTTGATGTGTTTTGCAGAATGAAAGGGGTGAATCTTCATCCCAAGCCCGCAATGCTCCTGCTGAGAATTTGGAACAACAGGAGGTGGATGACTACTACAAGCAGGATATACCTCATCCAGTCATGACCTTTTCTGATATACACTTGGAAGAATTGCACCCGAACCTGAGATTTGACAGACTTTGGATAGATTATCCAAAATATCAAAGGGGTTTGCATACTCTTCATTCTAAGGTTGTTGAGGTACCGAGGGTCATAGAATGGGGACCCTTAGAAGCTGTAGAATTGGCCGGGCCAATTAGGGAATTACTTGTACAGAGGTATGGTAATTCTTCTTTTAATGACTGGGTACGTTTATTCACCATGCGTAGACCTGTATATAAAGTATGGTGTGAAGAATTGTTATGTAGTATAGAGTTGAATGTTCGGGTAGCTAATTTAACCGATCGTTCTTTTATTAGATTTTTGTTAGGCGGTTCGATGCGCCACATGTCTTTACTGGACATGGCTCAGGTTTTACGTATATATACGCCTGAGGAGTTAGCGTCTGCCGATTGTAGAGGATTGATACTAAACGGTAGAAAGATAGATGAAAATTTTGATACACACGGTGTGTGGAGTCAAATGACAAGCCATCACCGTTTCAAAGGGGGAAATTACTCTTATTTGGATATAGATAGAGCAGAATTAAGAGTGATACAAAGGTTTTTAGCTAATTCGATTACACAAAGGGGTAAGAACAAGGAAAAAGTAAATGAACAGGATTTGTTTTACCATATGTGTATTCGAGACCCACAAAGCACTGTAAGTATACCATATTGTGTGGGTTATTATTTATCAGCTATGGTTCGGGGGATGCGACCGCATAGCATAATAGGAGGTGGTATTTTTATTACTTTGATTGGTGAATATCTCGGTGTGGATATAAGTCGGGGGGGATTATTAGTAGAAGAACCGGAACCCCGCGATACTATAGGTTTAAATGTATACCATGGTGCAAAAGTTTTGAAGAGGCGAAATAACGCCGCAGTACGATACCATGGTAGACATCCACAGGTGGAGAGAAACCAACAGCAAGGTAATGTAGGAGGGGGGAATGAGATGCAAGAAATGCAAAGGTTTATAGCTTCTCAGGAATACGAAAATGCTAGACAGAGAGCATTTGAAGATTGGCAAGTTCATCAGAACCAAATCATAGCTCATTGCCAACATATAGGTAGAAACTATATTCCTACACCGAAACCCATCTTCCCTCCCTGGTCTATAGAGATGCAGCCACCATATCCTACGTATGACCCTGCCGAAGCATTCTATAGCACCTATGGTTATGCCTGGAACCCCTATTGGTACCAGTATCATCCCTAGTATACTTAGTTTTATTTTTTTTTGTAATTTGTAATTATAGATACGTTTAATGCTTTTGTTAATATTGTAATCATTTTTATAATTATCTAACTTTTATTCTTAGATTTTAATAATTTTTGAATGTGGGGTAATATACCAAACTTCAAAAATATGTATATATGTTTGCAGTTTATCTTATGTACACAACAGGGTAAAACAACGCATTTTCAAAGACTGGCATTAAGTTCAGCACAAATCACCCTCAATAATTTAAATTGTTACTGATTTCTTGCAAATGAGGGCATTGCAAGATCTTAAGTGTGGGAAGGGGTTAAATTCTTTCGGATTTTAAAATTTTTATCTTAAACACTTGGTTACCATTAAAAATACTAGTAAAGCAGTAGTTGTATTAGAATCTAGTGCTCTCTGATAATAAAGAACAGCCCTGGTCTTATATACTGACTATCCAATTCTAGTAAAATTTTTCAAAATTTTCAATTAAATGAACTAAAAATCATGTTTATACATATTTATGAACGATAAAACTAGGTTTTAACACCGAAATTATTGTTACCTCAAAAAAAGACATAAATTGAGAAACAAACCAAAATGTTAAAATTCATTTAAAATGGAATAGAGGACGATAAAAAGGAAAATAAAAGCCAAGTGTGGGAAAATTTACCAAGTTATCTTAAACATATGTCACATATATCTGTAACAAATAACTGAAAATACTTTTGCTTTGGACTAAACTAAACTGTTTTACCCGATGAAAGAAAAGAAGAGATGGATCTACACGATGAATCAATTCCATCATTAAAAGGAAGTAAAGTCTTCCGAAAAAGAAACGCGCTTCTTGATTTAGGTCAAGAAGTTGTCGTCCAGACCAGCTGTAGGTTGACGAAAAATCTAGAAAAGTCATCACTAAAATCGGTTGGAAATCCACGGACCTCAGCATTAAACAGGGTCGCCAAGTGGTCAGATTTATCCTAACCATGAGAAGGATTTATCTCGTACAATGGGGGGGCACCATGCAAATTAGCTGGACAAGACTAATGAATCAGATCCCCAGAAAGGATAATCTCCTTAAAGATTAAAAATCAGCTTTTAAGACTGATATTACTCAATCCTAGAGATTGACCTTAAAGATTGAGAATTCAAACTCATGGAATTCAATGATATCTAAACTCGAGCTTGAACGAGAAAATATTTTGATCAAAATTATAAACCGATTTGTTTTCTGAAAACCCTATTTTCAATGCGTTCATTACCATTGAACGTAAAATCCTAGGAATTCACCTGGAATTCATTAGGTCACCTGAACTAAATCGGGTGTCAACCGTAAGAACGGTGGTTGCATAGTGGTCAAAGACAGGACCTTGTGCCATACCGAAAAATTATAAGGGTGAGCTTTACTATTGCTCCTACCAAGGATAGTAATTGCGTCTGACACGTTATAGACCATAATTAAAAGCATGTCAGGGGACATTGCCTTAACAGTTGCTTGTTCAAAGCTTTCCTTTCAACCGGACGGTAGTTTACCGAAAGGTAATATACGGGACAAGTAAACTGGACGTGTTGCTTTCCAAATACAAGGTTAGCAAGTGGGTGACACAAAACCGCAAGTTTTGAGCTAAAATTTTCAAATCTGAAACCCACCAAACCCACAAAAATATTTTGCAAACACCGGTAAAGGGTTATCCCGGAAAACTTATCTAGGGTAAAAACTAGATTTAATTTTCAAAAGATCAAATGTTTTCATAAAGATCCAATTTCCTTAATGGATCTAAATTTTTATAGTCATGTGGGACTGTAAACCATATCGTTACTACCATTGTTTATACCGCCGTATAGAAATCACTGATGTACAAAGTGTGAAGAATAAAGAAGTGATTCTAGTATTTCAAGATGATATTGCTTGAGGACAAGCAACGCTCAAGTGTGGGAATATTTGATAATGCTAAAAACGAACATATATTTCATAGCATTATTCCTCAAGAAAGACAAGCTTTTAGTTGCGATTGTTCTATTTACAAGTGATATTCGTTTAAATAATAAAAGGTGAAGACAAAAGACAGATTCGACGAATTGAAGACGCAAACGACCAAAAAGCTCAAAAGTACAAAAGACAATCAAAAAGGTTCCAATTATTGATAAGAAACGTCTCGAAATTACAAGAGTACAAGATTCAAAACGCAAAGTACAAAATATAAAATTGTACGCAAGGACGTTCGAAAATCCGGAACCGGGACCAGAGTCAACTCTTAACGCTCGACGCAACGGACTAAAAATTACAAGTTAACTATGTATATAAATATAATATAATATATAATTAATTATATTAATTATATATATATTATATTTATAAATAAAAACCGTCGGCAGAGAAAGACTCCAAGTTGTGAGCTGTAATTTCAAACTCCGCGACTCGCGGAGTTTGAAGGCCAAAATGCCGCGAGTCGCGGAGCCCCAAAATGAAAAACTCCCTATAAAGCAAACCGAAATCTGATCATTTTCATCATCTTTTTTCTCCTCATTCATACGATATATATATATATATATATTTATAATTTATATTTTAATTTTAATTATAATTCTAATAATAAGGGTATGTTAGCGAATGTTGTAAGGGTGTAAGTCGAAATTCTGTCCGTGTAACGCTACGCTATTTTTAATCATTGTAAGTTATGTTCAACCTTTTTACATTAATGTCTCGTAGCTAAGTTATTATTATGCTTATTTAAAACGAAGTAATCATGATGTTGGGCTAATTACTAAAATTGGGTAATTGGGCTTTGTACCATAATTGGGGTTTGGACAAAAGAACGACACTTGTGGAAATTAGACTATGGGCTATTAATGGGCTTTATATTTGTTTAACTAAATGATAGTTTGTTAATGTTAATATAAAGATTTACAATTGGGCGTCCCTATAAATTACCATATACACTCAATCGGACACGATGGGCGGGGTATTTATATGTACGAATAATCGTTCATTTAACCGGACACGAAAATGGATTAATAGTTAATAAACTTGTTGAAACAGGGGTGAATTACATTCAAGGGTAATTGGTGTAATTGTTAACAAAGTAGTAAAACCTTGGTTTACACGCAGTCGATAACCTGGTGTATTCATTAAACAAAGTATTAAAACCTTGTTACAATTCGAATCCCCAATTAGTTGGAATATTTAACTTCGGGTATAAGAATAATTTGATGAGGACACTCGCACTTTATATTTATGACTGATGGACTGTTATGGACAAAAACCAGACGGACATATTAAATAATCAAGGACAAAGGACAATTAACCCATGGGCATAAAACAAAAATCAACACGTCAAACATCATGATTACGGAAGTTTAAATAAGCATAATTCTTTTATTTCATATTTAATTTCCTTTATTTTATATTTAATTGCACTTCTAATTATTGCACTTTTATTTATTGTTATTTAATTGCACTTTTAATTATCGTCCTTTTTAATTATCGCAAGTTTATTTTATCGCACTTTTATTATTCGCAATTTCATTATCGTTATTTACTTTATGCTTTAATTTAAGTCTTGTATTTATTTAATATTTTACATTTGGTTTTAACTGCGACTAAAGTTTTAAAATCGACAAACCGATCATTAAACGGTAAAAACCCCCCTTTATAATAATAATATTACTTATATATATGTTTGTATTTTTATAAAAGTAAACTAATATAGCGTTGAGCTTTGTTTAAAAAGGATTCCCTGTGGAACGAACCGGACTTACTAAAAACTACACTACTGTACGATTAGGTACACTGCCTATAAGTGTTGTAGCAAGGTTTAAGTATATCCATTCTATAAATAAATAAATATCTTGTGTAAAATTGTATCGTATTTAATAGTATTTCCTGCAAAAATTTAATAGTATTTTATACCCCTTAGCTTTGACACCAGGGGGACA
This sequence comes from Rutidosis leptorrhynchoides, assembly GCF_046630445.1. Lineage (NCBI taxonomy): Eukaryota > Viridiplantae > Streptophyta > Magnoliopsida > Asterales > Asteraceae > Rutidosis > Rutidosis leptorrhynchoides. The sequence goes on along the minus strand of NC_092339.1, from coordinate 333,348,031 downwards.
AGGACAAGTTCTTAGTTTGTTATTTTGTAATAATATCCATACTAGCTTACAAATCTTAGTTACCTCATATCTAGGGCAGTAATATGGCTGATTTGGATGTTGATTTGATATGTATATACCAATAGTAAATACGTATAGAAGCTGGGTATGATACGGGTACATATACCCTATATATACATATAGAAATCTTGAGAAATCGGAACGAGAATTCAAATATAGCTATCTTTTGTGAATATACTTATATTGTTTTATGTATTTAAGTCCTTTAAAAGTGATTAAATACATATTTATACAATACTTGTATAAGCATTATAGGTTACAAGTATATATGTCAAAGAACGTTACGTATAGTTATCGTTTTGAAAACTTAAGTTAGTAGTCTCAAAGTATACTTATAACTCATTGTTATTAGTACACAATGGTACGTTAAACCATCCTTAGATCATGTTAAATATGTATAAATACGTATATGTACACAATCGTATAATTATCGTATGTTATATAGTTCGTGATATCATCGATCAAATTGGACGGTCAAACGTTGTATAAAACTCTTTTCAAAAACACAAGACTCAACAATTTGGATTGCTTATCATGTTGGTAATGTTTAACTTATGTAAATATTAATCTCATATGTATAAAACGATTGGAAAAATCCGGGTCGTTACAGGTTTTGCCCGACATTTTGCAATAGGTGTAAAAGAAATGGTCATAGCGTGACAAAGTGTGAGGTCTACGGACCAAAGTTTAACAGAACTAAAGGAACAAATAGTGTCAAAACAAGTAATGCCGGAATGAATAGTGTTGGAGCAAGTAATACCAACACTGTTTGTTATAAATGTGGAAAGCCGGGCCACATTATTAGAAATTGCCCGAATCAGGGGAATACTAATGGGCAGGGCCGTGGAAGAGTTTTCAATATTAATGCTGCAGAAGCACAGGAAGACCCAGAGCTTGTTACGGGTACGTTTCTTACTGACGATAAATATGCTTATGTTTTATTTGATTCGGGTGCGGATAGAAGCTATATGAGTAGAGAATTTTGTGCTAAATTAAGTTGCCCATTGACGCCTTTGGATAGTAAATTTTTACTCGAATTTGCAAACGGTAAATTAATTTCAGCAGATAATATATGTCGGGAGAGAGAAATTAAACTGGGGATGAAACGTTTAAAATTGATTTAATACCAGTCGAGTTAGGGAGTTTTGATGTAATAATTGGCATGGACTGGTTGAAAAAGGTGAGAGCAGAGGTCGTTTGTTACAAAAATGCGATTCGCATTATGCGTGAAAAAGGAAAACCTTTAATGGTGTACGGAGAAAAGAACAACGCGAAATTAAATCTTATTAGTAGTTTGAAGGCACAAAAACTAATAAGAAAAGGTTGTTACGTCATTCTAGCACACATCGAGGAAGTTAAACCTGAAGAAAAGAACATCAGTGATGTTCCCGTCGCAAAAGAATTTCCCGATGTATTTTCGAAAGAATTACCGGGATTACCCCCACATCGATTCGTTGAATTTCAAATAGGCCTTGTACCAGGAGCTGTACCAATAGCTCGTACTCCATACAGACTCGCACCTAGCGAAATGAAGGAACTTCAGAGCCAATTACAAGAACTTTTAGAGCGTGGTTTCATTCGACCAAGCACATCACCGTGGGAGCTCCTGTTTTGTTTGTCAAGAAGAAGGATGGTACATTTAGGTTATGTATAAACTACCGAGAGTTGAACAAACTTACCATCAAGAACCGCTACCCACTACCGAGAATCGAAGACTTATTTGATCAACTACAAGGCTCGTCGGTTTATTCGAAGATTGATTTACGTTCTGGGTATCATCAAATGCGGGTGAAGACGGATGATATTCCAAAGACTGCTTTTAGGATGCGTTACAGTCATTACGAGTTTATGGTTATGTCGTTTGGGTTGACTAACGCACCGGCTGTGTTTATGGACCTCATGAACCGAGTGTGTGGACCATACCTTGACAAGTTTGTCATTGTTTTCATCGATGACATACTCATTTACTCGAAGAATGATTAAGAGCACGAAGAACATTTGAGAAAAGTACTAGAGTTGTTGAGGAAAGAAAAACTGTACGCTAAGTTTTCAAAGTGTGCATTTTGGTTGGAAGAAGTTTAATTCCTCGGTCACATAGTGAACAAAGAAGGTATTCAGGTGGATCCAGCAAAGATTGAAACTGTTGAAAAGTGGGAAACCCCAAAAACTCAGGTGGTTACTACAGAAGGTTCATCCAAGATTTTTCCAGAATAGCAAAACCCTTGACTGCATTAACGCATAAAGGGAGGAAATTTGAATGGAAGGATGAACAAGAAAAGGCGTTTCAATTATTAAAGAAAAAGTTAACTACAGCACCTATATTGTCATTACCTGAAGGGAATGATGATTTTGTGATATATTGTGACGCCTCAAAGCAAGGTCTCGGTTGTGTATTAATGCAACGAACGAAGGTAATTGCTTATGCGTCTAGACAATTGAAGATTCACGAGCAGAATTATACGACGCATGATTTGGAATTAGGTGCGGTTGTTTTTGCATTAAAGACTTGGAGGCACTACTTATATGGGGTCAAAAGTATTATATATACCGATCACAAAAGTCTTCAACACATATTTAACCAGAAACAACTGAACATGAGACAGCGCAGGTGGATTGAATTATTGAATGATTACGACTTTGAGATTCGTTACCACCCGGGGAAGGCAAATGTGGTAGCCGACGCCTTGAGCATAAAGGACAGAGAACTCATTCGAGTAAAAACTATGAATATAATGATTCACAATAACCTTACTACTCAAATAAAGGAGGCGCAACAAGGAGTTTTAAAAGAGGGAAATTTAAAGGATGAAATACCCAAAGGATCGGAGAAGCATCTTGATATTCGAGAAGACGGAACCCGGTATAGGGCTGAAAGAATTTGGGTACCAAAATTTGGAGAGATGAGAGAAATGGTACTTAGAGAAGCTCATAAAACCAGATACTCAATACACCCTGGAACGGGGAAAATGTACAAGGATCTCAAGAAACATTTTTGGTGGTCGAGTATGAAAGCCGATGTTGCTAAATACGTAAGAGAATGTTTGACATGTTCTAAGGTCAAAGCGGAACATCAAAAACCATCAGGTCTACTTCAATAACCCGAAATCCCGGAATGGAAATGGGAAAACATTACCATGTATTTCATCACTAAATTGCCAAGGACTGCAAGTGGTTTTGATACTATTTGGGTAATAGTTGATTGTCTCACCAAATCAGCACACTTCCTGCCAATAAGAGAAGATGACAAGATGGAGAAGTTAGCACGAGTCTATTTGAAGGAAGTCGTCTTCAGACATGTAATACCAATCTCTATTATCTCTGATAGGGATGGCAGATTTATTTCAAGATTCTGGCAGACATTACAGCAAGCATTAGGAACTCGTCTAGACATGAGTACTGCCTATCATCCACAAAATGATGGGCAGATCGAAAGGACGATACAAACGCTTGAAGACATGCTACGAGCATGTGTTATTGATTTCAGAAACAGTTGGGATCGACATCTACCGTTAGCAGAATTTTCCTACAACAATAGCTACCATTCAAGCATTGAGATGGCGCCGTTTGAAGCACTTTATGGTAGAAAGTGCAGGTCTTCGATTTGTTGGAGTGAAGTGGGGGATAGACAGATTACGGGTCCGGAGATAATACAAGAAACTACCGAGAAGATAATTCAAATTCAACAACGGTTGAAAACTGCCCAAAGTCGAAAATAGAGCTACACCGACATTAAAAGAAAAGATATAGAATTTGAAATTGGAGAGATGGTCATGCTTAAGGCTGCACCTTGGAAAGGCGTTGTTCGATTTGGTAAACGAGAGAAATTAAATCCAAGGTATATAGGACCATTCAAGATTATTGATCGTGTCTGACCAGTAGCTTACCGACTTGAGTTACCTCAACAACTCGCGGCTGTACATAACACTTTCCAAGTCTCGAATTTGAAAAAATGTTTTGCTAAAGAAGATCTCACTATTCCGTTAGACGAAATTCAAATCAACGAAAAACTTCAATTCATCGAAAAACCCGTCGAAATAATGGATCGTGAGGTTAAAAGACTTAAACAAAATAAGATACCAATTGTTAAGGTTCAATGGAATGCTTGTAGAGGACCCGAGTTCACCTGGGAACGAGAAGATCAGATGAAGAAGAAATACACCTCCAACTACTTAAAATTTCGGGACGAAATTTATTTAACGGGTAGGTACTGTAGTGACCCGAACTTTTCCATGTTTATATATATTAAATAAAATTGTTATTTACATGATAAAGTGTTTCCAACATGTTAAGCAATCAAACTTGTTAAGACTTGATTAATTGAAATAGGTTTCATATAGAGAATTGACCACCCAAGTTGACCGGTGATTCACGAACGTTAAAACTTGTAAAAACTATATGATGACATATATATGGATATATATATATATATATATATATATATATATATATATATATATATATATATATATATATATATATATATATATATATATATATATATATATATATATATATATATATATATATAGTTAAAATGATTTTATGATAAGTAATTATCTCATTAGGTATTTTAACAATGAGTTATATACATAAAAATGAGACTATTAAATTATGAAACTCGAAAACGATATATATAACGATTATCGTTATATCAACATCTTACAAAGTACATATGAATCATATTAAGATATTGATACACTTTGTTAAACATGTTAAATGATAAGTAAATATATCATTAAGTGTATTAACAATGAACTACATATGTAAAAACAAGACTACTAACTCAAGGATTTCGAAACGAGACATATATGTAATGATTATCGTTGTAACAACATTTAACTGTATATATATCATACTAAGATATATTAATATATCATAATATCATGATAATGTAATAATTTAACATCTCTTTAGATATAATAAACAATGGGTTAACAGCATTTAACAAGATCGTTAACCAAAAGGTTTCAAAACAACATTTACATGTAATGACTAACGATGACTTAACGACTCAGTTAAAATGTATATACATGTAGTGTTTTAATATGTATTCATACACTTTTTAAAGACTTCATGACACTTATCAAAATACTTCTACTTAATAAAAATGCTTACAATTACATCCTCGTTCAGTTTCGTCAACAATTCTACTCGTATGCACCCGTATTCGTACTCGTACAATACACAACTTTTAGATGTATATACTATTAGTATATACACTCCAATGATCAGCTCTTAGCAGCCCATGTGAGTCACCTAACACATATGGGAACCATCATTTGGCAACTAGCATGAAATATCTCATAAAATTACAAAAATATTAGTAATCATTCATGACTTATTTACATGTAAACAAAATTACACATCCTTTATATCTAATCCATATACCAATGACCAAAAACACCTACAAACACTTTCATTCTTCAATTTTATTCATCTAATTGATCTCTCTCAAGTTCTATCTTCAAGTTCTAAGTGTTCTTCATAAATTCTATAAGTTCTAGTTTCATAAAATCAAGAATACTTCCAAGTTTGCTAGCTTACTTCCAATCTTGTAAAGTGATCATCCACCCTCAAGAAATCTTTCTTATTTACAGTAAGATATCTTTCTAATACAAAGTACTACTCATATTCAAACTTTTATTCAATTTCTATAACTATAACAATCTTATTTCGAGTGGAAATCTTACTTGAACTTATTTTTGTGTCATGATTCTGCTTCAAGAACTTTCAAGCCATCCAAGAATCCTTTGAAGCTAGATCTATTTTTCTCATTTCCAGTAGGTTTACCTACTAAAATTAAGGTAGTAATGATGTTCATAACATCATTCGATTCATACATATAAAACTATCTTATTCGAGGATTTAAACTTGTAATCACTAGAACATAGTTTAGTTAAGTCTAAACTTGTTTGCAAATAAAGTTAATCCTTCTAACTTGACTTTTAAAACTAACTAAACACATGTTTCATATCTATATGATATGCTAACTTAATGATTTAAAATCGGAAAACACGAAAAACACCGTAAAATCGGATATACGCCGTCGTAGTAACACCGAGGGCTGTTTTGGGTTAGTTAATTAAAAACTATGATAAACTTTGATTTAAAAGTTTTTCTTATAGGAAAATGATTTTTCTTATGAACATGAAACTATATCCATAAATCATGGTTAAACTCAAAGTGAAAGTATGTTTTCCAAAATGGTCATCTAGACGTCGTTCTTTCGACTGAAATGACTACCTTTACAAAAATGACTTGTAACCTGTATTTCTGACTATAAACTTATACTTTTTCTGTTTATATTCATAAACTTAAGTTCAATATGAAACAATAGCAACTTGAAACACTCAAAACGGATTTAAAACGAAGAAGTTATGGGTAAAACAAGATTGGATATTTTTGCTTGTTGTAGCTACGTGAAAATTGGTAACAAATCTATATTAATCATATCCTAGCTAACTTATATTGTATTATACATGTATTCTAATATATTATGTAATCTTGGGATACCATAAACACGTATGCAAATATTTTGACATATCATATCGACCCATATATATATATATTATTTAGAACAACCATATACACTCTATATGTAGTAATGTTGAAGTTAGCTATACAGGGTTGAGGTTGATTCTAAAAATATATATACTTTGAGTTGTGATCTAGCCTGAGACGTGTATACACTGGGTCGTGGATTGATTCAAGATAATATATATTTCTGTATATCTAATTGTGGACAACTAGTTGTAGGTTACTAACGAGGACAGCTGACTTAATAAACTTAAAACATTAAAACGTATTAAAAATGTTGTAAATATATTTTGAACATACTTTGATATATATGTACATATTTTTTATAGGTTCGTGAATCGACCAGTGGCCAAGTCTTACTTCCCGACGAAGTAAAAATCTGTGAAAGTGAGTTATAGTCCCACTTTTAAAATCTAATATTTTTGGGATGAGAATACATGCAGCTTTATAAATGTTTTACAAAATAGACACAAGTACATGAAACTACTTTCTATGGTTGAATGATCGAAGCCGAATATGCCCCTTTTGCTTGGTAACCTAAGAATTAGTAAAATGATCTACTAATTGACGCGAATCTTAAAGATAGATCTATTGGGCCTAACGAACCTCATCCAAAGTACCGGATGCTTTAGTACTTCGAATTCGTTTTTATCATGTCCGAAGGATTTCTCGGAATGATAGGGGATATTCTTTTATGCATCTTATTAATGTCAGTTACCAGGTGTTCACCATATGAATGACTTTTATCTCTATGTATGGGATGTATATTGAAATATGAAATCTTGTGGTCTATTATTACGATTTGATAAATATACAGGTTAAACCTATAACTCACCAACATTTTTTGTTAACGTTTTAAGCATGTTTATTCTCAGGTGATTATTAAGAGCTTCCGCTGTTGCATACAAAAATAAGGACAAGATTTGGAGTCCATGCTTGTATGATATTATGTAAAAACTGCATTCAAGAAATTTATTTTTGATGTAATATATTCTTATTGTAAACCATTATGTAATGGTCATGTGTAAACGGTATATTTTAGATTATCATTATTTGATAATCTACGTAATGCTTTTTAAACCTTTATCAATAAATTAAAGGTTATGGTTGTTTTAAAAATGAATGCAGTCTTTGAAAAACATCTCATATAGAGGTCAAAACCTCGCGACGAAATCAATTAATATGGAACGTTTATAATCAATATGAACGGGACATTTCAGCTAACTCAAGCATTACTGCATATAGAATGTCTATGGTTATTCCAAATAATATATATAGATGCGTCAATATGATATGTCAAAACCTTGTACACGTGTCCCGATATTTTAAGTGCGTAAAATAAATAACAGAAATCAAATGACAATAAATAAAATTGTGAGAATATAAATTGCGATAAATAAATTGCGATAAATAAATTACGATAAATAAAATGTAATCAGTTAGCTAGGAACAGTTAGCGTGGATTCTTAACAAAATTCTTCTCATAGTTAAATTGTTTGTTTCTAACAATTTTTATTTTGTCCAATGTTTTATTCATTATGCCACTTGTTGGATTCTGATAAGTCAAAATCCAAATATGAAATTGAATGAAAATAGTTATTCTGTGGTGAGCGGATATGTATATCGGTGGTTGTAAGTAGGATAGTAAATGACTGTTGAATCAGCTTCGACGAATGTACAGTGTAACTTATTAAGGTGAAATCTAAATATTCCTCGGGTATTACCTACCCGTTAAAATATTTTCACCATTAACAGTTTGTACAAAAAAAAATTTAATTACAATCTTTATGAAAACATATATACATATATATTTTCTTCAGATGTAATCATGGATTTAATGAGTTAATATGATATTAAACTCATTTGGTTTACGGTTAGAACTAGAGTACATAATCTCTAAAACATTAGAGGTTACATAACCATCATGTCGAACGAAGATAAATGATGTAGAAGGTCATGTAGAACGATGATTATACTCGAGGTACAGAATGAGATGTTGAGGCATGTGATGTTGAAACTTGGGTTGTTGGTGGTACTGGTGTTGATGTTGATGGTACTGTTGGTGTCGGTGGTGTTGTTGAAGCTGGTAAGTTTTGCACAATATTATCTAAATTTATTACTCGAGTGTGAAGCTCGTTGACTTCTTCCATTACTCCAGGAAGATTGTAGGTCGGAACGAGCGGATGAATATGGTTTAGAATTTGGGATAATATATAGTCGTGATGAGATACTCTGGAAATGAGAGAGAAAATAGTATTACGGACATGTTCGCCGGTAAGTGCTTCAGGTTCTTCGTCAAGAGGCAATTTGGTTGGTGGATGAAAGGGATCACCTTCTTCTTGTCTCCAATGATTAAGTAGACTACGAACCCATCAGATGAATTGAGGATGGTTGATTGGTTGATTCATTCTGGTGACGCAGCCTCCGGAGCTTAGGTGAACATCCATGTCGGAATAGCTGTCAGGTTCCAAAGAACTTGAACTAGTGACGAGTCCCATTTCATACTTTTGAAAAAAGGATTTTCAATATGAAATGATTTTCGGCTATCGGATGGTATTCTAATTACATAGAATATCTATATATATAGAACAAAAGATTTCGTAGATTACAGAGGAATTTACGGCATATATCAGGCAAGTCTACAGTAACAGATGCGCTAAGATATGAATTTTGTCTATACACTATTCATGAACTCAATGCAGTAAAACGTGTCTAGACTAAGAATGATAAGCAGATAATTTTCGACACGAAATGATAAGCAAAACTTTTAACATGCAGACACGGTCGAAGTCCAGACCCACTAATGCATGAAAAACAACTATCAGTTAGACACACTAATGCAAGACCTGGTTCGCTAAGACCACCGCTCTGATACCAACTATCGTACCCCGTCCTAATCCATCTGGACGAAGTCCACATCGATTATAAATGATTCACAATAGTTGATTACATCACGAGGTACTTGACCTCTATATGATACATTTTACAAACATTGCATTCGTTTTTAAAAGATAAACTTTCTTTTCATCGAAAGTTGACAGTATGCATACCATTTCATAATACATCCAACTATAATTGACTTAATAATAATTTTGATGAACTCAACGACTCGAATGCAACGTCTTTTGAAATATGTCATGAATGACTCCAAGTAATATCTCTATAATGAGCAAATGCACAGCGGAAGATTTCTTTCATACCTGAGAATAAACATGCTTTAAAGTGTCAAACAAAAGGTTGGTGAGTTCATAGGTTTATCGTAAACAATCATTTCCATTATTTTAATAGACCACAAGATTTCATATTTCAATTTCTCATAAACATACATCTCGTATCAGGCATTTCGAAAACTGTATAGAGATAAAAAAATCATTCATATGGTGAACACCTGGTAACCGACCTTAACAAGATGCATATAGAATATCCCTATCATTCCGGGACACCCATCGGACATGATAAACTCGAAGTACTAAAGCATTCCAAATTTCAGAATGGGGGTTATTAGTTCCCGTAGATCTACCTTTAGGATTCGCGTCAATTAGGGGTGCACTAATTCTCAAAATTAGTGATGTTCCCTAATTCTTAGGCTACCAAGCTAAAAGGGGCATATTCGATTCGATAATCCAGCCATAGAATGTAGTTTTGATTACTTGTGTCTATTTCGTAAAACATTTATAAAAGCAGCGCATGTATTCTCAGTCCCAAAAATATATATATTGCAAAAGCATTTAAAAAAGGGAGCAAATGAAACTCACAATACTGTATTTTGTAGTAAAAATACATATAACGACATTGAACAATGCAGGGTTGGCCTCGGATTCACGAACCTATATTATTCATATATATGTTAATACACATAATCGTAATCGAGCAGATTTATATGTTACTAGTGATATAAATGTTATAGTAATAATTTATATGTTTATATTTTAATATTATAGTATTAACATATTAAAATTTTTGGTTATATAATATTTATTATATCATTACATTAATAATTTTAATAACTAATATTTATATTTGATTTATCATAATACATTTATTAATATAAATGTAGTAAGTTTCTGTGAAAATATTTTTAATACATAATTTATATTGATGTGTTTTAAATATTCAAAGTTTTTAATATGGTAATATTTTTAAGTAAATACAAATTATATAATTATATGAAAATGTAATATATTATATTATTAATAAATATTTATATACTTATTAATATGTCATTTATATATATATATATATATATATATATATATATATATATATATATATATATATATATATATATATATACAGAAAATTATAATCAGTATATATTGTATTTATTACTAATATTTATATATAACAAGTTATATACTTATTATCCATTAAAACCATGTTTATAGTGTTTACTTATTCGTATATGCATCGTTTTGAATACAATTTTTACATCATTACGTATCTATACTTCTACGTATGTCGTATTAGTATTTATTATACATATCGTGGTTATATTTATAGTACTATTTTAATATATCATAACTTTAATCATACTTAATACAATCACAATCATATATTATCTTATACTTAATTTAGTAATCATGATAATTATAATAATAACAAATAATAATAATACTTATAATGCTCTAATACTAATACTTAATAATAGCTAATTGTTAATAATAATAATCATTTTAATTATATAACAATCAACAATAAGTAATAATAATAATAATAATAATAATAATAATAATAATAATAATAATAATAATAATAATAATAATAATAATAATAATAATAATAATAATAATAATAATAATAATAATAATAAACAAAATAACAGTAATGATAATAATAATAAGAATGATAATAATAATAACAAAGGAAATAATGAAGATTAAGTAACTACCTCAAGTGAAATTGGTTCCCAAAAAAAAATGTGACAGCCCCTAGACTCGAACCCGTGACCACACGCTAAACCCAAAACACTCAAGACCATTCATCCGTTCCTTCCATTTCTGATTAAAGCCCACTTAGAATTTATATAGTCCATTACTATCTGTTCTATTTTATTCTTCATCTTCTCAAGAGTGATTCGACCAAATCAAAACAAAATCGTAACAGCGAGTTATTTATATGATTAGAGCTTGGAATTTAAACAGAAACGATTTGGTTATGGTAATTTAAATTGACTAAAAAGAAAGTGAAGTAAAAATAAATAAAAAACTGCTGTAAGTCGCGAAGGAAAAAAAAATGAAAACTCAAACCTTTATTTTGATTTTAGATCGTTTCAGCTCATGATTCCTATACGAAATACGTTTTAAAACTTTTCTGTAATCTTTATCAAACCTCAATTTCACTTAATTCGTAACACAAAATTCGAATTTACATGAAGAACACTGTTTGACTTTTTGAGTTTAAAAACTTTGACTTCGAAATTTAGATTTGTTAGTATGAATTGGGAGCTCAAATTTTGCAGAAAGATTAACTTGATGATTCCTAAGACAACTACACTAAGACAACTACATTTTTAGATTTAGATGAATGATTCATTTTGAGCTTTTGATGTATATATGACTCGAACACAGGAAAAGGTGTGGGTTTCAATCAATTTCTGTGTAAATCACTCGATATTTGTTGTCATAATTGATAATTGTGATGGAAAGTTGAATGAGTTAATTAAAATCACAAGTTGGTCGATTGCTATAAAAGGATTGAGATATCGACAAGAATTTGATAGGAACTATCGTACAGAGAAGATAAACGAGATGGAGATGTTTAACAAATTTTATTCTCTAACAGTGGTGGATTTCAATTTATAACCCGATTAGGGACAAGAACAAAGATTTGTTACAGTAAGAAAGCTACCTAAAATTGATTTTGATTCTACTTCAATATATAAGATTTTGTATAAATAATATTATTAATTATTAATTATAATTATAATAATAATCAAAATTACTAATAATAATAATAATAATAATAATTTTTAATAATAATAATAATAAGGATAATAATAATAATATAATGATAATAATAATAAATTTGTATTATTTTCTAATAATAATAATGATTTTTTTAAAATAATAATAATAATACGAATATGATATATATATATATATATATATATATATATATATATATATATATATATATATATATATATATATATATATATATATATATATATTAAATTTTATATTTATTTATAACATTAAATAATAATATTCATAATACCGATATTAATATTAATATTTATTTTAATGAAAGTGATGGTAACATTATTAATGTAATAATTATATTTTTACTTGTAATTACATTCATTCATATTACAATTTATAATCATGTAGTATTTAATGATTTTCTAATATATTTTCAAATTACAATGTTTATAATTATATCAAGTTTTATTACATAGTTGACTACACTATTTATATTTTTAAACTATTAAATTTAATATCGTTATACAAGTAATGTCCATATTACAATTAATATCGTTACTTAATATGTTATTGTATACATTAGTTTATTAATATTTTTATATATATAATTATTTATACTTTCTTATTTATATATACTTATCTGTTTACAAATAATAGTTCGTGAATCGTCAGAAATGGTTGAAGTTAACTGAATCCATATAAATAGTTCAAAAAGTTTTGAGATTCAACTAAATAGACTTTGCTTATCATGTCGAAATCATATAGAGATTAAGTTTAAATTTGGTCGGAAATTTCCGGGTCGTCACACACACACTACCTCAGTAAGGTTATCACTTGGTTAAAACTCTATCAAGATTCGCAATTTAACAATGTTTAACCAATAATAAACTAACATCTAATTCCAGACCAACGATCATTACCAAATCTGAAAGTCAACTTCTGATCAAAATCCTTTGAAAAATCACAATAGACCGGCATTAAAGAAAATTCCACTAATAAATATCAATCATTATCCATCAAGTTTCTTTCTTTAAGGAGGTTTCATATATACATAACTAAACTATAGTTTACAATCCATCGAAACCATATATATATATCAAACATCAATTATCATCTTATTCGTCACTTGCTACGTCTCCTCCGACTCCCGAAACTACTGTATGATTTACCACGATGTATTTTTGTTGGCCATACGTAATACATCATCCTAAATCATATTTTCATTTCAAGTATTTCGGAGCAAGACCCTAATCGAGTCCGTCAATCCATCACAGTATGTTCCTCTGGTCACTGGTAGTTACAATCCACTAATACAAATTTATTCCGAACACAATGTTTCTAATTGGATCATCCGATTACAACTATCCCGGTATACTAACACACTTGCCACAATCACATTGTTCTACTTTACCCCACTGGTAGTTCTGTCATTTCTACTCAATCCTCTACGATTACACCTGTTAAATGGAGAAGTTACAGTTCCCTTAGAACATGACATCATCAACAAATAACTAACCCCCCCATCATTACCATTCAAACCCTGAAGATTACAATCGCCAAGTAAAGATGTCACACCACTCTCAAAGTATAGGAATATATAAAATCACACAATGCAATTCTAATGATATCCCAATCACAATTCTAAGTCTCGTCTAACCACTTCTTCTGTCTTTCAGTCACAACACAGATCAGATACAAATCCTCACTCTAATCAAAAGTCACTTATTCTCTAAAGAGTTCACACGGTTCACTGCCCACATTCACATCTTATATAGTTACAACCATCAATTAACGAGATTCCACTATCGTTTGAAATAGTCATGCTCAAACCATACCAATTTACTCTTAGGAGATACTAACCACAATATTCCCAAACATAGTCTGACAATGGTTCTGACCTTAAAGTCAAGAGTACAATTATTACCCAGTCTAAAGTTAGGTTATAGTCTATCTCTATCTCCCCAAGAGACCAAATAAGGAAAACCTCCCACAATAAACTTCTAAGGACCATACACAAGGTCATGATAAACCAAAGTAGGAAGATAGTTCTATAGGACAACCCCACGGTTTCTAAACAACAAGTCCAGTCATATTATATCACTATTGGTCGAGTCACATCTTCTATTTCAGTCACAGCCTAAAATCATTCACACTATATATCACACGACCACAAACTAAGATTCACGTCTCTGGTCAAGAAATAAGGGAACTACAAACCTAAACAGTCCCTATGGGTCACTACATGCGTCCCACCAGTCAACAGTCAATGACAAAGAAAAAGACTTCATACAAGTCTCAATTATTATAACCAAAGTATGCATAACAGTATCAGATCAACTCTAGACTAACAGGCCAATCTCAATCAGTCTTACTAACCAATACCTAAAACATGGTACTTTAACAAATATAATCATGTTGCGTACAATAAAGCAGCAAATCCCAACTAACATGCAAGCATGTTATAATAATATAAACTGCTATGCACTAACTAAATAGGAAACTATTCTAAGGCCATCTAACAGTTTTCACTACAACATCAAACAACAATTATGAATCTTACATATCCACACATGACAACTTACAACATATACTAACAAATTACCATCTGTGATAAAATTACAATATGTAATGAAACACTTACCAGTAATCAAGTCGTCTTAAGCTTCGCTAATCTCTGCCAACATCCGATATGCTCCAACTGTATCCTTTATGGGTTTCCTTCTCTCCTGTCTGACCACAAGAGCAAAAGATCACCCTGGCTGATAAAGTTTGTGCCCCGGACCCCACCCTAGAACTCAATCTCTGATTTGCCAAACACTGTGACGCTCCGTGTCCCATATATTGACAAATCCTCTATATATATATATATATATATATATATATATATATATATATATATATATATATATATATATATATATATACTATCTCTGCAAGAACCTAACTTGACCTCTTGATCTGTCATACCACATCTCACATATATCATCGTAAAAAGGAATCATATCCCGAAGTGGGACAACCTGTACCTGTCACGCCTTATCTTTTATAGAGAACCCATATCATTCCATCTTAATCCTTTTACTGAGTTAAATCCACTAAATTTCCTAAATTACAGATTGGTTAAACCGGGAATACCTAAAAGATCAATTACTCTAAATCTGCCCAACATAATCGTTTTCTTTATTATTATTTTACTACTGATAATGAATGCTTCTGGGTCAAATAATAGTAGTATTGTCAAGCTATTGCTGATGTTGCATCATCAATAATTAAGAATATTATCCACCATGTTTACAGCTAAGCAGAAAACTGAACACCCACTTGATACTGACTAGACCGTCTGATGTAAAGTATAATATCCAAGTCCACTTGTACTTACTTCTCTAACCTATATTACCTGCTCTTAACCTTCAATAATTGTTCTTACAACTCTGACCTCTATCCCCGAGATTCTTTACTAGATCCAAATCTGTACTCTGCAGCTCCAACTGTTCCAGGGGCGTTGGGGGGCACAGCACTACCGTCATTATCAACCATACCTATATTGCACAACATCTCGCACCAAAGCTTAGTATAACACAGGTTAGTAACTAACAACTAATGCATTTATACCTATCTTACTCACTTAACCCATCCCAAAGATATGTTTGACTCGACACACGATTTGGGAACATGTCACTTTCGTGCACACGCTGCCAAATCTACGCTCTGATACCAACTTGTAACACCGTATTATTTTTAAATCACAGCGGAAGACTTATTTATATAATACAATACAAATACGTAAAAGACACATGTATTACACGTCACTATATAAAATCCCGATGTTACATTAAAACATTAACTTTATAGTTTATATTACAAAAGACATTACATCAGAGTTTTCGACTTGTCAAACATATCTTCCAACCGTCCATTCTCATTCTAACAGCAGTACTTAAACCTGAAAGGAAGTAGATGTGGGGGATTAGCACGAAGCTAAGTGAGTACAACTAACTACATGCAATAGTATACAGGCATCATCATACAATCATAGCACAGAATCTAACACACAAACATCCCCAAGTACCATCTACAGAGACTCTGGCGGTTCGGCTAAACTATTAACCACCAGTTGATCGGACTGGGGCTTACCAGAAGTTCCTCCACCACCGAGCTGTATACATATAATCCACATGCGACGGACGCGTAATTCACACATATATACACCTAGGCTGTCTAGGCTACCACAAGAGGAACCCAACCCACAGGTTGATCTCTCCTACCAAGGCTACCACACGAAAGGGACGCACTGGGATCCAGCAGACAAGCATCAAACTAACATGCAATCTATCAAGCATCAACTAACAGCAATGGAAACTAACACTAACAAGCATGGCAATCATAGTATAACATGCTACTCTATACTATATAATCTCCAGTTAGTCCCACTCATCGATTACCAGCAAATGAGAAGGTGTTCAGCTGTCTAATCACCGAACCTTCTCTTTCACCTTTTCTATTGAGAAAGACATATACACAAGTTAGTTATAATGTACCGATAACAACCCGACAACAAAATAACAACACCAAATACCAACACTTAAGCACTTAATGACCGGTCTACCAACTATACGAGTAACACTCTCACTCGCACATTTGAGAACACTCAACCGTGCGGTTGACAACTTACTCGTACATTTGGTCTTTGACTGAACACCCATCAACGAATTAAATGATCCGTACGGTTCACCACACGAGTGACCAGTGACTCGTACAAGTAAGATCCCAACCGTAAGTATCATTTTACCCAAAACAATAGTTCTCCATAACCACTCACTCACACGGTTCATAACACGGTTGATCACCCCAACCGTACGAGTGAAGGCTCACTCGTGCGAGTGATGAAGAACATTAGCAGCAACTATTTATACGGGTTTGAACTCAAAATGCA
This sequence comes from Rutidosis leptorrhynchoides, assembly GCF_046630445.1. Lineage (NCBI taxonomy): Eukaryota > Viridiplantae > Streptophyta > Magnoliopsida > Asterales > Asteraceae > Rutidosis > Rutidosis leptorrhynchoides. The sequence goes on along the minus strand of NC_092339.1, from coordinate 333,330,580 downwards.
AAACATAAAACATCAATACATATAGCAAATTAACACATACCATCATATATTCACTATATGATAAGCCTACATCATAAACTCAATCAATATCGACACTCAATGAGTGCACAACAAGACATACACTTAAAAACCCCTAATTCTGACCAAAATAAATTATGATCTAGCTTCTTAAAACCTTTTCATTGGATAGTAAACTTCAAGACGATTCCAACGATAGTTTATTCATCGAAAATGGAGTTACGATTTGAAAGTTATGCCCTTAACAATTTTACCAAAAGCTGACCAGTGCTCAACCGCGTGGCTGAGACCTCAAATGTACGGTTGAGCCCTCAATCATGTGGTTGAGCCCTAAAACACATGCTCAACCGTGTGGTTGAGCTGTCAAAAGTGTGAGAGCTGTTACAACAGTCCAGCTCGCTGTTTTCGCGTTTTTTGACCCCAAATCATATTTTTGCAAGATCTAACACCAAAACCACTTCAAAAACAACATATAAACTATATAGAACATATTTCTATCATCAATTAAGCACAACAAACACTTAAGATTAAGAATCAAGCATCAAAACACCAAAAACCCATATGAACACAAAAACCCAATTTAAGCAAGAATCAAGACATGAATCAAAGAGATGCTTACCTTAAAATGATCACAAAATCACAGAGAATAGCTTGCTAGCTTCAATCTACTCAATAACATACAAAATCAATTTAGGGTTTGATGAGTGTGAAAGTGTAGGTACAGTGTAATTGAGAAGAAAGGTCTAGAAATGGGAAGAAGAACACAGCACTAGTCTTTTAAGTGAGGTTAATTCCCACACTGTGCAACACACGGGTATCTATCAGTTATCTGATATCTTTCGTATGTCATTTGGTGACCTAAATGAAGTCCAAATTAAATAAACAAATCTGTTTTGTGACCCTTGTCACAAACTGGTCGTGACCACATCATCAATTAATACTAAATGTTAAATTAAAATAAAAGCATATAGTAACACAACATAAACTTAAGGGCAAACTAGTAATCTTATAGCTAGGCCCGGTTCAAGGATGTTACAGTTACAAAATAGACAAAAGAGTAAAATAAGGTCAAAACTTTTTGTGAAAACCGAACCAAATTCTCCAAAAGAGCATTGCATAACCAAAGACGCAATTCGACCCATTATAATTGTTGTGAGGCACCCCAAATAAGTCCCAACAAGCACTCATTTTTAGTGCTTAAATATATTTTCGATGAGGAAGCCGATGTTGGCATCTCTGAATCAGAACTTGCTCTTGATCTACGTTTTGGAATCATGCCTTTTGACGAGAATAACTAGGTTAGAAACCTCAGCTATTCGTGAAGACAAAATACCCCCATCACATACCTTCATTTCCATTTTCACTCCAAGCCACCATAAATCCATCTGTCGCTATGTATTCTTTTCATTCACTTCATACATAAAGAATTAAATCCCGTTGAAATCATAACTACCGGGAAGTTCTCTACAAAACCGCATTAGAAAATGTGAGCATACAAGTCAAGTATCAGGAAGACCGCCAATAAAAGGAGACCTTGAAGAGAAAAGCAAAAGATGCTTTCTGGAAAAAAAAATGATGAATAAAGGTTCTGAAAAAAGGAGCAGGAGCAAAATATTCGAGAAACGAACTCCTGGGAGTCAAAAAGAAGGATGCTCATTTTGAAATTCCCGATTAAAAAAAGCTGAAAGGGTTATCAAAGATCGATCCTTAAAGAACTCCTATCTATCCAAACCCTTCACAAACCAAACCTCCAATCACCATTCCTTTACAAAAATAAGCTGAGCCTATAACTGAAAATTCTCTCAAATAAGTGATGAAGATTTGAGTCTTGATCAAGCTTATGACGAAGAATGCAAACATGACTGGCTATGAGCGATTTCATTTCTTAGAACTATAGGACACCCGATACACTTTAGTGAATTGAGTGACCTGAGTGAGATAGCCTCAGTTATGTAACCTCCTCTCATGCTTGCGGAAAAAGATTCGGGAATAGCAAAAAGAATAAAACTAAGTTTTCACTCTTACGTCATGCGAAACGAAGATCGCTTGATCGCTACGAATAGAATCTTCTATTCTTAAAGATCGAAAGTTTACTTAAGGACAAGCAAAGTCTAAGTGTGAGATATATAATATCGGCTAAAAAGTCACGTTTTTACCTCGATATTAGGGCCCAAAAATAATGAAGTTCCAAGCTTTATCGAAAAAAAATCAATTTATCGGTTGATTTTGTAGAATTAGTAATTATGAAGACGATGCAACAAGATCGCGAGAATCGGAGCTAAAACGAAGATTCTAGAGCGAAAACGCCGAAAGACAAGTTACGACCCCAGAAACCAAGTTACGATCCAAGGAACAAGAAAAACGATCCAGCAAAAACAGCAAGTCAGGCAAGCCATACGGCTTGCCATCCGGGCTGCCATACGGCTTGCCTACATGGGAAACGGCCTGCCATGCATACGCGCAGGTCAAACGGGCTGCCAAGCCATACGGGCAGGCCATACGGCTTGCCATTCGGCCAGCCAGCCGTATGACAGCAAATTTCTCCACTATTTAAAGGGCACTTGTCATCCATTTTTCACACACCTCTTCACACTCTCTCACTACAATACACTTTCTCTCACTAGAGCTTTCAAGGTATTCTCACCTCTGAGCGGGAAACTAAGTACCCGGAGGCGAATGTCGAAGATTGTACTAGGAGTGGTCTAGAGGGTGTTAGCACTTGTAATGGTTTAGATCTCGTCTGTAAACGGTGAACGCCTTCCTTAATCTAATAAAGTTATTTTGTTACTTTAAGATTGCTTTCTTTTTGCATGTTTATCTATCCGTTGCAAATGTTTATTACATGTTGAATATCTTATCTGAAACTTATGCTATTGTTATGCTGAAGCCTTGACAGTTTAGAAGTCTAATTTATGGACCACCCTGTCCATTTACTCACGTGGCAAAAACCTAGTATTAGGACCGGATCAACCCTAGGATACAAGAGTTATGTGTGCTTAACGTCACAATAGGGATATAGTACCTACGTACGGTTAATCATTTATCCGTCAAAGTAGAGCTACCCATTTAGGTTGTGATTACAGTAGGAAATATAGAGTTCAGTGAACACTGGCTTACTCAAAAACATGATTCGCGTCAGAAGCAACGTTCTTAAGATGTTGTAAGATGATTCGGGGTTGAGTAAGTGATCGTAAAGGAGAGACCTCTAATCCAATTAGGAGTACCTTAGGATATCTAAGATTGCACATCTGTTGATGTTAAGGCATATCTTAGTATTAAGTGGATGAATGTTACTGTAGTTAAATCAACTAGGATTAAGAAAAGCTGAGACTTTCCTTTAGGGATATACCACTTTATTCATGTACCTAGGATTCTATCCACAAGGTCGTTTAAACCCTCTAAGTTTAACGTTGGGAGTAGGGATATCCATCTTAGCCAGAATCTTCAACGCTTAAATTCTAAGTGACAAATCAATTAGGTTCATAGCCCAATTGAATGAGGTTTAGTGTTCATTCTAGGAAGTTAAACTCTTGCAACAATTCTCCATCAGTATCCTATTCTTCATACATATCCTTTTTTATTTTTATAGTTTGTATTACTTTAGTTAAGTTTAATCTATCACCACTTGTCGCTAGGGTTAACTATTTAGGCACTTTTATCCCACATTACTGAGCAAACATACAAAAATACGAACCTAAGTTATACTAACCAATTACTCGTTAAAATGAAGACAAGTATGTGAAATATAGCTAGGAAACCCAGCTAAATATAAATAAAAAAACCATTACTCCCTCTTGGTAACTAATTCTGACGTTTTGCGACTTAACGACTCCGCATAAATAAAACCGTCCGTTTTGGCTACATCAACAAATATTATTATTTTAAAGAATAAATAATAACAATATGGGTAAAGTTGGTTAACATTCAGCAAAAATGATAATGAACATTAGTTGGTAAATACTCTATATTCTTTTAAAAGAATAGTATTCTTTTAAAATGATAATTAATATATTTTATTTTTTAAGAATATAATAAGTAATAGATATAACAAGTGAAAGTATTGTTATATGATTTGCATTAAGACAAGGTTATTTAGAGTTTAGGCTGTCAAATGGTCAAATACTTTTTTTTTCCCAACGTAGATTATATATCAAAAAAAATACTAATGTAGGTCACATACTTTCAAAAAGTGTATCGATGTAAACAAATGGTAACATGTTACGGCTAAACAGGCTACCTTTTGTTTACATCGATACACTTTTTGAAAGTATATGACATACATTAGTATTTTTTGGGTACATAGCTTACATTTGAACAAAAAAAACTATACTTTTTTTTAAGCTCAATCTACAAAATCAATCAAGGATAATTCTCTTAACAAATTGACTTCAGATTAGTGAATCATAACATCAAACAAAGTTTTGCACATCGTCAGAACTGATAATCAACAACAGATTCATAGAGTTTGATCTCGAGTTCATCCTTCACCGAAAATCGTGCCCGATTTGAGCACCGGATCAATCTGAGAGGTTATATCGAAATGTAAAAATACAGATGTGATCGAAATCTCTTCGTGAAATTATCTGTAAATTTACAGATCTTAAATCGAAGAAATGAATCCGAATTTTGAAGTCAAAGTTTCGGAAAAAAAGTCAAACGAACAACCTTATTTATCAGGTCAACAAGTTAGGTTGGTTTACAGTAACACATTTTTTTAAAGTTTATGACCTACACTGGTATTTCTCTGGGTATGTAGCCTACATTGGGAAAAAAAGTATATGACCTTTTGGTAGCCTAAACCCAGTTATTTATAACCATTAAGATGTTGTTAATTAAGTGATGGTCTCGGAATGTGAGTTGTAAAAACACAATATTCATCTGAAAAATAGTATTCTTTTAATAAATATCTAAGTTATCCTAATTTTCAAAAGATTTATAATATATACATTCACCGGAAGTGAATTTTTTAGCTAAAATATAGCGAACATTAATCGAAAAATTAAATATTCTTTTGTAACAACAATATTCTTTTGAAACCATATTTGACATATATTGTTTATTAAAAACTTAATAAATAATAATATAACATATGAATGTATCGTTGTTATATGTATATTGGATATTGAATGTATGTATTATTTTTTTAGCCATATATCTCTCTTATTTATTTGAATCTCAAACATTATTTTAATTAACATGATTTTAAATCGGAATGAATGTGCGCAAAAATTTAATATATCTAGTGAATTTCACTAATTTTTGATAAAGAGAAGAATAAGAAATGAATGGTGGTGGGTGTGTGATGGTGCTTGTTGGGGATGATGTTGGCGGCTGGTGGTGATGATGGTAGGTGGTGGTTGTGGTGGTGGTGAGTGGTGGTGGTGTAGGTGGTGAAAGTGGTGGGTAGTGGTAGTTGGTGGTGGTTACGGTGGTAGTGGATGGTGGAGGTGGTAGTGGATGGTGGAGGTGGTGGATGGTGATGGTGATCAGGTAGTGACGGTAAATAGAGATGGTAAGTGGTGGTGGTGGTGATGATGGTAGGTGGTGAGTGGTGGTTGTGGTGTTAGGTGGTGGTGGGTGGTGGAGGTGAGTGGAGGTGATGGTAGGTAGTGGTGGTGGCTGGTGGTGTTAGGTGGTGGTGGTAGTAGTTGATGGTGGCAGTTGGTTACACTTGGTGGCGGTAGTTGATGGTGGCCGTGTGTGTGGTGATTGGGTGGTGGCGCTTTGTGGTGATTGGGTGGTGGTGATTAGTGAGTGGAGGTAGGTGGTGGTATTTGGTGGTGGTGGATGGTGGTCGTGATGTTTGTGGTGGTGATGATTGGTGGTGGCGATTAGTGGTAGTGGTTGGTAGTACGTGGTGGTTGGTGGTGGGTGGTTCTGGTAGCTGGTGGTGGTTGGCGGTGTGAAGTGGTGGTGGTGATGGGTTAGTGGGTAGTGATATGTTTGAGTATTAAATATCAAATTTATAAATTAATAGATATTTATATTGATATATGTAATTTTTTTTTATTATAAAACAAAAGACAATAATACCTCTATTAATTTTTAAGCAAAATAAATCGCATAACTTGATCAATGGTAGGAATTTCCCTTCTTCTCCCCTCTTCTTCACTTCCCTCCCAAGTCGCGTCCGTGTATGTTGATAACATTTTTAAATATTATAAGGATGATTTTGTATTGATTGTTTATTTCTTTTAATTTATTTTATCGTTAAGAATTATCTATTTAAGAATAAAATCCTTAATTATATATATATATATATATATATATATATATATATATATATATATATATATATATATATATATATACTAGTTGAAGGACCCGTGAATTCACGGGTTTGTTAAAGACATATAAAAAATATTACAACTAAAACATACATTATCATTTTATCATTAAAGAGAATAGTAGACAGTAGCTATACTCAACTTTGGGCAAGTTGTGACATAGATAATATCGTAACTACATAATAAAATACAATACAATTACAATTTACAATTAAAGATAAAACTAAAGTATAAACATAAATAATACTCCATACAATGTAATGTATTACCTTTACTTCTTCTTTAGAGCCACCTTCTTCATTATCATCCTTATCATAATCATACTCAAGATCAACAATCATATCTTCATTCAGTGTGTTCTTGAAAGATTCATTTAACTTTCTATTTGTTGCACCTAAATATATACTGCAAAACAATGTCAATTTTTAGTATATAAAAACTGAAAAATAAAACATAACCTAAGCATGGAATAGTTAATAAGAAACATATTACCTGATGTATCAAAGGAATTAGAAATATAAATACACCATACACCTACTCTCAACCTCCTCACAAATTGAACATTCGATTTGAACTTAGCAACATTGATCTTGACCGCAACAACATTCATCATTACAACTTAAAAAAAAAAAATTAGCCCAACATTTTAAGGATTTCATCCCATACAAATGAAGTCACTTGAAAAAACATATAACACAAGAACAATTCACATCACAAACTTAAAGTTACATAGATAATAAAAAGAAAAAAAAAACTGTGACGACCCGGAAATTTCCGACCAAATTTAAACTTAATCTTTATATGAATTCGACACGATAAGCAAAGTCTGTAATGTAGAGTCTCAAAAGTTTTGGAACTATGTTCATATATTTAATTACCTTTCGACTATTCCCAACGATTCACGAACATTGGTTTGAAAATAAATATGTATATGAATATATATAAATGTAAGTACATATAATAATTGAAAATAATAAAATATAAATAATTAGGTTGTTATTAATATATATATATATATATATATATATATATATATATATATATATATATATATATATATATATATATATATATATATATATATATATATATATATATATATATATATATATATATATATATATATATATGGTAAGATATTAAAATGCATAAATGATAAATATTCAATATATGTATTATATAATAGTGCATGAATAAAAGTGGTGATATTAATACATGAAATTTCAAGATAAAATATAGTTACTATATTAACACTAAAATTTTTTTTACTACTTTTATTATTATGTTAATATCGGTATTAGGATTATTAACATTATTATTATTGATATAGTTATAAATATCATTATAAGAATGATTAAAATTATTAGTTAGTTGAAATTTAAAAATTATTATTTATTATTGTTATTATTATAGTTATCATATTGTTATTCTTAAAATTTTTTATTATTATCTTTACCACTAATATTATTATTATAAATATCATTATTATTATTAAAAATTATTATCGTTGTCTTAAATATTATTATTATTATAACAGTATTATTATTTCTATTATTATTAACAATATTGTAGTATTATTATTATTAATATAGTTATATTTATTAATTATTAATAATAATTCATAATATATAAAATTAAAATAATTACGCGTATGGAATCACATCAGATCTTTTTTTTTTCTTTTCTATTTGTTCTTTTCCTGTATTTCTGTTTACCTGTGACTCGATGTCAACACATTTTCATTATATAATCAGTCTCATGTTGTTCGATTCTTCCATCATCGTTATCAACAATCCATTTTTATTGTTTTAATTCGTCGATTTAACCAGAAAATTTGAAGAACACCCATCGAACACCTCTGTTACGAAACCATTTAATCAAAAGCTCAATACTGAATCAAATATCGAAATATATAAATGAGGTTGTGTTAGGAATCCTCTAACAAAACTTTCTGCAAAATTACCAATCCTAATTCCATTTAACGAATTCTAATTTATCGAGTCAAAGTTTCGTTTAAAAAGTCAAACTGTTTGAAATTAGATTGAATTCGAGAAATCTGTTATAATTTGAGTTAAATTGATGATTGAGAACGTTTTTATATATCATTTGAAACTTACTTTATGTTATAACAATTTTGTAAAACGTTTTAATTTTCAAAATCAATTTTTTTTGTGCAAACAGCGATGGCAGCGGAGCTGCTGTAATATTTTTTACTTTTTTTTAGTTTGTGGCTATTATTTGGTAATACGGTTATTAGATGTTGTTGTTTCAGAGTTACATCAAATAAAAATATATGTTGAGTTTTTTTTTTTAGTTGAGGTCGATGTAAATTAATGAGGAGGAAGAAGAACATGATCACAATTATAAGGGTTATATTTATAGAAAAATAGATTATAACAGAATAATAGAAACGGAGGAATGGCTAGAGTGATGTTTGGGTATTCGAGAGGTCACGGGTTCAATCCCGGCTATGGGCATTTCTTTTTAGGAAGGCTTTAAAGGTAGTATTCTTTTCTTAAAATTATTATTATTATCATTATTATTATTATTGTTATTATTTTTATTATTATTATTGTTGCTACTATGATTATAATTATTATTATGATTGTTATCATTATAAATATAGTAATTATTAGTAATATTATAATTACAAGTATTATAAGTATTACTAATGTTATCATTATTATTAATAATATTAATTGTTATGAATATATTGATTATTATTATTATTATTATCATTAAGTATTAGAATTATAAATATTAGTAGTATTATTGTTATTATGTATGATAAATATTAGTTATTAGTATCATTACTATTCCTAATACAAGTAGTAGCTACCCTTTATTGTTATTATTAGCATAGCCCTAATTACAATTATGAATATATAGGATGCATTAATGAGTCTGGACTTCGGCCTAGTAGTTGTTATGTTATATTAATAAGTCTGGACTTGAACCTGGTCCGCATGTCAAAAGTTTTGTTTATCATTCTTTGTCGAAAAATATCCACCTATCATTGTCAGTCTCAACACTTCTTATTGCAATTATTGCATAGATGGTGTACAGAAAAATTCATATCTTAGCGTATCTGCTAATTCATATCTTAGCGTATCTATTACGGTAAACTTTGCCTGATATCTCCCGTAAATTTCTCCGTAATTTAAGGAATCCTGGTACTATATATATCTATGCATATTATGCATTGAGAATACCATCCAACTATCAATTGCTGTCACTAAACGTTTCATACCAAAAATATTTTTCTGTGATCGCGAAAGATGGCCTCTACGAATCATCCAAGTTCCTCTAACTCCGAAGACAGTGTGATGGGAGCACACCAACCAATCAACTACCATGATTACTGGAGAAGATGGGGGAGGGTTTGCGACATACTCACCTTATGGAGAAGGGAAGAAGGTACTCCATATCATAAACAGAATCTACCACCTAACCTTGGAGTACTCGATCCGCTCACCGGCGAACCTGTTCGCAACACCGTTTATACCCTTTTTGCGAGAATTTTTCGTCTTGAGACTGCCATTAACGGAACTAGAGAAGATATTCGATCTCTACCTTACACTGATAACCAACCAGGATTAGTAGAAGAAGTTAAAGAACTTCGATCTCGAGTGCTAACCTTGGAGAATATGGTTCAAAACTTACAAGCACCAGCAGCATCACCGGCACTAACAGTACCACCAACATCAGTACCAGCAGCACCAGTACCACTAACCACAACATCCGCATCACACATCTCGACACCATAATCTATACCTCGAACATCAACATCACCATAGGTACCAAGGTGTACCAACAATAATTAACGATGAAGTATTGATCCATAACTTCATTAATATTCTGCGAAAAATATGTGGTTCCTAATAGTTTTAGAGATTATTTATTCTAGCACAAACCGAAAAGCAAATGAGATTAAAATCATATTAACTCATTAGATCCATGATTAAATCTGAAGAAAATATATATGCAATTATATTTTCATAAAGATTGTAATTAAAAATTCTTTCGTACAAACTGTTAATGATGAAAATATTTTAACGGGTAGGTAATACCCGAGGAATATTTAAGATTTCGCATTAATAAGTTACACTGTACATTCTTCGAATCTGATTCAACGATTAATTACTATCCTATTTACATCCACCGATATACATATCCGTTCACTACAGAATAACCATTTTCATTCAATTTCATATTTGGATTTTGATTTATCAGAATCCGACAAGTGGCATAATGAAGAAAACATTTGACACAATAAAATTTGTTAGAAACAAACAAATTAACAATGAGAAAATTTGTTAAGAATCCACGCTAACTGTTCCTAGCTAACTTCTCCTAGCAAACTGTTAATTCTGTATTAACTTTTATTTATCGCAATTTATTTATCGCATTTTATTTATCGCAATTTTATTTATCGTCATTTAATTTCAGTTATTTATTTTACGCACTTTAAATATCGGGACACGTATACAAGGTTTTGACATATCATATCGACGCATCTATATATATTATTTGGAATAACCATAGACACTATATATGCAGTAATGCAGGAGTTAGCTATACAGGGTTGAGGTTGATTCTACAATAATATATATATTTTGAGTTGTGATCGAGTCTGAGACATGTACACGGGTCACGATACGTATTAATTAATTCGAATATTATATATTAAACTATATATGAATTATTTGACTGTTAACTGTGGACTATCGACTGTGGACTAATAACATTGGACAATTAAAATGAATTAAAATCTTGATTATAACATATGAAACTAAACATCTCTTCAAGTTTTCCACTTGATTTCATTTTAAACCTCATTTGTATCTTGACGATTACATTCTGCGTTCAAACTTTTCATGATTCTTGAAAACACCTCAGTCGAGACGATGAACCAACCGCATTTCATCTACGGAAGAAAAGATTGGTGCATGTAGCTATGCACATGAAAACACTCGGAACCTGTGTAAATGTTTAACACATATCTGTGCTAGCTCCTTTGGCGATGTTATTACCAAAAATAACCTTGCAATTCCTTTTCAAATTAGACAATTTTGTCACAGCTTCAACAAATCAACTTCGACTTCCATTCAGATTAGCCTTATTATAACCTCGATACATACGTTGTTATTTCATCATCGTTACCGGAGAACCGTTTATATCCCACCACATTAGCAGTAAACTTACCAGCAACTTCATTACTCATTGGCTTAAGTATCTCCGAAGAACTATTATATTTGTTCATAAAAACCTTATCATATACTCATCCGCACCTTGTAACGAGAATTGCCATACCAATTACCAGAAATCAGCGTTTAATCATCTAAAAACACAATTCTCCTGAAACCACCTCGGATTGATAACCGACGATTCAGATATGGTAGCATTAAATGCAGAGGAAATAGTAAAATTGTAGATGGCCTAAATGGCCAAGAGTTTGATGATAAAGAATGGAGTGTTGGGAACGCTCGATAGAAAATTTGGTACTAAAAAATGGATTGAGCTAACCATGAAGGAGACCAAGGACAAATATAAGGACCAAACCCTATATTCAAAGAATCCAGGTAATTCTGAATCCGATGAAATCTTTAGAGAATATCATGCTCCGAAGTCATGTTAAAATCTTGCGAAAAATCTTTCTTCATCAACTTTCGAACTTAGAAATTCCAAAATATCATCATAAATATCTTCGATATTTCTGAAGATATTTTCATAAATATTCTCGTCCGAAATTATATACCTCTTCGTGCTATCTGTATTCCATTATATTGGAAACTTCTGTAAAACCTAAGCATAAATTATGAATGAATTCTGGAGAAGTGTTAAGAATTAGAGCATGAGTTAGTATAATATAATGATGCTTGGCCAACATGATTATATTACAGTAAGTCATGCTGAAAGTTCTACTGGAGCATGATGATTTACAGATCATAACGTCATCATGTGCCATGTTACATAACTCTTTCATTCTACTTAACTCCTGAACATATCAAGAAAATGTATTCTTGATGGTTCTATCTTCCGAGATATTGATAAATTTGAAAATCAAATCGTGCTATCACGTTCCTTCCTGTATAGAACATTATAATCATTCGAAACTCTATATCTACAAATTCTGGACCATTATTTCGCTTGAATTGAAGTCGGGAAGAGAAAATAAAAGCATAGAGATTCGAAATATAAGGGAGAATATAAAGCCCGATAACAACACATAAATTACAAACTGTGTATATCAATGTTTATCACAACATAAAGACAAGGGAGAATTAAAAACAATATAACCCCAAGGGCGAAATAGAAGAAAGCAGATTCCTCCGATGGTAGATGAAAAAGGAGGAAGACAGAAGTGATTGTCAAAAGAAGGACAATGATCAGTATCGGATTAAGCATTTTTACAACATTTAGAAGTATGGATTAAGGAAGAAAGTATAGGAATGGTGAGAATAATGGAACGGAAGAGCTCAATTTATAATGGAAATATCTGACAGGGCAATCGAGGCAGATCACCGCATTTAATTAAAGAGATCCTAATTTCCTCAATTTCTGAAGAATCATATCTTATAAATTTCGAAGATTTTCTTTAAATCCCTTGAACTTCGGAATTCAACCACCTACGTCAAAAGCTAAATCTTTACTTCTTTACTTCACTCTTTTGTGATAGCTTCATTCGTACTCTTCGAGTAGTCAAATTATCTCATTCATATTACTCAACAGTAATAAAACTCTATTAACCAGCCCATATATGTCATGAAAACATTTTTATTGTTAACCATGACCATCTCACTCAAATTTCGGGACGAAATTTCTTTAACGGGTAGGTACTGTGACGACCCGGAAATTTCTGACCAAATTTAAACTTAATCTTTATATGAATTCGACACGATAAGCAAAGTCTGTAATGTGGAGTCTCAAAAGTTTTGGAACTATGTTCATATATTCAATTACCTTTTGACTATTCCCAATGATTCACGAACATTGGTTTGAAAATAAATATGTATATGAATATATATAAATGTAAGTACATATAATAATTGGAAATAATAAAATATAAATAATTAGGTTGTTATTAGTTATATATATATATATATATATATATATATATATATATATATATATATATATATATGGTAAGATATTAAAATGCATAAATGATAAATATTCAATATATGTATTATATAATAGTGCATGAATAAAAGTGGTGATATTAATACATGAAATTTCAAGATAAAATATAGTTACTATATTAACACTAAAATTTTTGTTACTACTTTTATTATTATGTTAATATCGGTATTAGGATTATTAACATTATTATTATTGATATAATTATAAATATCATTATAAGAATGATTAAAATTATTAGTTAGTTTAAATTTATAAATTATTATTTATTATTGTTATTATTATAGTTATCATATTGTTATTCTTAAAAAAATTTATTATTATCTTTACCACTAATATTATTATTATAAATATCATTATTATTATTAAAAATTATTATCGTTGTCTTAAATATTATTATTATTATAACAGTATTATTATTTCTATTATTATTAACAATATTGTAGTATTATTATTATTATTAATATAGTTATATTTATTAATTATTAATAATAATTCATAATATATAAAATTAAAATAATTACGCGTATGGAATCACATCAGATCTATTTTTTTCCCTTTTCTATTTGTTCTTTTCCTGTATTTCTGTTTACATGTGACTCGATGTCAACACATTTTCATTATATAATCAGTCTCATGTTGTTCGATTCTTCCATCATCGTTATTAACAATCCATTTTTACTGTTTTAATTCGTCGATTTAAACAGAAAATTTGAAGAACACCCATCGAACACCCCTGTTATGAAACCATTTAATCAAAAGCTCAATACTAAATCAAATATTGAAATATATAAATGAAGTTGTGTTAGGAATCCTCTAATAAAACTTTCTGCAAAATTTCCAATCCTAATTCCATTTAACGAATTCTAATTTATCGAGTCAAAGTTTCGTTTAAAAAGTCAAACTGTTTGAAATTAGATCGAATTCGAGAAATCTGTTATAATTTGAGTTCAATTAATGATTGATAACGTTTTTATATATCATTTGAAACTTACTTTATGTTATAACAATTTTGTAAAACGTTTTAATTTTCAAAATCAAATTTTTTTTTTGTGCAAACAGCGATGGCAGCGGAGCTGCTGTAATATTTTTTTTATTTTTTTAGTTCGTGGCTATTATTTGGTAATACAGTTATTAGATGTTGTTGTTTCAAAGTTACATCAAATAAAAATATATGTTGAGTTTTTTTTTTAGTTGAGGTCGATGTAAATTAGTGAGGAGGAAGAAGAACATGATCACAATTATAAGGGTTATATTTACAGAAAAATAGATTATAACAGAATAATAGAAATGGAGGAATGGCTAGAGTGATGTTTGGGTATTCGAGAGGTCACGGGTTCAATCCCGGCTCTGGGCATTTCTTTTTAGGAAGGCTTTAAAGGTAGTATTCTTTTCTTAAAATTATTATTATTATCATTATTATTATTATTGTTATTATTTTTATAATTATTATTGTTGCTACTATGATTATAATTATTATTATGATTGTTATTATTATAAATATAGTAATTATTAGTAATATTATAATTACAAGTATTATAAGTATTACTAATGTTATCATTATTATTAATAATATTAATTGTTATGAATATATTGATTATTATTATTATTATTATCATTAAGTATTAGAATTATAAATATTAGTAGTATTATTGTTATTATGTATGATAAATATTAGTTATTAGTATCATTACTATTCCTAATACAAGTAGTAGCTACCCTTTATTGTTATTATTAGCATAGCCCAAATTACAATTATTATTATTATTATCATTAATATTATTACTAATATTAATATCATTATAAGTAATAATATCAAAAATTAATATTTTCCGTATCATTATTATTAAAAGTATTAAGAAGATAAAAATAAAAGTTTTAACAATATTATTATAAGTATATATTAACTATATTAACAAAATATTTTTGAAATACTCATATATAATAATTTAGGCATTTTTTTTACTATAACACTAAACAGATATACCTATATATATAACTATAATAATATTAATCAATTTGAATATATACACAAATCAAATATATATAATATATAAATTAAGATATAATAAATAAATTTGTTCAGTTACGATTATATGTTTTAATATATATATACAAATGGTATAGGTTCGTGAATCCGAGGCCAACCCTGCATTATTCTGTTGTTCAATATAGTCATATGTATTTTTACTACAAAATACATTAGGTGAGTTTCATTTGCTCCCTTTTTAATTGCTTTTGCAAGATATATTTTGGGCTGAGAATACATGCAATATTTTATAAATCCTTTACGAAATAGAGACAAGTAATTAAAAATGATATTCTGCGGATTGATGTGCTAGGTAATTTAGTTACATGTTATAAGAGCATGTAAGCGCGAATCTTAAAGATAGATCTATCGGGCTTAACACCCCCATCCTGTAGACTGCACTAGACATAAGAGCTAGTGGTTGGATGTTTAGTACTTCGAGAATTATTTATACACTTGCGAGTGTACGTATCCATCTTTGCGAAGATGACTTATTATATTATTGTTAAGGTTGGTTACTGAGGCCTCAACATAAGCAGAACGGTTTTAAACACTTGCGAGTATACATATATTTATAAACGGAAATCTTGTGGTCTATTAATATATTGAAATGATTGTTATGATAAACCTATGAACTCACCAACCTTTTGGTTGACACTTGAAAGCATGTTTATTCTCAGGTATTAAAGAAACCTTTCGCTGTGCATTTGCTCATTTTATAGATATTACTTGGAGTCATTCATGACGTATTTCAAAAGACGTTGCATTCGTTGAGTTCATCAAGATTATTATTAAGTCAATTATAGTTGGATATATATTATGAGATGGTATGCATGTCATCAACTTTCGTTGTAATGAAAGATTGTCTTTTCGAAAACGAATGCAATGTTTGTAAAAATGTATCATATAGAGGTCAAGTACCTCGCGATGTAATCAACTATTATGAATCGTTTATAATTTATATGGACTTCGTCCGGATGGATTAGGACGGGTTATCACAAAAACTAATAAAACTTCAAGTTTCTTCACTTCTTTTGTTGCATACTCTTCCTCTACAAACTGAACATATACAATTCCAAACTGATATATATATATATATATATATATATATATATATATATATATATATATATATATATATATATATATATATATATATATATATATATATATGACAATAAAACTATATATATATATATATATATATATATATATATATATATATATATATATATATATATATATATTCAAAAAAAATCAAAATAATAGATAAATAGATAGAGGCAGTGATCTTAAAAATGAAAGTTGAGCAAGAGTCCTTTGAATCACATAGCCATTGATGTCGTCTAATACTTTCTTTTTTCATTTTCTTAGAAACCCACTTAATACTCTTCACCTTTATTTATCTCATTGAGCAAGATCATTACACCACCACTTCCTTTCATAAACCTTTTGACCCTTAGTTTCCTAAATCAAGCATCTGCACATATACAATACTACTTGACATGACCTAGACTTGACCCAAATCAATTATATCCATGTTAGAAATTTGTATATAAACTCAAAGTCAAAGTTACACCTCCTACATAATATGTTGAAGCTTATCGTTAATGAGGATCTCGTGCTATAATGTTATTAGTGATATAACAACTATATTAAAGGACAGTAAATGGGTCGACATTGCTATAAAAATCTGTATTATGTTACTTCAAAATAAAGCTACTACTTTTTGAATGGAACAGTGTGTGCATCGAAAATGAAGTGAAAAAATGATCTTAAAGTAATCATTTGATCAAAGTACTCCTCGGTTCCAGGCATATCCTTGCTTTTAGGCAGAACATAACTGGCTGCAAGAAGAAAATAGCAGGATCAAACATTAAGTAACCAAATATACTTGACAAACAAATGGAAACAACATTATAAATCACATAGTTTAAGTTGTGACGACCCGGAAATTTCCGACCAAATTTAAACTTAATCGTTATATGATTTCGATACGATAAGCAAAGTATGTAATGTTGAGTCTAGAAAATTTTGAAACGATGTTCATATATTCAATTGACCTTCGACCATTCCCGAGGATTCACAAACGTTAATCCGTAAATAGAGTTGTATGTATTTAAAAATATATATAAATAAGTGTATATATCAATTTGTATTAATAACATACAAAATAATAATTTGAATTGAAAATATAAAGTAATATACAAGGTAATTTAAACTGTTATTCAAACGAATCTATATATATACGACTTCTATAAATAATTAATATTATAATATATTATAATATATATACAAAATATATAAACATTTCAATAGATTACCATATAAAATAAGTAATACATAATTAATGAAATAAAAGGTTAATATATTACACCTTATTACAAATTAAAATATAATTGTTGTATTATTGTTATTACTTTTATCAATATCTGTATTATTAATATTAATATGATATAAAAAAATATAGATATGAAATTAGATACAGATAACTTGTTATATCTTAATTATTACTTGTATTATTATTATTAATATTATTAGTAATTTTTATAATTATTATTAATATGATTAAAAAAAATATAGATATGAAATAAGATACAGATAACTTGTTATATCTTAATTATTACTTGTATTATTATTATTAATATTATTAGTATTATTATAATTATTATTAACATAATTATTTTTAGTGCTATTATTATTTACTAGAAAATAATACATCTAATTATTATTAACATTAACAAAATGATTATTATCATTTTTTTAATAGTATCATTATTATTTATTATATATTATTATTATTAATATAATTATTTTTATTATTATTAATTATTTGTAATTTTTATATAAACTAGAAATCAAGAGATAGTACGATCCAATCTCAGATATCCAACAATCTATTTTTATGTTTTTATTTCTACTCCAATCGGTTACGTATCAGTATCAATCGTACCATTCCTTATTTAATTAAGTCCCAATTTTATCTTTATTCATATTGATTGTACTGAACGAATCTTTAAAAGTCAATCCAATCGAGCTATCAAACAAATGATAATTGAACCCCATTAACTGTAATTATAACTGTTAGCACCTATATAACGTTTTACTAAGACTAACTGAGCAAAAACAACAAAAATCAGAAATAAATTTAAAGGTTACAGCTAGTGTTCTCTGTTTTTGCCTCATTTTCTAAAAACTTCGAATTAGTGCTTTATCTCAAAATCTATTAAAGCAGTTCTGTCCTAAATCTTTTATTTAAATTATCTGAAAAGTTTCACGACTCAACTTATCTTAACGAGCTCCAATTTTGGGAGTCAAAGATTTTGAAACAAAAGTCAAACGTGTTGTTCATCACAAAATTCGAATCTGTTGTTATGATTCCAGTCAAATTGAGTATATAGAAAGATTCAAAGAACAATTTAAAACCTTTTTCATGTTGGAATCGTAGCCTCTAACAGCCTCTAAGCTTGAATTATTTTGAGTTTCAAACGTGGTATTTTTTTCAGTACAGCTTTTTAAATTAAATTTTCCTTGTGTTTTGATTAATGTAGTTAATCTTTAATCATTCTGTATCATTTTTCTAATCCTAAAAACTAAATTGTAAAACGTTATTAGATAGGATAGGTCCCTGGTCGATTTTCTGTTTAAAGGGAAGGAGATGAACTAATAATAAATCGGGTTAAATATAAAATGGGTTGATATAAATCAGAAAAATCGAAGCATCGGAGTGGTATGGTGGGTGTTCGGGTTAACGAGAGGTCGCGGGTTTGAGTCCCGGCATGGGCGGTTTACTATTTTTTGAGCATTTAAAGGTAGTTCATTTATTAACTTCTTTTTATTATTATTATTTTTATTATTATTATTATTATTATTATTATTATTATTATTATTATTATTATTATTATTATTATTATTATTATTATTATTATTGTTACTAATATTATTAGTTATTATTATTGTTATGTTAATTGTTATAAGTACTATTATAAATTCAAATTATTATTATTAATAGAGTTAATATCACTATATAATTATAAATATCATTGTTATTAGCATTATTATGAATATTATTATAATTAGTATTAATGTGACTAATAAGATTATTGTTATTATTATCATTTTAATTATTATTATGTAATATCATTAAGTATTAATAGTATTATTAGTATCATTGATATAAGCGTGATTATTATGAATATGATTATTATGAATATTGTTATTACAAAAATAACGCAAAATATTATTATTAACATTATAAGTATCATTATTATAATTTCATTAAAAACTAAGTAATCATCATCATTAACATTATAAATATTATTAAAGTTGTCATATTATATAAAATTTGCATTATTATTATTATTAAATCTGATAGTATTATTACCCTTATCTTAATATTCACATTAAAATAACTAACAAATGATATTCATATAACAATATATTTACTACACAAAAGTAAACTATATTAATATCTTATTTATTAAAAATGAATAAAATGAATATAATGAAACATATAAGTATTGATATTAAAACTTATATTACTAATAATATACATACTTGTTCGATTACGATTATATATTTTAAAACATATACAAATGATATAGTTTCGTGAATCCGAGGTCAACCCTACACTTATTCATTTTCGTCATATATATTTTTACTACAAAATACAGTATGGTGAGTTCATTTGATTCCCTTTTACTCTTTACATTTTTGGGACTGAGAATACATGCGCTACTTTTACCACTACTTTATTAAATGCTTTTGAAATACATTTTGAACTGCGAATATATGAAATGATTTTATAAATGTTTGACGAGATAGACACAAGCAAAACATTCCTCGAATGAATTATGTGGACGTGATAATTGCCACCATTGAATTATGTGGACGTGATAATTGCTACAATTGATATGAATATTTTTCGCCTGATTATTATTGCTTGGTAACCTAAGAATTACGGAACATCACTAATTTTGAGAATTAGTGCACGCCTAATTGACGCGAATCCTAAAGGTAGCTGTCGGGTTTAACACCCCCACCCAGAATGTTCACTAGATGGAAGGGCTAGTGAGTGTGTTGTTTAGTACTTCGAAGTTTATATGATTATTATACAGACAAGATGTTCTGTTTTGGGGATATTATTATGCGCATTATATGTTAAGGTCGGTTACCAAGCCAAGCTATGAAAGCAATGAAACGTGAATGTTATATATCGAGAGAATGATTTTATACACAGGTTATGTGTATGTTATTTTTGTGCACAAGATATGTGTACGGTTACTAAGATTTATGAAAGATGATTTCGTACACGAGAAAGGTGTGTTGTATTTAAAAGATATCGCATGTACATTACAGGTGGGTATAGGATTCGGGCCCATTTGTACCATGCAGGATTTAAATCTTGTGGTCTATCAAAATGATGAATTTTATTGTTTTATGATAAACCTATGAACTCACCAACCTTTTGGTTGACACTTGAAAGCATGTTTATTCTCAGGTACGAAAGAAATCTTCCGCTGTGCATTTACTCATTTTAGATATATTACTTGGAGTCGTTCATGAAATATTTCAAAAGACGTTGCATTCGAGTCATTGAGTTCATCAAGATTATTACTAAGTCAATTATAGTTGGATATATTATGAAATGGTATGCATGCCGTCAACTGTCGATGTAATGAAAGTTTGTCTTTTAAAAACGAATGCAATGTTTGTAAAATGTATCATATAGAGGTCAAGTACCTCGCGATGTAACCAAAGGTAATGTATTCGTCCAGATGGATTAGGACGGGTCATGAAATAAGTCGGCTTATGAAGTTACAAAACCCACATTTTAGCAACATAAATAAGCATATATGTAGTTTAAAACATAATTAGTGGCATTTGAGAGTTAAACTTCTTCATATTTTAGTGTAATAAACAAATGTATAAGAGTTACAATTATAGACTACGGAATATGAATATATAACATCTAATATCTTAAATGAATGAATAAAAAGAGATTAAGAAACATACTGAGTACTTGAGAACTATAGCGGCCACACTTTATCTTAGGATACATAAATACAGTGGAATAATTGGTTCCACATCAGAGCACAATTCCAGGATGTGGCAAAAATTTATGAACCAAAAATGAAAATCAAAGAATTAGATGACCCATTTCACTAAATTATTGGCATTCATACTTATATTCTATTTATATTTTGAGCATATTTTAAGTATTAAGTACTAAAAATAAAGACCAAGCTTAAATTAAATAATATCCTCCCGAATCATAGCTTCTTCTGCTATAATCTCTTTAACGTCTCCCCTTGTTGTTATAACTCTGAAAAAACATGAGACATTAAATCCACTACAGCACAGCTTATAGCAATTTGACTCCATCATCACAAAGAATTGTCACAAATCATAAAATCATAGAAACTTTCATTAAAATACATTATAAAACTGACGTGAAATTAGAACTATATAAGCTACCAGTTGAATAATTATTGATATGCCTTCAGTACTTCAGTACCTCAGTTCCAAAACGTACGACACAAAAAGAAATATGCTGCAAAACTTATTCACAGCCTTCATTGCCTGAAAATCATGATAGTATCATAAAATTAGGCTAATATTATATGAAAGTGAGAGTTTAATTATAACAGAAACAACTTAAACTATTTAACAAAACCCTATAAATCAAAACGAATATAACAAATGTTACCGCATTACCTATCATCGAAGACCTCCTACTTAATCATGACGTATTCGACTAAATCAACACCAAAAAATAGCCTAAAATTGAAGCAGATGAACTGATACATAACTCCGAAATTCGAATTAAAATAAAGCAATCAAAAACCCTAATTCGATTAAATACTTACCTTGATTTCCTGAAGTTCCAAATCTGAATACGTCGTCAGCAATCATGTAGTGAACAATGACATAATATACTTTGAAAGATCGTTCATCGGGTTAAGGGAAAGAAACCAAATTAGGGTTTTTGATTTTCCCATTAAATTCAGATTTGGAAAAGTATAAGATCAGTGCATCGTGATTTCCTCATTAAATTAGGGTTTCATCGTGAAGAATTTAGGGCGTATTAAGAATTAGGGGTTGTAGTATGAAGGATTTCGCTAGTAAAATTGTTCCGTGGTTGAATTGGGAATGGAGTATTACGAAGTATGGATTTCTAAATAGAAGTTTTAAATTAGAGTTACACAAATAAACACGGTTCAAGAAAAATAGGGGTGCGTTTTTTTATTGTTATTTTTTAAATCTAATTAAATTAATTAATGTTAATGACATCATTATGAGTAGTTTAGATTTTTTCTATTTATTTTAAAAAAAATTTATGTTTAAAAAATAGCTATTTATTACATCACCATTTTCGGATTTTTATTATAAACTATAGATATTGCAAAAAAAAAGAACAAATAAGGAATTTATTTTATAAATAGATAAATCTTAAAATTAAAATAATTTAAAAGAAATAAACAATCAATACAAAATCATCCTTATAATCTTCAAAAATGTTTTCAACATATAGGGACTACTATGATGGCTTGAAAATGAGTTCTCATTGATGATATGAACTTTAGACCCTTTAATGTTATTATATTTTGAGTTAAGGATACTCAATGGTCAAATATTTTTTTTTTTCCAGTGTAGGCTATATACCAAAAAAAATACTATTGTAGGTCATAAACTTTGAAAAAATGTGTTAATATCAACCACTAAAACTTGTTAACCTACTGTTAAGAAAACATGATGAACATAATTTTTCAAAGGTGAAATTTGATAAAATTGATTGAAACACGATCCTTGAGCATCAATAGACAAATTTTGTAAAGATTTTGGATCCAAAACATCAACAATTTTGAGTTATGGGCATTTTTTCGAAAAATCGTTATAAAAATCGACCGATTTCTCATATTTGGTTATGTGTTTGTTTTAACAACCCGTCCTAATCCATCTGGACTAAGTCCATATCGATTACAAACGAATTACAACAGTTGATTACATCGCGAGGTACTTGACCTCTATATGATACATTTTTACAAACATTGCATTCGTTTTGATAAGACGATCTTCCATTTACATTGAAACTTAACAGGTATGCATACCATTTCATAATATCCAAACTATAAATGACTTAATCTGTCATTTACTTAATAATAATCTCTAAAGAATTTCAACGACTCGAATGCAACGTCTTTTGAAATATGTCATGAATGACTCCAAGTAATATCTTTAAAATGAGCTAATGCACAGCGGAAGATTTCTTTTGTACCTGAGAATAAACATGCTTTAAAGTGTCAACCAAAAGGTTGGTGAGTTCATTAGTTTATCATAAACATTCATTTCCATCATTTTAATAGACCACAAGATTTCATATTTCCATTTCTCATAAACATACGTCCCATGCATAGAGACAAAAATATCATTCATATGGATTGAATACCTGGTAACC
The DNA here is from genome assembly GCF_046630445.1 of Rutidosis leptorrhynchoides. NCBI lineage: Eukaryota > Viridiplantae > Streptophyta > Magnoliopsida > Asterales > Asteraceae > Rutidosis > Rutidosis leptorrhynchoides. Next base: position 333,306,648 of record NC_092339.1, on the reverse strand, counting down.
GACATTCACAATATACATATAAGATTATCCCCATCATTCCGGGATCCTCCATCGGACATGATATAAATTTCGAAATACTAAAGCATCCGATACTTTGGATGGGGCTTGTTGGGCCCGATAGATCTATCTTTAGAGTTCGCGTCAATTAGGGTGTCTGTTCCCTAATTCTTAGATTACCAGACTTAATAAAAAGGGGCATATTCGATTTCGATCATTCAACCATATAATGTAGTTTCAATTACTTGTGTCTATTTCGTAAAACAGTTATAAAAAAAGCGCATGTATTCTCAGTCCCAAAAATATATATTGCAAAAGCATTTAAAAAGGGATTAATGAAACTCACGCATATAAATATTGTAAAACAGTTAATAAAACATTTGCATGTATTCTCAGCCCAAAAACGTAAAGAGTAAAAAGGGCAAATGAAACTCACGCATATAAATATTGTAAAACAGTTAATAAAACATTTGCATGTATTCTCAGCCCAAAAACGTAAAGAGTAAAAAGGGCAAATGAAACTCACGCATATAAATATTGTAAAACAGTTAATAAAACATTTGCATGTATTCTCAGCCCAAAAACGTAAAGAGTAAAAAGGGCAAATGAAACTCACCATACTGTATTTTGTAGTAAAAATACATATAACATCATTGAACAAGTGTAGGGTTGGCCTCGGATTCACGAACATATATTAATTATATATAAGTATATGTCGGTCAATATTTGTCTAACAATTTAGGCCAAGTCATAGTGTACCACAATCCTAATGCTCGAGTCTGACTTAACAGTATAGTAACATGTTATATTTCTCATGCTCAGTTAAAATTCTAGTAAAAGGTGACGTGTGAAACAACGTAACACCAATGGTTTCATAATCATAAAATAGTATTTTAGTTTTTAGAGAAAGTCAACACAAAAAAAAATTAACTGAAAAGTTAACGGGAAAAGTCAAAGTTCAAAGTCAAAAGTCAAAAGTCAAAAGTCAAAGGTTAAAGTAAAAACGAGGTCACCTGCAAAAATACAATAACTTACACAAAAAAATGATTTTCGGTCAAACATGACTAAACGGCGACTTCAGCGATTTTTAAAAAATTATCGGGGCTCCGATTGATAAACGGCCAAAGATAAAAGTTACACATTACCAAAAAGATTAAACATAAATGTTACAGAAGTAAACTAAACCTAGACAACTCGTAGTTGCCGACGCGGTTTCGGCGTTTCAAAGTTAATTTTTTTTTCAGCTTTAATAAATTTACAAAAGTGACCGAGTAGCCTACTTTGGAGATTTTTAGAAAATTCCTCGAAACTCGGATTGAAAAACGGTCAAAGCCTTCAAATTCTCGTTACCACAAAGATATAACATGATTTTTGGCAAAAGTAAACACACATCAGGCCGACCATAACAACTGATACAAAACTGACATTTTTAATAATAAAGTTTCAGCTCTTTTCAGAATTTTAAAATGTGACCAAACAGTCAACTTTGACGATTTTTAGAAAAATCGTCGAGACTCGAATTGACAAAAGGCCAGAGTCGTTTGTTAGACCTTACAGCAAAGAATTTAGTGGTATTTTTGTTTTAATCTAAAACAACGCAGATCAGCGAGAATTTCAGTTTCCGTTTCGACATTTCATCAAAATTTACAAAACTTCTTTTGTCCATAACTTGACAACCGTTCAACGAAACGAGACGTGCTTTATATAAAAATTCATCTACCCGACGAGTAGGATCCAAAATAACCACTTTTTATAACCTAGAAAATTAGTTCACTAATTATCATCAGCAATTTTAATTACGAAATTTATTATGCAATTTATTTATTTCATAATTTTCTAACCGTTACTTGGATTCAAGCGATTCTTAATCCAAAATTCAACTATTTTTTTTTTCTTTCTAGTTTTTCAATGACATGCATATCTTATACCTTATCTCAACCGCATATGTAACTAATTCAGGATTCAACATAACCTATCTAATGGAAATATCAAAAGGACAAGCATGCATAATCCTATTTTCTCGAGCACTAGTCAGGGATACACTATTAGTATGTAAAAATTAAATTATGAGTGCTTACGTATCAATATTGAAGTTCAATATTGCAGGAAAGGTAAGTAGACGCAACGGAGACGCTAAACACTAGATTGATCTCGCGAGCATAACCCCCGAATATTACTCATAACCTCCTTAGCTATAACCCATAATTTCCTTAGTTCTACCCCGCTCATAAAACCCGTTTTAAAATAACTCGCTCATGACCTCGTCGAAATATTTTATGTATAATAATAATAATAATAATAATAATAATAATAATAATAATAATAATAATAATAATAATAATAATAATAATAATAATAATAATAATAAAAATAATAATAATAATAATAATAATAATAATAATAATAATAATAATAATAATAATAATAATAATAATAATAATAATAATACGGAGGGTAATAATATGGTAGAAATATGTGTTTGTGTGTGTAATGATCAAAAATTGCATATGGGTGTTTTATAACTAAACAAACGGGACATGCGCCTACCTCTATATCCATCGCTCTCTATCTATCGGCATCTATCACCATCTACCTATCTATATAAAAAAAAATGCCACTTGTTAAATGAAAAGATTATCAAACTGTTACCCTTGTTTCTTTTGTCACGGAAAAAAAAATAGTATCGAGTCCCACTTAATTGTTTCTACATGCCGACACTTTCTTATTTCACAAAATCCTTATCACACGTAAACTTTAAGTTATATATATTATTTAATATATAATATATTTAATCTTTAGGATTAATTAAATATTATATTATATTTACGTTCGTGGTAAAAATATAATTTTTACAAAAATGACTCGTACGTTGTCACTCGACTCATGTACCACTTTCGGTTTTTCGAGCGCACTTTCGTACGTTTAGAAAACTAGCCTTTTACGTTACGCGACGTGTACCTTTTACAAAAATTAGACTTACTTATCAATAATTTATCTTTATAAAAATATCACTTATAAAATTTAGCGTTGTGGTCATTTACTTATTTAAATCAAAGTCTCGTTGTTTATCAAACTATTTTATTTTAAATTAAACATTTTGTAACATGTACCTTTATTAATAATTAGACTTAAATTAATTAAAAACTAACCCACTCAAAGTGTAACTTAATCTTTTGAGTGTTTTGGTCATTTCCTTTTATAATTCATAATCTTGTTATTTATCAAAGCCTATTTAATAATATTAGTTTAAAATCAAAACGTTTTATGACTAATTTAAAATATAGATATATATATTTAAAATTTATCTAATAACATACTAGTTAACTTTTCAAAACCAATTATATTTCAAGGTTTGTTTTATAATCGTTTAGATAATATTATAACACGTTTTGTTTATTCTTTAAGGCTTTAAATAGATCCAATTTCTTTATGCACTAACGTTTTTAAATATCAACCGCATCACTAAGAGAGTGTTCTAATCGTGTGCTTAATGAATCTAGAAAACATATATTCTAAATACAAGTCGCAGGTTTTCTATATATATGACTAATAATTGAAATACCAACTTACGTTATTTAAATAAATGTATTTTAATAACCAGTTCTATTATATCAAAAAATGTTTTCACACGTTTGAAAATAGATCAATCAATGTATTATGAAATTCAATTCTCCACTAACTTTTGTCTAACTCTCGATAAATGACACCTTGTTCTTATTCGAAGATCACTTCACCATTATTTCCGAATACCGTTAAAAGTAAGAGTTCTCTAATTCAAAGTGGACCTCATAACAGAGACTCGTAATCCTAATTCAATATATTTGATGATTCAATCATTTGTTATCATCTTTTAATCTCGTTAATAAACTTACATCGAACAAATACGTTCATGTAAAGTATTATTTATTCAATACCTTGATAGTATTTCCAAGTTCATAAAATAGTTCTCATAGCTTATATTCATATTAATTAATCCGCTCAATGTTTTATTAATATATCTCCATTTAATAATCACACATGTATATGTATATATATTTATTTACACATAATTGTTCGTGAATCGTTAGGCATGGTCAAAGGGTATTTGATTACATGAATATAGTTTCAAAGTTTTCGAGACTCAACATTACAGATTTTTGCTTATCGTGTCAGATATATATAAAGATTAAAGTTTAAATTTGTTCGGAAATTTCCGGGTCATCACAGTACCTACCCGTTAAAAGAAATTTCGTCCCAAAATTTGATCGAAGTCGTCATGGCTAACTATAAGAATGTTTTCATGACGAATATGAGTTGATAAATAGAGTTTTATCATCATTGAGTAATATAGATAAAACAATCTGATTATGCGAAGAGTATAAGTGAAGCTATCGCAAGAGTGTGAAATGAGTAAATGTAGAATTGTTTTAACTGATGACGTAGTCATGATTGATTTTCGGAATTTAAGGGATTTAAAGAAAATCTTCGTAATACGATTTGGTTCTTCGACGATCCAGGAAATCAGGATCTTCTCTCATTAAATGCAATAATCTATTCCGATTACTCTGTCGGATATTTTTCTATAAATCCACCACCGTTGTTTCCTTACAACTCAAACCTTCTATTTTTTTTCCTCAATTCATACTTTAAAACATCCGTTAATATGCTCCATCCCATTTTGATCCTTGTTATACTCTTAATTTTCACATCTGTCATTCTTCTCTTTCATCTACCACCTAAGGATTTTATTTACTTCTACTATTATCTTGGGGTTATAGTGTTATTAATTTTCCCGTGTCTTTATGTTGCTATATGCATCGACATATACGGTTTATAGGTTCTGAGTGGTTGTTGGGTTTTATATCTTCCCTTATATTTCGATGTCCCTGCTTTTGTCTCCCCTAATCGTTATCATCCACAGTTAATGTCCTCTTCTATTTGCTGCAATTTATACCCCAATTTCTATTTCAGAGTTTTTGTCCTTTCGTTTCTTCTTCTTGTGATTAAGCATCGCTTGTAATGGTCCAGAATTCGCAGATATGAATTTCGGAATGAAAATTGTTAATGTTCTAGGAAGGAAATCGAAATGGCAAGATGTTGATTTATCAACTTACCAGAATATCCCGGAAGAGACCGAATCATCAAGTAAAATATATATATATATATATATATATATATATATATATATATATATATATATATATATATATATATATATATATATATATATATATATATATATATATATATATTATATGTTTAAAGATTATATAGAATGTAAGAGTCGTGTAAATGGTACATGATGATGGTATGTTCTGTGAATCATTACGTTCCATTAGAAACTCAGCATGAATTACTGTAATATAATCACGTTGATCAAGTGTCATTATAATATACTAACTCATGCATCAGTTCTCAACACTACTTCAGAAACATTCATATTTGAATTTTTCAGAATTTAGAAACTAACACGGTTTCTTTTATGTTGCAGATATTACGGAGAGATAAATAATTTCAGATAAGAGTAGTTGTGAAAATATTTCCAGAAATATGGAGAATATGTATAATGAGAGATACGATGAGATCTTAGAATGTTCCAGATATGATGATGATGAGGAATATCTGTCTGTGAAGGTTTAGAATAAGAAGTAAGGTGTTCGCTAACAATTTCATCAGGCACTGAATCCTTTGGATCCTTTGAAGGCAGGTTCAGTCCTTGTGTTTTGTCCACAACCTCCTTCATACTTTGCTCAATCCGTTTTCCAGTTCCAACCCTTCTCTTGTTCTGAGTTTTACCAACACACTATTCTTTAGCGTCAAACTTTTGACTGTTAAAGTCGTCTACAGTTTTTTTGCTGCTTCATTAGTATTTCGAGAACTAGTTCTTAATTTGAAATGTTTCTTAGAAACTTCACATTCGAAGTGTGTATGTTTAGGAGATAGACGTTATATGTATATATAACTATTGAAGTAGAAACGCTGTGAGATTTCAAATTACTGATCGCTGGTTTTTCAGTAATTGGTATGACAATCTAACGATTTCAGGATGTAGGTGAGTACATGATGGGTTTTAATGAATAAATATGTTGACTTTTCGGAGAGGCTTAAGTCGAACGTTAATGAAGTTGTCGATAAGTTTACTGCTAATGTGGTGAGATATGAAAGGTTCCCTAGATGGTGAAAGGGCAACGTATCTATCGAGGTTATAATAAGACTAGTCTGATTGAAGAGTTGAAGTTGACTTGCTGGAGCTGTGACAAAACTGGCTACTTTGAAAAGGAATCGTAAGGTTGTTTTTGCTAATAAATGATAAAGAATTCGACGCTGGTATGGGTTAAACTATGACTTTGGGTTCGAGAGTTTTTCAGGTACAAAACTTCGGGTAATGTGTGGTTGGATCATCATCTCAATTGTTCATTGTTTGAAGTGTCTTCCGAAATTTCAAAGTGTTTTAAATGCAGCTTGTCATTGTCACTATTCAAAGGATGAAATCGTCATGAATCTCGGTTGATTCTCATATCCTTCTGAGTGTTACGAATAAGAGTGATTTCCTATCACAGTTTCGAAGTCAAAGTATATTTTTGAAAGATGTAAGGATCTAAGAGTGATGATTTTAGTTGTATCTCGAGTTGAATTCTGAAATTCTCAAAAATCAGAATATGTAATTAGATTCGAATGAGTATGGTTGTTTTGATTTCTATAGAAGAATGTATATTGGTATAGTTGATGATTGTCGAATCAGAATTGAAGAACATAACATATTAATTGTGATTTTATATATCTCTCGGGTATTACCTACCCGTTAAAAAAAAATTCACAAATAATAATTTGAACAAGAATTTTCATTACAATCTTTATGAAAATATATGTGAGTATATTTTCTTCAGATGTAATACAGATTCAATGAGTTAATATCATACTAAGCTCTTTTGATTTTCGGCTTGAATTAGAAATGAATTTTCTCTAAAACATTAGAGATTACATAATCTTTGCGGAGTATTTCACTAATGTAGTCAATACTTCAATATCTATAGGTATTTCCTTAGTGAATCATGCTGATGCTCATAGAACTCTTGCTAACTTCGCAAGATACGAATGTTGTTTTCCAGTAAGTTTCGAGTGCATCGAAGATGAAAGTGTAAAATCAAACATGTTATTGAATGATACACTTGACTTATTATGAAACGGAATTCATTGAATTGAAGCAGAGATTGTGGTTAACAATGATTAAATTGTTAACGAAGAATCTACAACATAGCATATTAGTAATATGAATTAACCGGATAGTTAAGTTCCCTACATAATAGCTTAGTACAGAAAGATTTATTACGGTTAAATTTTATATATATATATATATATATATATATATATATATATATATATATATATATATATATATATATATATATATATATATATATATAGGATATACATATAAATTCTTTAGAGGAACTGAGTTAATACTTCATAACTCGTTGATACAATATACTTGTTATTAATTCGTAATGATTTCCACAGTGATTCTTGAACTGGCGAAGCTTGTGAGGTTAGAGGTGCTGACGATTCTAACGATGTTGACAGCATTGACTGTGTTGGTGAGGCTATTGATACTGCTGATGTTGTTGGTAAAACAAGTCTAGCTTGTACCTTACGCACCAGTCTTGTTAGGGTTTCGATTCTTCTCTCTATCATCTCTGTCCACTCATCTGGTTTATGGTTAAGGCTGAGATAGATAATCTCTAAAACTTTAGAGATTACATAATCCCCGCAGGATGATTCTCCGATGAAGTTATGAATCAATACTTCATCGTTTGTTGTTATTGGTACTCCTTGATATCTATGGTGCATGTGATGCTGATATCCGAGGTGCAGATTGTGATATCGAGGCGTGTGATGCAGATGTGATTCTTGGTGATGGTAATGATCCTGTTGATGTTACTGGCGGTACTGGTTATGCTGCTGATGCTGCTGATGGTGTTTGTAATCCTTGCACCATAATCTCCAAAGTCGTCACGCGAGCGCGAAGTTCGTTAACTTCTGCTAGTACACCGGGATGATTGGCGGTTGGAGCAAGCGGTTGAATAAGATTTGTAATATGGGATAGTATATAATCGTGACGAGATACTCTAGAAATGAGAGAGAAAATGGTGTTTCGAATAGGTTCGTCGGTAAGTGCTTCAGGTTCATCGCCAAAAGGTGATTGTGGTGGGTGGAAGGGATCGCCTTCTTCTTGTCTCCAGTGATTTAGTATATTACGAACCCATCCCCAATTCATCCAGAATAGATGATGGAAAATTGGTTGATCCATTCCGGTAACGCTGCTTTCGGAGCTCAGGTAAATATCCATATCGGCATAGCTGTCGGAATCTGATGAGTTCGAACTGGTTGAGGGATCCATCTTGTATAATCGGGGAAGATGAATTTTTGGTATGAAATAGATTGTAGAATTTAGATTTGGTATTATTCAATACATAATTTACCTATGTATATATAATACCGAAATCCCATAAATTACGGAGAATCTTTGAAAAGTGTTAGTCAAAGTTCACAGTAACAGATACGCTAAGATATTAATTCGTCTATACACTATTTTGCAATAAATGCAGGAAAACGCGTCTAGACTTAAGAATGATAAGTAGGTAATTTCTTAAGGATGATAAGCAGATAATTTTCGACAAAATGATAAGCAAAACTTTTGACATGCAGACACGGTCGAAGTCCAGACTTACTAATGCATCTTAACGACTATCTGTTAGACACACTAATGCAAGACCTGTGTGACGACCCGGGAATTTTCGACAAAATTTAAACTTAATCTTAATATGGATTCGACACGATAAGCAAGATCTGTAATGTTGAGTCTCAAAATTTTGAACTGCTTTCATATATTAAATTACCCTGTGACTATTTTCGACGATTCACGAATCTTAAATTATAAATAGAAATATATATATATATATATATATATATATATATATATATATATATATATATATATATATATATATATATATATATAGATTACGTATACAGAAAAATAAATAAATAAAACCATATAAATACACAACTTCGGATATGTATACAGGTATATGAAAATCAGTTTGCAGATTAAATATAAGTACCTATACATTACAAAATACAGATATATGTACATAATTATAGATATATAAATATATATATAAATAAAATAAAATACAGATAATTGCCAAGTAGAGTCCAAAATTGGTTGTGGGTCGTTTTCTGCTTTTGATTGTTTCTTGCTCGTGATTTAATTTTGTCAATTAACTGGAGTTAAAGAACAACCATTTAATCAGTCCAACACTTGAGAGATTTATCCGAAAGCAAAGAAACAGCTTATTTTTTTTTTTTTTAATTTTTTTTTGTACGTACCTTCATTTATCAAAAGCTCGATGTCGAATCGTTCTTCAAAATCTAAAAACGCAGAAAGGTTAGGAATAATCTACTTAAACTATCTACAACTTTATAGATTTCAATTCATCATATTCATCACCATTTTACGAGTCAAAGTTATGAAGACAAAAGTCAACCAAATCGTTTATGGTAAAATTCAAACTTGTCTTTATGTTTTAAGCTTAATTGATGATCCAGAAAGTTTCCAAGGATCCTTTAGAACATATTTCATGTAGGAAATATTATCTAAAACAATCTTATTTTCATAATCAAAAATTTGAGTTTATGTTCTTGAACTCAAAATTTAAAAAGCTCGAATTCGTAATAAATTTTAAAATGTATTAATGCAGTCTTGTTAGGAATCCTTTACTTAAACTTTCTGCAAAATTGCAAGGCCCAATTCCTCAAAACGAATTCGAATTTCGAAGTCAAAGTTTTGGTTCTAAAAAGTCAAAGTCTGTTCTAAGATCAAATTGAAGGTTTATGTGATGTTTCTGATATAATTAGCAATCTAGAAAGTTTATATGAATTACTTTAAACATAATTCATATTATAATTATTATCTAAAACGAACTCAAATCCAAAAATCAAATTTTTTTTTTTTTGCAAAGACACCGTGACAGCAGGGAGCTGTTCGAATTTTTTTTTATTTTTTTAATTTTTTTATTTTTTTATTTTTGTTTTTGTTTTTCTCTCGTTGTCTAACAATACTAATAAATAAATATGTGATGTTAATTAGTTTTAAGTAACACAATCTTTGATAAGAAGCTTGGTGGTCTGATCGTTTATTACTCTGGCCAAAAATTGAATTTATAAAGAAGGGAAAACAGTTTAGTCGAGTTAAATGTATTCCTGTTGGGTTGTAATTTAGAAAAAGCAGAAGTGGTGGAGTGCTGTTGGGTGTTAGCGGGTTTGCGTGAGGTCGCAGGTTCGAGTCCCGTTCAGGGCATTTCTTTTTAGAAAAAGCTATCAAAGGGGTATACATTCTTATTTTTAATCCTATTATTATTATTATTAGTTATTATTATGTTTATTATCATTATTACTATTGTTATTACTAATTGTTATTATCATTGTTGTTATTGTGGTTATGATAGGTATTATAACAAATAATTATTATAAGAATTACTAGTGTTACTATTATTATTATTAATTTATCAATTTTTGATTATTATCATTAGTATGAGCATCATTAACTGTAGAGTTATTATTAAACATTTATAAAAATATTACTAAAAGTATTATTATTTTTAATCTATCATTATTTTCACAAAAACTATTAATAATACTTCCATTATTATTATTATTATTAGTAGCATTAAAATTATTATTTTTATCATTATAATTATTACTAGTACTACAATTATTATTGTTATTATCACAGATACAAGTATCATTATTAGTATTATCATTACTAATAAAGTTATTATTAATATTAGTAAATCATTATTACCAAAACTATCATTTTTAACAAATAAATGTTTTGTACATAAAAATACACTTATTACATATACACTAATTATAATAATATTTCATATAATAATATATCAAACATATTACATTTTTATATAAATACTTTCATACAAAAAAACTATTGAATTTAACATTTAATGCTAATCATTGATATATATAAATATAGTAATATAACTAAATGTATAGATATTAGTTATTTTAAATACATACAAAATAAACAAATATAACATAAGATATAATATATATAAGTAAAGTATATATATTTTTAATGAAATTTAGTATAAATTCTATATAACTACAAACATATAAAATTTATATAATTAATAAATGAAATTAGGAGATTTCTATTATATGTTTTAATAAATATACAAATGATATAGGTTCGTGAATCCGAGGCCAACCCTGCATTGTTCAATATAGTCATATGTATTTTTACTACAAAATACATTAGGTGAGTTTCATTTGCCTTTTTACCCTTTTATATTTTTGGGCTGAGAATACATGCGCAATTTTTATAAATGTTTTACGAAATAGACACAAGTAATCGAAACTACATTATATGGTTGAATGATCGAAATCGAATATGCCCCTTTTTATTAAGTCTGGTAATCTAAGAATTAGGGAACAGACACCCTAATTGACGCGAACTCTAAAGATAGATCTATCGGGCCCAACAAGCCCCATCCAAAGTACCGGATGCTTTAGTACTTCGAAATTTATATCATGTCCGAAGGAGGATCCCGGAATGATGGGGATATTCTTATATGCATATTGTGAATGTCGGTTACCAGGTGTTCAAACCATATGAATGATATTTTTGTCTCTATGTATGGGACGTATGTTTATGAGAAATGGAAATATGAAATCTTGTGGTCTATTAAAATTATGAAATGATTATTTATGATAAACTAATGAACTCACCAACCTTTTGGTTGACACTTGAAAGCATGTTTATTCTCAGGTATGAAAGAAATCTTCCGCTGTGCATTTGCTCATTTTAGAGATATTACTTGGAGTCATTCATGACATATTTCAAAAGACGTTGCATTCGAGTCGTTGTATTCATCAAGATTATTATTAAGCCAATTATAGTTGGATATATTATGAAATGGTATGCATGTCTGTCAACTTCAGATGTAAGGAAAGATTGTCTTTTCAAAACGAATACAATGTTTGTAAAATGTATCATATAGAGGTCAAGTACCTCGCGATGTAATCAACTGTTGGGAATCATTTATAATCGATATGGACTTCGTCCGGATGGATTAGGACGGGTCCTTTCAACCTGGTTCGCTAAGACCACCGCTCTGATACCAACTTTAAGAACCCGTCCTAATCCATCTGGACTAAGTCCATATCGATTACAAACGAATTACAACAGTTGATTACATCGCGAGGTACTTGACCTCTATATGATACGTTTTTACAAACATTGCATTCGTTTTGATAAGACGATCTTCCATTTACATTGAAACTTAACAGGTATGCATACCATTTCATAATATCCAAACTATAAATGACTTAATCTGTCATTTACTTAATAATAATCTCTAAAGAACTTCAACGACTCGAATGCAACGTCTTTTGAAATATGTCATGAATGACTCCAAGTAATATCTTTAAAATGAGCTAATGCACAGCGGAAGATTTCTTTTGTACCTGAGAATAAACATGCTTTAAAGTGTCAACCAAAAGGTTGGTGAGTTCATTAGTTTATCATAAACATTCATTTCCATCATTTTAATAGACCACAAGATTTCATATTTCCATTTCTCATAAACATACGTCCCATGCATAGAGACAAAAATATCATTCATATGGATTGAACACCTGGTAACCGATATTCACAATATACATATAAGAATATCCCCATCATTCCGGGATCCTTCATCGGACATGATATAAATTTCGAAATACTAAAGCATCCGGTACTTTGGATGGGGCTTGTTGGGCCCGATAGATCTATCTTTAGAGTTCGCGTCAATTAGGGTGTCTATTCCCTAATTCTTAGATTACCAGACTTAATAAAAAGGGGCATATTCGATTTCGATCATTCAACCATATAATGTAGTTTCAATTACTTGTGTCTATTTCGTAAAACAGTTATAAAAACAGCGCATGTATTCTCAGTCCCAAAAATATATATTGCAAAAGCATTTAAAAAGGTATTAATGAAACTCACGCATATAAATATTGTAAAACAGTTAATAAAACATTTGCATGTATTCTCAGCCCAAAAACGTAAAGAGTAAAAAGGACATATGAAACTCACGCATATAAATATTGTAAAACAGTTAATAAAACATTTGCATGTATTCTCAGCCCAAAAACGTAAAGAGTAAAAAGGGCAAATGAAACTCACGCAATTAAATATTGTAAAATAGTTAATAAAATATTTGCATGTATTCTCAGCCCAAAAACGTAAAGAGTAAAAAGGGCAAATGAAACTCATCATACTGTATTTTGTAGTAAAAATACATATAACATCATTGAACAAGTGTAGGGTTGGCCTCGGATTCACGAACCTATATTAATTATATATAAGTATATGTCGGTCAATATTTGTCTAACAATTTAGGCCAAGTCATAGTGTACCACAATACTAATGCTCGAGTCTGACTCAACAGTATAGTAACATGTTATATTTCTCATGCTCAGTTAAAATTCTAGTAAAAGGTGACGTGTGAAACAACGTAACACCAATGGTTGCATAATCATAAAATAGTATTTTAGTTTTTAGAGAAAGTCAACACAAAAAAAAAATTAACTGAAAACTTAACGGGAAAAGTCAAAGTTCAAAGTCAAAAGTCAAAAGTCAAAGGTTAAAGTCGAAAGTCAAAGGTTAAAGTAAAAACGAGGTCGCATGCAAAAATACAATAACTTACACAAAAAAATGATTTTCGGTCAAACATGACTAAACGGCGACTTCAGCGATTTTTAGAAAAATTATCGGGGCTCCGATTGATAAACGGCCAAAGATAAAAGTTACACATTACCAAAAAGATTAAACATAAATGTTACAGAAGTAAACTAAACCTAGACAACTCGTAGTTGCCGACGCGGTTTCGGCGTTTCAAAGTTAATTTTTTTTTTTTTCAGCTTTAATAAATTTACAAAAGTGACCGAGTAGCCTACTTTGGAGATTTTTAGAAAATTCCTCGAAACTCGAATTGACAAACGGTCAAAGCCTTCAAATTCTCGTTACCACAAAGATATAACATGATTTTTTGCAAAAGTAAACACACATCAGGCCGACCATAACAACTGATACAAAACTGACATTTTTAATAAAAAAGTTTCAGCTCTTTTCAGAATTTTAAAATGTGACCAAACAGTCAACTTTGACGATTTTTAAAAAAATCATCGAGACTCGAATTGACAAACGGCCAGAGTCATTTGTTAGACCTTACAGCAAAGAATTCAGTAGTATTTTTGTTTTAATCTGAAACAACGCAGATCAGCGAGAATTTCAGTTTCCGTTTCGACATTTCATCAAAATTTACAAAACTTCTTTTGTCCATAACTTGACAACCGTTCAACGAAACGAGACGTGCTTTATATGAAAATTCATCTACCCGACGAGTAGGATCCAAATAACCACTTTTTATAATCCAGAAAATTAGTTCACTAATTATCATCAGCAATTTTAATTACGAAATTTATTATGCAATTTATTTATTTCATAATTTTCTAACCGTTACTTGGATTCAAGCGATTCTTAAACCAAAATTCAACTATTTTTTTTTCTTTCTAGTTTTCCAACGACATGCATATCTTATACCTTATCTCAACCGCATATGTAACTAATTCAGGATTCAACATAACCTATATAATGGCAATATCAAAAGGAAAAGCATGCATAATCCTATTTTCTCGAGCACTAGTCAGGGATACACTATTAGTATGTAAAAATTAAATTATGAGTGCTTACGTATCAATATTGAAGTTCAATATTGCAGGAAAGGTACGTAGACGCAACGGAGACGCTAAACACTAGATTGATCTCGCGAGCATAACCCCCGAACATTACCCATAACCTCCTTAGCTATAACCCATAATTTCCTTAGTTCTATCCCGCTCATAAAACCCGTTTTGAAATAACTCGCTCATGACCTCGTCGTAATATTTTATGTATAATAATAATAATAATAATAATAATAATAATAATAATAATAATAATAATAATAATAATAATAATAATAATAATAATAATAATAATAATAATAATAATACGGAGGGTAATAATATGGTAGAAATATGTGTTTGTGTGTGTAATGATCAAAAATTGCATATGGGTGTTTTATAACTAAACAAACGGGACATGCGCCTACCTCTATATCCATCGCTCTCTATCTATCGGCATCTATCACCATCTACCTATCTATATAAAAAAATGCCACTTGTTAAATGAAAAGATTATCAAACTGTTACCTTTGTTTCTTTTGTCACGGGAATAAAAAAAAAATAGTATCGAGTCCCACTTAATTGTTTCTACATGCCGACACTTTCTTATTTCACAAAATCCTTATCACACGTAAACTTTAAGTTATATATATTATTTAATATATAATATATTTAATCTTTAGGATTAATTAAATATTATATTATATTTACGTTCGTGGTAAAAATATAATTTTTACAAAAATGACTCGTACGTTGTCACTCGACTCATGTACCACTTTCGGTTTTTCGAGCGCACTTTCGTACGTTTAGAAAACTAGCCTTTTACGTTACGCGACGTGTACCTTTTACAAAAATTAGACTTACTTATCAATAATTTATCTTTATAAAAATATCACTTATAAAATTTAGCGTTGTGGTCATTTACTTATTTAAATCAAAGTCTCGTTGTTTATCAAAATATTTTATTTTAAATTAAACATTTTGTGACATGTACCTTTATTAATAATTAGACTTAAATTAATTAAAAACTAACCCACTCAAAGTGTAACTTAATCTTTTGAGTGTTTTGGTCATTTCCTTTTATAATTCATAATCTTGTTATTTATCAAAGCCTATTTATTAATATTAGTTTAAAATCAAAACGTTTTATGACTAATTTAAAATATAGATATATATATTTAAAATTTATCTAATAACATACTAGTTAACTTTTCAAAACCAATTATATTTCAAGGTTTGTTTTATAATCGTTTAGAAAATATTATAACACGTTTTGTTTATTCTTTAAGGCTTTAAATAGATTCAATTTCTTTATGAACTAATGTTTTTAAATATCAACCGCATCACTAAGAGAGTGTTCTAATCGTGTGCTTAATGACTAATAATTGAAATACCAACTTACGTTATTTAAATAGATGTATTTTAATAACCAGTTCTATTGTATCGAAAAACGTTTTCACACGTTTGAAAATAGATCAATCAATGTATTATGAAATTCAATTATCCACTAACTTTTGTCTAACTCTCGATAAATGACACCTTGTTCTTATTCGAAGATCACTTCACCATTATTTCCGAATACCGTTAAAAGTAAGAGTTCTCTAATTCAAAGTGGACCTCATAACAGAGACTCGTAATCCTAATTCAATATATTTGATGATTCAATCATTTGTTATCATCTTTTAATCTCGTTGATAAACTTACATCGGACAAATACGTTCATGTAAAGTATTATTTATTCAATACCTTGATAGTATTTCCAAGTTCATAAAATAGATCTCATAGCTTATATTCATATTAATTAATCCGCTCAATGTTTTATTAATATATCTCCATTTAATAATCACACATGTATATGTATATATATTTATTTACACATAATTGTTCGTGAATCGTTAGGCATGGTCAAAGGGTATTTGATTACATGAATATAGTTTCAAAGTTTTCGAGACTCAATATTACAGATTTTTGCTTATCGTGTCGGATATATATAAAGATTAAAGTTTAAATTTGTTCGAAAATTTCCGGGTCATCACATTTGTGAAATCCATCAATGGGTTTATGTTTAGAATGATCTGCCGCATCTAACTACAAATTTTGAGGAGTTTTGGTCAAGTTTTGAGGTGTTTTTGATTTGCACCACCATAAGCCGCCATGGACCACCATAGCTTCTGCCGGATTTTGCTGTTGAAGATGAAGATGACCAGTTTAGCGGGTAACCGGTCACATTTTGTTTCCATTAGCACACTTTTTCAAAGTTTATGGTCTACAATAGTATTTTTTTGGATATATGGCCTACATCAGGACAAAAAAAAAATATATGACCCTTAAGTAGCCTTAACCCTTATATTTTTCCATAAAAAAAAACTGAATAGGCACCTTTAATGATCATGTTTTCGTGTTTAAGTACAACCAAGCAAATGAAGGACGCAACTAAGTTCATGCAACATACTTTTCTTGTTTGTTTCCCACACAAAGCTCGTGGAGTCTTGTAATGTTATATCCTTATATAGAAAATTCTAGTCTTTTTCATATTTATTGATTCAAAGACGTTGACATGAAGAACCTTCATATGCTTGTTTTTGTTCTATTGCTTTTAATTTGTATGGCTAAAGGTAATTTCTTTTAAACTCCGAATATTTTACACATGCATAAAAACATGTATAAGTTGCACCTAAGTTGGGCTTTTTAAGTTGCACTTGCACCTAAGTTGGGCGTTGTTAATTGCACCAATCATATTCTTCTTAAAGTGATAACACAAGACTTAGCAGATCATCTATTAGTCCTGAAATTGTTGCAAAATTAAATCGGGTAAATCACTATTATAGAGGACATTATAAAGTCATAAATTTTCACCTATACGTGATACTAAATAAATATTGTGATTTGTTATCTCTTGTTTTTTTCATTAATTAAGAAATGGTTAATAAATTTTATATAATGACAACTATTCATGTTAGTGTATAGGTAACAGAATTAGTGGTATTCATGAGACCGGAAAAGTAACAAGAATCTACGACGACAATATCGATCCGGAAGCTACTTCATATTGCTGCAATGATGAAGCAGGTCCCAAATGTTATGATACACCTAATGAATGTAAGAAAAACTGCAAATCCAAATGTAATTGACCATATATTAAATACTCCGTATTAACATTAACAATATAAATAAATTGAATAAGTAAAATATACAGTATTTAACTATGTTAGATTCTCTAATTAGGTATCTGTGAATCATTTCTCTCATCTTCATTACAAGTTTCGGTTCTCCCATTAAATAACATCGTAACATGCTATGATCACATGTAGTAATGCTAATATAAGGATTACTATGAATGGGTATATTGCATGTTATTACATAACTAGAAATGAAATAAAGAAAATGACAATGATCACTCTTGAAAAACTTATTATTCGAACTTTACTTTCGAATCTGATTAGTCAAACTAGTCTAAGTCTTACAGATATACCAAGTATTTTGAGTCTGGAATGATGAGCCCGAGATACATTAGACTCTGACAATGAAAAAACATAGACGCTCAGAACGACATACTTGTTGGTGATTTTAGTGAAATCAGACAATACACATTTTGGTGAATTGGATTTACTAGGTTGAAAATGGAAGTTGTCTTTGATACTCTAGAACGGATTTGGTAAGTGTGGAGTACACGTCCGTCAAAAGTTAAAAGATAGCTTGAGTCGGGTTTGGTTTGTAAGAGTGCAAAACTAAAACGTGGATGTCAAGGTATGAGTGCGCCGCACCAAATGGAAAAATGTGCCGCACTTTTAGGCATGCAGGGACCAGTTCATGATCAGAATGTTTAAAGCATAAAAATGTGCCGCACCTTTCTATATATCCGCCGCATTTTGACTGCAGTTCTGCAGAATTGATGATGACATGATGGCCCTGTAGATTTTCAAGGGCCAATACATTGTTAGACAAGTATGGACGGTTAATTATATACAAATGGTTGTCACCATATAAGCTACAATTGTTGGTAAGTTTTCAATTAGCAATTACTCCATAAATGGAATTGTTAGTAAACCAATCGTATGGTTTTTTTGAGGATGACATTAAAAATTAAATTGATTATACAAGATTTAGTGTCATTCATGTGGAATTAACTTAACCACCATGTCTATGTGATATTGTGAATCCGCGAGTATAACATGGATTATATTGATAATTAATTATTCTATGTCGTCTATTGTATAATTCACTTTATATTCATCTGTATATTCTGTTGAAATAAAATTAAACAGATATTCTAAATTGTGGGTTAAATTCATTGGGTTGGTTGAGAGATTCATAGTAAACTATAATTTGATAGTTTACATAATTGTCAAATTGCATCTGTTGTAAAATGAATATACAACGGTTGACATGTATGCTCTAAAGGATGCATATGGTGTCACATAACTGTTGGCATCATGTAATAGGTGTGTCAAACTTTTTAAAGTTTGTGGTTTGTGTATATGGGTGTACACAGTCAGTAAAATATTGATCATGAAATTACATGTACTTTAAATTTATATTGTTTTACATGATGCAAATTTTTACAATAAATTGATTGGTAATAATTGATAAGCTATTTAACTGGTGATGATAATTTAATGGAAAAGGCACAAGACAACATTGTATGATTATAAAGTGAATGTTTTGTTACCAAATAAAATGACTTTGAAAATGGTACAAGTTAGTGAAACTAATATTATTTAATATGAAATGAGGATTAGATGTTGACTAATTGTTTCTAAGTACCGGTTTGCTTTAGAAATTGGTAGTATGATGTATGTGATTACATCAAGTAACCAATATAGCATGGTGTTGAAAAGATCAAACAAGGTCTAATTAGATAATTTATTGTGATATGGCTTAAGTACTTTAGTACTTGTAAAAGCCAACCATGGGTTATGGTTTGATTCACAATGTGAATCCTTAAGGCATATTAAATTATATTGAGTTTACTATTGGTCAATAGGATTATACCTCTACAAGTTGTTGGAATTTACACTTGGTATAGATGATATATCTTGGATCAAAGAGTTGATGTTGAGATTATTGATATTATAAACTTTTTGTCATTACTTCTTGGTTCTAAAAATGAATTGACTAAGATTTGTTTATAATTTTAATCTTACCATCTAATGTAATGGTAATAATTGTGTACATAAGGATAATGAGGATACATATCAAGGGTGTACAAATTATAGGTTTACATTGATTACTTGTGAAAAGTGAACATATGCAAGGACTAATCAATCAATTGATTTGAGTAGTCACAAGTTTCTTATGGTATAATAAGAACTTGATAAATCCTTGGTTTAAAGGATTGCAAAAGATAGGAAATTGATTGAAATTATAATATAATGAATAAGATTAAAGTTCATAAGTGATCCGTAGTTATGAGATGACCTTTGACTAAGGCATGTAATTGAAACAAGTGAAAGTCTAGACACTTATGCCTTAGACTATTTGTATTTCGTTGCTTGATCACGAATGAAGTGATATAAGTGAATTTTGTTGGGTCACAACAAAATTTGGCAAAATCACTTGACAAAAGCATTAGCCGGAAGCACGTAAAAGTTGGCTAATGTTGTTGGATTGAAGTCAATTTTGATCTTCTATAGTGAGATAACCAATTCCCTTCTAGTACAATGCTAGAAGCTTGAATTCAATGTGGAAAGCCAAATATCAGAAGATTGGAAAACATTTAATATATGATCCCAATTTATGTGTTCGGACCCATGAGATAAAGAAGGTTGAAGTTTAATACTTCTTAATAGTTTCTGGAAAAATTGCATCGCGGGAGCAAGATTAAAGAAAACTACGTATGTGAATATGAAGTTTTGCCGCTTCAAGAAAGCTTGGGACTTGACTTTTGATATGTTCACGAGAGGATTGGGACACATGGCTTATTAGTGTCAGGTTAATTGTGGAAAGTATGAAACTTATGTGTATATTATCGTCTGGTTTTCAAATGGATTGAAGGGTTCAAACGTTACGAGCACCTTGATTTTCGAATTCCTGACATGCGTAATATACTAAGGTGGAAATTCAATCTTCGTGACATTTTCATTGACGCATTGGTTTGACTGTAAATTTACATTTTAGTAAATCAAGGATTATACTAAAATGAAGGGGGGGGGGGGGGGGGGGGGGATTGTTAGTGATTTTAGTGAAATCAGACAATACATATTTTGGTGAACTGGATTTACTATGTTGAAAGTGGAAGTTGTCTTTGATACTTTAGAACGGATTTGGTGAGTGTGGAATACACGTCCGTCAAAGGGTTAAATGATAGCTTGAGTCAGGTTTGGTTTGTAAGAGTGCAAAACTAAAAGGTGGATGTCAAGGTACAAGTGCGCCACACCAAATGGGAAAATGCGCCGCACTTTCATGCAGGGACCAGTTCATAAGCATAATGTTTAATGCATAAAAATGCGCCACACCTTTCTAAATATGTGCCGCATTTTGACTGCGCTTTTGCATAATTGGTGCAACTCTTATCCAAACGTTTTGTGACGTTTTACAAAGAGTTGGTTATTATCCCTGGACGTTTTGGGACATGTTTAAGGGCGCGTTTTATTAGTGTATCTAATGCACCCCTTCAAACATGCCCATTGCCAAGTGACATGACTATTGATCATAGCTATTAATGAAAGGTTGCAACTCTTCGTTGCATTCTTTCACCAACTATAAATATAAATGTTCATCCATTGATGAATGTTTACAGAATCTGATTATTCTAAGCACACTTTCAACATTCAAACTTCCAGATTTTACAATCTACAATTGCAAGGAACAAATATTCTTTTGGTTAAGAAAGATTGTTCATATTAGTCTTATCCTAATGGTGATTTCGTGTAATCCGTGATCAAGTGGGTCGAAATACTCTATTAAGAATGTGTTCATACGATTTTAGTATCAACCCAGTTATTGATTCTCAACCCACCAATCCATATTTTCTAACAAATTAATATAGCATTTGGGAATCAAGACCGGGATGAATATGTGAAGAATCGTTGAAGAAATATCAATTTGTGGAAGGATAAGGCGTGAGTATTGATTATTAATTCCATTCATGTTTTTACGTGATAAAATATTGACATATCTATGGAAGTGTTTAATGGTTGATTCATGGACCCGTGACACCGTATCATGGATACTATTCAAAAATGTATTTTGAAAGCATATGATTCTAAGAATCAATTTTATGGTGAAATAACCAACGTACCAAGTACGCATTTCTATCTATCTTGTTTATTTTATACCATGATTGAAATGGTTAAAGTATATGGCCTAATTCAATCTGTTCGTAATTTAGGAATTCCTGAATGATTTTCAAGGGTCAATATGTTAGTATATATCATGTATACTAAATGATGATGACATGATGGCCATGTAGATTTTCAAGGGCCAATACATTGCTAGACAAGTATGGACGGTTAATTATAGAGAAATATTCAAATGAATCCAACTTTTAAGTTGAGATCTAAGGACCAATCAGAGTGCGACATGATAAACAAAATTCAAAAAAAAAAAAAAATTCAAATTTTTTTTTTTCGAATTTTATTTTTTTTCATTATGTGATTGAGTTTTACAATCACATGTGATTGACATGAAGAATCACATTTGATTTACTGCATGTCAATCCAATCACATGTGATTGAAAGAAAATTGAAAAAAAAAAATTCGAAAAAAAAGGTTTTGAATTTTTTTTTCAATCACATGTGATTGAATTTGATATGCAGAATCACATGTGATTGAAATTTACAATCATATGTGATTGGATTTGACATACTAAATTTTATTTTAAAACAAAAAATTCAAAAAAAAAAAAAAATTTGAAAAAAAAAATCATTCAATTACATGCACTGTTGTAAACGGCGTCCGTTGCATCCGTTGCGACGCCCGTTGCGGCGTTTTGGTGACTAAACCGTTTCGACTCCGTCCCGTTTTCTTATAAGCCGGTCAACGGTCAAAGGTCAGATTAAATGCAGGAAAAATTGGGTCAACGCCGGTCAAAAGTCATAAATTCTGTTAAAATCGGTCATAAATCGATCAAATCAATCAAAATTGACTTAGTTTAGTATTCCATTTTGTATTATATTAATACTAATAGAAATTATAGGTACAAACTTGTCAACGAAGGTTTTTTAGCTCTAAAATATGTGTAAATATATATTTATATATATAAGTCAACATTAGTCAACATCCGTTTCGACCCCGTCTCGGCCCCGTTTTTTCCGTTGCGACATTTTGAGATCGCTACCGTTTCGGCCCCGTCTCGCGTCTTTTTCAACCTTGATCACATGTGATTGTCGTGCCACATGTCGCGCTCTGATTGATCCGTTGAATTTCAATTAAATTATTGGATTCAAAAGATTACAACTCGTTAATTATATACAAATGGTTGTCACCATATAAATTACAATTGTTGTTAACTTGTCAATTAGCAATTACTCCATAAATGGAATAGTTGGTAAATCAATCGTATGGTTGTTTTGAGGATGGCATTAAAAATTAAATTGATTATTCAAGATTTAGTGTCATTCATGTGGAATTAATTTAACCGCCATGTGATATGATATTGTGAATCGGCGAGTATAAAATGGATTATATTGATAACTAGTCTTTAAAAGCCCGTGCGTTGCACGGCGACTCTTAATCAAACAAACTGGAAACGTATATGTTATATCAATTAACGGTATGATAACGTTTCTATAAAATATTATTCGGAAACGTTTCTATTGATACCTATTAGGTGGATGATACAATTACAATGACGAAAGCCTTCATCATCGATAGTCAAGAAACAAAGTTGTGGGATAGAAAGTGGCAAACTTCACTACATTGTATTAATTCAGGCGATGGCTTGGCCGGTGGACATGTGTACATAAATTGTTTGTTGAAGTTGGGTCTAATCGAGTACCGAGCTAATCCATTTACATAACCTGCATATGTTGTAAAAAACAAAATTAGTATGGCATGCCACAGGAGGTTGAGCATAGATTTAACTAAATTGTTTAACTAAGTCAAATTGGATTGGGTTGAGTACGACAATACTTTGTTTACATAAATTTATCAAATTGGAATGGGTTGGCAAAAGCACTTCATACACTATAATATAGAAAAGTCTAACTGTTGGCAGAATTAAGATTTTGGTTACAAAATTATGGAAGTCAAGTTTTGCATATATAGTTTATGTTAACCAAAACCTAATAACTGTATCTATGTTTTTTTTTTGGGTAAAGGGTCCAAACCCGGCAAAATTCATTAAAATAAAATATTATGTGCAAGTTAACGATTGGTAAACCAACCGAGGAGTTTTAATGGACATCCCAAACCCAAACAACTATTACTATCATGCTAAATACTAATCTATAACAAATCTAATTGCTATGGCCCAAATTACAAAAGTAAAAACCATAATACAATGATCTATATTTGTACCTTCAAATCCTTAATTTTACTAATCTATATTTGTACCTTCAAATCCTTAATTTTACTCAAATGGGTCAAAATGGTCACCATTATACTCATAAAATGGGTCAAAACATACCAAGGTATTTGGGTCAGGGAGTAATTCATATCTCACAAAACTAACTCCACAAATCAACAAAGTGATAACTGACCAATTTGACGCAAAAGGGCCAAATGGGTCAAAGAGTCAAAATGGACAATCAAAACACTTCTAACATAGTAACACCCAAAAGAGCTCATTTCAGTCTAAATCAGAAGTTTCAGGGATTTTACAAACGACTATTATCACTACTACATAATGATCAAATCAAGTTTTTACGCCAAATATTACAACAATTTGAAATAAGTTAACTTTCACGGCTCCTAACACGTCAATTACTTTTAAATATAATAAAATACTTGTCTCGGCTCATACCAAATATCTACTTGAATTATTCTGAGCCCGTTTTGACCCGTTACCAAGCCCGCCATTTTATTATCGTATTAAAAGTAATTGAAATACAAACCTCTGTAATGGTTAGTTCCCAGTACTCCTTTGCCTACATATTCTCCGCTAAGTCCGCAATTGTCTCTAAACTATTTTGAGTGAAATCTATTTGACTTTTCATCTTCTTGAAAGGTTGACTTTGACTTAATGACGGGGAGTCACATGTTATATCTTGTACACAAGGAGGGCAATACCAACTTGATCTCGGGATCCTTAAAAGCGGTGGATCTAAGCAGTATGTATGGTACTCAGCATCATGTGTATCACATAAAAGCAACACATCGTCATTTTAATCTAACGCGCATACTTTGCAAACTCATTCTTCCCATGCTCCAACATCGAGTGTGCTCGTGAGTGTGTCTGCAATCATCATGTTTAGCTCGTTCTTCATTTCATCAGATATTGAACTGGGAGCGTTCACATAGTCAACGCTTTTCCTGACGAGTTCAAGTACCTGTAAAATGAAAATGATGAATGATAATTGGGAAAAAAAAATCTCATATGATTTTGCTTAGAAAAGAGATGAAATCTTTTTGAAGCGCAATTCAACAAACCTCTTTAAGCTACAGATCTTCAATAAACCTTTTTGAAACGCAATTCAACAAACCTCTTGTTCAACAAACCTCTTAGCAACCTCTTGTTTGATACTAAGTTGTGCATCGGTTGCCTGCAATAAGTCAAAGGAACAAAATAAAATAAAAAACGCAACCTAAATTTAACATCTCAAAAGATATTAGACTAAACTTCACATTCTTAATGGCCTCACAAATAAGGTGCACCAAAAACAAACAAACATGTTTCCAGTTTTAACAGAAACATTAATACGACTTACACCACTCAAACAAGTTACATGTAAGTAGTTAAAGAAATTATAAAAATATTCATAAAATAAGTAATACACATAGCAAAAAAGTTAAACAATTAAATGTCAAAAACAGACTACTACATCAATATTGGTAGCTTCCATATATACCTGCGTTTTTTGGTGCCGGAATTCCAAGTCTTCAAAATTTCGGGCGAAGGTGACGCTGTTTTCATCACAGATCAATAGTAAACAACAAATAAGTCACCTAACCTGGGTGGTGCAATCGGATATAATGAATCAGATAAAAAACCTAGATTGACGATTTGTCAGAATTGGTGTAACTGATGATTTCAAATGTAATCCCAACTAATAAAACTGCACGAATATGAAATTAACTGAAACCAAATTGATGAAATCCCAAAAGGAAAAAAAAAAAAAATTCAACTTGATCTTAAACATAGATCATCGATTTGGATTGGAAGAAGAGACCATCGATTTAGCGGATAAGTCTGCTGTAGCGGATAAGACTTATACCTTTTTCTGCAACTAAATAAATCGCTACAAACCCTAAATCGAACCATAATACCTCTGTTTGATCACATATACGCTGCAAACCCTAAATCGCTGCAAACCTGAGATATTATACAAAATTTATACCGATAAATGCGTAAAATTATAACGAATAAATTAGATGTAGTGGCGAGGTCGATCACGGCAGGGTTGCGGCCAAATTCGCCGGAGAAAATGTTGAGTGTGTGAGATATTAGAAGAGAGAGGGGACGGTGGGTGAAGAAGGCAGTTTATGAAGAATTACGGATAGATAAGATACATAGAAGTTGATTAGGGTGTGAGGCCAATAGCAAAGGGACATTGGTCATTTGTGTGAATTTAGCCGATTAATTATGAATTAATGAGAAAATTACATGTGGATAATCAAGATTAGGGTGTTTTTCGAGGCGACATGTCAGCAATAATCTTTACGCTTTGTAAGATGTAGAGAAGATTAACTATTCTATGTCGTCTATTGTATAATTCACTTTATATTCATCTGTATATTCTGTTGAAATAAAATTAAACATTAAACATATATTCTAAATTGTGGGTTAAATTCATTGGGTTGGTTGAGAGATTCAAAGTAAACTATAATTTGATAGTTTACTTAATTGTTAAATTGCATCTGTTGTAAAATGAATATATACAACGGTTGACATGTATGATCTAAAGGATGCATAATGTGTCACATGCATAATGTGTCACATAACTGTTGGCATCATGTAATAGGTGAGTCATACTTTTTAAAGTTTGTGGTTTGTGTATATGGGTGTACACAGTCAGTAAAATATTGATCATTAAATTACACGTACTTTAAATTTATATTGTTTTGCATTTTTTTTTCTTTCAAAAAACTGAAACTTTATAAAAATTCAAGAACTTCATCCAAAAAATGAAGCCTCGCAATAAAGATACAACTAAAGGCATCGAGGCCGAAACAACTAAACTAACAACAACACAAAGCCACAAACAAACACACTACACAACAAAGACGACCTAAGCCAAACGAAAACCAAACGACAATAAAACCAAAAGCCATAACACGAAAGAAACGATACAAAAGCATCACACACCTTCACCGTTAACCTTTCGCGATGTCTCCCCGACCACTTTCTTCGTCTTAGATCTCTTTCTATCTTTAGGCTTCGGAAGCATTCTCGAACTAAGCAGCTTACCTTCCACCCTAATACAACCTTGCAACTTCTTTGCCACCTCCTCAAAAACTAAAAGATTTACCCGAAGAAATGCCTATATCTCGGCCCGCTACAAACTCAAGTCCATAACCAATAGGAGCACCACGGCCCACTTCCTCCTCACGAATCACCTTCCCTGTATCACTGCTTTGATCCACCTCGACCTGAGACCCAATCTGATCACCCACAGTGTTGCTTACCGAACGACCAGCAGCACCACCCACAGTTGCTACGAAACCAGGTAAATGATCTGAACCACACCTCCGACCCTCCTTCTCCTGAAACCCCAGATCCCCACCATCATCACTTGAACATAAACCTCGAACTCGTTTGCGTTTTCAAAAACCCTGAGAATCAAGAGCCGCCTAAACCTTATCTAACGAAATTGTAACTTAAGGAGACTTAACAAAACCCGAACTACAACCATTAACATAAAAACCTTTACTACTCGCCTTATGACCCGTAACCACCGGAGAAGAGAAACCTAACTCAACCTCACCACCAACGGGACCAACATCACCATGCTTGACTTGCTCGGCTCTCTTCCCGTTATCCGTACCATTATCAACAGTAAAATGAACATCGCCACCATCATCAAAAGGACCAATATGATCCCCTGCACCTATAGTGCACCCACCCGCCAACACCTCCCTCAAAACAGAATCATTAGACGCTGAAAGGACCCGTCCTAATCCATCCGGACAAAGTCCACATCGATTACAAACGATTCACAATAGTTGGTTACATCGCGAGGTACTTGACCTCTATATGATACATTTTACAAACATTGCATTCGTTTTGAAAAGACAAACTTCCTTACATCGAAAATTGACGATATGCATACCATTTCATAATATATCTAATTATAATTATCTTAATAATAATCTTGATGAACTCGACGACTCGAATGCAACGTCTTTTGAAATATGTCATGAATGACTCCAAGTAATATCTTTAAAGTGAGCAAATGCACAGCGGAAGATTTCTTTCATACCTGAGAATAAACATGCTTTCAATTGTCAACCAAAAGGTTGGTGAGTTCATTAGTTTAGCATAAATAATCATTTCATATTTTTTTAATAGACCACGAGATTTCATATTTCCAATCCTCGTAAACATACGTCCCATGCATAGAGACAAAAATATCATTCATATGGATTGAACACCTGATAACCGACATTCACAATATGCATAAAAGAATATCCCCATCATTCCGGGATTCTCCTTCGGACATGATATAAATTTCGAAGTACTAAAGCATCCGGTACTTTGGATGGGGCTTGTTGGGCCCGATAGATCTATCTTTAGAGTTCGCGTCAATTAGGGTGTATGTTCCCTAATTCTTAGATTACCAGACTTAATAAAAAGGGCATATTCGATTAGATAATCCAACCATAGAATGTAGTTTCGATTACTTGTGTCTATTTCGTAAAGCATTTATAAAAGCAGCGCATGTATTCTCAGTCCCAAAAATGTAAAGAGTAAAAGGGAATCAAATGAAACTCACCTAATGTATTTTGTAGTAAAAATACATATGACGACATTGAACAAGTGTAGGGTTGGCCTTGGATTCACGAACCTATACCAATTATATATATATTAAGACCTATAATAACAATTAAGTGATTATATATATATATATATATATATATATATATATATATATATATATATATATATATTAATATATTTAATAATTTGCATGTGATGTTAATAAATAAATTAGTTATAACTATTTTATATACTTTAGATAAATAATTAATATTTATATAGATGATTATATTAAAATATTAATATTTTATAATGATAACATTTCATTTAAAAACAATATGTAATATTAATATAGGTATGATACATGTAAAAATATATTTTTATATAAATATCATTTGTTTGTTAGAATTATAATAATACTAAAATAATGATAATAATAATAATTCATTGTAACTTAATCACTTTCATGTTATTATTTGTATCTATATTCTTTATGTTTGTAATCATAATAATAATAATAATGTTAATAATTATAATAATGATAATAATATTATTAATAATAATGTGTTAATGATAATAATAAAAATAATAATACTTAATAATAATAATAATAATAATAATAATAATAATAATAATAATAATAATAATAATAATAATAATAATAATAATAATAATAATAACAATAGCATTAATACTACCTTAAGAGAATTAATAAGCTTCAAAAATAAAGGAAACTGCCACTGCCCAGAATTGAACCCACGACCCCTCTTTCCACACAAACCCTTCCATACCATTCAGCTGCTTCAGTTTTTCCAAATCAAGCTATATCCAAAAATATATAACCCTTTAGTGATAAAATGTAGTCCAATAACCCTTAGCCCAACAACAACACAAAAGCCCATTTAATTTCTTTGGTTTCTTGGCCCGGCTCGAACAAATACAGAAACAAAGCAGCTCAATTATTGGAAAACGATTACCAACAATAATTTGACAAGTAGGGTTACGGTCTATCATCATGTCAACGTATCGTCATAATCTCATCATCATCATCATCATCATCATCATCGCGATCAAGATCATTACGAATTCATCATCTTCTTAATCATCATTTACATCATTAATCATCATCATGATCTCATTATTTTTTTTTTTTATAAAAACAGCGTATAGCTGTATCCTGTCATAGCAGCAAATGGCAAGGGTTTTCATCGACTTTGAGGGATGGTTTCATGGATTAGTAGCAACGAGTTCAGGTAAGTAGCAGCACGTCATCCCTAGTTAATTCACGTGAGTCTTGGACCACTTTAGATCAATTTTAAATAAAAAATATAATGGGTGTCGGTTACCTTAATAAATGTCATATAATCTGCACGTCTAATATTATAACATTAATATACACCCATTATCCCACTAGCGAATAAAAAGAGATGGCAGTGGGGTATTCCATGATTGATAAATGTCGGGCAAGAAGAAAAAGATATGTATGAAAACGAATTTACGTGATTTAAGTAAGTAGTTGGTTAATTAACCTTCTTTCTGGGGTTCTACTCTTGAAAGAACCGAAACTTTATTCATCATATAATCAGTTCTTTATCATCATTCATCTCATCTAATAGAGTCAAATCTTCATTTATCTCCTTTTTATTTCTACACTCATCATGTATCATACACCTTTAACATTGTGATCAACATTATATTCTTAGTTTGGAAACAGAAAACTATCGTAGGCAACAGCAAAACGTATTCTGTGTTTGGGGTTCGTGAACTATTGAGCAGGACAGAAAAACAAGTATAGCATTGGTTATAGTGGCTGCTGGGTTTTGATTGTTGCTGTGGTGGTTGGTTGTTTTGAGTTTTCTTCGAACAAACAAGAGAAAAAGATGCAGGTTTGTTTTATATGATGGTTTTGATGAAGGGTTTTCGATTTAAGGTTGATCGAAAGGAACAAGAAGGGTTTGATGAGCTACTTCGGTTCTCGATTTGAAACAGAAAAGCATAAGTAGTCACAGCAGTTTAGTGATCGTAAAGGATTGTTACAGGTTGTGGTCATGTTGAGTAACTTAATTGTTTATTAGTAGATACAGGGTTTTCTTTATAATCGATTTCATCAAATTGCAGTATATAATATGTGTAATTAATTGGGTAATATGACAGTAACAGTTTAAGATTTGATTTGTACCAACTGATATCGAAAGGTATGCTCACGGGTTGAAGAAGAAACAAAAAAAAAAATAAAGCAGATGTTGAAAAACAAGATCCCACTAATATCTTTATATCTTTATATTTACATTATATATTATATAATAAATAATAATAATAATTATATTAATAACAATTTATTTAACAATAAATAATTGATAATAATACTTTTAATATTAATAACTAGGATTATTAATAGCATTCATGATAAATATAACAACTTGTATTATTTTAATAAAAATAATAAAAATAATACTATTAGTATTACTAGTGATAATAATAATGATAAAAAAATAATGGTAGTCGTGATTTTTAAATAAAGTGAAAATAATAATAACAATGTCAATAATATTAATTTTACTCGTACATATCAAGTTTTACATATTCATATATATTTTATTAATTATTCAAATATTCATATTAGTGTTTATAATGTAATTAGTGTTAATAATATTAACATAACGATTGTATTCAAACTTGTAATTTAAATTATTATAATTTATGAATTTCATCCTAGTCACTAATTATATAATATATATTATATAATAACTTATATTAAGTATTTAATATTTATGATTTATAATACTTATAATATTATTTATGTTCATAATTCATGTATATAAATATATATATATTCTACTTGCAACTTATTTGTTCTATATTTTATTTTTACGTTATTAATTCCAATTGATTGGAGTTCATTTTATTAATTCGTATTAATATCTATGTATACTTATAATTTGGATTTATATCTATATATTTATTTACAAACAATTGTTGGTGAATCGTGGAGAATGGTCAAAAGGTAATTGATTATATAAACACAACATTACAGACTTTACTTATCGTGTCGAAATTAATAAAGATTAAGTTTAAATTTGGTCGAAAATTCCCGGGTCATCACAGTACCTACCCGTTAAAGAAATTTCGTCCCGAAATTTGAGTGAGGTCGTCATGGCTAACAATAAATATGTTTTCCTGACGAATATGAGCTGATAAATAGAGTTTTATCATTTTTGATTAATATGGATAAAACAATTCAATTATTCGAAGAGTACGAATGAAACCATCATGAGAGAGGTCCTAACGGGCATCGTCCACCTTCGCCCAAAAACTTGCCCAAATTTTTAGCCGTTAGTTAAAAAAAAAAATCCCAACGGCTATCCCAACGGTCACTTTTACACTATAAAAACACCAACAATATACTTCATTTTATACACTCAAACATATATTTCTTTTATATTTCCACCTTTCTCAAAATCACAATCAAACACTCCCAAACTGCAAAATGTTAACACTTCCCCCAATGATTGTTTCATTCGATGTTCATTACGGAGGTGATTTCCATAATCAAATGAAGGAATATAAGTGGGGCGACAGTATTTCGTTTGAAGATATCGACATTCGTGATGTTGGTTTACAAGACTTGCTATCCTTTCTGAAGGAAAAAGTTCCGTGTGAATTCACGTCTGTGTTCTTTTATAAAGACGATTATGATGCGGATTGTAAGGCAAGTTTTCTCTGTACCGATGATCAATGGTACTTTATAAAAGATACCATTGAAGATCGCGGTAAATGCATTTCTTTGTATGCGGTTCTTGAAGATGAAGAGACGTTGGGTTATCGTTACCTCGATGAATCAGTTGAAGCAGCAGTTGAGGCATCAAGAGAAATACCGATGTCTCCAAAGTACCTCACGGATGGTGAAATGACTGGTGAACGCTTCTTTGCAGATGACAATTGACGACGACAAGTAGTTTGATTGTAATCTTTTAATTTTTAATTGTCGTGATGTTTTAATTTTTAATTATTGTAATTTCAGTGTTGTTGTCGAGTTTTATATCTTCCTTTATGTTTCGGAGCTCTTCGTCTTTTTAATCTCCTCTCGATCTCTAGTAAAACGAGTAATGGTCTAGAATTTGTAAGTATGGAGTTTTGAATGAATTTAATGTTATAATCAAGAAAGAACGTAATAGCACGATTTGATTCGTCAAATTACCAGAATCATTGAGAATAGAGCTATCAAGAATATACTTTCTTAATATGTTCAGAAGTTAATTAGAATGAAAGAGTTATGTAACATGACACATGATGGTGGTACGATCTACTGTGAACCATCATGTCCCATTAGAACTTAGCATGACTTACTGTAATATAATCACGTTGATCAAATGTCATTATATTATACTAACTCATGCATCAATTCCTAACACTACTTCAAAACATTCGTATTTTAAACTAGAAAGTTTACAGAATATAGAAACTAATAGTTTCTCATATGATGTAACACTGATAGCTCAAAGAGATAAATGATTTCAGATAAGGTTAGTTATGAAAATGTATCCAGAAATATCGAGGATATTTATAATGAAAGATACGATAATATCTTTGAATATCTAAGATCAGAGGATGATGGAGATTATTGTCCGCAAGGGTTTAGAGTAAGGAGCAAGATTTTCGCTAAGGACTTTAGCAGGCATTGAATCATTTAGATTCTTTGAAGTCAAACTTATTTTTTGTGATTTGTCTACGGCTTTCCTCATAGTTTCGCATAATCTGCTTTTCGGTACTAAATTTTCTCTTGAATGTTTCCAATATAATAATACACAGGAAGCACGAAGAGGTATATAATTTCGGACGAGAATATTTATGAAAATATCCTCAGAAATATCGAAGATATTGATGATGATATTTTGAAATTTCTAAGTTCGATGGTTGATGGATAAAGATTTTCCGCAAGATTTTAACATGAGTACGGAGCAAGATATTCGTTGAAGTTTTCATTGGATTCAGAATTACCTGGATTCTTTGAATATATGGTATGGTCCTTGTATTTGTCCTTGGTCTCCTTCGTGGTTAGCTCAATCCGTTTTCCAGTTTCAACTTTTCTGAGCTTTTTCAACATACTATTCTTTATCATCAAATTTTCGATGATTAAAGTCGTTTACAGTTGTCTATGGTTTCTGCTGCTTCATTCAGCTTTTTCAACATTCAGAGTATTGATTTGTGATTGAGTGCTTCTCAGAATTTCAGAATGAGAGATCATAATTCTAAGAGATAAATGTCATACATATAACTGTTGATGTAGATATGCTGTGAGTTTTCAAAGTACTGATTGCTGATTCCCGATAATTGTTATGGCAGTTCTCGTTACAAGATGCGGATGAGTATATGATAGGGTTTCAATGAATAAATATAAATATAATGATTTGTCAAAGAGATTTGAGCCAAGGAGCAACGAGGTTGCCGGTACGTCTACTGGTAATATAGTGGAATATAAAAGAATTCTCCGGTATCAAAAGGGTAATCGTATATATCAGGATTATAGTAAGGCTACTTCGAATGAAAAGTCGAAGTTGACTTGCTGGAGCTGTGACAAAATTGGCTACTTTGAAAAGGGATCGTAAAGTTATTTTTGTTAATAAATGCCAAAGGATCTGATGCGGCTACGTGTTAAACTTTTACTCAGTTGCCGAGAGTTTCTCTGGTGCATAACTATATGCATAAATCTTTCCTTTCATAGATGAAGTGCGGTTGATTCATCCTATCGATTGAGGTGTTTTCAAAAATCATGAAAGGTTTGAAAGCAGATTGTAATCGTCGAGATACAAATGAGGTTTAAGATGAAATCAAGTGGCAACTTGAAGAATTGTTTAATTTCATAGGTTATAATCAATATTTTAATTCATTTTAATTTGTCTAATGTTGACAGTCCATAGTTGATAGTCCACAGTTAACAGTCCAATAATTCATATATAGTTTATTATACAATATTCGAATTAATTAATACGTGTCGTGACCCGTATACGTCTCAGACTCGATCACAACTCAAATTATATATATTATTGTAGAATCAACCTCAACCCTGTATAGAGAACTCGATCATTACTGCATATAGAGTGTCTATGGTTATTCCAAATAATATATATAAATGCGTCGATATGATATGTCAAAACCTTGTATACGTGTCCCGATATTTAAAGTGCGTAAAATAAATACAGAAATTAAATGACGATAAATAAAATTGTGAGAATTAAAATTGCGATAAAATAAATTGCGATAATTAAATTGCGATAAATAAAATGTAATATGGAATTAACAGTTAGCTAGGAACAGTTAACTAGGATTTTGTTAGCGTGGTTTCTTAACAAAATTTCATATTGTCAATTAGTCTGTTTCTAATCAATTTTTATTGTGTCCATTATTTCTTCATTATGCCACTTGTTGGATTCTGATAAATCAAAATCCAAATATGAAATTGGTTGAATATGGTTATTCTGTGGTGAACGAATTTGTATATCAGTGGATGTAAGTAGGATAGTAAACGACTGTTGAATCAGCTTCGAAGAATGTACAGTGTAATTTATTAATTGGAAAATCTAAATATTCTTCGGGTATTACCTACCCGTTAAAATATTTTCACAATTAACACTTTGTACGAAAGAATTTTTTTATTACAATTTTTATGAAAACATATATACATACATATTTTCTTCAGATGTAATCATGGTTTCATTGAGTTAATATGATATTAAACTCATTTGGTTTATCGTTAGAACTAGAATACATAATCTCTAAAACTTTAGAGATTACATATTCGCCATGTCGAACGAAGATAAATGAGGTAGAATGATACGTAGAACGAAGATCATACTCGAAGTACAGCTGGTGATATTGAGACATGGATTGTTGATGGTACTGATGCTGTTATTTATGGTACTACTGGTGCTGGTGATGTTGCTGAAGCTGGTACGTTTCGCACCATATTTTCCAAGGCTACAACTCGGGCTCGAAGCTCGTTGACTTTTTATATTATTCCAGGATGATTGTCGGTAGGAACGAGCGAATGAATAAAGTTTTAGAATTTTTGATATCATATTATCATTGCGTAGTATCCTGGAAATGAGTGTGAAAATGATGTTTCGGACAGGTTCGCTGATAAGTGCTTCAGGTTCATCGCCAAGAGGTAAATTCGGTTGGTGAAAAGGATCGCCTTCTTCACGTCTCCATTGATTAAGTCGACTACGAACTCAACAGATGACTTGGGGATGGATGATTGGTTGGTTCATTCTGGTGACACTGCTTTCGGAGCTTAGGTGAAACTCCATATCGGAATAGCTGTCAGAATAACTATCGGAATAGCTATCGAAATCTGAGGGACTCGAACTGGTTGAGGGATTCATCCCGTACGATCAGATGAAGGATTTTCGATAAGAAATAGATTATAGGATATAGATTAGTACCCTGCAATACATAATTTTTCATATGCATATATAATACTAAAATCCCATAAGTTACGGAGGAATCTATGGAAGCTGTCAGGCATTGGTAACAATAACAGGTACGCTAAGATATGAATTAGCAGATATGCTAAGATATAAATTTTGTCTATACACTAATCATGCAATTAATGCAATAAGATGGGTCTAGACTAAGGGTGATAAGCAAGTGATTCTCTAAGAATGATAAGCAGGAAATTTTCGACACGAAATGATAAGCAAAACTTTTGGCATGCAGACACGGTCGAAGTCCAGACTCACTAATGCATCCTAACGACTTATCAGTTAGACACACTAATGCAGACTTGGTTCGCTAACACCACCGCTCTGATACCAACTGAAAGGACCCGTCCTAATCCATCCGGACAAAGTCCACATCGATTACAAACGATTCACAATAGTTGGTTACATCACGAGGTACTTGACCTCTATATGATACATTTTACAAACATTGCATTCGTTTTGAAAAGTCAAACTTCCTTACATCGAAAATTGATGATATGCATACCATTTCATAATATATCTAATTATAATTATCTTGATAATGATCTTGATGAACTCGACGACTCGAATGCAACGTCTTTTGAAATATGTCATGAATGACTCCAAGTAATATTTTTAAAGTGAGCAAATGCACAGCGGAAGATTTCTTTCATACCTGAGAATAAACATGCTTTCAAGTGTCAACCAAAAGGTTGGTGAGTTCATTAGTTTAGCATAACTAATCATTTTATATTTTTTTAATAGACCACAAGATTTCATATTTCCAATCCTCGTAAACATACGTCCCATGCATAGAGACAAAAATATCATTCATATGGATTGAATACCTGGTAACCGACATTCACAATATGCATAAAAGAATATCCCCATCATTCTGGGATTCTCCTTCGGACATGATATAAATTTCGAAGTACTAAAGCATCCGGTACTTTGGATGGGGCTTGTTGGGCCCGATAGATCTATCTTTAGAGTTCGCGTCAATTAGGGTGTCTGTTCCCTAATTCTTAGATTACCAGACTTAATAAAAAGGGCATATTCGATTAGATAATCCAACCATAGAATGTAGTTTCGATTACTTGTGTCTATTTCGTAAAGCATTTATAAAAGCAGCGCATGTATTCTCAGTCCCAAAAATGTAAAGAGTAAAAGGGAATCAAATGAAACTCACCTAATGTATTTTGTAGTAAAAATACATATGACGACATTGAACAAGTGTAGGGTTGGCCTTGGATTCACGAACCTATACCAATTATATATATATTAAGACCTATAATAACAATTAAGTGATTATGTGTGTATATATATATATATATATATATATATATATATATATATATATATTAATATTAATATATTTAATAATTTGAATGTGATGTTAATAAATAAATTAGTTATAACTATTTTATATACTTTAGATAAATAATTAATATTTATATAGATGATTATATTAAAATATTAATATTTTATAATGATAACATTTCATTTAAAAACAATATGTAATATTAATATAGGTATGATACATGTAAAAATATATTTTTTGATGGAATACATTACATAAACAAAGTCACAAAACCCATTTTGTACATGTATAATTCGTGTATATGTGTAAGTAACAAGCGGAAGCAATTTTAAGTTTGCATGTGTTTTTAAACCTTTTAAAAGTGTATTCCATGTATAGATCTAGTCTTGAAAATATACTAAAATGTAAATAGAGCTAGTTAGGGTATATACCTTCTCCTAAAAGGAGGTTGTAGCTAGATGAAGATGAAGATGAAGAATGGCAAGTTTCTAACTTGAAACCTCAAACCTTTGATACCCACAAACCTTGAATCAACACCCTTCTTGGTTAGGATTTTTAAGACACTTAACAACTAGCAAAAATCAACAAAAGAATCCTTATTCTTGCTCCAATATTTCGGCCAAGGAAGAAAGGGTGGAGAGAATTTTGCTTGAATTTCAAATTGCAAGAGTTAGAGTGTGTTTTGAGATGTGTAACTCATAATGACAATTAGGTGGAGTATTAAAACAAGTTAAGCAAGCATGAGGGAGTTTTTGGGACTCCCAAAACCGTCCCTCCCTCTCTCTATTTTTTTTTTTTTTTGCTAAACTTTAAATAATCCATCTAATTACTTGCATACACCTTTTATTGTAAGTTTTATAAACCTTTTTATAAAACTATACTTTATAACCACTTATAAAATATAACACACATTTTAGTTTAATCAAATAATTAAACTTGTATTTATAATTATCCAAATAATTATTTCTTGCATTTTATATTTAGAAAACCAATTTCTAAAGTCTAAGTGTCAAGTATTTATTTTAAAGATCCATTCATTTAAAATAAATACATAAAAGTGTTGACGGTTTGTTATTGGGTATGACCCGACTTGGATCATAACAAATTGGCCACATTAATTGATTATGTCTCTCGGGCATATGAAATACCTTCAATCTCCCACTTGCACGAGAAACATAAGGAATTAATGCAAGTGACGGATACCACCTAACGACCGTCCATCACCCCCAATGTGTTATGACTTAGTGCCATTCAATAACATTATCCCTTTCGAGTTCCCATCTCGAATATGATTAGGTGAATCTTTCAATATATCATTTTGTCCTAGATGTCATGTTAAATCCAAGAGACATAGAAAGATCACTCTCTTATAGATTTAACTTTGTCAGGCCTTAGACATCTGACTCTCAACGAATAAGAGGGACAAATTCCATCTTGACCACATACGTCCTAGACACTACACTTCGTACCGTACCTGAAGCCTCCCTTATGTACTACCATATTTCAGAATAGCGAAGGAAGGAATCAAGGCACAATATTCGGTGAATATCCGAACCCGATATGTGTCTCAGGTCAGAGGATATAATGATATTCTCCTTTACTCAAGATTACATGTGATCAACCACAAAGGCTCCATATAGTAAGTCTTGAGAGCGGGTCTTCCAACATTTGTGTCCCACAAATATCTATGAACCTTGGTCGCAACCTTGCCCCACATTCACCATTTGAATGCTAACCAATCCAAGTTCATAATAGTCTAGACCTCACACTTTGTTCCCACAAATGTGATCAACTACGGAATTTTAGAATAATAGTATATTCATGGATGAAATATGCAAAATTGGAACATGACTCATAAATAAATTAATACAATAATCATATTAATGAGTTTGAACTAATTCGTTCCCTTACAATACATAAAATAGATCATTTCCAATCACTAGAATATCGAAGCCCTAATGCACAAACATGTCCCTCATGTTTTGGCCCATGTAAAAGCTTCGTGAGTGGATCCGCAACATTATGATCTGTGTGAACTTTGTGAATACATATCTTTCCTTTTTCAACCTCATCCCTAATGTAGTTGAATCTCCGCTCAATGTGACGAGTCTTTTGATGAGCACGAGGTTCCTTGATTTGAGCAATCGCACCCTCGTTGTCACAAAAGATCTCAAGAGGGTCCTGAATGGAAGGGACCACTCCTAAGTCGTCGATGAATTTCTTCATCCATGCAGCTTCCTGAGCTGCCAATGAGGTGGCAATGTACTCCGACTCTGTAGTGGATAACGCAACAACTTCCTGTTTCGCACTCTTCCAAGAGACCGCACCACCATTTAACATGAATACATAACCGGATTGTGACCGAGAGTCATCTCGATCAGTTTGGAAACTCGCGTCCACGTAACCTTTTACAGCGAGTTCTTCCTCACCAGACCCATATATTAGAAACATATCCTTAGTCCTTCTAAGGTATTTCAATATACATTTAACCGCAGTCCAATGACTATTTCCCGGGTTATTCTGGTATCTACTTGTCAGGCTTAGGGCGCATGACACATCCGGTCTAGTACATATCATTGCATACATGATAGACCCAATAGCAGATGCGTATGGGACTTTCTTCATTCTCTCTTGCTCATCTTTCGTGGTAGGACACTGAGATGAACTAAGAATGGTTCCCTTTTGAATAGGTACCAAACCTTTCTTAGAGTTTTCCATCTTGAACCTTTTCAAGATTTTATCAATGTATGCACTTTGACTTAAACCTATTAATCTCTTGGATCTATTCCTATAGATCCCAATCCCCAATATGTATTGTGCTTCTCCAAGATCCTTAATAGAGAAGCAACTCTTTAGCCAAGTTTTGACTCCTTGCATTGTGGTAATATCATTCCCAAACAATAATATATCATCCACATATAGCACAAGGAACATTATAGAGCTCCCACTAGCCTTCTTGTACACACAAGCTTCATCACCATTTTTAATGAAGCCAAATTTCTTTGACTCTTCATTAAAGCGATGATTCCACATTCTAGATGCTTGTTTCAATCCGTAGATTGATTTCTTCAACTTGCATACCTTTTTAGGATTTTTCGGATCAACAAAACCTTCGGGCTGTACCATATAAACATCTTCCTCAAGATATCCATTTAGGAAAGCGGTTTTGACATCCATTTGCCATATTTCATAGTCATAGTGAGCAGCAACGGCAAATAATATCCTAATAGACTTTAGCATTGCCACTGGCGAGAAAGTTTCATCATAATCAACCCCTTGAGTTTGAGTGAAACCTTTTGCTACAAGTCTAGCTTTGTATGTATCCAAGTTTCCATGTATGTCGGTTTTCTTCTTGAAAAGCCATTTGTAATCAACTAGCTTGGAGCTAGGAGGTTGCACAACAAGTTCCCAAACTTGGTTTTCATACATGGATTGCATCTCGGCGTTCATGGCTTCCTGCCATTTATCTTTATCAATTCTTGATAAAGCATCTTTGTAGTTTGTCGGTTCATCCAAATCAACCGTATAGCAACCTTCCACGAGAAACCCATATCTCTCGGGAGGATTACTAATCCTACTAGATCTTCGAACGTCTTGTGTACCTTGATCATCCACTTGATCATTTTCAACATCCTCATGTTGAGTACTAGTGCCAACCAATTGTGTATCATCGGCTTGATCTTGTACCTCTACAAGATCTATCTTCCTTTCACCATCACCTTCCATAAGGAACTTGGTTTCAAGGAATTCCGCTTTCCGAGCAACAAATACCGTATGCTCGGATGGATCATAGAAGTAATATCCCATGTCATCTTTGGGATATCCTATGAAGATACACTTTGTGGATCGAGCATGTAGCTTATTTTCTACATAACGCTTAGGATAAGCTTCACATCCCCATACTTTCAAGTATGAAAGAGAAAGAGGTTTTCCAAACCACATCTCATGAGGAGTTCGTTCCACCTTCTTGGTTGGGGCCATATTTAAAATACGAGCCGCGGAGCTTAGACAATAACCCCAAAATGATAGAGGTAACGAGCTTCTTGCCATCATAGATCGAACCATATCCATTAGGGTTCGGTTCCTCCTTTCGGAAACTCCATTAAGTTGGGGTGTTCCGGGTGGAGTAAGTTGTGAGATAATCCCACAACTCCTAAGATGATCTTGGAAGGCATCGCTTAGGTATTCACCTCCTCTATCGGTACGTAGTACCTTAATTGTCTTATTGAGTTGATTTTGTACTTCATTTTGATATTCTTTGAATGCTTCAAACGTTTCGTCCTTATGTCTTAATAAGTAGACATATCCGAAATGACTAAAGT
This sequence comes from Rutidosis leptorrhynchoides, assembly GCF_046630445.1. Taxonomy (NCBI): domain Eukaryota; kingdom Viridiplantae; phylum Streptophyta; class Magnoliopsida; order Asterales; family Asteraceae; genus Rutidosis; species Rutidosis leptorrhynchoides. The sequence goes on along the minus strand of NC_092339.1, from coordinate 333,264,765 downwards.
CATCAATGAAAGTAACAAAGTATCTTTCACCTTTCCTAGTCATGGGTTTAAAGGGTCCACATACATCCGAATGTATTAATCCCAATAAATCTTTAGCCCTTTCATAAGTCCCTTTGAAAGGTGCTTTAGTCATCTTGCCTCGTAAACAAGACTCACATACATCAAACGAATCCATTTCATTTGATTTCAAAAGTCCATACTTTTGAAGTGTATGCATTCGGTTCTTGTTTATGTGACCAAGGCGACAATGCCATAAATAGGAATCACTCAAATCCCTTTTGAGTTTCTTGGTGCTTGTATGGTATATAGAGCTCGATGATGCGTCATCATGAACCAATTCATAAATTCCATTTGAAGGCGAAGCCTTGAAATAGAATACATTGTCTTTAGAAACATGAATATCATCATCAATAAAATTAACAACGTAACCACATTGTTTTAAGCGAGAAATAGAAATAATGTTTCTACACAAATCCGGAGCATACAAAACATTTTCTAAAATAAGTTCCAATCCGCTTGGAAGCTTCAAAATAAAATCTCCTTGAGCTTTAACATGCACCTTTGCACCATTGCCCATATAGAGACTTGATGTTCCCGCCTTATGATCACTTCTTTTGAACCCCTGCAAGGAATTGCAAATATGAGTTCCACATCCCGTGTCTAATACCCATGTATTAGAAGAAGTAATACTAAGCTCTATATATACCATATATATATATTACCTGAGGTTTGCCCTGCATCCCTCTTGTCCTTCAACTCCTTAAGATAGACCGGGCAATTTCGCTTCCAGTGACCCATTTCACCGCAACCGAAACATGGGTCTTCCTTGGGGTTTGCCTTCTCGGTTACCTTTTGCTTCTTAGCCTTGTTGATGGTTGGGGAAACCATCTTCCCTTTCCCTTTGCCTTGATGGGCGGGTCCTTTTCTCTTGGCCACCTTTGGCTTAGAGGTGTTACCTTTTGACCCACCTTGATCGATTGCTAACACGGGTAAAGCCCTTTTACCCATGCTAGTTTCTGCCGTTCTAAGCATACCGTGAAGCTCACCTATGCTCTTATCCATCCCATTCATATTGTAATTAATTACAAATTGATCAAACCTTTTTGATAGGGAGTTTAGGATAAGATCGGTGGCTAACTCATTTGATATGTTTATTTTAAGACGGTTAGCACGATCGATAAGGCTTTTCATCTTAAGTACATAAGATGAAACCGATTGGGTATCGTCCATACGACAAGCATGTAGCGCCCGAACCGTTTCGAAGCGCTCGACACGCGCTTGTTGGAGGAACATCTCCTTCAATTGCGTTATCATGTCGTATGCACTATGATGCTCGAAATCCTTTTGGAGTTCGGGTATCATAGTCCCAAGCATTAAGCATGAGACTTGAAGGGAGTCGTGGCAATACTTATCGTAAGAGGCCATTGCCTCCACATCATTCTCATCCGGTTGATCGGGAATGGGGTCCTCAAGTACATACACTTTATCCTCTTGTTTGAGGACAATCCGAAGATTGCGGAACCAATCCATAAAGTTGGTATGGTTGAGTTTGTCTTTCTCGAGGAGAGACCGCAACGATAGGTTATTAAAGTTAAGTGGTGCGTTTTGCATGTTGTTGTTGTTATTAGCGGCCATCTACAAAATTCAACAAGGTTCATTTAAGTATTGATTTCAAATTTAATAACCAATACCCTTTTAATTTGTTTTTATTAAATATTAGAATCCAACGGTAAATCAAATTTCGGTTAGGTGACCTTTATCCCGTCATTTGATTTAGCTAGGTAGTCATAATGACAATTGCAATCCTTTTGCAACTTCTAAGTTATGGGATCATGCAATCCTTTTGCATGGCATATTAATCCCATCAACGCCCATTTGTTCCTCATGCTTCGGTGACCCTAAGTTCATGATTCCCAAATCAAGTCGTCCTACTTGCGTAAACATGTAGACTTAACATACAAGTGGTTAGGTGACCTTTATCCCACATGTATGCGAAGTGTACCTTATTCATATTAGTTCACTCATGACGGTTAGGTGACCTTTATCCCATCAAGAGATTCCTAATATGTCTAAGTGTTTCCACAAAAGGATGGCGTTTAACTTGTTTAGTTAAGGGATTTTAGGTTTTCTACATTCTAGTTTAGAAAACAAAATGCTATACACCAACATGCATTTGGTGTGTAGTGATTTATGAAAAACCTATTTTCATGTCCTTTTAGTAAACCAATTACTAGTTATAAACCATTTCATTACTTTATAAATAAATCATTTTATTCAAATCTAATAACCAATTATTAGTGTCATTTTGTTATGTTTTATTATAACCAATTATAATGTATTATGCAAGTTGTAAACATGTGATGATCTTGTAGCAACCAAACATACAAACATACATAAACATGCATAACAAAGTGTTCACAATCAAGAGCCATTTTGGTGGACATTTGTTTAGCCAAAAACAAATGTCACCTAAGGGGTTAACCAAAGTAAGAGATTTTTAACCAAAATCTCCCACTAAATCTTGTAACTTCATAAGCTCCATCTTGTAACCTTCTTCATGAATCTTCATTTTCTCTTTACAAAATTATATCCTAATACAATTTTTCTAGAAAATGAAATAACAACCTATTCTATTTTTACAAACCAAATAGAACAAATTACGTGGAAAAATTACAAGATTACATACAACTTATTACAAACCAAAATTACAAAATTATTACAAATCATATGAATGAATATTACAACCAAATCATTCAAACATCCAACAACATGGTCTAGGCTCGATTGTGAACAACAACATAACAATAAACTTGGCCAAACTTGAAGTCTAAACCCACTTTTGGAGCCCCAAAAATTCGGCCAAAACCAAACACCCACCAAAACTCAAGATTTTTACATTCTACTTTCATGCATGTTGGTAGATTGTAAAATAAATGAGTTTACTAGCCAAAAACAAGAAGCATATTAACAAGACTTTGGCTCTAGATACCATTGATGGAATACATTACATAAACAAAGTCACAAAACCCATTTTGTACATGTATAATTCGTGTATATGTGTAAGTAACAAGCGGAAGCAATTTCAAGTTTGCATGTGTTTTTAAACCTTTTAAAAGTGTATTCCATGTATAGATCTAGTCTTGAAAATATACTAAAATGTAAATAGAGCTAGTTAGGGTATATACCTTCTCCTAAAAGGAGGTTGTAGCTAGATGAAGATGAAGATGAAGAATGGCAAGTTTCTAACTTGAAACCTCAAACCTTTGATACCCACAAACCTTGAATCAACACCCTTCTTGGTTAGGATTTTTAAGACACTTAACAACTAGCAAAAATCAACAAAAGAATCCTTATTCTTGCTCCAATATTTCAGCCAAGGAAGAAAGGGTGGAGAGAATTTTGCTTGAATTTCAAATTGCAAGAGTTAGAGTGTGTTTTGAGATGTGTAACTCATAATGACAATTAGGTGGAGTATTAAAACAAGTTAAGCAAGCATGAGGGAGTTTTTGGGACTCCCAAAACCGTCCCTCCCTCTCTCTATTTTTTTTTTTTTTTTTTTTGCTAAACTTTAAATAATCCATCTAATTACTTGCATACACCTTTTATTGTAAGTTTTATAAACCTTTTTATAAAACTATACTTTATAACCACTTATAAAATATAACACACATTTTAGTTTAATCAAATAATTAAACTTGTATTTATAATTATCCAAATAATTATTTCTTGCATTTTATATTTAGAAAACCAATTTCTAAAGTCTAAGTGTCAAGTATTTATTTTAAAGATCCATTCATTTAAAATAAATACATAAAAGTGTTGACGGTTTGTTATTGGGTATGACCCGACTTGGATCATAACAAATTGGCCACATTAATTGATTATGTCTCTCGGGCATATGAAATACCTTCATTTTTATATAAATATCATTTGTTTGTTAGAATTATAATAATACTAAAATAATGATAATAATAATAATTCATTGTAACTTAATCACTTTCATGTTATTATTTGTATCTGTATTCTTTATGTTTGTAATCATAATAATAATAATAATAATGCTAATAATTATAATAATGATAATAATATTATTAATAATAATGTGTTAATGATAATAATAAAAATAATAATACTTAATACTTATAATAATAATAATAATAATAACAACAACAATAGCATTAATACTACCTTAAGAGAATTAATAAGTTTCAAAAATAAAGGAAACTGCCACTGACCAGAATTGAACCCACGACCCCTCTTTCCACACAAACCCTCCCATACCATTCAGCTGCTTCGGTTTTTCCAAATCAAGCTATATCCAAAAATATATAACCCTTTAGTGATAAAATGTAGTCCAATAACCCTTAGCCCAACAACAACACAAAAGCCCATTTAATTTCTTTTGTTTCTTGGCCCGGCTTGAACAAATACAGAAACAAAGCAGCTCAATTATTGGAAAATGATTACCAACAATAATTTGACAAGTAGGGTTACGGTCTATCATCATGTCAATGTATCGTCATAATCTCATCATCATCATCATCGCGATCAAGATCATTACGAATTCATCATCTTCTTAATCATCATTTACATCATTAATCATCATCATGATCTCATTATTATTTTTTTATTTATAAAAACAACGTATAGCTGTATCCTGTCATAGCAGCAAATGGCAAGGGTTTTCATCGACTTTGAGGGATGGTTTCATGGATTAGTAGCAACGAGTTCAGGTAAGTAGCAGCACGTCATCCCTAGTTAATTCACGTGAGTCTTGGACCACTTTAGATCAATTTTAAATAAAAAATATAATGGGTGTCGGTTACCTTATTAAATGTCATATAATCTGCACGTCTAATATTATAACATTAATATACACCCATTATCCCACTAGCGAATAAAAAGAGATGGCAGTGGGGTATTCCATGATTGATAAATGTTGGGTAAGAAGAAAAAGATATGTATGAAAACAAATTTACGTGATTTAAGTAAGTAGTTGGTTAATTAACCTTCTTTCTGGGGTTCTACTCTTGAAAGAACCGAAACTTTATTCATCATATAATCGGTTCTTTATCATCATTCATCTCATCTAATAGAGTCAAATCTTCATTTATCTCCTTTTTATTTCTACACTCATCATGTATCATACACTTTTAACATTGTGATCAACATTATATTCTTAGTTTGGAAACAGAAAACTATCGTAGGCAACAGCAAAACGTATTCTGTGTTTGGGGTTCGTGAACTATTGAGTAGGACAGAAAAACAAGTATAGCATCGGTTATAGTGGCTGCTGGGTTTTGATTGTTGTTGTGGTGGTTGGTTGTTTTGGGTTTTCTTCGAACAAACAAGAGAAAAAGATGCAGGTTTGTTTTATATGATGGTTTTGATGAAGGGTTTTCGGTTTAAGGTTGATCGAAAGGAACAAGAAGGGTTTGATGAGCTACTTCAGTTCTCGATTTGAAACCGAAAAGCATAAGTAGTCACAGCAGTTTAGTGATCGTAAAGGATTGTTACAGGTTGTGGTCATGTTGAGTAACTTAATTGTTTATTAGTAGATACAGGGTTTTCTTTATAATCGATTTCATCAAATTGCAGTATATAATATGTGTAATTAATTGGGAAATATGACAGTTAACAGTTTAAGATTTGATTTGTACCAACTGATATCGAAAGGTATGCTCACGGGTTGAAGAAGAAACAAAAAAAAATAAAGTAGATGTTGAAAAACAAGATCCCACTAATATCTTTATATCTTTATATTTACATTATATATTATATAATAAATAATAATAATAATTATATTAATAACAATTTATTTAACAATAAATAATTAATAATAATACTTTTAATATTAATAACTAGGATTATTAATAGCATTCATGATAAATATAACAAGTTGTATTATTTTAATAAAAATAATAAAAATAATACTATTAGTATTACTAGTGATAATAATAATGATAAAAAAATAATGGTAGTCGTGATTTTTAAATAAAGTGATAATAATAATAACAATGTCAATAATATTAATTTTACTCGTACATATCAAGTTTTACATATTCATATATATTTTATTAATTATTCAAATATTCATATTAGTGTTTATAATGTAATTAGTGTTAATAATATTAACATAACGATTATATTCAAACTTGTAATTTAAATTATTATAATTTATGAATTTCATCCTAGTCACTAATTATATAATATATATTATATAATAACTTATATTAAGTATTTAATATTTATGATTTACAATACATATAATATTATTTATGTTCATAATTCATGTATATAAATATATATATATATATATATTCTACTAGCAACTTATTTGTTCTATATTTTATTTTTACATTATTAATTCCAATTGATTGGAGTTCATTTTATTAATTCGTATTAATATCTATGTATACTTGTAATTTAGATTTATATCTATATATTTATTTACAAACAATTGTTCGTAAATCGTCGAGAATGGTCAAAAGGTAATTGATTATATAAACACAACATTACAGACTTTGCTTATCGTGTCGAAATTAATAAAGATTAAGTTTAAATTTGGTCGGAAATTCCCGAGTCATCACAGTACCTACCCGTTAAAGAAATTTCGTCCCGAAATTTGAGTGAGGTCGTCATGGCTAATAATAAATATGTTTTCCTAACGAATATGAGCTGATAAATAGAGTTTTATCATTTTTGATTAATATGGATAAAACAATTCGATTATTCCAAGAGTACGAATGAAACTATCATGAGAGAGGTCCTAACGGGCATCGTCCACCTTCGCCCAAAAACTTGCCCAAATTTTTAGCTGTTAGTAAAAAAAAAAAATTTCCAACGGCTATCACAACGGTCACTTTTACACTATAAAAACATCAACCATATACTTCATTTTATACACTCAAACATATATTTCTTTATATTTCCACCTTTCTCAAAATCACAATCAAACACTCCCAAACTGCAAAATGTTAACACTTCCCCCAATGATTGTTTCATTCGATGTTCATTACGGAGGTGATTTCCGTAATCAAATGAAGGAATATAAGTGGGGTGACAGTATTTCGTTTGAAGATAATGACATTCGTGATGTTGGTTTACAAGACTTGCTATCCTTTCTGAAGGAAAAAGTTCCGTGTGAATTCACGTATGTGTTCTTTTATAAAGACGATTATGATGCAGATTGTAGGGCAAGTTTTCTGTGTACCGATGATCAATGGTACTTTATAAAAGATACCATTGAAGATCGCGGTAAATGCATTTCTTTGTATGCGGTTCTTGAAGATGAAGAGACGTTGGGTTATCGTTACCTCGATGAATCAGTTGAAGCAGCAGTTGAGGCATCAAGAGAAATACCGATGTCTCCAAAGTACCTCACGGATGGTGAAATGACTGGTGAACGCTTCTTTGCAGATGACAATTGACGACGACGAGTAGTTTGATTGTAATCTTTTAATTTTTAATTGTCGTGATGTTTTAATTTTTAATTATTGTAATTTCAGTGTTGTTGTCGAGTTTTATATCTTCCTTTATGTTTCGGAGCTCTTCGTCTTTTTAATCTCCTCTCGATCTCTAGTAAAACGAGTAATGGTCTAGAATTTGTAAGTATGGAGTTTCGAATGAATTTAATGTTATAATCAAGAAAGAACGTAATAGCACGATTTGATTCGTCAAATTACCAGAATCATTGAGAATAGAGCTATCAAGAATATACTTTCTTAATATGTTCAGAAGTTAATTAGAATGAAAGAGTTATGTAACATGACACATGATGGTGGTACGATCTACTGTGAACCATCATGTCCCATTAGAACTTAGCATGACTTACTGTAATATAATCACGTTGATCAAATGTCATTATATTATACTAACTCATGCATCAATTCCTAACACTACTTCAAAACATTCGTATTTTAAACTAGAAAGTTTATAGAATATAGAAACTAATAGTTTCTCATATGATGTAACACTGATAGCTCAAAGAGATAAATAATTTCAGATAAGGTTAGTTCTGAAAATGTATCCAGAAATATCGAGGATATTTATAATGAAAGATACGATAATATCTTTGAATATCTAAGATCAGAGGATGATGGAGATTATTGTCCACAAGGGTTTAGAGTAAGGAGCAAGATTTTCGCGAAGGACTTTAGCAGGCATTGAATCATTTGGATTCTTTGAAGTCAAACTTATTTTTTGTGATTTGTCCACGGCTTTCCTCATAGTTTCGCATAATCTGCTTTTCGGTACTAAATTTTTTCGTGAATGTTTCCAATATAATGATACACAGGAAGCACGAAGAGGTATATAATTTCGGACGAGAATATTTATGAAAATATCCTCAGAAATATCGAAGATATTGATGATGATATTTTAAAATTTCTAAGTTCGATGGTTGATGGATAAAGATTTTCCGCAAGATTTTAACATGAGTACGGAGCAAGATATTCGTTGAAGGTTTCATTGGATTCAGAATTACCTGGATTCATTGAATATATGATATGGTCCTTGTATTTGTCCTTGGTCTCCTTCGTGGTTAGCTCAATCCGTTTTCCAGTTTCAACTTTTCTGAGCTTTTCCAACATACTATTCTTTATCATCAAATTTTCGATGATTAAAGTCGTTTACGGTTGTCGTTTTCTGAGCTTTTAACATGTATACTCGTCTTTGAGACAGTTGTGAGAAACCCTAACTAATCTGCCAATAAAAAATTGTGTCTCCCAACTGAGCAGATTCACCGACTGACATGTTGTAGCCAAAGGAGAAAGAAGCAGATTGAAGATAAAAGAAGAAACGAAGGAAAACCAGCTGAAATCGAGCTCCGATTGAAGAAGGAGCCGCGAGGCATAGTTCACAAGTGTTGGTCCCTTGATAACAACAGGAGTATTGTAGGGGAGTGAATACAATTTCTTTTAAAATAACTTAACAGTTAAACACGATTAGTATTCAAGCATGCAAATAAATAGAGTCACAGGTAATTTTCAACAGTTATTCTTTATTGATTGAATCATAAAGAATCACAACTATCCTTGGCGGAATGATAGTTGGTTGATACAGATTACCTAGATTATAGCTGAGAGGTAAACCAAAAGCTATTACACGTTTTGACTATATAAAAATAAACTCACACCACTAGTTGTTACAATAGTGGATACAACAATTTATAGTAATCCTGTTAACCATGTAATGGTTCTATTGTCCACTGGTACATAGGATGTCTGTACTTGTGGGGACAACTACATCAGAGAGCATGCTCTCCTCTTTCCTCTTTGGTAGCTATTTGCAGGAACACCCCAATTCGGTTTGACACCACTATTTGATTAAACAAATAGAATGTTGTGTTCCCTAGGTGTTGATAAGGTATAACCCATGTCTGCACATGCGTTAAACTTCTGCATTCCCACGTGGTCTTGTAAGGTCACTTGTCAGCCGCCGACGCGTGTCCTTTTCTGTTCAACTTTGTATTTGACTTCTGTTGAATAGTACCATTGATGTAGACCACGCGGGAAACTACTATGCTTATAATGGAGCATAGCTGTCTTATGTAGTAAGCTGTATTCCAGCTGTGCTGGTTCTTCATTGCTGAGCCACTTCATATTCTTGATTTACCGAGTACACATCATGTGCTGATTGAAGAACACTGTCTATCTTGTGCTGGTAGACTGAGCAGAAAACTAAACACTCGACACAGCAATATCTGCTGTCTAGGCATAAACAAACTTGTGCTGACTGCACATAACATTTTAGTGCAAATAAATTACAGTTTTGTCATAATTAAATCCTTAATTATTTTGGGGACTCAACAATCTCCCCCTATTTGATGATGACAAAACCTATGACATATAGAGAAAACACAAAAGTCAGCACCGAGGGACCTAATGAAAAATAGGCAATAAATTTGTCCCTTTTTAAGTTTGTTTTTGGGATCTTTTGCTGAGTTATCCATATCTTATAATTTGATATAATTTTGAAGATAAACTCATTTCACTTTCAATACAATAGAGTATGTAGAGTAATTACAGTAACATCAAAATGAAAAGTGAATTAAACAAAAGATACAATTTGAGCACATAGGAGACTATCTATCTTTATCTTTATCTCGTTCTTCTTCAGATAGCTCCTCTTGTTTGATTCTCCAGGCTTCAGGGAATAGATAAGGTACATCAGCAGGGTCAAATACAGGGATATGAGGAGGTAGAATGATGGGGCCTCTTCCGGCTGGTCCTTCACCAGTAGATTGCTTTCCTTTAGGCTTTTGAGAAAGAACTTCTTCTACATTTACTACTGGTGTATTCCTAAACCTTGTTGCTTTCTTGAAGGGCTGTTGGAGTTCAGATTTAAGTGTATTTTTGATAGCGCTTTCACCTTTACCAATGAAATACTCCAAGATCTCCATCCATTCACTAAATACTAGGGATCTTAACTCGTCATAGTTTATTCTTTCTTGAACATTATTCTCCCTTATGACATTGAAAGCTCTTTTTGACCCTCTGTTCACTTTGATGATCCTGCTGGGATTGGATCTTCTATTCATCACATCACCATACCTACTCCTATAATAATGATCAGGAAATTCAATGGTACGGACATGTTCTATAAGAGCAGTAGCAGGTGCTTTCTCAGCAGCTTCCATCTCATCAAGTGCCTTATCCTATTCTTTGACAATGGCTTTGGCTAATTTTAGGGACTCAGCCTCTAGCTTTCTATCAGCAGCCAATTTGTCTTCTATCTCCTGAAGCCTTACCCTCTCAGCGAGTTCAGCATCAGCAGCCTCCCTTCTTTGAATTTCAGCTTGTAAGCCCAATAAATAATCGTCGGCAGTAATTTTCAGCGATTTTGCTGTTTCAATCATCTTTCTACCCTCTTCAGTTCTAAGGGCAGCACGATACTCCCTTAGATCCATACTCAGCTGGAGAGCCTCTTGAAATTGAACTTTCTCCTCATCAGTAGAGAGCCTTTGACCACTGTTGTTCAAGTATACACCAATTTCAATGCCATAAGTCAATGCAGTGATGTAGATTGGCTGATCAAGGGGATGATGCAGCAATCTAACTTGGCGTATCCTTTCATTAATAGCAGCTTGTCTTTGCTCAAGCAATTCTTGTATAGTGATCTCCAGCCTGTAAGCATCTCTTTCATCTGGATTCATTTTAAATAAGTATGGCTCACCACGGGTAACTGAATCATCTTCCCAAGTTCTATGTTTACCATGACGTTTTGGGGAAGATGGAGGATACATGATTGATTCATCTATGCCAGATGAACTCACTGGATACTGATTAACACAATTATCATGTGTTCTATTAAAATAAGTGAGGGTTTGGGGAGAGATAGGTGATTGAACAAATAAGTGATCTCCACTACCCCAGACTGTAAAGGCAGCAGGATTAACCGTATCATCATCTTGATTATCTCCCAGCACATCTACCTTTGCTGGGTCTTCAACACTTGTTTCACCCAGCAGCACACTACTGGCTGGGTCTTCATTCACAGTATTCCTTGCTGTGTCTTCAGTACCAGCTGACTGATTAGTATCAGCCGGCACAAGTGCCACAGTACCTTCATCAACTACCTCAAATAGGGGTCCTTTCCTGAGGGGCTGGTTGTCCCTAGGAGTGGATTTCACCCTTTGTTTGTCAATAGGCTTGGGTTCAGCTGATGGTTCTTGTATTGATACTGGTTCTTCTGGAGGCAGGTAGGGAACAATAGCAAGATGCTTCCCCTGAACATCATCATCATCAAGATTGATTATTTCTGCTGACTGTTGTTGTGTAGCTGGCTGTGCAGAAGATGTTGGTCGAGAAGATGAGATGGTTTCTAACATAGCAACTAACCACTTCATAAAAATGTTAGCTCTAACTCCTCCCCCTGACTCAGTAGATGCAAGATAATCTTTCATTTCTTCAGGAGTCATCCGTTTGATCCTGTCTGCTCGCTCAGCATACAGCTTTGCCCTCTTTTTGTCGTATTTGACCATGAACTTAGCATTTCTTTTTCGTGCATCCTTTTTGAATTTGTCAATGCTAATCAGGTCATCATCAATGTCCCTCTTTTTTTAGGTCAGTCATCTCCTATGCTCAATTCTGTGGCGTTTAAGAGCAACATAGGCATCCCATTTTACATTGAAGGCATCATTTAAATCTTGCTGTCTCTTCTAATGTCTCTCCAGTTTTCTTTTCATTTTTCTTTCAATAGTTTGAGAGACAACAAAAGCTTCAGCAATAGCCAATTCAGAAACATCACTGGGCTTACTGCCAGAACCAATATCATCCACTGATGTTGCAGACACACTGGGTTGAGATTCACCAGCTGCCTGTACACCAGCTTCAGTATGAGCGTTGCTGGGCTTAGTGCCAGAGTCTTGACCAGTAGTACCATCACCATCACCATCACCATCACCATCACCATCACCATCCCTCCTTGGTTGTTTTGGAGCCTTTTCATTCTCATGCTCCCCCTCTGATTGTTTTCTCTTTTTGAGTTTCTTTTTAGATTTCTTCTCCCCCCTTTTGTCATCAGCAGGGGCAGAAGGGTGAACAGGGGAGACCTGTGCATCAAGGTCACTATCTGAATCTGGAACAGAGAATGCAAAATTGTTCCAGTCAGCAACTTTAGGAGTAAGATGGGCACCAGGATCCACGCCAAATTGTCGAAGAAGGAGGTTGAAAGACCTAACTTCATTCCTTGCAACACCCATAGCCATCTGTTCAACAATGGCCCTAACATCACCCTGTAGGGCAGCCAGTCGTTGCATATTTTCTACCATTTGAACATAGGCAGAAGCAGGAATCATGTTAGCCATTTGCTGTTCCTGCGAATCTAATCTCTCATGTAGCACCGTATTTTCTTCATTAAGAAAAAGAATTCTGCGATTAGCAGCGTCCAAATCAGCTTGAAGACGGGCAATATCCTCAGTATACTCATTGTGAGAGATGATTCGTTTCTTTAAATACTCCTCCTCTTCATGTTGTCTGATAATGGCATCCACTACAAGATCTGCAAAGGCAATACTTGTCTGAGCTGGGCTTTAATATTGGAAGTGGTAACTTGTCCAGCTTTGCGTTTGGCTTCAGTCACGCTATCAACAATAGCAGTGCGAATGGTGTTTTGTAGATCAGGTGTAACTTCGGTGAGTGTCTTATAGACAGCCATGGTGGAGATGTCAGCCACCTCATCAGCATTAAATTTAACATAGCTGGTTGAGGGGTGGTCAGAAGCATCTAACACAGGACTACCTCCGTGGGGTGGTGGAGGTGGAAGGTCAGAATCTGACTCGTCACCATGATCACCATCATTTTTACCTTCACCCGAAGGTTTAGAACCACTGGTATCTTTGTCAGCATCATTATCAGCATCATTAGTGAGATCCACTGGTTTATCTTTGGTACTAGTCACATTATCATGAGTGATTGGTTCATCCTTGCCATTACCTTTATCAGCATCACCATCAGAAGAAGAAGATGATGAGAAAGAAGCTGATGAATCAGAAGGTACTGGCAAATCGGGAATATTCTGCATAACGTATCTACCAGTAGAGGGATCTCTGATGAACTTGAGAGGCCTCCATGTACCCGGCCATGGAGAAGCAGCTGGAGCCATACCAAAATAGTGATAATATGGTTGCTTGTTGATCTGTTCTAAAGTAGCCAGCCTCTCATATACCTCTTCTCTTGCTGGTCGATCAAGTTAAGAAAACAGTTCAGTCAGCTCTTCCCTAGGTAGTTTACTGGCTGACACCAGAGCACTTTGGGGATCAATAGTCAGCTGATCCACCAGCAAGGCAACTCGGGGAGTGATGGATGCTCCCCTATAAATGAAGTTAGGTACAACTTCATCAGGATCTGGTACCTGGCACACATATGGCTGCTGCTCAGTAGAAGTAGTAGCCTGTGATGAATCAGTAGTGGCAATAGCAGAGATACCAGCATCCAAAATGGGTTCCGCATAGCCAGTAGCAGCAGTAGGTGACTGTGCAGTAGGTGAAAAAGCAGCATCTGCAGCTGTAACAACCCAACCCGTTATCCATCCAAAATACGTTCTAAAAAAAATTTCGGGACAGTTCATCTGGACGGCGTCCAGCTATCTGGACGGCGTCCAGCTCTGATGGACTGGACGGCGTCCAGCCATCTGGGACGGCGTCCAAATACACTAAAAAGTTCTGATCAGTTTTTCTTATACACGCGGGCGAAAAAACCGCTTCCCGACACTTTTAAACCAAAACACTTTCACAATATGTTATAATAATTAAAACTAAGAGTTTTTCATAATAAAACCGAGTTTTACAACACCGAGCCCACATCGACCCAAATTACCACAAAGTGACCATTTCGACCCATTTGGTTTTATACAAAACTTAGACCGAGCATGGGATTAGGGATACACTACCCAATCCTAATCGAACCAAAAGCAAGTCTTCTAAAGCAAACTACGCAAGCTCACTAGTCCCCACGCTTACCCGAGCCACCGCATCCAAGCAATCTATAAAAATGTAAACAACGAGAGGGTAAGCTAACGCTTAGTGAGTGAGAATATACTACATACATATATATGTATAAAATGGACACGCCACACAAAATATCAAATACCACATACCGGAGCATCCAAGCATAAAGCAAGTTAATCTAAGCATACCGTACGATCACTAAGCAACAAGCTAAATATGCATCAACAAACATAAGTTCACCAACAACAATGTGAACAACGCCAAGAAACTACACCCGGAAGGTTAGCTACATCACAACAATACAACCATATATATATAACAATATATTTACGAATAAGGTTAACCCCTTAACCCATTACCGAAATACCAAACACCACAATGAAGATTGGCCGAACTACACGAACCTTAATAATCCGAAACCACACGAGATTACTATCTTCAACAAGACAACATCGAGGTTGGCAGAACTACACGAGCCTTAGTAATCCGAACTACACGAGATCACTACCTCAATAAGGTGACCGAACTACACGCGTCACCGTGAATCTGAACTACACGAGACTCACTTCCGATAAGATGACCGAACTACACGCGTCATCATGAATCCGAACTACACGAGATCCACTTTCACAATTCACAACCCACGGTCACGGGATTATAAAATCCACCACATCGGGGTTATCCACAACACAACAATATCAACCCTTCGCCATTGGGGTTATGTACTCCACATCACAAACACGTGTGATAACGTACACACAAAATGTGTATATCGCCAAAGGTGGTCAACCAAAACGCACAACCGTGCCAATTGGACCTAAACGCAAGTCCATCAAATCCACCTATATGTGAAGTGAGCTCTATAACCGAGAACCATTTCACCCGACCCGCACCCATCCTACACATACATATGTACATAGGATATTAACACTCACCTTGTCGCCTTGATGAATGCTACCGAAATAATCCGCAACTCGCCGATGGAATATACCTATTCCATTATCACAAAACACACAACACACAACACAATTATGGTTGACTTACAAACCAACCCATTTGACACTTGGTGCAAATTCGACCCAAATGCACTTTCAAGCGCAAAACGCGCCCAAATTAACCAATAATCACTAACAATAGTGACAATGGTCCTAATACGCCAAATACACCCAAACACAAGTGTTAAACACGTGTCATACCCATTTTGACACCAAAACCCTAATTTTGACCCATTTCAAAATTAGTTAACCAAACACACCCAAAAGTGTTCCAACACTTCCATAATCACTAAACCTAGAGATTAAACTCAAGATCAAAGCCTAATCAAGGCCAAATCATCAACCAACCCAAAACCCACCAAGTAACAAGACTAACTAGTCACCATGAACCCACTTCATCATCTAAAAGTGTTTTACAACAAACTAGCTCAAAACCCTAACTTGAATATCAAATCTAACAAATGAAATTCGGAGTTTAAGCTTACCAATACCACCACAACGTATCTAGGAGCGAGATGAACAACTTTAAAACCCGAGCTTTGGTGAGAATCCGAGTCCTTCTTCTCCAAATCAAGCTCTCTCTCTCTCTCTCTCTAAACTCTTACTCTCTCACTAGAATAAGATGAGAGGGTTTGTGTGGGTGATAATGGAGCAAATGAGGCTCCTAGAACTTATCTTGTGGCCTTAACTCGTTCCACATGTGAAAATACCAATTTGCCCCTCTAAATATCTTAAAGTAAAACAGCTGGCCCGTCAGACAAGTTGGACGGCGTCCAACATTCTGGACGGCGTCCAGTTCTTCCCTGCTGGACGACGTCCCCCATTCTGGACGGCGTCCCAAACACTGAAAAGGCAGAAACAGAAACAGGGTGTTACAACTCTCCCCCACTTAGAATCGATCACGTCCTCGTGATCTTCGTCATTTAATCGAATGGACCACACCCAACGGTCCTCGAACATATGTCCCTATCCGACTTTCCTAGACAATTCTTCCCAATGAATCATCCTTTAACAACTAAATTGTCACCCGCGATTTATCAAATCACAATCCGAGCGCTAAAACCTTACTCAATCTCTCACATCGGGAAGAACTCAAGCAATCTCGAACCGAGATATCAATCCCCTAGCGTACCCTTACCGAGTACAATGCTAAAAGCGACCAAGTCAACCTAAGGTCAACAACACGAAACTATGGAGACCGAACCAAACAAATCCTTACGGATAACACCAATCACTAAACATCCCTTGTAGTGCACAATACAACCCATACGCAACTACCGTAACATCATAACAAACGGTTAAAACCGATAGCGCCCAAAACGACTATGGAAACGCTAATCCAAAGGTGTACCAAAATCGACAATCGTCACACCCGTAACAACATGTGAGCGAAGCACGGCTATCGCATCACTAATCCTACAACATGTTCCTCACGACCCCACCATCAGTGTATAAAACAACCGATAGATCACACAAAACGGTCCTTACGACCCCACCATCGGTGTATAAAACAACCGATAGATCAAACATCACGGTCCTCACGACCCCACCATTGGTGTATAAACAACCAATAGATCAAACAACATGAAGGCTGGCCGAAAACACACGCACCTTAGTGAATCCGAACTATACGCGACTCACTACCTTCCTCGCAACAACAATCGGGATTGGTCGAACTACACGCGCCATAGTGAATCCGAACTACACGAGAGTCACTATCCCAAAGGAATGACCGAACTACACGAGTCATTTATGAATCCGAACTACACGAGACTCACTCCTCAATACAATGACCGAAACCACACGAGTCATTGGTGAATCCGAACTACACGCGATTCACTTCCACAATAAGATGACCGAACTACACGCGTCATCGTGAATCCGAACTACACGAGATCCACAACTCAACACCAGATGAAGTCAGCAGACCCTGAAAGTCATGCTTCACCGATATAACACATATTCCCATGATGAAGTCAGCGGACCCCGAAGGTCATGCTTCACCAATCAATAATCCCATGATGAAGTCAGCTGACCCCGAAGGTCATGCTTCACCAATCAATAATCCCATGATGAAGTCAGCGGACCCCGAAGGTCATGCTTCACCAATCAATATTTAAATGATGAAGTCAGCGGACCCCGAAGGTCATGCTTCACCAATCAACGCCCTTTTGGCCTCGAACAACGAGTAGCATAACATCGCGCTCTGTTACACCATAGTGAATCCTAACGGATACCACTAAACATTCACACAATCGAGCAAGAACAACCTATATCAAACATAGGTACGAAACAATAATTCTATAGAAGAGAATCTGACACACACATCCCTTAATCGAGGGATTTCACCTTGCTCGCCAAACACGTCCATTATCTCTCAACGAGATTTACCACGTTACCACCTCGGTGATAATTCATATCCAAGATCATAAGTACAATTTAACCGAAATTGTACTCTACCACAAATCGACCAAAACTAGGTCCCAACAAAATTTTCGAATCTACTAAAAACGTCATCCGAAATCTCACACTAGAACTTCCTCGTGCGGGAGTGTAACTCCCCCACTTGGAACTACGTTCCATTGCCGCATCTTGTACAACCGTACAATACTACCAAAGGTAGACTTTACTAACAATTGGGTTCACACGACCCATCACCACATCTTGCTCCAACCTTGAGCACACGAAGGATTTTAACCAATCCTTAAACGCTTCGAACGAAAAGTGTACCGCAAATTACACAAACTCTACTCTCGAAATCATCCAATTGCTATAGTTTGTCAACTTCACCTAGTCACTCATGTACCCAAGGGTTTCACCTCGGTACCCTAAGTACAATGTAACGACAACACAATCGGAGTTGAACACCACGCTAGTAGGTATAAAAGAGGCACTTAATGTCGCATCACGTAGACTCCTTTACCACCATACATCGAGATCCAAAACACTCGATCTCAAAGTTTTCATCCCACCCGTCGAACCTCATGGTTCATCAACTCCAACACAAAAACGAACACGCGCTTAACAACCGAACACCAAAACCCATTCCCATGGCTTGGTAGATACATTTCTCAAATACTAAGGAATGCTTGGTTGCACCAAGTCTTACGCCTTTCGCCCGACAATCAAATGTCACCATAGGGTACTTCAATTAGGAACGTCATCCATAACAACAATATGCACAACACAAGGCATTTAACAATTCAAATTAGAACGGCACTTAATAAATAATCAAAGGACATATTTATTAAAACGAAATGAACCTTAACGTCTCCTTGCCGCACCCGTCCCCGCCAACTTGGGACATTCCGACTTACGATGTCCTTCTTCTTGGCAATTGAAGCGCACCATGCCATCACCCTTTTTTACCGGACATTCCCAAGACTTGTGACCCCTCATGCCACAATTGTAACACCTAGACGTACTAGCATCCGATATACTCGTCCGTGTGCCACCCGTGCTCACACTCGGACCCTTAGTCCTCTTACTTGGAGCACCATAAGAAACAACCTTCTTTCGCTTGAAGGTTCACCCTTCTTGGATCGTGAATACGACTCGAAACCTCTAGCCAAGTCGAATAATTCCGCAAACAATTTCGCTTGACCTCGGCTAATTTTACTCTTCAAGTCATCATTCAAGGTCCGATAGAAATCCTCCATCAACAAACGATCATTCCCTAAATACTCCGGGCAAAAACGAGCCTTCGCCATAAAGGTCGTCTTGAGAGTATTCAAATTTATAGAACCCTGTTGCAAATTTCGCAACTCATTACGCAATTCCGACAAATCGGCTGAAGTCTGGAACTCCTCGAAGAATTCCTTCTTAAACCCGTCCCACGACAACGCCATAAACGGTTCACCACCGACAAGATCAATCTTACCATCCAACCAATCCTTTGCCCTACCCCGCAACAAACTAGTAGCGAGTCTTGTCCTCTTCTCACGAGGGCATTCAATAGTACGAAAACACCCTTCGACATCCGAGATCTAAGTTGTGCTTATCAAAGGATCCGGTTTTCTGTCGTACATCGGGGGTTTAGTCCTCATGAAGCTCTTAAGACAATGCTCCATTTCACCACTACTCCGAGATTCGGAATACTTCCTATACATTTCTTCTCGAAACACACTCATTTGCTCCACAACGGCGGCGGCAAATCTATCGTTAAGCTCCAAATCATTCGTCTCGATCCCGTTTCCCGTCGCCATTCTAAGGAATGCAAAAGTGATTAGATCACGAACGTATAAAGCACACACACAATACCGCCCCCATCTTGCTAAACACTCGTCGTACATCACTTGCTAGACACGATTTGCACCCGTAATAAGGTTTGCAAATCCTTATTACGCACACACGCCGTATCAACTCGTTAGTACAGCGACCGCCTCGCTCGATGATATGATATAAACAAACACAAACAATATTCTACGCGATATAAACACACGCGAGAATTATTATCACAACACAATAGTATATTAATAATATCCGCATTACTAATATAACGTTAGTCCACCTACAAATAAGGCACTAACTATAACCCATTCCGACCCGTAATCCTACAAGTCCCGCAACAAATTAAGCACACACAAAAGTCTAAGTCTAGGCACCTATCTCAAGTCACCTAAATCCCTTAGACCATGCTCTGATACCACTTGTAACGACCCAACCCGTTATCCATCCAAAATACGTGCTAAAAAAAAAAATTCCTGGACAGTTCATCTGGACGGCGTCCAGCTATCTGGACGGCGTCCAGCTCTGAAGGACTGGACGGCATCCAGCCATCTGGGACGGCGTCCAAATACACCAAAAAGTTCTGATCAGTTTTTCTTATACACGCGGCGAAAAAACCACTTCACGACACTTTTAAACCAAAACACTTTCATAATATGTTATAATAATTAAAACAAAGAGTTTTTCATAATAAAACCGAGTTTTACAACACCGGGCCCACATCGACCCAAATTACCACAAAGTGACCATTTTGACCCATTTGGATTTATACAAAACTTAGACCGAGCATGGGATTGGGGATACGCTACCCAATCCTAATCGAACCAAAAGCAAGTCTTCTAAAGCAAACTACGCAAGCTTACTAGTCCCCACGCTTACTCGAGCAACCGCATCCAAGCAATCTATAAAAATGTAAACAACGAGAGGGTAAGCTAACGCTTAGTGAGTGAGAATATACTACATACATATATATGTATAAAATGGATACGCCACACAAAATATCAAATACCACATACCGGAGCATCCAAGCATAAAGCAAGTTAATCTAAGCATACCGTACGATCACTAAGCAACAAGCTAAATATGCATCAACAAACATAAGTTCACCAACAACAATGTGAACAACGCCAAGAAACTACACCCGGAAGGTTAGCTACATCACAACAATACAACCATATATATATAACAATATATTTACGAATAAGGTTAACCCCTTAACCCATTACCGAAATACCAAACACCACAATGAAGATTGGCCGAACTACACGAACCTTAATAATCCGAAACCACACGAGATTACTATCTTCAACAAGACAACATCGAGGTTGGCCGAACTACACGAGCCTTAGTAATCCGAACTACACGAGATCACTACCTCAATAAGGTGACCGAACTACACGCGTCACCGTGAATCCGAACTACACGAGACTCACTTCCAATAAGATGACCGAACTACACGCGTCATCGTGAATCCGAACTACACGAGATCCACTTTCACAATTCACAACCCACGGTCACGGGATTGTAAAATCTACCACATCGGGGTTATCCACAACACAACAATATCAAAACTTCGCCATTGGGGTTATGTACTCCACATCACAAACACGTGTGATAACGTACACACAAAATGTGTATCTCGCCAAAGGTGGTCAACCAAAACGCACAACCGTGCCAATTGAACCTAAACGCAAGTCCATCAAATCCACCTATATGTGAAGTGAGCTCTATAACCGAGAACCACTTCACCCAACCCGCAACAATCCTACACATACATATGTACATAGGATATTAACACTCACCTTGTTGCCATGATGAATGCTACCATAATAATCCGTAACTCGTCGATGGAATATACCTATTCCATTATCACAAAACACACAACACAATTAGAGTTGACTTACAAACCAACCCATTTGACACTTAGTGCAAATTCGACCCAAATGCACTTTCAAGCGAAAAACGCGCCCAAACTAACCAATAATCACTAACAATAGTGACAATGGTCCTAATACGCCAAATACACCCAAACACAAGTGTTAAACACGTGTCATACCCATTTTGACACCAAAACCTTATTTTGACCCATTTCAAAATTAGTTAACCAAAACACCCAAAAGTGTTCCAACACTTCCATAATCACTAAACCTAGTGATTAAACTCAAGATCAAATCCTAATCAAGGCCAAATCGTCAACCAACCCAAAACCCACCAAGTGATAAGACTAACTAGTCACCATGAACCACTTCATCATCTAAAAGGGTTTTACAACAAACTAGCTCAAAACCCTAACTTGAATATTAAATCTAACAAATGAAATTCGGAGTTTGAGCTTACCAATACCACCACAACATAGCTAGGAGCGAGATGAACAACTTTAAAACCCGAGATTTGGTGAGAATCCGAGTCCTTCTTCTCCAAATCAAGCTCTCTCTCTCTCTCTCTAAACTCTTACTCTCTCACTAGAACAAGATGAGAGGGTTTGTGTGGGTGATAATGGAGCAAATGAGGCTCCTAGAATTGATCTTGTGGCCTTAACTTGTTCCACATGTGAAAATACCAATTTGCCCCTCTAAATATCTTAAAGTAAAACAGCTGGCCCGTCAGACAAGTTGGACGGCGTCCAACATTCTGGACGGCGTCCAGTTCTTCCCTGTTGGACGACGTCCACTATTCTGGACGGCGTCCCAAACACTGAAAAGGCAGAAATAGAAACAGGGTGTTACAGCAGCACCTTTAAAGAAATTATTCGGTGTTGAGTCAGAAACCTGCAGATTACCAGTGGAATCCACAGTAATAAATTGTCGCGATTGAAGATCAGAAACATCCGGAATAACATTAGTAGCAGCAGTATCCACCTTTGGCTCTTTGGGAGCATAGCCAACATCTTGTAGGAACGAAGGCCAAGAATCATCAACAGCATGCAAGCCACCACTAGTAACCACTTCAGTAGTAACAGCAGTGCAGTTGTAGTAACAGTGGTAGTGGCAGCATCATCAATATCAAGAACCTCCTTAACAATATTACCCTGTGCACCAGAGTCAGATGGAAAAGTAGCACTTGTACTAGCATCCATGATAACATCCTGTACATTAGAATCAGATGGAAAAGTAGCACAAGTACAAGCATCCACAATAACATTCCGTGCATCAGCAGAATCAACAGCAGAATCAACAGCTTTATCAGCACCAAGCGCAATGTCACCCTTTGGTTCAGTGATAGGTTCATCAAGTAGAACATCCTTGACAATATTGTCAATTACCTTTTTAAGAACAGGAGGATCCACTATGATTTCATTTTCCACTTCATGTTCAGTAGTGGAAGCAGCAATACTGGGAGCGTGAGGAGTAATAGTAGGAGCAATATCAGAAACCAGCTCCTCAGAAACAACAGTTGAACCAACATGAACTAACTTCCCAATATCACCAGCAGCTGTAGAAGCAACAGTACCAGCATTGAAATGTCCCGTTCTTATTGATTAAAAATGTTCCATATTAATTGATTTCGTTGCGAGGTTTTAACCTCTATATGAGACGTTTTTCAAAGACTGCATTCATTTTTAAAACAAACCATAACCTTTATTTCATAAATAAAGGTTTAAAAAGCTTTACGTAGATTATCAAATAATGATAATCTAAAATATCCTGTTTACACACGACCATTACATAATGGTTTACAATACAAATATATTACATCGAAATCAGTTTCTTGAATGCAGTTTTTACACAATATCATACAAACATGGACTCCAAATCTTGTCCTTATTTTAGTATGCAACAGCGGAAGCTCTTAGTATTCACCTGAGAATAAACATGCTTTAAACGTCAACAAAAATGTTGGTAAGTTATAGGTTTATATATATCAAATTGTAACAATAGACCACAAGATTTCATATTTCAATACACATTCCATACATAGAGATAAAAATCATTCATATGGTGAACACCTGGTAACCGACATTAACAAGATGCATATATATAAGAATATCCCCATCATTCCGGGACACCCTTCGGATATGATATAAATTTCGAAGTACTAAAGCATCCGGTACTTTGGATGGGGTTTGTTAGGCCCAATAGATCTATCTTTAGGATTCGCGTCAATTAGGGTGTCTGTTCCCTAATTCTTAGATTACCAGACTTAATAAAAAGGGGAATATTCGATTTCGATAATTCAACCATAGAATGTAGTTTCACGTACTTGTGTCTATTTTGTAAATCATTTATAAAACCTGCAAGTATTCTCATCCCAAAAATATTAGATTTTAAAAGTGGGACTATAACTCACTTTCACAGATTTTTACTTCGTCGGGAAGTAAGACTTGGCCACTGGTTGATTCACGAACCTATAACAATATATACATATATATCAAAGTATGTTTAAAATATATTTATAACACTTTTAATATATTTTGATGTTTTAAGTTTATTAAGTCAGCTGTCCTTGTTAGTAACCTACAACTAGTTGTCCACAGTTAGATGTACAGAAATAAATCGATAAATATTATCTTGAATCAATTCACGACCCAGTGTATACGTATCTCAGTATTGATCACAACTCAAACTATATATATTTTGGAATCAACCTCAACCCTGTATAGCTAACTCCAACATTCACATATAGAGTGTCTATGGTTGTTCCGAAATATATATAGATGTGTCGACATGATAGGTCGAAACATTGTATACGTATCTATGGTATCTCAAGATTACATAATATACAATACAAGTTGATTAAGTTATGGTTGGAATAAATTTGTTACCAATTTTCACGTAGCTAAAATGAGAAAAATTATCCAATCTTGTTTTACCCATAACTTCTTCATTTTAAATCCGTTTTGAGTGAATCAAATTACTATGGTTTTATATTGAACTCTATTTTATGAATCTAAACAGAAAAGTATAGGTTTATAGTCGGAAAAATAAGTTACCAGTCATTTTTGTAAAGGTAGTCATTTCAGTCGAAAGAACGACGTCTAGATGACCATTTTAGAAAACATACTTCCACTTTGAGTTTAACCATAATTTTTGGATATAGTTTCATGTTCATAATAAAAATCATTTTATCAGAATAACAACTTTTAAATCAAAGTTTATCATAGTTTTTAATTAACTAACCCAAAACAGCCCGCGGTGTTACTACGACGGCGTAAATCCGGTTTTACGGTGTTTTTCGTGTTTCCAGGTTTTAAATCATTAAGTTAGCATATCATATAGATATAGAATATGTGTGTAGTTAATTTTAAAAGTCAAGTTAGAAGGATTAACTTTTGTTTGCGAACAAGTTTAGAATTAACTAAACTATGTTCTAGTGATTACGAGTTTAAACCTTCGAATAAGATAGTTTTATATATATGAATCGAATGATGTTATGAACATTATTACTACCTCAAGTTTAGTAGGTAAACCTACTGGAAGTGGCAAGAAATGATCTAGCTTCAAAGGATCTTGGATGGCTTGAAAGTTCTTGAAGTAGGATCATGACACAAAAACAAGTTCAAGTAAGATTTTTACTCGAATTAAGATAGTTTATAGTTATAGAAATTGAATCAAAGTTTGAATATGAATATTACCTTGAATAAGAAAGATAACCTACAGTATATAACAAAGGTTTCTTGATCTTAGATGATTACTTGGAATGGATTAGAAAGCTTGGAAGTAAATTAGTAAACTTGAAGGGATTTTTGAAGTGTTCTTGAAGTGTTCTTCCTATGATGATTATAGCTTGATTCTTGAAGTGATTTTTAATAAAGATGATGATTAACTACTGGAAAAATACGTTCATAATAGTGTGTGTGTGTGTGTTGAGAGAGAATTAGAAAGAGAATTGGAAGTGAAATGAAGTGAATGATGAGTGGTAATTGGTGAGTGGTGAGTGGGGTTAAATGGAGTTCTAGTTAGTTGACTAGCTCATGGTAGAAGTTAAAATTGATTATTCATACATGGCATAATCAAGAGTGGAATCCCATGCTAGTTCCTATTGGTATATACTCATAGTAAGTACGTTTTGAAGCTGTGTATAATACGGGTAAGAATACGACTAGATTTCTTGATGAAAGAAAAGAATGGAAAAGTAACTGTAACTATTTTCGTTAAATATGAGTGTTTTGATATATGTCTTGAAGTCTTCTAAAAGTATTTTAATACATCTAAATACACTACATGTATATACATTTTAACTGAGTCGTTAAGTCATCGTTAGTCGTTACATGTAAGTGTAGTTTTGAAACCTTTAAGTTAACGATCTCAATTAATGTTGTTAACCCATTGTTTATTATATCTAATGAGGTGTTAAATTATTATATTATCATGATATTATGATATATTAATATATCTTAATATGATATATATACATTTAAATGTCGTTACAACGATAATCGTTACATATATGTCTCGTTTCGAAATCCTTAAGTTAGTAGTCTTGTTTATATGTATATAACTCATTGTTAATATACTTATGGAGATACTTACTTATCATAATCTCATGTTAACCATATGTATATCCATATATATATCGTCATGTCGTTTTTACAAGTTTTAACGTTCGTGAATCGCCGGTCAACTTGGGTGGCCAATTGACTATATGAAACATATTTCAATTAATCAAGTCTTAACAATTTTGATTACTTAACATGTTGGAAACATTTAATCATGTAAATATCAATCTCAATTAATATATATAAACATGGAAAAGTTTGGGTCACTACAGTACCTACCCGTTAAATAAATTTCGTCCCGAAATTTTAAGCTGTTGAAGGTGTTGATGAATCTTCTGGAAATAGATGCGGGTATTTATTCTTCATCTGATCTTCACGCTCCCAGGTGAACTCGGGTCCTCTACGAGCATTCCATCGAACCTTAACAATTGGTATCTTGTTTTGCTTAAGTCTTTTAACCTCACGATCCATTATTTCGACGGGTTCTTCGATGAATTGGAGTTTTTCGTTGATTTGGTTTTCATCTAACGGAATAGTGAGATCTTCTTTAGCAAAACATTTCTTCAAATTCGAGACGTGGAAAGTGTTATGTACAGCCGCGAGTTGTTGAGGTAACTCATGTCTAGACGAGTTCCTAATGCTTGCTGTAATGTCTGCCAGAATCTTGAAATAAATCTGCCATCCCTATCAGAGATAATAGAGATTGGTATTCCATGTCTGGAGACGACTTCCTTCAAATACAGTCGTGCTAACTTCTCCATCTTGTCATCTTCTCTTATTGGCAGGAAATGTGCTGATTTGGTGAGACGATCAACTATTACCCAAATAGTATCAAAACCACTTGCAGTCCTTGGCAATTTAGTGATGAAATCCATGGTAATGTTTTCCCATTTCCATTCCGGGATTTCGGGTTGTTGAAGTAGACCTGATGGTTTCTGATGCTCAGCTTTGACCTTAGAACACGTCAAACATTCTCCTACGTATTTAGCAACATCGGCTTTCATACCTGGCCACCAAAAATATTTCCTGAGATCCTTGTACATCTTCCCCGTTCCAGGATGTATTGAGTATCTGGTTTTATGAGCTTCTCTAAGTACCATTTCTCTCATATCTCCAAATTTTGGTACCCAAATCCTTTCAGCCCTATACCGGGTTACGTCTTCCTGAATATTAAGATGTTTCTCCGATCCTTTGGGTATTTCATCCTTTAAATTTCCCTCTTTTAAAACTCCTTGTTGCCCCTCCTTTATTTGAGTAGTAAGGTTATTATGAATCATTATATTCATAGATTTTACTCGAATGGGTTCTCTGTCCTTCCTGCTCAAGGCATCGGCTACCACATTTGCCTTCCCCGGGTGGTAACGAATCTCAAAGTCGTAATCATTCAATAATTCAATCCACCTACGCTATATTCAGTTGTTTCTGATTAAATATGTGTTGAAGACTTTTGTGGTTGGTATATATAATACTTTTGACCCCATATAAGTAGTGCCTCCAAGTCTTTAATGCAAAAACAACCGCGCCTAATTCCAAATCATGCGTCGTATAATTTTGTTCGTGAATCTTCAATTGTCTAGATGCATAAGCAATCACCTTCGTTCGTTGCATTAATACACAACCGAGACCTTGCTTTGATGCGTCACAATAAATCACAAAATCATCATTCCCTTCAGGCAATGACAGTATAGGTGCCGTAGTTAGCTTTTTCTTCAATAACTGAAACGCTTTCTCTTGTTCATCATTCCATTCAAATTTCTTCCCTTTATGCGTTAATGCAGTCAAGGGTTTTGCTATTCTGGAAAAGTCTTGGATGAACCTTCTGTAGTAACCAGCTAGTCCTAAAAATTGGCGTATGTGTTTCGGAATTTTCGGGGTTTCCCACTTTTTAACAGTTTCTATCTTTGCCGGATCCACCTTAATACCTTCTTTGTTCACTATGTGACCGAGGAATTGAACTTCTTTCAACCAAAATACACACTTTGAAAACTTAGCGTACAATTCTTCCTTCCTCAATACTTCTAACACCTTTCTCAAATGTTCACCGTGTTCTTGGTCATTCTTTGAGTAAATAAGTATGTCATCAATGAAAACAATGACAAACTTGTCAAGGTATGGTCCACACACTCGGTTCATAAGGTCCATGAACACAGCTGGTGCATTAGTTAAACCAAACGGCATGACCATAAACTCGTAATGACCGTAACGTGTTCTGAAAGCAGTCTTTGGAATATCATCTTCTTTCACCCGCATTTGATGATACCCGAAACGTAAGTCAATCTTTGAATAAACAGACGAGCCTTGTAGTTGATCAAATAAGTCGTCGATTCTCGGTAGTGGGTAGCGGTTCTTGATGGTAAGTTTGTTCAACTCTCGGTAGTCGATACACAACCTGAATGTACCATCTTTCTTCTTGACAAACAAAACAGGAGCTCCCCACGGTGATGTGCTTGGTCGAATGAAACCACGCTCTAAAAGTTCTTGTAATTAGCTTTGCAGTTCTTTCATCTCGCTGGGTGCGAGTCTGTAAGGAGCACGAGCTATTGGTGCAGCTCCTGGTACAAGATCTATTTGAAATTCAACGGATCGCTGTGGGGGTAATCCCGGTAATTCTTTTGGAAATACATCGGGAAATTCTTTTGCAATGGGAACATCATTGATGCTCTTTTCTTCAGTTTGTACTTTCTCGACGTGTGCTAGAACAGCATAGCAACCTTTTCTTATTAGTTTTTGTGCCTTCAAATTACTAATAATATGTAGCTTCGTGTTGCCCTTTTCTCCGTACACCATTAAGGGTTTTCCTTTTTCTCGTATAATGTGAATTGCATTTTTGTAACAAACGATCTCTGCTTTCACTTCTTTCAACCAGTCCATACCGATTATCACATCAAAACTCCCTAACTCTACTGGTATCAAATCAATCTTAAATGTTTCGCTAACTAGTTTAATTTCTCGATTCCGACATATATTATCTGCTGAAATTAATTTACCATTTCCTAATTCGAGTAAAAATTTACTATCCAAAGGCATCAATGGACAACTTAATTTAGCACAAAAATCTCTACTCATATAGCTTCTATCCGCACCTGAATCAAATAAAACGTAAGCAGATTTATTGTCAATAAGAAACGTACCCGTAACAAGCTCTGGGTCTTCCTGTGCCTCTACCGCATTAATATTTAAAACTCTTTCGCGGCCTTGTCCATTCGTGTTCTCCTGGTTTGGGCAATTTCTAATAATGTGGCCCGTTTTTCCACATTTATAACAAACTACATTGGCATAACTTGCTCCGACACTACTTGCTCTGCCATTACTCGTTCCGACACCATTTGTTCCTTTCGTTCTATTAACCCCTGGTCCGTAGACCTCACACTTCACCGCGCTATGACCATTTCTTTTACACTTGTTGCAAAATTTGGTGCAGAACCCCGAGTGATACTTTTCACACCTTTGGCATAGCTGCTTCTGATTGTTGTTGTTGTTGCGGTTATTATTGTTGTTGGGATGATTATTGTAGTTGCTGCTGTTGTTGTTGTTGTTGTTGTTGTTATTGTTGGGCCGTTTGTTGTAGTTGCGATTGATGTTGCGATTGTTGGGATAATTGTTGCGATTATTGTTGTAATTGCTGTTGTTGTTGTATTGGTGATTCATATCACCATTTTCCTCCCACTTTCTTTTGACTTGCTTCACATTGGCCTCTTCAGCAGTCCGTTCTTTAATTCTTTCTTCAATATGGTTCACTACTTTGTGAGTTATTCTACATGCCTGTTGTATGGAGGTGGGCTCGTGTGAACTTATATCTTCTTGGATTCTTTCCGGTAATCCTTTCACAAACGCGTCGATCTTCTCTTCCTCATCTTCGAATGCTCCTGGACACAATAGGCACAATTCTGTGAATCGTCTTTCGTACGTGGTAATATCAAATCCTTGGGTTCGTAACCCTCTAAGTTCTGTCTTGAGCTTATTGACCTCGGTTCTGGGACGGTACTTCTCGTTCATCAAGTGCGTGAATGCTGACCACGGTAGTGCGTACGCATCATCTTGTCCCACTTGCTCTAGATAGGTATTCCACCATGTTAATGCAGAACCTGTGAAGGTATGTGTAGCGTACTTCACTTTGTCCTCTTCAGTACACTTACTTATGGCAAACACCGATTCGAACTTCTCGGTCCACCGTTTCAATCCGATCGGTCCTTCGGTTCCATCAAATTCCAAAGGTTTGCAGGCAGTGAATTCTTTGTAGGTGCATCCTACACGATTTCCTGTACTGCCAGATCCAAGGTTATTATTGGTATGTAGCGCAGCCTGTACTGCGGCTATGTTTGAAGCTAGAAAAGTACGGAATTCCTCTTCATTCATATTCACGGTGTGTCGAGTAGTCGGTGCCATTTCCTTCAAAATAGTCAAATGGAACAAGTTAATCATACAGAATATTAAGAGTAGTTAATAGTATTTCGTAGCATAATATGAACTCATTTATAAAAGCTTTTTTCTTCATATTAGCGTTTTATAAGTTTAAATTCAGGTAGTACATACCCGTTAAGTTCATACTTAGTAGCTAATATACAATTCAACTACTACAATTCTATATGAAAAACTGATTGTAATAATATTTCGCGTTCAAACTTTTATACAATATTTTACAAACTTACAATACCGCTTATTTTACATAAAGCATGAAATATAGCACACAATAACTTTGATACAAGATAGTTGTGAAGATAATTCTAGCTAGTACACAAGTCGTTCAGCAAAGGCAATAAAGACACGTAATTCATACGTCCAGAAACAAGTCATGCATTCTGGTTTTACTAGGACTACTTCCCATCCTTGGTCTTGTGGAACATAACCGTTATGGCCGTTGATAAGACAGCGTGTTGTAACGTCGTCAAAGGGACGAGGGTTACGCAATGACCAACAGTCTCGTAATAACCTAAAAACCTCATTTCTTCCCCCAATTACCGACTCCGTCACTTGTGGGAACGTTTTGTTTAATAGTTGTAGCCCGATGTTCTTTTTCTCACTTTGGTGAGAGGTGAACATTACTAACCCGTAAGCATAACATGCTTCTTTTTGTTGCATGTTAGCCGCTTTTTCTAAATCACGAAGTCCTATATTCGGATATACTGAGTCAAAATAATTTCTTAACCCGTTGCGTAAAATAGCATTTGGGTTCCCAATGTGATATCCCCCATCTTTCGAACGAAAGCCTTTTATAAACCAAGGCATTCTTGGAACGTTCTTCGAATGTCTTACAAACTGATCTCGCCTTAAATAGTTGTGCCGAGGAATTCTGACCGACTCTAGACAAGATTTCATCAATCATGTCTCCGGGTAGGTCTCTTAAAATATTGGGTTGTCTATCCATTTTATGTTTTTATACTGTAAAATAGACAAGAGTTAGATTCATAAAAAAATACTTACTAATACAAGCAATTTTTACATATATCATAAAGCATAAGCACACTATATTACATATATTACACCACACGAATACAACTATCTTATTCCGACTCGCTCGTTTCTTCTTGTTCGGTTTTGGTTCGTTTTGCCAAGTTTCTAGGGATATATGATGTTCCCCTAATACGAGCCGTCGTTGTCCACATTGGTTTAGAAAAACCTGGTGGTTTAGAGGTTCCCGGGTCATTGTTACAACTTAAGGACTTCGGGGGTTGACGATACATATAAAGTTCATCGGGGTTGGAATTAGATTTCTCTATTTTTATGCCCTTTCTCTTATTATTTTCTTTTGCCTTTTTAAATTCAGTTGGGGTAATTTCTGTAACATCATCGGAATTCTCGTCGGAATCCGATTCATCGGAGAATTGGTAATCCTCCCAATATTTTGCTTCCTTGGCGGAAACACCATTGACCATAATTAACCTTGGTCGGTTGGTTGAGGATTCTCTTTTACTTAACCGGTTTATTATTTCCCCCACCGGTTCTATTTCTTCTTCCGGTTCCGATTCTTCTTCCGGTTCCTCTTCGGGAACTTGTGAATCAGTCCACGAATCATTCCAATTTACATTTGACTCTTCATTATTATTAAGTGAGTCAATGGGACTTGTTCTAGAGGTAGACATCTATCACATAATATCAAACACGTTAAGAGATTAATATATCACATAATATTCATATGTTAAAAATATATAGTTTCCAACAAAAATGTTAAGCAATCATTTTTAAAGAAAACACGGTCGAAGTCCAGACTCACTAATGCATCCTAACAAACTCGATAAGACACACTAATGCAAATTTTCTGGTTCTCTAAGAACCTGGCTCTGATACCAACTGAAATGTCCCGTTCTTATTGATTAAAAACGTTCCATATTAATTGATTTCGTTGCGAGGTTTTGACTTCTATATGAGACGTTTTTCAAAGACTGCATTCATTTTTAAAACAAACCATAACCTTTATTTCATAAATAAAGGTTTAAAAAGCTTTACGTAGATTATCAAATAATAATAATCTAAAATATCTTGTTTACACACGACCATTACATAATGGTTTACAATACAAATATGTTACATCGAAATCAGTTTCTTGAATGCAGTTTTTACACAATATCATACAAATATGGACTCCAAATCTTGTCCTTATTTTAGTATGCAACAGCGGAAGCTCTTAGTATTCACCTGAGAATAAACATGCTTTAAACGTCAACAAAAATGTTGGTGAGTTATAGGTTTATATATATCAAATCGTAACAATAGACCACAAGATTTCATATTTCAATACACATCCCATACATAGAGATAAAAATCATTCATATGGTGAACACCTGGTAACCGACATTAACAAGATGCATATATATAAGAATATCCCCATCATTCCGGGACACCCTTCGGATATGATATAAATTTCGAAGTACTAAAGCATCCGGTACTTTGGATGGGGTTTGTTAGGCCCAATAGATCTATCTTTAGGATTCGCGTCAATTAGGGTGTCTGTTTCCTAATTCTTAGATTACCAGACTTAATAAAAAGGGGCATATTCGATTTCGATAATTCAACCATAGAATGTAGTTTCACGTACTTGTGTCTATTTTGTAAATCATTTATAAAACCTGCATGTATTCTCATCCCAAAAATATTAGATTTTAAAAGTGGGACTATAACTCACTTTCACAGATTTTTACTTCGTCGGGAAGTAAGACTTGGCCACTGGTTGATTCACGAACCTATAACAATATATACATATATATCAAAGTATGTTTAAAATATATTTACAACACTTTTAATATATTTTGATGTTTTAAGTTTATTAAGTCAGCTGTCCTCGTTAGTAACCTACAACTAGTTGTCCACAGTTAGATGTACAGAAATAAATCGATAAATATTATCTTGAATCAATCCACGACCCAGTGTATACGTATCTCAGTATTGATCACAACTCAAACTATATATATTTTGGAATCAACCTCAACCCTGTATAGCTAACTCTAACATTCACATATAGAGTGTCTATGGTTGTTCCGAAATATATATAGATGTGTCGACATGATAGGTCAAAACATTGTATACGTGTCTATGGTATCTCAAGATTACATAATATACAATACAAGTTGATTAAGTTATGGTTGGAATAGATTTGTTACCAATTTTCACGTAGCTAAAATGAGAAAAATTATCCAATCTTGTTTTACCCATAACTTCTTCATTTTAAATCCGTTTTGAGTGAATCAAATTGCTATGGTTTTATATTGAACTCTATTTTATGAATCTAAACAGAAAAGTATAGGTTTATAGTCGTAAAAATAAGTTACAAGTCGTTTTTGTAAAGGTAGTCATTTCAGTCGAAAGAACGACGTCTAGATGACCATTTTAGAAAACATACTTCCACTTTGAGTTTAACCATAATTTTTGGATATAGTTTCATGTTCATAATAAAAATCATTTTCTCAGAATAACAACTTTTAAATCAAAGTTTATCATAGTTTTTAATTAACTAACCCAAAACAGCCCGCGGTGTTACTACGACGGCGTAAATCCGGTTTTACGGTGTTTTTCGTGTTTCCAGGTTTTAAATCATTAAGTTAGCATATCATATAGATATAGAACATGTGTGTAGTTAATTTTAAAAGTCAAGTTAGAAGGATTAACTTTTGTTTGCGAACAAGTTTAGAATTAACTAAACTATGTTCTAGTGATTACGAGTTTAAACCTTCGAATAAGATAGTTTTATATATATGAATCGAATGATGTTATGAACATCATTACTATCTCAAGTTTAGTAGGTAAACCTACTGGAAGTGACAAGAAATGATCTAGCTTCAAAGGATCTTGGATGGCTTGAAAGTTCTTGAAGTAGGATCATGACACAAAAACAAGTTCAAGTAAGATTTTTACTCGAATTAAGATAGTTTATAGTTATAGAAATTGAATCAAAGTTTGAATATGAATATTACCTTGAATAAGAAAGATAACCTACTGTATATAACAAAGGTTTCTTGATCTTAGATGATTACTTGGAATGGATTAGAAAGCTTGGAAGTAAATTAGTAAACTTGAAGGGATTTTTGAAGTGTTCTTGAAGTGTTCTTTCTATGATGATTATAGCTTGATTCTTGAAGTGATTTTTGATGAAGATGATGATTAAATACTGGAAAAATACGTTCATAATAGTGTGTGTGTGTGTGTGTGTGTTGAGAGAGAATTAGAAAGAGAATTGGAAGTGAAATGGAGTGAATGATGAGTGGTAATTGGTGAGTGGTGAGTGGGGTTAAAAGGAGTTCTAGTTAGTTGACTAGCTCATGGTAGAAGTTAAAATTGATTAGTCATACATGACATAATCAAGAGTGGAATCCCATGCTAGTTCCTATTGGTATATACTCATAGTAAGTACGTTTTGAAGCTGTGTATAATACGGGTAAGAATACGACTAGAATTCTTGATGAAAGAAAAGAATGGAAAAGTAACTATACCCATTTTCATTAAATATGAGTGTTTTGATATATGTCTTGAAGTCTTCCAAAAGTATTTTAATACATCTAAATACACTACATGTATATACATTTTAACTGAGTCGTTAAGTCATCGTTAGTCGTTACATGTAAGTGTTGTTTTGAAACCTTTAAGTTAACGATCTCAATTAATGTTGTTAACCCATTGTTTATTATATCTAATGAGGTGTTAAATTATTATATTATCATGATATTATGATATATTAATATATCTTAATATGATATATATACATTTAAATGTCGTTACAACGATAATCGTTACATATATGTCTCGTTTCGAAATCGTTAAGTTAGTAGTCTTGTTTATATGTATATAACTCATTATTAATATACTTATGGAGATACTTACTTATCATAATCTCATGTTAACCATATGTATATCCATATATATATTGTCATGTCGTTTTTACAAGTTTTAACGTTCGTGAATCGCCGGTCAACTTGGGTGGTCAATTGACTATATGAAACATATTTCAATTAATCAAGTCTTAACAAGTTTGATTGCTTAACATGTTGGAAACATTTAATCATGTAAATATCAATCTCAATTAATATATATAAACATGGAAAAGTTCGGGTCACTACAAGCATCAGTACCACCAGTAGGAGAAACAATAGCACTAACACCAGCAGCCGAGGCAGCAATCTCATCAGTAGGAATAATAACGTCTTTAACTTACTCCCCCTCTGCCTGTTCTTCTACCCTGCTAAGAACTGAAACAATAGAACATTTTATGTTAACAGCTGTAGAACCAAATAAATTTGACTCAACAATTGCATCTGTTGTTGGTCTCTAGGGACAGACTGGTGATTTAGTCAGCCCTTCGAATGAGACAGAATAAGGTGTCTGTAAGTACAGCTGTGACTCTGTTAACTCATTGACGACACATGTTGACCCAGATAGTGTAAGAGTTCTGGCTGGTAATGATGTAGGAGTGAGACTCTTATCATGATCCGAGTAACATAGTGGCTGTGCAAAACCCTGAGCTGATTCAACACGATGAGGACCCAGCTCAAGTTTGCTTTGAGGGTCAGTTATGTACTCTGTTGGTTGTACTGTCAGCAGAGGATATAGCATTAAGTTCAATTTAGAAAAATGTGGAAGTGTCTGGCTAGAAGAGTATGGGTTGCTACTCTTCTTAACACTAGTTTTAAAACCAGTCAGCTTGGGAGCCAAGGTTATACCTTTAACTTCACTTTTATTTTTCAAGTCAGCAGTTAAAATGTTTTCAATTATGTTAGAATGTTCTGCTGTATGGTCTAGAAACGCATCAGGTTCCATAGCCACATCCTTTGCAGGAGCAGCAGTTGAGATTGGTGCAATCTCCCATATGGTTTGCTTGGAGCCAGCCTTTGCACATTTGGATTTACCTGTTACCAAGAAATAGATAAGCAACGGATTCCAATACTAGAATTGGGTAGTCAGTATATAAGACTAGGGCTGTTCTTTATTATCAAAGAGCACTAGATTCTAATACAACTACTGCTTTACCAGTATGTGAGACGGTGGCTGTTCTAGTTGAGGTAGCTGGCTGCTTCCTACGAGTAGCTGGCTTACACTGAGGACCCTCCCCCTCAGCTGGTGCAGAACCAGAGGCAGTCGTTTGGGCAGCTCCACCCCGAGCAGCAAGATACTCGAGCATGCCTGGTGTCAAACCAGTATATGGAGCAGCAGGTGCATCTTTTGGCATACCCCCTTGTTTTAGAGGCAGGTCATATGATTGATCAGCAATATGGTGGTAAGCTTCACCCAGCTCACTTTCAAAAACCATGCTTAAGAACCTTGGAAAGGGGATTAAATGTGTTCGTTTAGGTGCTTGCACCATCTCCCTTAGCCTCAAATAGATTTCTTCGGCATAATCAATGTTCCTGTTGAACAACAAACCATGACCAATTTTAAGCTCAAAGTCTAAGCACTGGTCAAAACTTCCAAATTTCTGGCTGATGCACTGGGTCAGCAGCCCAAAGAAGTAGTACCAAAGAGGTGGCATATGCTTCCTCAAAGGTGTATGAGCAATCGGTTGAGTAAACCCAATGATTTCTAACACCTCCCTTCTGAATACATCACTGAGAATCGACAAACGGTCCATCTGGTAATTGAAGGGCACGGCGGATGGCTTCAGCGGTGACAGAGCAAGTTAGGGTTTTGGTTACCATGCCACGAATACATGGAACATTCTGGGGAGTGGTGGAAGTGGTAGCAGTATACCAGAATCTTGCCAAGCAGGCACCATAAAGGCGTGAAGGTATACCAGTGATAGCCCTAGCCAGAGGGGATTGTCGGATGTAGTCAATGAGCGTTTCATACCCTATATTGACATTTGATTTGGGGATTGAGAGCGAATGAGCGACATTGCCTCTTGATAGGCGAATAGTCGTGTGATCAAGTGCATTATTAGCCCTAACCAAAGCTGGATGAAGATTGAACAGTGGTTCGTTAACAACTTGTTCCTCTGGTGCCGGTGGTGGTTGTTGATCAGTTTGTTGTGTCGGTTGTTGTTGCTGTTGTTGTTCCTCTGGCTGGTGTTCAACGTGTGGTGATTGAGGTTGGTCAACCATTGATGAAATGTAAGGATGAAAATATGAACTTGTGAAGGTTGGAAGATTTGAAGATTTTGGGAGAAAAGAGTATGTGAATTTGAATATTGAATAACCGAAGGTTATTATGGAAGGTAAAACACTCTTTTAATCGTTGTGATTGGATGAAAAAGTGCAGGAGAGAGAGAATGGCAACTGTCATTAGCAGGCGCATGGGCAGATGTGACAGACTGGCATACTTTTGAGGGGACACAGACTGTTGATTTGACGTATATACGGCTTGAACACTCATACCTCCCATTCAGCATTAAATGCAGCAGGTTTTAATTCAAAAAATGATTTAAAAACCACAAAATAAGTTTTGTATTAAATACAAAATACTTTGTTACATTTAATATGTCATGAATTTAATTTAAATCATTGGGAGTAAATGAGTTTCAGATTTAAGGAATCATTTAATTTTGTGAGCTATTTAACATTTTGAGTAACCAAAGTATAAAAGACCTTATTGTACTGAGTGTTTTACATGTGGACAGTAAGTTAACAAAAATGACTTACTGGTTTGCCCTACATGTTGTAGAGCCAGGACACCAACAAAAAATTGTCTTTTATTTAAAGTTCAAGCATACCCAGGTCAGAGATGAGATAGTTAAAACGTTTCTCATCTAAGGGCTTTGTGAATAGATCTGCTAACTGCTGGTCTGTTGAAATAAAATGTAGCTCCACATCTCCTTTTTGAACATGATCCCTTATGAAATGATATCGAACGTCAATGTGCTTTGTTCTTGAATGCATCACATGATTGTTGGTGATAGCAATTGCACTTGTGTTGTCACAGTAGATTGGAGCCTTTGTAATATGAACACCATAGTCTTTCAGCTGGCTTTGCATCCATAGTACTTGAGCATTACAACTACCAGCAGAAACGTATTCTGCCTCAGCAGTAGATGTGGATACAGTATTTTGCTTTTTGCTCGTCTAGCTGACTAGCCTACCACCCAGTAACTGGCAACCACCAGTAGTACTTTTCCTGTCTATTTTACACCCTGCAAAGTCAGCATCTGAATACCCAATTAGCTCAAAATCCTGGTCTTTGGGGTACCAAAGACCACGTTTAGCAGTTGCTTTCAGATACCGAAATATCATTTTTACACCTAGCAAGTGTGACTCTTTAGGATCAGCTTGATATCTGGCACAGAGACATGTGGCAAACATAATATCTGGTCTGCTGGCTGTAAGTAGGGATCCAATCATACCTCTATATCCAGTGATATTGACTGGTTCACCATTTGGATCAGCATCTATTTTAATAGATGCTGTCATTGGGGTCCCTATATCTTTTAAACAGGTCAGACCAAATTTCTTTAGCATATCTTTGATATATTTATCCTGACTTATAAAAATTCCATCATCAAGTTGTTTAATTTGCAATCCCAAAAAGTATTGCAAATCTCTTTGTAAGCTCATTTCATATGTCTTTGACATAAGTTTTG
The DNA here is from genome assembly GCF_046630445.1 of Rutidosis leptorrhynchoides. Classification (NCBI taxonomy): domain Eukaryota; kingdom Viridiplantae; phylum Streptophyta; class Magnoliopsida; order Asterales; family Asteraceae; genus Rutidosis; species Rutidosis leptorrhynchoides. The sequence goes on along the minus strand of NC_092339.1, from coordinate 333,225,667 downwards.
AAAAATCTTGACAATGTTTCTCATTTTTAGATCCATAAATAATATCATCCACATATATCTGTACCAGCAAGAGATCACCATCTGTCTCTTTTAAGAACAAAGTGGTATTAATTGTTCCAACTTTAAAACCTATACCAGTGAGATACACTTGAAGTGTCTCATACCATGCTCTTGGAGCCTGTTTGAGGCCATAAAGAGCTTTATCTAGCCTGTAGACATGGTCTGGATATTTACTGCTTACAAAACCATGAGGCTGTTTGACATAGACTTCTTCTTGCAGCTTCCCATTTAGAAATGCAGATTTAACATCCATCTGGAATACCCTAAAGTTCATCTTAACAGCATATGCCAAGAACAATCTGATAGCTTCCATCCTAGCCACTGGAGCATATGTCTCTCCATAATCCAATCATTCTTCCTGTTTGAACCCTTGAGCTACCAATCTAGCTTTGTTTCTGATCACAATCCCATCTTCATCCATCTTGTTCTTGAAAACCCACTTGGTACCAATGATTTTCTTAGTTTCATCATCAGGTTTAGGTACCAATGTCCAAACCTTATTCCTATCAAACTGGGAGATCTCTTCTTGCATAGCTCCTACCCAGCTTGGATCTTTGATTGCTTCATCAGGACATTTAGGTTCAATGGTAGACACAAAATTTACATGCATACAAAAATTGCTGGTTGCATGCCTTCTTATTTTAACACCACTAGCCAGATTACCAATAACTTGCTCAATTGGATGCTCTTTTGTCCATCTAGTGTTATGAACAGGTGAGCTTATCGTGGAACACACAGCATCTTGATCATCAGCTGGTTCAAAGGTACGAGCAGCAGTTGGAGACAGCTGTTCAGTATTAATGTAACCAGTACCAGCTTGTGATCCTTCAGAACCAGTAGACCTATGCTCAAGTTGTAGGACTTCAGTAGAGCCAGTAAGTCCACTTGGTTTAGACACAAATGGAACAGAGTGTTCCATCTCATCATCAGAGAACCCAGCAACATGGATTGGTGAGGGATTTGCAGCTGGTTCTTCTTCATCATCAAGAGCTTGCTGAGTAGGCTCTTCAAACAATAACTCTTCATCTTCTTGACTGGGAGATGCGGCTGGGGTAGTTTCATCAAATGTAACATTAATTGATTCTTCAAAACAACCCCTACTTTTATTGAAAACCCTATATGCCTTTGACATGTTGGAATATCCCAAGAATATACCTTCATCAGCCTTAGCATCAAACTTGCCCAGCTGATCCCTATTGTTTAGAATGAAACAGGGAGTGCCAAATACATGAAGAAATGAGATTGAGGGTTTTCTTCCTTTGAGAACTTCATAAGCAGTTTTCTGATGTCTTTTCACTATTAAAGATCTATTCTGGGTAAAACATGTAGTGTTCACAACTTCTGCCCAATATGAATTTTTCAGCCCAGACTCAGTTAACATAGATCTTGCTGCTTCAATGAGAGTTCTATTTCTTCTTTCTGCAACACCATTTTATTGAGGTGTTCTCACAATAAAAAAGTTCTGTGAAATACCTTTATCAGCACAAAATTCTTCTAATGTAGCATTTCTGAATTCTGTACCATGATCACTTCTAAGCTGTTTCACCAGTTGCCCATTTAAAAGCTTCATTCTTTTGATAAAATTGATAATTTCATCAGCAGCTTCACTCTTTTGCTTCAAAAAGAATACCCAGGTGTATCTGGAATATTCATCAACAATAACCAGTGTATACTTCTTCCCACTACAGCTGGCCACATTAACAGGACCAAAAAGATCCATATGAAGTAAATGAAATGGTTTCTCAACAGATGAGATTTGCTTTGATTTGAATGAGGCATGGTGATGTTTTCCTTTTTTCCAGCCAGGACACAATCTGTCCTTTACATAAGACATGGTGGGTAGCCCAGACACCAAACTTCTACTGGATAATTTGTAAATATCTTTGAAGTTGAGATGTGAGAGTCTCTTGTGCCATAACCACTTCAGGTTGTCTGCTGCCTTTGAATAGAAACAAGTATCAGTTGTTGTGACTGCTGTGTTCATGTCAATTTGATACATGTTTTCATGACGTTTTGCAGTCAGCAGCGACTTCCCTGTCTTATCAAAAATAGTGCCAATTTTTCTTCTGAATTGGACTATCTTATTCTTACTTGTCAGTTGCCTTATGCTGAGTAAATTATGTTTGATCCCAACGACATATGCAACATTTGAGAATGTGACATTCCCATTAGTCAAAGTACCAAAACCCTTTGTGTAACCCAACGAATTATCTCCATACGAAACAACTGGACCATCCTTTTCTTGATAGTCCATCAGCAGGTATTTATATCCGGTCATATGTCTCGAACAACCACTATCGAGATACCAGATTTGCTTGTTTTGAATGCCCTGCACAGTAGCTAAGATATTAGTTCTTTTTGGGAACCCATCCAAGGATAGGTTCTGGAAGGGTCATCTTTGATGATCTCTTCCTGTCTGCTGGTTTGTTTGAAGAAGCAGCAGCAGATGGGGTTGGGGTAAAAGGACACCAGTTGGCTAAGTGAAACTTGCTGCCACATTTGTAGCATTTTCTCACATTTTGTATAGGTGACTGGTCATACACTGAGTAAAGGGGTGCAGTAAGATCGGGTCGATTTTGTAGTGACCCGAACTTTTCCATGTTAATATATATTAATTGAGATTGATATTTACATGATTAAATGTTTCCAACATGTTAAGCAATCAAACTTGTTAAGACTTGATTAATTGAAATATGTTTCATATAGACAATTGACCACCCAAGTTGACCGGCGATTCACGAACGTTAAAACTTGTAAAAACGACATGACGATATATATATGGATATACATATGGTTAACATGAGATTATGATAAGTAAGTATCTCCATAAGTATATTAACAATGAGTTATATACATATAAACAAGACTACTAACTTAAGGATTTCGAAACGAGACATATATGTAACGATTATCGTTGTAACGACATTTAAATGTATATATATCATATTAAGATATATTAATATATCATAATATCATGATAATATAATAATTTAACATCTCATTAGATATAATAAACAATGGGTTAACAACATTAATTGAGATCGTTAACTTAAAGGTTTCAAAACAACACTTACATGTAACGACTAACGATGACTTAACGACTCAGTTAAAATGTATATACATGTAGTGTATTTAGATGTATTAAAATACTTTTGGAAGACTTCAAGACATATATCAAAACACTCATACTTAATGAAAATGGTTACAGTTACCTTTCCATTCTTTTCTTTCATCAAGAATTCTAGTCGTATTCTTACCCGTATTATACACAGCTTCAAAACGTACTTACTATGAGTATATACCAATAGGAACTAGAATGGGATTTCACTCTTGATTATGTCATGTATGACTAATCAATTTTAACTTCTACCATGAGCTAGTCAACTAACTAGAACTCCTTTTAACCCCACTCACCACTCACCAATTACCACTCATCATTCACTCCATTTCACTTTCAATTCTCTTTCTAATTCTCTCTCAACACACACACACACACTATTATGAACGTATTTTTCCAGTAGTTAATCATCATCTTCATCAAAAATCAATTCAAGAATCAAGCTATAATCATCATAGGAAGAACACTTCAAAAAATCCCTTCAAGTTTACTAATTTACTTCCAAGCTTTCTAATCCATTCCAAGTAATCATCTAAGATCAAGAAACCTTTGTTATATACAGTAGGTTATCTTTCTTATTCAAGGTAATATTCATATTCAAACTTTGATTCAATTTTTATAACTATAAACTATCTTAATTCGAGTAAAAATCTTACTTGAACTTGTTTTTGTGTCATGATCCTACTTCAAGGACTTTCAAGCCATCCAAGATCCTTTGAAGCTAGATCATTTCTTGTCACTTCCAGTAGGTTTACCTACTAAACTTGAGGTAGTAATGATGTTCATAACATCATTCGATTCATATATATATAAAACTATCTTATTCGAAGGTTTAAACTCGTAATCACTAGAACATAGTTTAGTTAATTCTAAACTTGTTCGCAAACAAAAGTTAATCCTTCTAACTTGACTTTTAAAATTAACTACACACATGTTCTATATCTATATGATATGCTAACTTAATAATTTAAAACCTGAAAACACGAAAAACACCGTAAAACCGGATTTACGCCGTCGTAGTAACACCGCGGGCTGTTTTGGGTTAGTTAATTAAAAAATATGATAAACTTTGATTTAAAAGTTGTTATTCTGAGAAAATGATTTTTATTATGAACATGAAACCATATCCAAAAATTATGGTTAAACTCAAAGTGGAAGTATGTTTTCTAAAATGGTCATCTAGACGTCGTTCTTTCGACTGAAATGACTACCTTTACAAAAACGACTTGTAACTTATTTTTCCGACTATAAACCTATACTTTTCTGTTTAGATTCATAAAATAGAGTTCAATATGAAACCATAGCAATTTGATTCACTCAAAACGGATTTAAAATGAAGAAGTTATGGGTAAAACAAGATTGGATAATTTTTCTCATTTTAGCTACGTGAAAATTGGTAACAAATCTATTCCAACCATAACTTAATCAACTTGTATTGTATATTATGTAATCTTGAGATACCATAAACACGTATACAATGTTTCGACCTATCATGTCGACACATCTATATATATTTCGGAACAACCATAGACACTCTATATGTGAATGTTGGAGTTAGCTATACAGGGTTGAGGTTGATTCCAAAATATATATAGTTTGAATTGTGATCAATATTGAGATACGTATACACTGGTTCGTGGATTGATTCAAGATAATATTTATCGATTTATTTCTGTACATCTAACTGTGGACAACTAGTTGTAGGTTACTAAAGAGGACAGCTGACTTAATAAACTTAAAACATCAAAATATATTAAAAGTGTTGTAAATATATTTTAAACATACTTTGATATATATGTATATATTGTTATAGGTTCGTGAATCAACCAGTGGCCAAGTCTTACTTCCCGACGAAGTAAAAATCTGTGAAAGTGAGTTATAGTCCCACTTTTAAAATCTAATATTTTTGGGATGAGAATACATGCAGGTTTTATAAATGATTTACAAAATAGACACAAGTACGTGAAACTACATTCTATGGTTGAATTATCGAAATTGAATATGCCCCTTTTTATTAAGTCTGGTAATCTAAGAATTAGGGAACAGACACCCTAATTGACGCGAATCCTGAAGATAGATCTATTGGGCCTAACAAACCCCATCCAAAGTACCGGATGCTTTAGTACTTCGAAATTTATATCATATCCGAAGGGTGTCCCGGAATGATGGGGATATTCTTATATATATGCATCTTGTTAATGTCGGTTACCAGGTAATCACCATATGAATGATTTTTATCTCTATGTATGGGATGTGTATTGAAATATGAAATCTTGTGGTCTATTGTTACGATTTGATATATATAGGTTAAACCTATAACTCACCAACATTTTTGTTGACGTTTAAAGCATGTTTATTCTCAGGTGAATACTAAGAGCTTCCGCTGTTGCATACTAAGATAAGGACAAGATTTGGAGTCCATGTTTATATGATATTGTGTAAAAACTGCATTCAAGAAACTGATTTCGATGTAACATATTTGTATTGTAAACCATTATGTAATGGTCGTGTGTAAACATGATATTTTAGATTATCATTATTTGATAATCTACGTAAAGCTTTTTAAACCTTTATTTATGAAATAAAGGTTATGGTTTGTTTTAAAAATGAATGCAGTCTTTGAAAAACGTCTCATATAGAGGTCAAAACCTCGCAACGAAATCAATTAATATGGAACGTTTTTAATCAATAAGAACGGGACATTTCAGTTGGTATCAGAGCGTTGGTCTTAGAGAACCAGAAAATTTGCATTAGTGTGTCTTATCGAGTTTGTTAGGATGCATTAGTGAGTCTGGACTTCGACCGTGTTTTCTTTAAAAATGATTGCTTAACATTTTTGTTGGAAACTATATATTTTTAACATATGAATATTATGTGATATATTAATCTCTTAACGTGTTTGATATTATGTGATAGATGTCTACCTCTAGAACAAGTCCCATTGACTCACCTAATAATAATGAAGAGTCAAATGTAAATTGGAATGATTCGTGGACTGATTTACAAGTTCCCGAAGAGGAACCGGAAGAAAAGTCGGAACCGGAAGAAGAATCGGAACCGGAAGAAGAATCGGAACCGGAAGAAGAAATAGAACCGGTGGGGGAAATAATAAAACGGTTAAGTAAAAGAGAATCCTCAACCAACCGACCAAGGTTAATTATGGTCAATGGTGTTTCCGCCAAGGAAGCAAAATATTGGGAGGATTACCAATTCTCCGATGAATCGGATTCCGACGAGAATTCCGATGATGTTATAGAAATTACCCCAACTGAATTTAAAAAGGCAAAAGAAAATAATAAGGGAAAGGGCATAAAAATAGAGAAATCTAATTCCAACCCCGATGAACTTTATATGTATCGTCAACCCCCGAAGTCCTTAAGTTGTAACAATGACCCGGGAACCTCTAAACCACCAGGTTTTTCTAAACCAATGTGGACAACGACGGCTCGTATTAGGGGAACATCATATATCCCTAGAAACTTGGTAAAACGAACCAAAACCGAACAAGAAGAAATGAGCGAGTCGGAATAAGATAGTTGTATTCGTGTGGTGTAATATATGTAATATAGTGTGCTTATGCTTTATGATATATGTAAAAATTGCTTGTATTAATAAGTATTTTTTTATGAATCTAACTCTTGTCTATTTTACAGTATAAAAACACAAAATGGATAGACAACCCAATATTTTAAGAGACCTACCCGGAGACATGATTGATGAAATCTTGTCTAGAGTCGGTCAGAATTCCTCAGCACAACTATTTAAGGCGAGATCAGTTTGTAAGACATTCGAAGAACGTTCCAAGAATGCCTTGGTTTATAAAAGGCTTTCGTTCGAAAGATGGGGGATATCACATTGGGAAATCCATAAGTTACGATGTGTTTACTTTGACGCATATATTGCAGGGAACCCAAATGCTATTTTACGCAACGGGTTAAGAAATTATTTTGACTCAGTATATCCGAATATAGGACTTCGTGATTTAGAAAAAGCGGCTAACATGCAACATAAAGAAGCATGTTATGCTTACGGGTTAGTAATGTTCGCTTCTCACCAAAGTGAGAACAAGAACATCGGGCTACAACTATTAAACAAAACATTCCCACAAGTGACGGAGTCGGTAATTGGGGTAAGAAATGAGGTTTTTAGGTTATTACGAGACTGTTGGTCATTACGTAACCCTCGTCCCTTTGACGACGTTACAACACGCTGTCTTATCAACGGCCATAACGGTTATGTTCCACAAGACCAAGGATGGGAAGTAGTCCTAGTAAAACCAGAATGCATGACTTGTTTCTGGACGTATGAATTACGTGTCTTTATTGCCTTTGCTGAACGACTTGTGTACTAGCTAGAATTATCTTCACAACTATCTTGTATCAAAGTTATTGTGTGCTATATTTCATGCTTTATGTAAAATAAGCGGTATTGTAAGTTTGTAAAATATTGTATAAAAGTTTGAACGCGAAATATTATTACAATCAGTTTTTCATATAGAATTGTAGTAGTTAAATTGTATATTAGCTACTAAGTATGAACTTAACGGGTAGGTACTACCCGAATTTAAACTTATAAAACGCTAATATAAGAAAAAGCTTTTATAAATGAGTTCATATTATGCTACGAAATACTATTAACTACTCTTAATATTCTGTATGATTAACTTGTTCCATTTGACTATTTTGAAGGAAATGGCACCGACTACTCGACACACCGTGAATATGAATGAAGAGGAATTCCGTACTTTTCTAGCTTCATACATAGCCGCAGTATAGGCTGCGCTGCTTACCAACAATAACCTTGGATCTGGCAGTATAGAAAATCGTGTAGAATGCACCTACAAAGAATTCACTGCCTGCAAACCTTTGGAATTTGATGGAACCGAAGGACCGATCGGATTGAAACGGTGGACCGAGAAGGTCGAATCGGTGTTTGCCATAAGTAAGTGTACTAAAGAGGACAAAGTGAAGTACGCTACGCATACCTTCACAGGTTTTGCGTTAACATGGTGGAATACCTATCTAGAGCAAGTGGGACAAGATGATGCGTACGCACTACCGTGGTCAGCATTCAAGCACTTGATGAACGAGAAGTACCGTCCCAGAACCGAGGTCAATAAGCTCAAGATAGAACTTAGAGGGTTACGAACCCAAGGATTTGATATTACCACGTACGAAAGACGATTCACAGAATTGTGCCTATTGTGTCCGGGAGCATTCGAAGATGAGGAAGAGAAGATCGACGCATTTGTGAAAGGATTACCGGAAAGAATCCAAGAAGATATAATTTCACACGAGCCCGCCTCCATACAACAGGCATGTAGAATGGCTCACAAACTAGTGAACCAGATTGAAGAAAGAATTAAAGAACAGACTGCTGAAGAGGCCAATGTGAAGCAAGTCAAAAGAAAGTGGGAGGAAAACGGTGATAAGAATCACCAATACAACAACAACAGCAATTACAACAATAATCGCAACAATTATCCCAACAATCGCAACATCAATCGCAACTACAACAAACGGCCCAACAACAACAACAACAACAACAACAACAACAACAACAGCAACTACAATAATCATCCCAACAACAATAATAACTGCAACAACAACAACAACAACAACAATCAGAAGCAGCTATGTCAAAGGTGTGAAAAGTATCACTCGGGGTTCTGCACCAAATTTTGCAACAAGTGTAAAAGAAATGGTCATAGGCGGCGAAGTGTGAGGTCTATGGACCAGGGGTTAATAGAACGAAAGGAACAAATGGTGTCGGAACGAGTAATGGCGGAGCAAGTAGTGTCGGAGCAAGTTATGCCAATGTAGTTTGTTATAAATGTGGAAAACCGGGCCACATTATTAGAAATTGCCCGAACCAGGAGAACACGAATGGACAAGGCCGCGGAAGAGTTTTCAATATTAATGCGGCAGAGGCACAGGAAGACCCGGAGCTTGTCACGGGTACGTTTCTTATTGACAATAAATCTGCTTACGTTTTATTTGATTCGGGTGCGGATAGAAGCTATATGAGTAGAGATTTTTGTGCTAAATTAAGTTGTCAATTGACGCCTTTGGATAGTAAATTTTTACTCGAATTAGCAAATGGTAAATTAATTTCAGCAGATAATATATGTCGGAATCGAGAAATTAAACTGGTTAGCGAAACATTTAAGATTGATTTGATACCAGTAGAGTTAGGGAGTTTTGATGTGATAATCGGTATGGACTGGTTGAAAGAAGTGAAAGCAGAGATCGTTTGTTACAAAAATGCAATTCGCATTATACGAGAAAAAGGAAAACCCTTAATGGTGTATGGAGAAAAGGGCAACACGAAGCTACATATTATTAGTAATTTGAAGGCACAAAAACTAATAAGAAAAGGTTGCTATGCTGTTCTAGCACACGTCGAGAAAGTACAAACTGAAGAAAAGAGCATCAATGATGTTCCCATTGTAAAAGAATTTCCCGATGTATTTCTGAAAGAATTACCGGGATTACCCCCACAGCGATCCGTTGAATTTCAAATAGATCTTGTACCAGGAGCTGTACCAATAGCTCGTGCTCCTTACAGACTCGCACCCAGCGAGATGAAAGAACTACAAAGCCAATTACAAGAACTTTTAGAGCGTGGTTTCATTCGACCAAGTACATCATCGTGGGGAGCTCCTGTTTTGTTTGTCAAGAAGAAAGATGGTACATTCAGGTTGTGTATCGACTACCGAGAGTTGAACAAACTTACCATCAAGAACTGCTACCCACTACCGAGAATCGACGACTTATTTGATCAACTACAAGGCTCGTCTGTTTATTCAAAGATTGACTTACGTTCCGGGTATCATCAAATGCGGGTGAAAGAAGATGATATTCCAAAGACTGCTTTCAGAACACGTTACGGTCATTACGAGTTTATGGTCATGCCGTTTGGTTTAACTAATGCATCAGCTGTGTTCATGGACCTTATGAACCGAGTGTGTGGACCATACCTTGACAAGTTTGTCATTGTTTTCATTGATGACATACTTATTTACTCAAAGAATGACCAAGAACACGGTGAACATTTGAGAAAGGTGTTAGAAGTATTGAGGAAGGAAGAATTGTACGCTAAGTTTTCAAAGTGTGCATTTTGATTGGAAGAAGTTCAATTCCTCGGTCACATAGTGAACAAAGAAGGTATTAAGGTGGATCCGGCAAAGATAGAAACTGTTGAAAAGTGGGAAACCCCGAAAACTCCGAAACACATACGCCAGTTTTTAGGACTAGCTGGTTACTACAGAAGGTTCATCCAAGACTTTTCCAGAATAACAAAACCCTTGACTGCATTAACGCATAAAGGGAAGAAATTTGAATGGAATGATGAACAAGAGAAAGCGTTTCAGTTATTGAAGAAAAAGCTAACTACGGCACCTATATTGTCATTGCCTGAAGGGAATGATGATTTTGTGATTTATTGTGACGCATCAAAGCAAGGTCTCGGTTGTGTATTAATGCAACGAACGAAGGTGATTGCTTATGCGTCTAGGCAATTGAAGATTCACGAACAAAATTATACGACGCATGATTTGGAATTAGGCGCGGTTGTTTTTGCATTAAAGACTTGGAGGCACTACTTATATGGGGTCAAAAGTATTATATATACCGACCACAAAAGTCTTCAACACATATTTAATCAGAAACAACTGAATATGAGGCAGCGTAGGTGGATTGAATTATTGAATGATTACGACTTTGAGATTCGTTACCACCCGGGAAAGGCAAATGTGGTAGCCGATGTCTTGAGCAGGAAGGACAGAGAACCCATTCGAGTAAAATCTATGAATATAATGATTCATAATAACCTTACTACTCAAATAAAGGAGGCGCAACAAGGAGTTTTAAAAGAGGGAAATTTAAAGGATGAAATACCCAAAGGATCAGAGAAACATCTTAATATTCGGGAAGACGGAACCCGGTATAGGGCTGAAAGGATTTGGGTACCAAAATTTGGAGATATGAGAGAAATGGTACTTAGAGAAGCTCATAAAACCATATACTCAATACATCCTGGAACGGGGAAGATGTACAAGGATCTCAGGAAATATTTTTGGTGGCCGAGTATGAAAGCTGATGTTGCTAAATACGTAGGAGAATGTTTGACATGTTCTAAGGTCAAAGCTGAGCATCAGAAACCATCAGGTCTACTTCAACAACCCGAAATCCCGGAATGGAAATGGGAAAACATTACCATGGATTTCATCACTAAATTGCCAAGGACTGCAAGTGGTTTTGATACTATTTGGGTAATAGTTGATCGTCTCACCAAATCAGCACATTTCCTGCCAATAAGAGAAGATGACAAGATGGAGAAGTTAGCACGACTGTATTTGAAGGAAGTCGTCTCCAGACATGGAATACCAATCTCTATTATCTCTGATAGGGATGGCAGATTTATTTCAAGATTCTGGCAGACATTACAGCAAGCATTAGGAACTCGTCTAGAAATGAGTACTGCCTATCATCCACAAACTGATGGGCAGAGCGAAAGGACGATACAAACGCTTGAAGACATGCTACGAGCATGTGTTATTGATTTCGGAAACAGTTGGGATCGACATCTACCATTAGCAGAATTTTCCTACAACAACAGCTACCATTCAAGCATTGAGATGGCGCCGTTTGAAGCACTTTATGGTAGAAAGTGCAGGTCTCCGATTTGTTGGAGTGAAGTGGGGGATAGACAGATTACGGGTCCGGAGATTATACAAGAAACTACCGAGAAGATCATCCAAATTCAACAACGGTTGAAAACCGCCCAAAGTCAACAAAAGAGCTACGCTGACATTAAAAGAAAAGATATAGAATTTGAAATTGGAGAGATGGTCATGCTTAAAGTTGAACCTTGGAAAGGCGTTGTTCGATTTGGTAAACGAGGGAAATTAAATCCAAGGTATATTGGACCATTCAAGATTATTGATCGTGTCGGACCAGTAGCTTACCGACTTGAGTTACCTCAACAACTCGCGGCTGTACATAACACTTTCCACGTCTCGAATTTGAAGAAATGTTTTGCTAAAGAAGATCTCACTATTCCGTTAGATGAAATCCAAATCAACGAAAAACTCCAATTCATCGAAGAACCCGTCGAAATAATGGATCGTGAGGTTAAAAGACTTAAGCAAAACAAGATACCAATTGTTAAGGTTCGATGGAATGCTCATAGAGGACCCGAGTTCACCTGGGAGCGTGAAGATCAGATGAAGAAGAAATACCCGCATCTATTTCCAGAAGATTCGTCAACACCTTCAACAGATTAAAATTTCGGGACGAAATTTATTTAACGGGTAGGTACTGTAGTGACCCGAACTTTTCCATGTTTATATATATTAATTGAGATTGATATTTACATGATTAAATGTTTCCAACATGTTAAGCAATCAAACTTGTTAAGACTTGATTAATTGAAATATGTTTCATATAGACAATTGACCACCCAAGTTGACCGGCGATTCACGAACGTTAAAACTTGTAAAAATGACATGACGATATATATATGGATATACATATGGTTAACATGAGATTATGATAAGTAATTATCTCCATAAGTATATTAACAATGAGTTATATACATATAAATAAGACTACTAACTTAAGGATTTCAAAACGAGACATATATGTAAAGATTATCGTTGTAACGACATTTAAATGTATATATATCATATTAAGATATCTTAATATATCATAATATCATGATAATATAATAATTTAACATCTCATTAGATATAATAAACAATGGGTTAACAACATTAATTGAGATCGTTAACTTAAAGGTTTCAAAACAACACTTACATGTAACGACTAACGATGACTTAACGACTCAGTTAAAATGTATATACATGTAGTGTATTTAGATGTATTAAAATACTTTTGGAAGACTTCAAGACATATATCAAAACACTCATACTTAACGAAAATGGTTACAATTACTTTTCCATTCTTTTCTTTCATCAAGAATTCTAGTCGTATTCTTACCCGTATTATACACAGCTTCAAAACGTACTTACTATGAGTATATACCAATAGGAACTAGCATGGGATTCCACTCTTGATTATGTCATGTATGACTAATCAATTTTAACTTCTACCATGAGCTAGTCAACTAACTAGAACTCCTTTTAACCCCACTCACCACTCACCAATTACCACTCATCATTCACTCCATTTCACTTCCAATTCTCTTTCTAATTCTCTCTCAACACACACACACTATTATGAACGTATTTTTCCAGTATTTAATCATCATCTTCATCAAAAATCAATTCAAGAATCAAGCTATAATCATCATAGGAAGAACACTTCAAGAACACTTCAAAAAATCCCTTCAAGTTTACTAATTTACTTCCAAGCTTTCTAATCCATTCCAAGTAATCATCTAAGATCAAGAAACCTTTGTTATATACAGTAGGTTATCTTTATTATTCAAGGTAATATTCATATTCAAACTTTGATTCAATTTCTATAACTATAAACTATCTTAATCCGAGTAAAAATCTTACTTGAACTTGTTTTTGTGTCATGATCCTACTTCAAGAACTTTCAAGCCATCCAAGATCCTTTGAAGCTAGATCATTTCTTATCACTTCCAGTAGGTTTACCTACTAAACTTGAGGTAGTAATGATGTTCATAACATCATTCGATTCATATATATAAAACTATCTTATTCGAAGGTTTAAACTCGTAATCACTAGAACATAGTTTAGTTAATTCTAAACTTGTTCGCAAACAAAGGTTAATTCTTCTAACTTGACTTTTAAAATTAACTACACACATGTTCTATATCTATATGATATGCTAACTTAATGATTTAAAACCTGAAAACACGAAAAACACCGTAAAACCGGATTTACGCCGTCGTAGTAACACCGCGGGCTGTTTTGGGTTAGTTAATTAAAAACTATGATAAACTTTGATTTAAAAGTTGTTATTCTGAGAAAATGGTTTTTATTCTGAACATGAAACTATATCCAAAAATTATGGTTAAACTCAAAGTGGAAGTATGTTTTCTAAAATGGTCATCTAGACGTCGTTCTTTCGACTGAAATGACTACCTTTACAAAAATGACTTGTAACTTATTTTTCCGACTATAAACCTATACTTTTCTGTTTAGATTCATAAAATAGAGTTCAATATGAAACCATAGCAATTTGATTCACTCAAAACGGATTTAAAATGAAGAAGTTATGGGTAAAACAAGATTGGATAATTTTTCTCATTTTAGCTACGTGAAAATTGGTAACAAATCTATTCCAACCATAACTTAATCAACTTGTATTGTATATTATGTAATCTTGAGATACCATAGACACGTATACAATGTTTCGACCTATCATGTTGACACATCTATATATATTTCGGAACAACCATAGACACTCTATATGTGAATGTTGGAGTTAGCTATACAGGGTTGAGGTTGATTCCAAAATATATATAGTTTGAGTTGTGATCAATACTGAGATACGTATACACTGGGTCGTGGATTGATTCAAGATAATATTTATCGATTTATTTCTGTACATCTAACTGTGGACAACTAGTTGTAGGTTACTAACGAGGACAGCTGACTTAATAAACTTAAAACATCAAAATATATTAAAAGTGTTGTAAATATATTTTAAACATACTTTGATATATATGTATATATTGTTATAGGTTCGTGAATCAACCAGTGACCAAGTCTTACTTCCCGACGAAGTAAAAATCTGTGAAAGTGAGTTATAGTCCCACTTTTAAAATCTAATATTTTTGGGATGAGAATACATGCAGGTTTTATAAATGATTTACAAAATAGACACAAGTACGTGAAACTACATTCTATGGTTGAATTATCGAAATCGAATATGCCCCTTTTTATTAAGTCTGGTAATCTAAGAATTAGGGAACAGACACCCTAATTGACGCGAATCCTAAAGATAGATCTATTGGGCCTAACAAACCCCATCCAAAGTACCGGATGCTTTAGTACTTCGAAATTTATATCATATCCGAAGGGTGTCCCGGAATGATGGGGATATTCTTATATATATGCATCTTGTTAATGTCGGTTACCAGGTGTTCACCATATGAAAGATTTTTATCTCTATGTATGGGATGTGTATTGAAATATGAAATCTTGTGGTCTATTGTTACGATTTGATATATATAGGTTAAACCTATAACTCACCAACATTTTTGTTGACGTTTAAAGCATGTTTATTCTCTGGTGAATACTAAGAGCTTCCGCTGTTGCATACTAAAATAAGGACAAGATTTGGAGTCCATGTTTATATGATATTGTGTAAAAACTGCATTCAAGAAACTGATTTCGATGTAACATATTTGTATTGTAAACCATTATGTAATGGTCGTGTGTAAACAGGATATTTTAGATTATCATTATTTGATAATCTACGTAAAGCTTTTTAAACCTTTATTTATGAAATAAAGGTTATGGTTTGTTTTAAAAATGAATGCAGTCTTTGAAAAACGTCTCATATAGAGGTCAAAACCTCGCAACGAAATCAATTAATATGGAACGTTTTTAATCAATAAGAACGGGACATTTCAGATTTTTGGTTACTGCCTCAATTAGCTGGTCAAGTTTGACTGTCATAATCTCAGTGATAGACAGTTCATCATTTGAGTCCACTTTTGCTTTTCCCTTAAGGGCAGCTTTCTTCTTGGAACCAGTACCATAGTCATGACGTATTGCTTTGCCTTTAACATTTGACGAGCCAGCGTGAGAAGTTACTGGCTTGTCTACTGAAGCTGATGAGCTAGAAGAAGTTTTTCCTGCTGCCTTGGACTTGTCAGTATTACGTTTGACTGTCTTGTCTACAGCTACTGATTGACCAGTAAGTTTGTCATCAGCTGGCTCAGCACAATTGGAACTCGAACACGAAGGGGAATCAGTTGGTTTAATTTTTCTAAGATTATTTTCTGTGATTTCTCTTTTGATACGTCTTTCTTTTGGAGTCATGTAGTAAATGCTTGAGGGGTCAGTAGTCTCATCAATTGAGGTACTGGCTTCTCTTGCTATAACTTCATCCTCCAAAATTTCTTTCATGGCAGGTGGTGGGGACACAGCAGGTCTAACAAACTTATTTGTCAAGACCTTTTTATCCTTAACTATCTTGGCAAAAGTATTTGGCAAGACAGCTTCAGGATCAGTTTCAAGA
Source organism: Rutidosis leptorrhynchoides (assembly GCF_046630445.1). Lineage (NCBI taxonomy): Eukaryota > Viridiplantae > Streptophyta > Magnoliopsida > Asterales > Asteraceae > Rutidosis > Rutidosis leptorrhynchoides. The sequence continues at coordinate 333,209,304 of NC_092339.1, read as the reverse complement.
ATTGGGTCCATGAAAGTAACTTCTGTAATAGCAGCAGCAGCAGCATAGTCACCAGCAAAGAAAGCTTCAACTTGGGCAGGCACCTGCTCGTTAACACACTTTGCTGTGCGTTGAGCAGATGTACACCACGAAGCGACAACCTTTTTAAGATTATCCAGCTGGTTCTTGACTTCTGCTGCCTCAACGTGAAGAGACCTTAAAGCAAAGTTTTATTTTTCAAGTTTGGAAATATCATCTTTCAAGATTTTAATTTCATCATTTTTGCATTTAAGTTTCTCATTTAAAGATTTGTTGTCAGTTTTCAAAATTTCTTCACGTTTGCTGCCTCTACATAAGTCAACTCTTAGGTAGTCAAACATTTCGGCTTTTTCATCATCAGTATAAGTTCGAAAATTATCAACCTTATACATCAATTCAGTTTTCCATTGAGGTGAATCTCTTTTCTTATCAGCTTCCCTCATATCAGCCAAAAACTTACTACCACTATCATCCTCATCAGACTCCTTGACCTCCTTGGCCATTAAACACAGCTTTTTATCTGGAGCATAACCAGCACCATCATCATCAGTATCACTATCAGAGGAAGACGACGAGCTGGTTTCATCCCAATCATGATGCTCAGCAACTAGAACCTTTTCTGGCTTTTTACCCTTCTTATCAGTCTTAGCACTTTCCTTCATCTGAGCTTTCATAGCTTTGTACTTATTCTTGTACTTGTCAGCTTTTGAGAAAGAGTTAGCATGTGAAGTTGAAGGTTTCCTGGACATGCATTCAGCAGCAAGATGTCCAACCTTCCCACAATTATAACACTCAGATTTAGGACCCTTGACTGACTTGCTGTTATACCTAGCACTCGGTTTCTTACTCCCTTTGTATGACTTGCTGGTTCTATTACGATTGAACCTTTTGAACTGCCTAGCCAGCAAAGCCATACCTTCAGCAAACCCTTCAGCATCACTTTCATCATCACTGCTTTCTTCAGACCCAGTACCACTATCCACATCACTCTCAGCTGTCTCTTCTTCTGCCAACAACTTTTGAACCAGTAAAGCCTTTTGAGCTTTCTTTTTAGCAGTAGCAATAAGAGCAGTATCATCTGTCTTAGAAGATTTTGAAGTGGTGGGGGCAGACCTAAAGTTTTCTTTCAAGTTAAGTTCCAATTTAGCCTCTGCCTTCTCATGGTTCCAAAGTGAACTGTAGAGAGAAGACATGTTAAAGTTCTTTAGGGTCTGAGTGGTTCTTAAAGGGTCAGTAACAGATTTCCATTTAGTAGGCAGTGAATCAAAATATTTTTTTACTTGTTCAAACTCAGTATAGGTGACATTCAAAGTGATCAGGTCAGCAATCAAGGAGTTAAACCTAATGAAGGTTTGCTTAAGGGTTTCATTCTTGTAGGCAAAGAACATTTCATATTCTCTTTTTAAAGCAATCATTTTGTTCTGCCGAACTTCTCCCATACCCTCATAGGTAACATCCAGATAGTCCTACATAAGCTTGGCATTTTCTTTTTCCTTAATTAGTTTGAACAGTGGGTTAGGCAAAGTTATAGCTAACAAGGTTCTGATTTTAGGGTCAAGTCTAACACGACGTTTATCCTCAGCATCCCATCTAGAAGGGGTGAGAATGACCTCTCTGCCAGGAACAGCAGGAGTGTCAGCTGTAGCTGGAGTACTACCAATAGTCTCAGTGGGAACAAATGGACCATCTGTGGAAATACCAGGCATGAGTGGGTCAATAGACTCAAGGTGAAGCATGAATCTTGCCTTCCAAGTTTCATACTCATCTTCATCAAATTTGGGTGGTCTATTGAATGAGCCATTTTCAAGGTAAGCTGTATTTGAATAAGCAGCCATGAGAGAATTCAGATCCAAGATATTGATTATCAAGACTGAAGCTCTGATACCAGTTGTTGGTCCCTTGATAACAACAGGAGTATTGTAGAGGGGGTGAATACAATTTCTTTTAAAATAACTTAACAGTTAAACACGATTAGTATTCAAGCATGCAAATAAATAGAGTCACATGTAATTTTCAACAGTTATTCTTTATCGATTGAATCACAAAGAATCACAACTATCCTTGGCGGAATGATAGTTGGTTGATACAGATTACCTAGATTATAGCTGAGAGGTAAACTAAAAGCTATTACACGTTTTGACTCTATAAAAATAAACCCACACCACTAGTTGTTACAATAGTGGATACAAAAAGTTATAGTAGTCATATTAATCGCGTAATGGTTCTATTGTCCACTGGTACATAGGATTTCTGTACTTGTGGGGACAACTACATCATAGAGCATGCTCTCCTCTTTCCTCTTTGGTAGCTATTTGCAGGAACACCCCAATTCAGTTTGGCACCACTATTTGATTAAACAAATAGAATGTTGTGTTCCCTAGGTGTTGATAAGGTATAACCCATGTCTGCACATGTGTTAAACTTCTGCATTCCTACGTGGTCTTGTAAGGTCACTTGTCAGCTGCCGACGCGTGTCCTTTTCTGTTCAACTTTGTCTTTGACTTCTGTTAAATAGTACCATTGATGTAGACCACTCGGAAAACTACTATGCTTATAATGGAGCATAGCTATCTTGTGTAGTAAGCTGTATTCCAGCTGTGCTGGTTCTTCATTGCTGAGCCACTTCATATTCTTGATTTGCTGAGTACACATCCTGTGCTGATTGAAGAACACTGTCTATCTTGTGCTGGTAGACTAAGCAGTAAACTAAACACTCGACACAGCAATATCTGCTGTCTAGGCTTAACAAACTTGTGCTGGCTGCACATAACATTTTAGTGCAAATAAATTACAGTTTTGTCATAATTAAATTCTTAATTATTTTGGGGACTCAACACCAAGTCAAAGAGAAGGAGCCGTTTGGTGAATATATTTTTCTTTTTCTTTATATTGTTTTACATGATGCAAATTTTGACAATAAATTGATTGGTAATAATTGATAAGCTATTTAACGGACGATGATAATTCGTTGGAAAAGTCATAAGACAACATTGTATGATTGTAAAGTGAATGTTTTGTTACCAAATAATATGATCATAAAGTCATTATTCATTAGTAAGTTATGTCCACAAAATTAATTTGATACTAAATCAAAATGGTAGAAGTTAGTGAAACTAATATTATTGAATATGAAATGAGGATTAGATGTTGCTTAATTGTTTCTATGTACCGGTTTGCTTTGGAAATTGGTGGTATGATGTATGTGATTACATCAAGTAACCAATATATATAGCATTGTGTTAAAACGATCAAGCAATGTCTATGATAATTTATTGTGATATTGCTTAAGTACTTTAGTACTTGTAAAAGCCAACCATAGACTATGGTTTGATTCACAATGTGAATCCTTAAGGCATATTAAATTATAATGAGTTTAGTATTGGTCAAGAGGATTATACCTCTACAAGTTGTTGGATTTTACACTTGGCATAGATGAGGTATCTTGGATCAAAGGGTTGATGTTGAGATTATTGATATTATAAACTTTTTATCATTACTTCTTGGTTCTAGAAGTGAATTGACTAAGATTTGTTTATAATTTTAGAGGAATATTCAAATGAATCCAATTTTTAAGTTGAGATCCAAGGAATCAATCAGAGTGCGACATGTGGCACGACAATCATATGTGATTGAAAAAAAAATTCAAAATTTTTTTTTTTTCAAAATTTTTTTTTTCTCGGAATTTTTTTTTCAATCACATGTGCTTGGATTTAATAAGTAGTAAATCACATGTGATTCTGTATGTTAATCACATATGATTGTAAAATACAATCACATGTGATTCTGCATGTCAAACCAATCACATGTGATTGAAAAAAAATTTGAAAAAAACAAATTTTTTTTTGGAAAAAAAAGAATTTTGAATTTTTCTTTTCAATCACATGTGATTGGATTTGACATGCAGAATCACATGTGATTAGGTTTTACAATCACATGCGATTGGATTTAACATGCTAAATTTATAATAAAAAAAAAATTTAAAAATTTCGAAATTTTTTTTTTTTAAATTTCGAAAAAAAAAAATTAATTTTTTTTTTCAATCACATGAGATTGTCATGCCACATGTCGCGCTCTGATTAGTCTGTTGGATTTCAAACAAATTGTTGGATTCAAGGGATTACAACTCTATGATTTTAATCTTATCATCTAATGTAATGGTAATAATTGTGTACACTAGGATAATGGGGTAACATTATCAAGGGTGTACAAATTATAGGTTTACATTGATTACTTGTGAAAAGTGGACATATGTAAGTACTAATCAATCAATCGATTTGAGTAGTTACAAGTTTCTTATGGTATAATAAGAACTTGGTAAATCCTTGGTTTAAAGGATTATAAAAGAAAGGAAATTAATTGAAGTCATAATGAATAATATTAAAGTTCATAAGTGATTCCTAGTTATGGGATGACATTTGACTAAGGCATGTAATTGAAACAAGTGAAAATCTAGACACTTATGCCTTAGACTATATGTATTTCATTGGTTGATCAATGATGGAGTGATATAAGTGGATTTTGTAGGGTCACAACAATATTTGGCAAAATCACTTGACAAAATTATTAACTGGAAGCGCGTAAAGTATTATCTAGGGTATTACATGAACAAAAAAATTAAAGGTTTACATATTGCACTATATTGAGATTAATATCAAAATGGATGGTAAAATTAAGGGGTAATGAAGAGTAATTATTTAATCTTATGGCTGTTATTTTATTAAAAAATAATTATTGTTCTATTAATCTTTTGTTTTAATACATAGGAAGATGGGCAGTGATATTGGGGTTTATCTAACACCTATTGGCAATAGGCTATTGGTATTAGTGATTAGTGATTAGTGATTAGTGAACTCCAAACTTATGGTCCCATATGAAACAAAAGATTGGGCTCAAAGTATATCTATCATAAAACGTAATCTTTCACGTCACCACAACTAAGTAAATGAATAAGTTCATGCAACACTTTTCTTTTTCATTCACACAAAACTCGTGAAGTCGTTTAATGTTATTTCATTATATAAGAAACTGTAGTCTTGTAATTACTTTCATATTTTATACTCCGCATTTAATTGCTTCAAAGAAGTTGACATGAAGAACCTTCCTATCCTTGCTTTTCTTCTCCTACTTTTAATTTGTATGGCTACAGGTAATTTCTTCAACACAGCAACACTACTCTTTCTTTAAACTCTACATAAAATCATGTGTAAATTGCACCTAATTTGGCTGTTATTAATTGAACCAATCATTTTTGTTTTATACGGAGTAATAACATAAGAAAACGGTCTCTCAAACTGTCACAAGGTAAATTAGTGTAATTCAATATTAAGAGGACATCATAAAGCCATGACTTTCACCTTCTTTAAGTGGTACTAACAAATCGTGATTTGTTATTTTTGCATTAGTTGTGAAACGATATGAAAATAATAGTTTCATCGCCAAGTCAACTTTGGCAGTGAACGTGAAACAAATCCAATATATGCACAACTGATCGTCTAAGTTGTATTAACGACAACTATTTTTGTTTATAGGTACCAGAATTAGTAGTATCCATGAGACCGAAAAATTTACAAGAAGTTATGATGGCAATATCAATCCACATGGATTTTGTTGCGTACTCAAGAATAAGTCATTTGCCCTTTGTTGGCCAACGGCCGACGAATGTAAGAAAAACTGCAATGATCCATGTCGAGGGTAAGTAAAACTATAATGATAAATGTGTCAGTGGCGGAGCCACATGAAAATGAGTGGGTGAAAGTGACACCACCAGATCGCTCTTGTTATATGTAATATATATTTGGGCTTTTAAACATGTGCCACCATCAATTTGAACCATGATACCAACCAATGATTGTACACCTACGATATTTTTACTGTGATTTAACTAGTTAGTTGAAGGACCCGTGAAACTATGGGCTTGCAAAAGAACAACATAAAAAGTCCTACGAAAGAATACTTATAAATTAAAGAAAATTACACAAGTTATGTTAAACAAGTAGAACAAATGAATATATCCTGCCAAATATATTCCTACAACACACTTTGACTAAACTATAGTAAATTGTCATTATGTTCTGCTAGCTTTGTAAGGACAACAACTGCAAGGGAATTGGCATACATACATAGGTAAAAGATGAATTAACAGGGAGTCTACAATATTATCTATCTTATCAGTGATGGTTTGGACGGATTGAAAAAATTAATCAAACTATGCTTAGTTCGCATTGCTCATACTTACATGTAAACCTTTCACGACAACGTAAGAGAATTTCATACCTGATGAGTGTCTTTGATCCATGCGTTTGAACAACATTGACAAATATTCGCTTTCGCTTGACAAAGATAGTTTTGGTTATAAGTAGCAACACAATAGGATTGCCCTGGGCAATCATTTACTAATGAAAATAAAAAATTACCTGTGAATTCTATCTTGGTTGTTGTCACCTTTATTTCTAATTAGCTTAGTGTTATGTAGTCTCCCTCTATATAAGGCTCTAGATGGCTCTATATAAGGCATTGAAAGTGGTAATTCGTCAGTAGGAAAGCTTGCGTAAGAAAGTGGTAATTGTTTGTACACTTTTTTGGCGTAATCCTAATGTTGATTAGGATTTGGTTGACTTACAGGTTAGTGATGGATTAGAGTGTGAACTATGATTAAGGGTGAGTGAGGTGTTTGGTTATTTAGTGGTGATTCCCCGAAGGTAGTGGGATTATGATCTCACTTTACGTCTTGAAAGTATTTTCTATCATAGTATTGAGTTTATGATATTAGATGCATGAGTTGTTGATGAGATGCCCCTATGCTTGGATAAACATCTCCTTTTATAGTGTCATTGGGGAGCTGGTCCCTTATTTCGAAGTCTTGGCCGGTCTCCAAGGTGACTTTGGAGATGTTGTTGAACTTATTATAAATGGGTGACGGCGCTACAGTGCTCAAGGAAAGTCTTATAGATGTCTTCCTCTTTTACCTTGGTGGCGCCGAATACTGTTTTTAGGGAATATTTTTCATATCTCTTCGTTCTATGTAGTCATGTGATGTAATGACAGCCCTTTGGTGCTGGTACATAGGATGTCTTCGTTGCCAATTGCCTTCGGGCAAATGTTTTATACCTTATGGAATTTATTCAAGATATTGGGTACACTATCAAGCCCCCCCAGTTTGAATTTACAGAGCATATTGCTAAATTTGCTTCGCGAATTTAAACTTCATTGGCTCCTCTATGTCTGATTTATCGAAACCATCTTTAGTGATAGACCGTATTTTTTGCTTCGGGTTCATGCTGGATTCTCTGTGGATAATCATTAGGATATGATGTGTAATCCTTTTAATGTGTTATCCTTCTTTGGTTATATGATTATAATCATATTTTATTTAGGATTATTTATTTTATTGATTTTTTCATTTTTGGGAAATGCAATGGGCTTGATTTAAATGTTAATCCATTTGATTAGACATCTATTCAGCCGCTATAATTTATGTCTTTAGCAAAATTACCTATTTTCCCCTAGCGAATCTTTGGTCCGTCTCTTCTCATTCTGGGGTATTCTCGTCTTTTTCTCTTTTGACGCTGATGATTTTGCAGGTTGATTTGACAGTTACGCTGTAGGGTTTTAATTATATTGATTTAAGTCTTATTTTCTCTTTTTCAAATTTAGTTTCTTCATTCTTCTACTTGGTGGAAACACTTTGTTCTTTCGAAATCAGGTATCATCCTTCTTCTTTCATCTTTTTCTTTCTTTGATTATTTTGAATAGCGAAGCAAGGTCTTCGATCTACCTTTTCATCTGTCATTTTTGATCAATGTGCTCAACTAATAGAAACCCTAGGTTTGTCTAATGGTGATATCATTTCGCCAGAATCTGCTAAAACGATTCTCCAACCCCCAAACGGTTATGTTGGCGATTATTACCAAATTTTTACTGAATGCAATGTTAGAATCACTGTTTCTCGTTTCTATCTTGATGTTTTGAATCACTTTAAAGTGCATCTTTCCATTTTCCATCCATTAGCAACTAAGAAGGTCATGGCCTTCGAGGTTATGTGCAGGGGTTATGGTGATCAACCGTCGGTTGATTTATTTCATTGTTTTTTCAATCTCTGTGATGCCGGAAATTGGTTAACCGTTGGTAAACGTCGAAAGAAGGGTGGTAGAATTTATGATACCCCAATCTGTTTTTCTTTTCAATGTTCTGAAATTCGAGGTTGGAAAATCACGTTCATTTTCATGAAGAAGGATTTCTTCTTTCCTGCTGATTATCCTTCCCTTTTTGACTCGAAGAATCAAGAAATCCCCAAGGAATATAGGGATCCTGTTCCTGAGGGTGCGAAAGATCTTCCACTTTTCTGTAGAATTTGTCGTCATCTATCATTGCTTCAACTTATTCTGATTCCGTTTTCTTTAAGCTTGGAATGTCCCCTTCTTGGGAGAAAGGAACACAAAATCCAGTTTTCTTATTTGGGAATAAGGGTAGGTTAAATCCGATTTCTAGGGTTTTATAATGTTTGTGCATGTTGTGCCATGCTTACTTGCACCTTTTTTATTTGCAGAGATGGCATTAAGGAATGTTTTGAAGAATTTTGGTGTGAAAGAGATGACGATTGCTGCCCGTGCTGCTATAACTATTGTCAAAGATGTCAGTTCCCCTTCTGTTTCTAGAAATGCAGAGATCCAGAGCAAGCTCAAATCTGCTACCGCTTCATCAGCTTTTCCTAAAGATCAAGATAAAGCTCAGGTTGCTTCGAATCATCAAACAGTAGATGTGGATGTCCTGCCTGATTCTCCTCCTGAAAAGAGGATTCGGCTTAAGGCCTTCAAGCGTTTGAAAGTATCCAAGATGAAGAAAGAAGTTGATCGATCCCCTCCTTCCAAGAAAGCTAAATTGTCTCTTGATGATGCTATTGATTCTGGTCACTGTGAAGCTTCAGATGAGAATACCATTTCAGGTATTGTTTTCTTCCTCATGTTCTTCGTGTATTCCTTACTCATCTTTCCTTTCGATTCTTATTCGATGTGTGTTTTGTTTGCAGAGCCTTTGCCTATCATCCCCACAGCTGCCACTTGTCATGCCAAAATGGCTAGTCTTGTCTCTGACGAGCTATAATCTGCTTTTGCTGACTCTCAGAGATTTATGGAGGAATGTGCCATCCAGAATTACAAGTCTGCAGTGATGCATCATCTTTTGCTCTCTCGTTATGAGAAGTATAGGGATGATGTGATAGCATTAGAGACTGAAGCCCATGGGTTAAAGCTTGTTAATTCTTCCAATGATGAGCTCATTAAGCAATTGCAGCGTCAGATCCTCTTGACCCCCTCTTTGGAGGAAGATCTAAAAGCAGCAAGGGATGAAATCACAAGGCTGCAGACATTGGAAAGGTAGGGTAGAGAAGGTTTGGCAGAGATGGGTGTGAAGCTAGAGACTGAAAGGGGGAGGAGTGAGGTCCTTAGATCTGATTACAAACGGGTAATTTCAAAAGTGATTCCTTATGTCTGTAAGCAGTTGGTGGATAGCAAGGAGCTGAGTGATTATCTTGCTGGCATAATTTTTGCATCGAGGCAACAGGAGCGGTGTTTGCTTCTCAAGGAGCTCGTAGACAATGGCATCATCCAGCTTTCTGATTTTGAAGAATATAGTGACCAAGCTGGTGTCTAGGTGGATGTTTCCTGCGACAAGTTGCTCAATGATCAATTCAACTATGTTGCTGTCGTTACTGCTCACCATGATGCGAAGCCAGTGGATCTGCTCAAGCTTGCTGCTGATGGTACCCAACCTCAACCCTAATTCTTCAATCAGTTGGTAATCGTGGTTTTCTTTTGTTATCTGTTTGTGATGGTGGCCATAGTTCCGGTAGTTTGAACAATCTTAGTCCTGTTATGTTTCCTGAACAATTCTTATGATTTGGAGGCTTGCGTGCCTTTTTTGGTTGTGTAATGGCTTGTAGGCCTTGTTGGATATTTGCTGTTTGGCCCTTGTGCCTTCTGAACAATGTGGTTATGCTCGTAGTTTAATATTCTAGTTCTTGAAAATTTCAGTGTGTTGTATGTCATGTTTTACATGAAATATTTGCAGAAATTTTCTTATGCAGGTCATATTACAGGTATAGTCTTGATGACTAAGTCACCTCTTATTATTTTGGGTGATCCTTCCTTGACTCATTTTTATGAGTGCCCGGAGGAATTTTGGGGTAAATCTGTTAGTTTTCCTTTTTTGCTAAGGGAAACTTGTTACTTTCTGGTGCTCCACTTAATGACATACTCTGCTTAGTATCAACCCTTTATGGGGGTGAATTTTGTTTTAGTTTTATCCTTTCCTGAATGTAGGAGATGGAGATTTCAAGTGTTTTTACTTGTTTTCTTTGTTTTTAGAAAACATTTATCCGGATTTGTACCCTCGTACTTGGGGCACTTGTGCTTTTTAGCATGCTTGCTTTGGGAATTGTAGTTGTATTCTTTTGTAGGATACTTTTTGTCATAGTTTTCTTCCTTTTAGAGGAACCTTTATAATGTTTGGTTTTGTCTTGGTAAATATCATTTGGCGTCCCAGTGGATATTTACTTACAAAAACTAGGGGAAAATTGTTGTGTGCATATGTTGCTTTATTTATTTATGACATAGGTCATATGCGTTTTATCCGTGCTTTTTTGTTGCTATCGTGGATATGAGATTATTTTATACGAACCCATCGTGACAACATACGAGTAGGATAACCAAAATAGTAGTGGGTTTCATTAAGTCCAATGTAGGAAGTGTATAGACTTCAACTACTCTTTTACATTTTATCCCCTACAATAATAAAGGAAAAACAACAAGCTTAAAAGTAAAACCTTCGTAGGTTGGTTCCATTCCACGTGCGAGGTATTGCCTTCCCAGAGGTATCTTTCAACTTGTATGACCCGTTTCAGAAGGCTTCAGAGATCACATATGGACCTTCCCAGTTGGCCCCTAATTTTCCTTCATACTCTACTTTGCTGGTGGAATTGAGCCGGAGGACATAATCCCCCACTTTGAAGGTTGTGCGTTTTACCCTTTTGTTGTAGTATTTCTCGATGGTCTTTTTGTAAGAGGCCTCTCGAATGAGGGCTGCTTCTCTTCTTTCTTTGACCAGGTCCAGGTTTAAACGCAAGTTTTCTTCATTGTCTTCTGTGTTTGCTGTTCGGTTGCTTAACACTTGAATTTCTGTGGGAAGGACTGCTTCTGTTCCGTAGACCAAGCTAAACAGTGTTTCTCCGTTGCTTCTTTTTGGGGTTGTTCTATACGCCCATAGTACCAGTGGTAATTCTTCTACCCACCCCTGATGACATTTGCCCATCCTTTTTTTGATCCCTTTGATGAGATCCTTGTTGGTAACTTCCACATGTCCATTCCCTTGGAGGTGGTATACAGAAGTGAAGGTTTGCTTGATCTGCAGCCTTTCGCAAAATTTGGGAAATATCCCTTCAGCAAATTGCTTACCGTTGTCTAAAATGATTTCTTGAGGAATGCCGAATCTGCACACTATATGTTCCCATACAAACTTTTCGATATGCTTCCCTGTTGTTTTCTTTAGTGGCTTGGCTTCGGCCCATTTGGTGAAGAAGTCAACTGCCACTACTAAGAACAATATTCCTCCTGGAGCTTCCGTTAACGGTCCCACTATATCAATCCCCCATTTGGTGAATGGCCATGCTGAGAGTACAGATATAAGTTCTTGCTTTGGTTGCTTTTGAACTTTTGCATGGATTTGAGATGATTCGCAGGTTTGTAATGTGGTGACCGTATCTTGGTGCAAGGTTGGCCAGTAATATCCGAGCCTCATGATTTTTGCCACGATGGACCTTGGTCATGCATGAAAACCACATACTCCTTTATGCATTTCTTGGATGATGATAGTCGCCTGTGAGGGTCCCACACATCTTAGCCATGGAGTAAGAAAATACTTTCGGTACAACTTTCCGTCTTGAAGCTTATACGAAGGTGCCTTGATTATGATTTTTCTTGCCTCTCCTTTGTCTTCCGGCAGTAGTCCGTATGCCAGATAGTCTTTAATTGGTTTCATCCATGTGTCCTCTTCATCCGGATAAAGGTCACAGATCTCCTCGGCTTCTATAGATCTGCGTTCTAGGGTTTCAACCAAGACTTCTTTCTCTAAGTGGCAAAGGTGATGGAGGCAAGTTTGCTCAAGGCATCTTCTTTCTTGTTTTGGCTTCTTCTCACATGTTCTATCTCGAAGCCTTTGAACAGCTCAATGAGCTCCTTCGATTTTGCCAAGTATTGCTGGATGGTGGGGCTTCTTGCTTCGAAGATCCCTGCTACTTGGTTTGCAACAAGTTGAGAATCAACGAATACCTTGAGGTATTGTATGTTAAGATCTCCTGCCAGCCTAAGTCCAGCAAGTAAGGCTTCATGTTCTGCCTCATTATTCGTCGTGCTGAACTCGAAGCGTAATGCGTAAGTGAATTCCTTTCCTTCGGGGCTTACCAGCATGAGCCCTGCTTCGGAGCCATCAGAGCTTGAGGCCCCGTCCGTGAATAACTTCCATTCTTCATGCTTGATTGGAGGGACTATGACTTGTGTTGAAGGCATTTCTTCTTCTTCAGTTGTTTCGGCTATGAAGTCAGCCAGGACTTGTCCTTTGATTGAGTTTCTTACTTGGAATTCTATGTCATGCTCGCCTAATTCGATGGCCCATTTGGCCATCCTTCCTGGTTTCTCTGGTTTCATGAGCACTTGTCGGATCGGTTTGTTGGTTAGGACAACGATTGGGTGAGCCTGGAAATACCTTCGTAACTTTCGTGCAGTACGCACCAGTGCTAGTGTCCACTTTTCTAGCTCGGGGTAATTGACCTCTGATCCTTGGAGCGTTCTGCTGACAAAGTATATTGGGATTTGGCTTCGTGCCCTTTCTGCGATAAGTACAGCACTGATACTTTCCTTGGATGCTGCTAAGTAGACATACAGGGTTTCCCCTTTGTCTGGAGAGGTCAAAACCGGTAGATTTGAGATGTATGCCTTCATTTCTTTGAAAGCTTGGTCGGCCTGGGTGGTCCATATAATCTTCTTTTTGCCCAAGCAATCTTTGAGGATTTTGAAGAAAGGTAGCTGTTTCTCAGCTCCTCTTGATAGAAAACGGATGAGCGAAGCCAATTTTCCGTTCAGGCTTTGGATTTCCTTTAGGGTACTCGGGACTTTGAGATCTTTGATTCGGTCGACCTTATCTGGGTTGGCTTCAATTCCCTTCTTAGTTATGTAGTAACCAAGGAACCTTCCTTCTTCAACCCCAAAAGAGCATTTCTTCGGGTTTAACTTCATGTTAATCGACCATAGGGTTTGAAACGTTTCCTCTATATCGGCCAAGAGGTCAGCTTCTCTGATGCTTTTGATCACCATTTCGTCGACATAAGCCTCCAGGTTTCTGCCTAACTGCTTGTGGAAAGCTTTGTCCACTAACCTCTGATAGGTGGCTCCGACATTTTTTAACCCGAATGGCATTTTCTGGTAGCAGAATATGCCTTTGCTGGTATAGAAAGAGGTCTTTTCTTCATCTTCCCTAGCCATCTGAATTTGGTGGTACCCTTTGTAGGCATCTAGGAAACATTTAAACTTGTATCCTTTGAGTGACTCCACCTTCCAATCTATTTCGGGTAGGGGGTAGCAATCTTTCGGGCAAGCTTTGTTAATATTAGTGAAATCGACGCACATTCTCCAACCGCCATATGATTTTTTGACCATTACAGGGTTGGCTACTCAGGTAGGATATTTTGCTTCACGTATTATTCCTGCCTTAAGTAACTCTTCTACTTCCTCACATGCAGGTTTGTCCCTTTTCGAGGCCAAATTCCTCTTCTTCTGGTGGATGGGCTTTAGGTGCTTGTATTCGTTAAGCCTGTGCTCCATTATCATCTCTTTGCCTTGGATATTTAGAGTTCGAGGGATCCTCGTCATATCCCCATATTCCCAGGCAAAGACATCTATATTGGACTGAAGTAACTTGCGGAGTCCCATCTTCAAGTTCGAAGGTAATTGCCTTCCGATGGTAACTTACTGTTCTGGGAAGAAAGGGTTGATGGACAACTTTTCTTCTTGCGAGTTTCTTCCTTGGTTTCTAGGATGGCTTTTTCGGGATTTGCTGCAGTTTTCTTGATGGCCATGATTACCTTGGCTTGGTCATAGGTTGATGGTAAGGTGGCTATCCCATGGTTTGTGTGAAACTTGACTAGTTGGTGCACAGTGGATACCACGATTCCCATCCTCATCATTGCCATGCTTTCTAGCAGAATGTTGTGTTGTAAATTGCTTGAACAATGACGAAGTTTAGTGTCTCCGTTCGCGTCATTGGTGGTTCTCCGATGGTGAAATCAAGGTTGATTTCACCAATCGGCCAGCATCTTTCTCCTGAGAAATCGACCAGGGGTACTCGTGGTGCTATTAACCGTGCTTTAATTGCTGGGCCGAGCTGTTGGAAACAGTGTTCGTACATTACATCGCATGAGCTACCACTGTCGAGGTAGATTCTGTGGACATTCCTATCGAATATCATGTTGCTGATAGTGACTGGCTGATCAGAGGGAGTAATTGTTTCTAGCGCAGGGAAGGAGATTTCCTCCCAATCAATGACTTGGGGTGACCTACTTCTTTTGAAATGCCTTCGTGATTCGACCGTAAAACAACTTTCTATGGCTAGGATTGCTTTACCTACGTTAGGCTTTTTATCTTCAGCAATAGGCTCGATAAAATTTGTTGTTTTTCGAATGCCTTTCACCAAGTGTGAAAGTTTCCCTGATCTCACCGCGTCTTCGATTGCAAGCTTTAACTGAATGCATTTGTCTGTTTCATGACCATAGTCATTGTGGAAGTCGCAGAACTTGCTTGTGTCTCCGGGTTTGCCTTTATTGGCCAACTTTGGTGGTGCCTTGAAGGCTTGTGCTGCCTTTTCTGTGGAAAGGATTTCCTTCGGAGTTTTTATGAGAGTTCCTAAGATTCCGGCGGTATTTTCCCTTTTGTAAGGGGCATAGCGTCCCTTATCCTCTCTTCTCTCGTGCCTTTCTTCTCGACTGCTGGACTTTTCCTTCCGCTTCGAATTGGTTTGATCTTCGTATGTGAAAGTTCCAGCGGTTTCCTTCGCATCTATCCAAACGTAGGCTCTGTCAATAAGTTTCTTGTAACTGTCTGGAAGGTCCCGGGTAAGGTGTTCTACCAGGGATCGGGCCCTGCAGCCATACAGGAGGCCCGAGATTCTTTGTGTCTCTGGCAGGAAAGCTATTTGCTGAGTTTCATTGGTGTATCGACTGACGAAAGCCCGAGTTGCTTCATGCTCCTTCTGTCGCATACTATGTGCGGCAACATGGTTTTCTTATGACGCTTCTGCTGACTGAACTTGGACTTGAATTGTCTCTTCAGTTCATCGAAGCTTGATATCGAGTCTCTAGCTAAGGAGTCGAACCATATTCTGGCGTCACTTTTGAGCATGTATGAGAAGGCATGACAGGCTACAGCCATGTCCCACTTAGCCATTCCGGCGGCCCCTTCGAATACGCTGATATAGTCATCGGGATCCTCCTTTCCTTCGTAATACCCTAGGTGCGAAGGTATCTTCATCCCTGTGGGCAATGGGTGATTCTGAATGCCTGCAGTGAAAGGCGTCTTCTGGTTTTTCCAAAAATTATCCACATCAGCAGTGTTACTTGCTGGATAGGGGCCATTGGTGACATTGACACCATTTTGTGCCCCATACCCTTATGGCTGGGATGGATATACCCAGTACCCACCATTCCAAGTTGGTAGCTGTGTCCCTTGAGGAAAATTAGCGTTCGGTTGGCTCATAGCAGTGTTGTAGTAAGGCGTGTTTGGAGCAATCCAATGGAATGGTCCCCCGAGAACAAAAGGTTGGATTATGTTCCCCCCTGTGTTGATAGAAGCATTATTGAGAAAGGCGTTGCCGTTTGGGATTCCATTGGTGTTGGGTACGCCGACGGTGCTTTGGTTGGGGATACTACCGACATTTGGCGTGCTGGAGGCATTATGGTTAGAGGCGCCGGCAGTGCGGGGTGTAATTCCTCCGTTGGGTGCATTTGGAACTACTGGATCCTTTGGCAAAGAGTTTCGCTTAGGCAGAGGTTCCATTTCGATTTCTTCATCGTATTCCTCAATATCATACGTGAGAACTCGTTTGCTCTTGAGGTGGCCTTCGGCCCGAAGCTTCTTGATAAATTCTTTGATGTTGTCGTAATTCTTGAGGATAAATGTTTTATCCAACAAGGGTGGCGGACCTGAGTTATCTTGGTCCGTGGTTATGGGCATTACTGGAGTAACGTGGGTTCTAGCACCCTCCTCAACTTGCGTCCTGGATTAGGGCAAAGAGAACCCTGGGGGAGTTCTGGGTCAACCATGATGGTTTATTGTTTAAACAAAGTTTAGAGTTTAAAGACGTTGTGTCCCACGGATGGCTCCAATTGTTTGTACACTTTTTTGGCGTAATCCTAATGTTGATTAGGATTTGGTTGACTTGTTAGTGATGGATTAGAGTGTGAACTATGATTAAGGGTGAGGGAGGTGTTTGGTTATTTAGTGGCGATTCCCCGAAGGTAGTGGGATTATGATCTCACTTTACGCCTTGAAGGTATTTTCTATCATAGTATTGAGTTTATGATATTAGATGCATGAGTTGATGAGATGCCCCTATGCTTGGATAAACATCTCCTTTTATAGTGTCATTGGGGAGCTGGTCCCTTATTTCGAAGTCTTGGCCGGTCTCCAAGGTGACTTTGGAGATTTTGGTGAACTTACTATAAATGGGTGACGGCGCTACAGTGCTCAAAGAAAGTCTTATAGATGTCTTCCTCTTTTACCTTGGTCGCGCCGAATACTGTTTGAAGGGAATATTTTCCATATCTCTTCGTTCTATGTAGTCATGTGATGTAATGACAGCCCTTTGGTGCTGGTACCTAGGATATCTTCGTTGCCAATTGCCTTCGGGCAAATGTTTTATACCTTATGGAATTTATTCAAGATATTGGGTACACTATCAAGTCTCCCTCTATATAAGGCTCTACATGGCTCTATATAAGGCATTGAAAGTGGTAATTCGTCAATAGGAAAGCTTGCGTAAGAACTTTTTGTGGGGTGGAGATTGTTGCAAATAAAATGAGCCTCATGAAATGGGAAGTGGTTTGCAAGTCGTAAGATATGGGTGGTTTGGGGTTGTCCCTCTTCGTGTAAAGAACTTAGCAATGATTGAAAAATGGTGGTCAAAACTTAATCAGTATAAGGAAGTGTTGTGGAGTTCTTGACTCAAGGAAGCCTGACATGCTTATGTTTGATTTACACTATGTGGTGTTAGCAGAAAGTCAACTTGATTCGGTCAATGGATCCACTCAAGCGATGGTTTTTATTTGGTTTCTGAAGGTGTGTGTTTTTGCTCCAACACGCAACTGATGAACATGACAGGATTGGGCGAAGAGAATTTGCGTACACACTTATCCCTTACAAGTTTATAATCATTCTAAGATTATAATCATCGACTGGCTCGCATTGTAAAATTGCATTTTGGTTAAGGTGATCCTTTTCCAAAGGCGTGTTCTTAGAGACGATGAAAATTTAGCATGTTATTGGTGCTTTGACATGAAAGAAACTGTTACTCACACTTTCTACTTCATTGCGGATGGGCTATTTTAATTAATTTGGTCCAAATTATATTGATGGTTATAAGATAGGTTCTCACATTTTCAATAGCTTCGTGTAAGCAAGAATGGAGTTCTCATTTATATATTCTGTTATTTTTTTTGCCAAAAAAAAAAAAAAACCCGAAATCAAAGTTTCCTTTGCAGCAAATTAAGCCATCCATCTTCAAGGTCTTGATATGTATATTAGTTTAATGCCAACCGCCAATATAAAACCGAATGTTTATATGATTTCAAGGGTTTGAGTAAAACGACATTATTACATTCTCAAATGAATTTTACTGTACATAAATTATTAAAAACCCTAATAATAAAGTACAAAAATTCAGAAAACCTAAATCAAGCACATACAAGGGGAAAAAATCATTAACTTAATACCCATATTGAATTTCATCTGACCTTAATAACATAAAAACGTAATTAGTAGCCGCTAATTTTAAGAGTTTGGGGGAGCTTTTTGGTTGGATGAGTTATATTGTGTCGTGTTTGAGTTAATATTAACCATTTATATTTATATTAAATACATTTACTTAATTATTATTTATTATTATATATAGCTAGATTAGATCATATATTGTGATCTAAATTTTAGTTGCGCAATAAAATCAGAAAATTGTTCCAACTAGTTGTGGAGCTCTCGCTTCGCGCCGGGGGCTCCGTTTTGAATGCGAGTTAAAAAAAAAAATTTGATCTATTTTGTAAAAAAAAAAAATTTCGACATCTAACATTGAAGGGTTGTTCCTTTGTGAAAGTTGTTTCTTTTAGCGTTCGAGTTTTTTTTTTTTTTTAAGTTAGTTGGTATATTTTGTAAAAAAGAATATTTTTCGACATCTTTTGGTAGCATTGAAGGGTTGTTCCATTTATGAAAGTTGCTTTTTTATCGTTTGAGACAAAAAAAAAAAGTAGCACAGTAGTAGCGTGGTGAGTGTTATTATTCAATATTTTTAGTGTTAGTGATGAGATAAATAATATTTTAGAATATAGGTATAAAATGGGGATGTTCGATTTGTATTTTAATGAAAGTTAGGGGGTTGGGTGTGTGAAAAATGAAATAGTAAATAGTACTATAAAATGGAGGGGTTCGATTTGTATTTTAATAAAAGTTAGAGGTTTGGTGTGTGAAAAATGAAATATTAAATAGTACTATTCATAAATAATAAGACAAATTTTGTCTATCAGGTACATTAGTAATAGTAATAATTATGTGTTCCTTGCTTGTTTTATTTCCTAATTTAATATTTAATTAATATTAATATTAATATTAATAATAATATTAATATTAATATTTTCATATCATATCATACTTATATACTAAAAGAGGTGTCCAATTTCGTAGTATCAGTTATACCGAACTGTCGTTTTGAATTTGCGTTCACATTACAACCGGTCCCTCAACTTCAGCTATATTTACAAAACGGCCCCTCAGGTTTACACTTTCCCAGGAGTAAAAAGTGTAAATATATAATTTTATTAAAATAAAAGAAACTAATTCCACCCGAATTTATAACGGGTCTTATCTTCTCGCTCGGTGCGAGTTAAATTTTTTCGAGACCACCGTTCAACTCGAAAATAACTCACGAACCCAACGGAACTAATTATACGCGAAACGGACACTTCTCAAAAAACGTTAAACACAACGACAGCCCGTATCTTTTCGCTCGCCGCGAGTTAAATTTTTTCGACATGAGCGTCATACTCGAATTAATTTTATGAACAAAACAATAAAAAGTACGTTTGAAACGGACATTTTTTTAAAAACGTTAAAAACAACAACAGGCCGTATCTTCGTGCTCGCCGCGAGTTTTATTTTTTCGCCAGCATCGTCAGACTCGATATAATTTTATCAACAAACCGAAACTAACTACGTTCGAACCGGACAGATTTTAAAAAACAGTAAAGACAACAACACCAACGGCGCTTAACACATGGACGGTTTTCTCTTCTGTAAATACATAAAGCTACGTTAAATATGAATATGCAGGCCGAAAGCCCCGCCGCATCGCGCGGGCCGGACCCGGACTAGTTGTGAGTTATTAAGGGTCTATCTTTTCAATAGAATGCAGAATTCAACTTTATAACAACTGCTAATTGAAATTCTTTTCGAAAGCTTCCAGAACAATTCGATTTCAACAATAAATGGGTCCGTGATATTGGGGCTTATGTAACACCTTTTTCTTAATTAGTGTGATGTTATACCTATTGCCAATAGGCTATTGGTATTAGTGATTAGTGAATAGTGAAATACCAAACTTCTAGTCCCAGATGAAACAAAAGATTGGGCTCAAAGTACATGTATCATTAAAACGTAATCTTTCACGTCACCACAAGTAAGTAAATGAATAAGTTCATGCAACACACTTTTCTTTTTCATTCACGCAAAACTCGTGAAGTCGTTTACTGTTATTTCATTACATAAGAAACTGTAGTCTTGTAATTTTCATATTTTATACTCCACATTTAATTGCTTTAAAGAAGTTGACATGAAGAATCATCCTATCCTTGTTTTTCTTATTCTACCTTTAATTTGTATGGCTACAGGTAATTTCTACAACACTACTCTTTGTTTAAACTCTATACATAAAATCATGTATAAATTGCACCTAATTTGGCTGTTATTAATTGCACCAATCATTTTTGTTTAATATGGAGTAATAACAAAAGACGTAGATGTCATCTAACGGTCCCTCAAACTGTCACAAGGTAAATCGTGTAATTCAGTATTAAGAGGACACACCTTCTTTAAGTGGTACTAACAAATTGTGATTTGTTATTCCTTTTTTGCATCAGTACTGTGAAACGATATGAAAATAATAGTTTCATCGCGAAGTCAACTTTGGCAGTGAACGTGAAATAAATCCAATATGCACAATTGATCGTCTAAGTTGTATTAACAACAACTATTTTTGTTTATAGGTACCAGAATTAGTAGTATCCATGAGACCGAAAAGTTAACAAGAAGTTATGATGGAAATATCAATCCAAAAGGTTTACTTTGTTGCCCAATAAGGCCTGTTATCAATTGTTATACTAATACTAATGCTGACGATTGTAAGAAAAACTGCAAGGAAGAATGTCGAATACATGTCGAATGTAAGAAAAATTACAATGATAAATGTGTCAGTGGCGGAGCCACATGAAAATGAGTGGGTGGAAGTGACACAATAGATCACTTATGTTATATATATATATATATATATATATATATATATATATATATATATATATATATATATATATATATATATATATATATATATACATATATATATATATACATATATATATATATACACACACACACACACACACACACACACACACACATATATATATATATATATATATATATATATATATATATATATATATATATATATATATATATATATATATATATATATATATATATGCTAGTTTTATGAGCCCGTTCGTTGCACGACATTTGTTAAAATTAAAGTCAATATCGCTAATATTAACACTTATCATATATATATATATATATATATATATATATATATATATATATATATATATATATATATATATATATATATATATATATATATATATATATATATATATATATATATATATATATATATATATGCTAGTTTTATGAGCCCGTGCGTTGCACGACATTTGTAAAAATTAAAGTCAATATCGTTAATATTAACACTTATCAAATATATAATACAATTACAACAAAAAAATATTTTATTACTGATAACATTTGTATCGAAAACATTAATATTGAATACTGACGCATAGATTTTGAGTCCATCCGTTGGAATCATTTTAACTTCAATTGACAAATAGTTTATAAAACACCTACCATGAGTCGTTAAAAAGTTGTTTTAACACCGATCGTTAAGAATAATATTTTATGTACATATTTAATTGTATATGTTTTTAGTACAAACTCATTCCAGTATATCACAGTTTCAAACGAAACATAGTAGACATACATCTAAATATATATAAGAATGATCGAATAACAATTTTAACTTCAATTGACAACATGAGCCCCCGCATTTATATAATATTCTACAAATATTATATTAACGTAAATTTTTAAATTTATGCACAAACTGCAAATTAATTTTATATTATATAAAATATTATTCATAAATAATATTATAATGTTAATAAATAAATATCTATTTTATAATTTTTATTACAATAAAAAAAACATTGTAAATAGTTATCAACTAGAAAAAAAATCGGCCCGCGCGATGCGGCGGGGCCTTTCGGATTGCGTATTCATATTTAACGTGACGTTATTTATTTACGGAATAAAAAAAATGTGGTGCGAGTGTGTTATGCATAGAAGGTAGCTCGAAATACTTGTCGTTTTTTAAAAAAACGTCTGTTTCGCGTATACCAAGTTGCGTTGTGTGCGTAAATTTTTTTCTAGTTGTACGGTGATGGTGGAAGAATTTAACCGCGTCGAGATGGAAGATACGGACCGACAAGAATTTTGGTGATGTTAATTTATGTTTTAAAAATAGTTTAATAAGTTAACATGTTTGACCCCTAGAGAAATTAATAAGTGAGGTAAGTTGAGGGGGTGAAATTGTATTTTTGGGTGTGTGGTGTCGTTTTTGTTTTGTCAAACGACCAAATCTTGGTTGTCATTTAGTATATAGGATACTATATGACCATTTATATAAAATAAATATTATAAATATTTATATTAAATAAATGTATCGTTTCAAAAAATATTATTTATTATTATTTAAAACAAATTTATATTTATAAAGATAATAATAACATAATAATATATAATATTATATGGTAATATAATATACATAATAGTATATGATGATATAATATAATATTTTAGGTAATGAAATCTGTATATCAAATTATATTAGGAAATTTAATAATTCGATTAATATATGGAAATATTTTATAAAGTGACACATGACATGAATAAAAGAGGGGTCGACACGTGACAAGAATTAACCAGGAGTTGATATGTAGGATTATTATCACGCACTTTATATAATGTATAGATAGATACTAGTTTTATGAACCCATGTATTGCACGACATTTATATAAATTAGTAGTCGACAACGTTAATATTGATATCAAATGTATTGTATAACTACAATAAAAAAGTCTTTATTATTGATAACATTTGTATCAAAAATATTAATAATGAATAATAATGCATAGATAATGGAGCCCGTCCGTTGAAATCATTTTATCTTCAATTGACAAATCGATAAAACAACAAAACGAACCCCTAAAAAGTTATTTTAAAACTGATCATTAAGAACAATATTTATGTACATATGTAGTTATATATGTTTTTAGTACAAACTAATTTCATTATGTGAAAATCTCGAACGAAGTAGAGCAGACATACATTTAAATATCTATAAAGATTAAGAAATAATTATTCTAACTTCAATTGACAAACATGATCCCGTATGTTTATATAAAATCTTCTACAAACATAATATTAACGTAATTTTTTAATTTGATGCGCATAGTCTAAATTAATTTTATAATATATAAAATATCATTCTTAAATAATATTATAATGTTAATAATGAAATATCTATTAAAAATTTTTATTACACAAAATACATTGTAAATGGTTTTTAATATATGACCATTTATATATATTAATATGTTTAATATTTATATTAAATCAACGTATCGTTTAAAGAAATATTATTATTGATCATTTAAAACAATTTCATATTGATAATATGATATTAAATATCAATATACTTATAACATCTATCGTTGTTAATATTAATATAATATTATAATATTATAATATACTATATTTTAAGTAATGAAATCTCTATATTAAATTAAATTATAAAATTTAGTTACTTAATTAATAGATAGAAATAACTGATAGACTAACACGTGTTTGAAATAAATGAAGAGTTAACTCATGGCAGTAATTAATCAGAAATTGACACGTAAGATTATTGCCACACAATTTATAATATATATATATATATATATATATATATATATATATATATATATATATATATATATATATATATATATATATATATATATATATATATATATATATATATATATATATATATATATATATATATATATATATATATATGGGCTTTTAACCATGTGCCACCATATATTTGAACCACGATGTCAACCAACGATTGTACATATACGATAGTTTTATAGAGATTTAACGGGCAATGACCTATTAAAAAAGTTACAAATTGTTGACTTTTCTTTTCAATAATAATAATAAGGATTATAATTATATACCCGTAGTAAGTTATTTTTTTGAGCGATGATATTGACATCGAATGCTCTCATTTGTCACCTACACACGTGTTAGAAGGAAATCCAATTCGCGACGATGTTGGTAGTACCAACGAAGGTTGGGAAAACCCCCAGAGACCTTCCCAAATCGCATTGATGTTGGCAGTACCATTAAAGGTTGGAATCCGTATTAAGTTATTAACTAATTCAAACGTGTCTTCATGAATACTGAAGCAGAGGTGTAGCCATTGGTTTTGTTTGTAACCTTGGTTATTTTGGTATTGGTTATAACCTTGGTTTTGTTGATAGCCTTGGTTGCTTTGATTGTAGTTTTGGTTGCTTTAGTTGTTGTAAGGTTGTTGGTTTTGTGTTTGGTAAATGTTGCTCCGGTTTTGGTTGTAGCCTTAGTTTCGGTTTCGGTTATTGAATCCGGGTGGTGGGTTAGATTGGGTGTTGAAAGAAACATGTTTTTGGTTTTATTGGTAGTATCCTTAGTTGCCTTGGTAGGTGATAACTCCTAAATTATACAGAATTTTGTTTACATTTTAAGGAGTTATCTTATTATTTTAAAGCTGTTTTAATACATAAACACACCAATATGGGTAAAAATGGGGAAAAAGGTATTTATAAAGTTTTTGTCTAAGTTATGTATTAAACAGGATTAAAAACAGTTAAAAGTTGCTGAAAGTGAAATGAAGCCACCAGCATGAAGGCTTGAAGCCATCGGCTTAGGTGATAAAGTTCAGAAAGTTCCAGGAACAATGCAGAAAACAGCAGAATTCGAGAGATAGCAGTGAAGCCGCCGGTTTACAACTGAAGCCGCCGGCTTAAGACAGTTTCGTTTACTTAAAGCCCAAGAAAAGTTAAAAAAGGAAACGAAATAAAAAAGATTGCAGAACAGTGAAGCTGCTGGCTTGACACTGAAGCCGCAGGCTTGGCCGAAGGTAGATACGCATTTTTTAACTTACTAGCTATGTTAAACTTGCAGAAGGAGTAACCGACCAAGTGAAGCCGTCGGCTTCACACTGAAGCCTCCGGCTTGGGCCAAAATTTTTTGAAATAATAAATAGAGGCCCTTTGTATCAGTTTTTATATGTAACTTTTCTTTTTCTCATAGGGTTTTCACCAAAAACGAAAACTCTTAGTTTTCGGGTTTCAATTTCAAGTTGTAATCAAGTTATCAATCAAATTTATCTTTCAATTTACCTTTTAAGGTACATGTCTTTATCAATTTATTCTTGTTACCGTGTTTTGTTTACTGTTTTTGTTATCTGTTTGTCTACCACTATGAACTAAACGTTCATAGTGGTTGCGTGGACGAAAACTAACTTTGTCTGGGAATCAGATGAATCTGCCGGCTTCACCAGTCCAAGCCGTCGGCTTGACTGGAACAAGGCCGCTGGCTTCGTTCTTATTTCTGTGTAGTTTCTGGTTTCTTTTCCAGATCTGTATAAAATGTGTTTCTGCGATGATTGTTAAACTATTTTGAATCTGCTTTGTTTTAATATGCTTGTTTGCCATGCTTCATGACAAGATAACTTGATTTTATGATTGATTAGCACTTAATCCGCTAATCTATTATTCGATTCATGCTACTTGTTTAGATCTAGTCAATCAAACTTGTTAAATTGAATTGCATGCAATTAAGTTAAACAACATGGTTAGTGATAAATTTGTTGACTTTGAATTACACTTGTATAATAGAGTTTAATATTGGTAGACTTAGTCGAAGATCCTCTGTTTAGATGTGTTTAATTAATGATTGCATGAGAATTGGGTAATGATTATCTTTCAGCTACTAACTTGAGTTGATCTACTTGATGTTAAAATGTTTATATATTTGTCAATCTATTTGCATGTTAATTAATCCTCATCATAATATTAAATTGATATGTATCATGTAATTGATTTGAATACTAAGAATTGAGATGTTAGCTATGCACATCACGTGTCTAGCATATGCTTTAAGTCATACATATTGAATATTATGCGACACTTGTCTTAACCTGTTTAGGGATAATAGTTGGTCTATGATTATTATCTTGATTGGTGTTAATATAAGTTAAGAAACTTGCATAATATGATTCCCCTAGAAGTTATTCGTTCATGTAACTACCTTTTATCTTTCAATTTTTCTTTATAGTTTATTTATTAAGCATTTGTTATTTTGTTCATTAAAACCATATCTTCAAACATCTCTTTCCTAAGAGATAAGAATCTACAACCCTAAAAACACATAAAAATCTATATTTAGTTCTTCAATAAGAACTAAACTTTATAATAAATGAACTTAAAATCGCATCTACGCTCTCTTGGGATGATAGCCTAAAATACCACATCTGATCGGGTCTTGTTGCTCGTTAGGGTGTTAAAAGTGAATTAAAAGGTTAAATAAATTTAAAAGTTTAAAAGGAAAATTAAGCACTGCATACTTGTGCACATCAGTAAGAGTTGTTGTTTTGGCTTGATGAACCACCTCTTTGATAGTTTTGATTACCCACATACTTAACATGCACATCTGAGTTCATTGGGTTATTGTCTGTGACAACCCGGAAATTTCTGACCAAATTTAAACTTTATCTTTATATTATTTCGACACGATAAGCAAAGTTTGTTAAGTTAAATCACAAGAATTTTAAACTATGTTCATACATTCATTTAACCTCGACCAAATTCCGACGATTCATGAACCATTATATAAATGGATATGATTTTATATATATATATATATATATATATATATATATATATATATATATATATATATATATATAACTTGAGAATATTAACAAAGTATTAAACGTATAATACTTTACTTGAAGTATTTGGTTCAATATGTTTATCGATGGAATTAGAAGATGATATCAAATGATTGAATTATCAGTTACATTGTGAATATGATTACGGGTCTCTGTTATGAGGTCCACTATGATTTGAGAAATCTTTTCTTTTTAACAATATGCGGAATAAATGTTCTACAAGTAGAAACATATTATAAAACTTTAAGATTATTAAAGTTATTACTATTATCTTTATAGTTATAAATTTTAGAAATTATATAAAATGATTTGAGTGTCACGTCTTCTACAAAACGGATAATGTTAAAATATGTAGAACCACTTTTGAAAACTTGTTATTGAATCATTATGATAAAGATAAAGGTTTTAACGTTATCCTGAATTTCAGAATTTTTTTTTTCTAGAAACCTTTTGACAAATTACAAATGATAACGGTACATGATTTAATTAAATATAAATATATAAATAACTTGCAACGTGTAATTAAAAATGTGTTTATATATATTTCGAATTATTTAATAAACGATATTAGTAATCGATTAGTGAGTCGATTAATATTTAGAACATTTGGCGAGTTAGAGTAAACGCTAGTACATAAATGAACTATATCTATTTAAGTTTTAGAATGTAAACGTTATATAGTACAATATTTTCTATTACGTAAACGATCTAAATTATACTTTGAAATATAATTGTTTTTGAAAAACTAAATATTATATAAATATTTCAACTATATATAAATGTACAAATTTTATTTTAAAATATATATATATATATATATATATATATATATATATATATATATATATATATATATATATTTGCAATATAATAAGATTTTAAATGGATACAAAAACGTTTTGGATTTTAATTAATATCATCATGTTAATGAATAACGAAATGATGAATTAAAGAAGCAAATGACCACAACCCTTAAATATATAAGTTACATTTCTTATAATATGATTCATCGATGCTTAAGCCTAAATTTTGATAAAGGTGCAAATAGCGAAACGTAAAGAGCTAGATTTCACAGCGTACGATATAACGTTTGAAAAACCGGAACCGAGTCATGAACCATTTTTCAACGCCCAAGTCATTGGAACTAAAATTGTAGTGACCCGAACTTTTCTATGTTTATATATATTAAATGAAATTGTTATTTACATGATTAAGTGTTTCCAACATGTTAACAAATCAAACTTGTTAAGACTTGATTAATTGAAATAGGTTTCATATAGACAATTGACCACCCAAGTTGACCGGTGATTCACGAACGTTAAAACTTGTAAAAACTATATGATGACATATATATGGTTATATATATAGTTAAAATGATATTATGATAAGTAAGTATCTCATTAGGTATTTTAACAATGAGTTATATACATAAAAATGAGACTATTGAATTAAGAAACTCGAAAACGATATATATAATGATTATCGTTATAACAACGTTTTACTAAGTACATATGAATCATATTAAGATATTGATACACTTGGTTAATTATGTTAAATGATAAGTAAATATATCATTAAGTGTATTAACAATGAACTACATATGTAAAAATAAGACTACTAACTTAATGATTTCGAATCGCGACATATACGTAACGATTATCGTTGTAACGACATTTAACTGTATATATATCATACTAAGATATATTATATATCATAATATCATGATAATGTAACAATTTAACATCTCTTTAAATATAATAAACAATGGGTTAACAACATTTAACATGATCGTTAACCTAAATGTTTTAAAACAACATTTACATGTAACGACTAACGATGTCTTAACGACTCAGTTAAAATGTATTTACATGTAGTGTTTTAATATGTATTCATACACTTTTGAAAGACTTCAAGACACTTATCAAAGTACTTCTACTTAACAAAAATGCTTACAATTACATCCTCGTTCAGTTTCATCAACAATTCTACTCGTATGCACCCGTATTCGTACTCGTACAATTGATGTTCTGCGAGGTGTATATAAAATAGCTTTTAAATTTTACAAGGAAATACTATTAAATACGATACAATTTTACACAAGATATTTATTTATTTATAGAATGGATATACTTAAACCTTGCTACAACACTTATAGGCAGTGTACCTAATCGTACAGTAGTGTAGTTTTTAGTAAGTCCGGTTCGTTCCACAGGGAAAATCTTTTAATCAAAGCTTAACGCTATATTAGTTTAATTTATAAAAATACGAATATATATAAGTAATATTATTATTTTAAAGGGGGGTTTTTACCGTTTAATGACCGGTTTGTCGATTTTAAAACTTTAGTCGCAGTTAAAACAAAATGTAAAATATTAAATAAATAAAAGACTTAATTTAAAGCGTAAAGTAAATAACGATAATGAAATTACGATAAATAAAAGTGCGATAAAATAAACTTGCGATAATTAAAAAGTACGATAATTAAAATTGCAATTAAATATAATAACAATAAATAAAAGTGCGATAATTAGAAGTGCAATTAAATATAAAATAAAGGAAATTAAATATGAAATAAAAGAATTATGCTTATTTAAACTTCCGTAATCATGATGTTTGACATGTTGATTTTAGTTTTATGCCCATGGGTTAATTGTCCTTTGTCCTGGATTATTTAATATGTCCGTTTGGTTTTTGTCCATAACAGTCCATCAGTCATAAATATAAAGTGCGAAAGCCTTCGTCAAATTATTCTTATTCCCGAAGTCAAATATTCCAACTAATTGGGGATTCGAATTGTAACAAGGTTTTAATACTTTGTTTAATGAATACACCAGGTTATCGACTGCGTGTAAACCAAGGTTTTACTACTTTGTTAACAATTACACCAATTACCCTTGAATGTAATTCACCCCTGTTTCAACAAGTCTATTAACTATTAATCCAGTTCCGTGTCCGTTAAAATGAATAATTATTGGTATTTATAGATATCCCGCCCACCGTACCCAGTCAAGCGTATGTGGTTATATATAAATACGTCGAATTATAAGTTTGTATATTAAATTAACAAGGTATTGTTTAGTTAATATAAAACCCATTAATAGCCCATAGTCTAATTTCCATAAGTGTCTTTCTTTTATCCAAGCCCCAATTATGGTACAAAGCCCAATTACCCAATTTTAGTAATTAGCCCAACATCATGATTACTTCGGTATTAAATAAGCATAATAATAACTTAGCTACGAGACATTAATGAAAATAATATAAACATAACTTACAATGATTAAAAATAGCGTAGCGTTACACGGACAGAATTTCGACTTACACCCTTACAACATTCGCTAACATACCCTTATTATTAGGATTTAAAATTAAAATTAAAATTAAAATATAAATATAAATATTTACGTATACATATATAGAGAGAGATTGATTTTTTGATATTAAAAACGATCGAACTGCGTTGGCTTTTATAGGGATTTTAGTCCAGGGAAGCTCCGCGAGTCGCGTAATTTTTTGCCTTCAAACTCCGCAACTCGCGGAGTTTAAAATTACAGCTCACCCAGCTTTGGCTCTTTGTTTGCCGACGGATTTTTAATATAAATATAATATATAAATAATTTTAAGAATTATTTAAATATTATATTATATTTATGTGCATAGTTGACTCGTAATTTTTAGTCCGTTGCGTCGAGCGTTGAGAGTTTACTCATGTCCCGGTTCCGGATTTTTGAACGTCCTTGCGTACAATTTAATATCTTGTACTTTGCATTTTGAATCTTGTACTCATGTAATTTCGAGACGTTTCTTATCAATAATTGGAACCACATTGATTGTATTTTGTACTTTTGAGCTTTTTGGACCTTTGCGTCTTCAATTCATCGAATCTGTCTTTTGTCTTCACCTTTTATTATTTAAACGAATATCACTTTTAAATAGAACAATTACAACTAAAAGCTTGTCTTTCTTGAGGAATAATGATATGAAATATATGTTCGTTTTTAGCATTATCAAATATTCCCACACTTGAGCGTTGCTTGTCCTCAAGCAATATAGTCTTGAAATACTAGAATCATTTCTTTATTCTTCACACTTTGTACATCAGTGATTTCTATACGGCAGTATAAACAATGGTAGTAACGATATGGTTTACAGTCCCACATGACTATAAAATTTAGATCCATTAAGGAAATTGGATCTTTATGAAAACATTTGATCTTTTGAAAATTTTAATCTAGCTTTTACCCTAGATAAGTTTTCCGGAATAACCCTTCACCGGTGTTTGCAAAATATTTTTGTGGGTTTGGTGGGTTTCAGATTTGAAAATTTTAGCTCAAAACTTGTGATTTTGTGTCACCCACTTGCTAACCTTGTATTAGGAAAGCAACACGTCCAGTATACTTGCTCCGTATATTACCTTTCGGTAAACTACCGTCCGGTTGTAAAGGAAAGCGTTGAACAAGCAACTGTTAAGGCAATGTCCCCTGACATGCTTTTAATTATGGTCTATAACGTGTTGGACGCAATTACTATCCTTGGTAGGAGCAATAGTAAAGCTCACCCTTATAATTTTTTGGTCTGGCACAAGGTCCTGTCTTCGACCATGCTATGCAACCACCGTTCTTACGGTTGACACCCGATTTGGTTCAGATGACCTAATGAATTCCAGATGAATTCCTAGGATTTTACGTTCAATGGTAATGAACGCATTGAAAATGGGTTTTCAGAAAACAAATCGGTTTGTAATTTTTATCAAAATATTTTCTCGTTCAAGCTCGAGTTTAGATATCATTGAATTCCATGAGTTTGTAATTCTCAATCTTTAAGGTCAATCTCTAGGATTGAGTAATATCAGTCTTAAAAGCTGATTTTTAATCTTTAAGGAGATTATCCTTTCTGGGGATCTGATTCATTAGTCTTATCCAGCTAATTTGCAAGGTGCCCCCCCATTTTACGAGATAAATCCTTCTCATGGTTAGAATAAATCTGACCACTTGGCGACCCTGTTTTATGCTGAGGTCCGTGGATTTCCTGCTGATTTTAGTGATGACTTTTCTAGATTTTTCGTCAACCTACAGCTGGTCTGGACGACAACTTCCTGACCTAAATCAAGAAGCGCGTTTCTTTTTCGGAAGGCTTTACTTCCTTTTAATGATGGAATTGATTCATCGTGTAGATCCATCTCTTCTTTTCTTTCATCGGGTAAAACAGTTTAGTTTAGTCCAAAGCAAAAG
This sequence comes from Rutidosis leptorrhynchoides, assembly GCF_046630445.1. NCBI lineage: Eukaryota > Viridiplantae > Streptophyta > Magnoliopsida > Asterales > Asteraceae > Rutidosis > Rutidosis leptorrhynchoides. Next base: position 333,177,378 of record NC_092339.1, on the reverse strand, counting down.
TATTTTCAGTTATTTGTTACAGAAATATGTGACATATGTTTAAAATATCTTGGTAAATTTTCCCACACTTGGCTTTTATTTTCCTTTTTATTGTCATCTATTCCATTTTAAATGAATTTTAACATTTTGGTTTGTTTCTCAATTTATGTCCTTTCCAAGGTAACAATAATTTCGGTGTTAAAACCTAGTTTTATCGTTCATAAATATGTATAAACATGATTTTGAGTTCATTTAATTGAAAATTTTGAAAATTTTTACTAGAATTGGGTAGTCAGTATATAAGACTAGGGATGTTCTTTATTATCAGAGAGCACTAGATTCTAATACAACTACTACTTTACTAGTATTTCTAATGGTAACCAAGTGTATAAAGTAAAAATTTTAAAATCCGAAAGAATTTAACCCCTTCCCACACTTAAGATCTTGCAATGCCCTCATTTGCAAGAAATCAGTAACAATTTAAATTATTGAGGGTGATTTGTGTGAAAATGATTAAATTTTACCAAAGTTTCCAAACATATTGGCGTTTGTTTGCTGAATGATAAATGGTGCATATCATTTGTTCATTCCGTCTTGTTGTTATATCACATTTATTTTGCATCTTGTCGTCAAAATTAGTTGCTTTTGCTGAACTTAATGCCAGTCTTTGAAAATGCGTTGTTTTACCCTGTTGTTTACATAAGATAAACTGCAAACATATATACATATTTTTGAAGTTTGGTATATTTCCCCACATTCAAACATTATTAAAATCTAAAAATAAAAATTTGTAAATTATAAAAACTATTACAATTCCAACATAAGTATTAAATGTATCAACATTACAAATTATAAAATAAATAAAACAAAGTAGACTAGGGATGATACTGATACTAGTAGGGGTTCCATGCATAACCATATGTATTATAAAATGCTTCGGCTGGGTTATACGTAGGATACGGTGGTTGGATCTCTATAGACCAGGGAGGAAATACGGGCGATGGAGTAGGAATATAGTTTCTACCTACATGTTGGCAATGAGCTATGATTTGGTTTTGATGAACTTTCCAATCTTCAAATGCTCGATGTCTAGCATTTTCATACTCTTGTGAAGCTATAAACCTTTGCATTTCTGTCATTTCATTTCCTCCTCCCACATTACCTGGCTGTTGGTTTCTCTCAACCTGTGGATGTCTACCATGGTATTGTACTGCGGCGTTATTTCGCCTCTTCAAAACCTTCGCACCATGGTATACATTTAAACCTATTGTATCGCGGGGTTCTGGTTCTTCGACTAATAATCCCCCCCGACTTATATCCACACCGAGATATTCAGCAATCAAAGTAATAAATATACCACCTCCTATTATGCTATGCGTTCTCATCCCCCTAACCATAGCTGATAAATAATAACCCACACAATAAGGTATACTTACAGCTCTTTATGGGTCTTGAATACACATGTGGTAAAACAAATCCTGTTCATTTACCTTTTCCTTGTTCTTACCTCGTTGTGTAATCGAATTGGCTAAAAACCTATGAATTACTCTTAACTCTGCTCTATCTATATCCAAATAAGAGTAATTTCCCCCTTTAAATCGGTGATGGCTAGTCATTTGACTCCATACACCATGCGTATCAAAATTTTCGTCTATCTTTCTACCATTTAGTATCAACCCTCTACAATTGACAGATGCTAACTCCTCAGGCGTACATATACGTAAAGCCTGAGCCATGTCTAGTAAAGACATGTGGCGCATCGAACCTCCTAACAAAAATCTAATAAAAGATCGATCGGTTAAACTAACTACCCGATCATTTATTTCTATACTACACAATAATTCTTCACACCATACTTTATATACAGGTCTACGCATGTTGAATAAACGTACCCAATCGTTAAAAGTAGAATTACCATACCTCTGTGTAAGTAATTCCCTAATTGGCCCGGCTAATTCTACAGCTTCTAACGGTGCCCATTCTATTACCCTATGTACTTCAACAGCTTTAGAATGAAGAGTATGCAAACCCCTTTGGTATTTTAGATAATCTATCCAACGTCTGTCAAATCTCAAGTTCGGGTGCAAATCTTCCAAGTGCATTTCTGAAAATGTCATGACTGGATGAGGTATATCTTGTTTGTAGTAGTTATCCACCTCCTGTTGTTCCGTATTCTCAGCAGGAGCATTGCGAGCTTGGGATGAAGATTCACCCCTTTCAGTCTGCAAAACACATCAAACACAATTTTTGTGCATCCAAATATGCATTAGTGTCAGCAAAATCATCAATCAAAATAATTACAATGACATGTTCAATTTATATCAAACATAAGCTTATTTTCATATTTTTATCAAATCTACACTTTTTCAAATGAGCATATACGAAAATGTTTGCCAAGTTCATAAGCATTCAACTCAAATAACATGTCAAAATAATCATCACTAGCAATTAAACAAGTTTCAAATGGCATTATCTCTTAAAAATCAAGTTCATGAATTTTAGACTTGAAAAAGTCCACTTTAATTCTCAAAATCATGTTTAGGCTCAAAGTTTGGATCATTTAACTACCTAAATATGTTACACTACTTAATTTAGCAACAATTCATGACAAAAATCGGCCATAACCTGTTTATATCAAAAAGCCCAAATTTGCTCAAGAACACAAACCCTAGATTACTCAAAATTTGAAGTTTAAAGCTTCTAATCATGTTAAATAGCATCAATCTAGGTTATACAAGCATAATACATAAACAATTTAAGCATAATTACACTAAAAAGCATCAAAATCGAATTGGGTATAAAATTGCTCAAGAATACTAATTTTCGGATTAAATGGTGTTTAGGTGTAGAAATTTACCGTTTTTCTTGAGTAATTCCTTGATAGCATCCTTCTCAATATGATTTTGTGAAAGATTTGATGAAAAATGGTGAAAATTTTCGAATTTCGTGTGTGTTTTTGGGTGTTTTTCGCAGTATTTTGTGAGTGGTAGTGTGCAACTGATCTATTTCCAGCGTTTTTATTTTTTTTCTGAATTTCGCAAGCTCCGCGAGTCGCGGTGATTTTTTTTTTTTTTTTATGTTTTTGGCATACTTTAATTCAATAAGTTTAAAAATAATGATGATAAAAGTTCTCGTCCCTCCCTCGGGTAAAGCAATTTCGGTTCAACGACCTAGTCTTCAACTCACGACGAATTTTAAAAATCATATTTTTAACTTAGCGAAATAAAGTAAATTTTTGTTTTTAAATTCACACCAAACTTAAATTTAAAATATGCATAAAATTAAAAATTCACACCAAACTTAAATAAAAATTCATATTATAAATTCACACCAAACTTATATTATATTTTTGTTTTTATACATACAAAATTATATTAAAAAGATTAATTTTTCAAATATTTACAATTTTAAATATATTGATTTTACAAAGTTCAAAATATTAATTTAATATTTATATATTAATTTAAAAAACATTGTAAAAAAATAAAATTAAAAATCTTTTTGGTTTTTATCCCACTTTAATCAATCAAATATTATCAAAAATATGCGCCCCTCTTTTCGGTAAAGTAATTTCGGTTCCATGACCTAATTTAACTCATGACGAATTTTTAAAATATTTTGGGTTGATTAATTAAAGATATTTATACCTCAAGAATAAACGTTAAATTTCGCAGTGATGTAATAAATTTTTGTATGATATCAATAATTTCGGTCGCCAAACCTAATTTTATTCAATACCAATTTAATACTTTATAGTGAATAAATTAGCGTTTATTATCAAAAGGTTAAAAATAAAAATAAAAAATAAAATAAAAACTGTACAGACTTACCTGTGAGATAGTATTCTTAGTGATACGATCTATCCCACTCATAAGATAGTCGGTTTAATTGGTTTTCCATAGCTACATAGGCGTAACCTCGAGCATTCAGTGTTTTTTCTTCTAAACATATGAATGGTCCGTCTCTGCATAAAGTAACAAATTCGGTGTTTGAATAGGTTTGATTATTTGAACATTTACCTCCATGTAACCATTTTCCGCATTTGTGACATTTTTCAAGGTGTCGTGCTCTTCTTTTCGCTGCGGATTTTGATTTTCCTTTACCAAATTGTAACTTATTATCTTCGCATCTGGATTCTTTTCTTACTCCGTCCAATCTTTCTCTGATTACTGATACTAGTTCACTCGGAAGTGTGTCATTATTACGTTTAGTGATCAAAGCGTGTAGCATTAGACCATGGTTTAGTTCACAGGAAGTCTTCATTTCGTAAAAACCTAAAAAAATAAAAATTCAGAATGAGGGGAGAAGACTAGTTCTTTAGGGTCTGCTAGGGAAAGACCATTCGAGTTCCATTTTCGAGAACTACACGAAAATAGAAAATCTAACTCTAACCGAAATACATAAACCTCCCTATACTTAGTTGAAATTGTGATTAACATTATTTTCAATTGAATCATCAACAACTTGTATATCTTTGACTTTTACTTCAATCCATTTGTTGATTTCCTCCGTAACTTTCACAAATTCAACTAACATCGCCTTTTCTTTTGACGATAAATTGGATATTAATCTGTTATATAACTTAAAGTTTCCTTTAATCTTAGCATCGTGAATCCGTTTATAAAGTTTCTTCGTTGAACTGTTAAAAATGGGTTCATCTAATTTTGTATCATCAACGGCATTCTTTGTGATTGGATCATCATTAAGTGTTTCTTCATCTTCCCCACACTTATGCGTTTTTATTGGTCTAACAGTTTTAGTTAGTGGAGATCTAAACTTTCGGTTCATAAAGGTGATCGATGTATCACCATCCCTAAGTGTCATTCTACCTTCTCTTACATCAATGAATGCCTCGATGGTTGCTAAAAATGGGCGACCTAGAATTAGAGGAATATCAAGGTTTTCCTCCATATTAATCACTATGAAGTTTGCAACAAAGGTCAAACTTCCCACGTTAACAAGTAAATTATTTGCTATTCCAACCGGGTGTTTAATGGTTTGGTCAAATGATTGAACACCTATTTTGGTTGGTTTTAATTTACCCATGCCTAAACTTTTGTATAAGGAAAGAGGCATAATATTTGCACTTGCTCCTAAATCTGCGGGTCCATTATATACAGCACCATCATTAAGCAAGCAAGAAATGATAAATTCACCCGGGTCTCCTGCTTTAGTAAGTCGAGTTGGTTTGTAAACCTTTTTTGGGTGTTCTTTCCTTGGTTCTTTCACTTCTATTTGAATTTCTTGTTCACATTTTTCTTCGTTTCTTGGAATGGGAGGTTTGTATAAGAATTCTTCTTCATCACTCAAATTTGAATCCTCCTTATATTCTAATTTTGATTTTTCATATGTTGTTGATAACATATTTATGTTTTCATTTTGAAGGTTTTCTTGGGTGGTGAAATTATGATTAACTTCATTGTCAACTTCCATCGGACCATGTATGTAATGTTTAACTCTGTGACCATTAACTTTAAATTCAATCCCATTTGAATTTATTAATTCTATTGTTCCGTATGGGAAAACTCTTTTGACTATGAATGGTCCAGACCATCTTGTTTTCAATTTTCCAGGAAATAGCTTGAATCGTGAATTGAAAAGAAGAACTCTGTCTCCTTCTTTAAATTCTTTTGAATTTATGATTCTTTTATCATGCCATTTCTTCGTTCTTTCTTTATAGATTAACGAATTTTCGTATGCTTCATGTCTTAATTCTTCTAATTCATTTAGTTGACTTAATCGTAGACGTCCAGCTTCATGTAAATCAAGATTACATGTCTTCAAAGCCCAAAATGCTTTGTGTTCAATTTCTACTGGAAGATGACATGCTTTTTCGTAGACGAGTTTAAAAGGTGTGGTTCCAATTGGAGTTTTTTAGGCTGTTCTAAAATCCCAGAGTGCATCCTCCAATTTAATGGACCATTCCTTCGGATTTGATCCTACGGTTTTCTCTAGAATACGTTTTAAAGCTCGGTTGGTATTTTCAACTTGTCCACTTGTTTGTGGATGAAATGCGGTGGAGATTTTATGAGTTACTCCATATCTTTTGAGAACTTTCTCAAGTTGATTATTACAGAAATGAGTACCCCAATCACTTATTAAAGCTTTCGGTGTTCCAAACCTTGCAAAAAGACGTTTTAAAAAGTTGACTACAACTCGTGCATCGTTAGTTGGGAGAGCTTGTGCTTCCGCCCATTTAGATACATAATCAATGGCTACGAGAATATAGAGATTATTATGAGATTTTGTAAATGGACCCATAAAGTCAATACCCCAAATGTCAAATACTTCACATACTTGGATGACATTTTGTGGCATTTCATCATGTTGACTTATTTTTCTGGCCCTTTGACAAGCATCACAGGATTTGCAAAGAAGGTGTGCGTCTTTGTAAATTGTAGGCCAATAGAATCCAGCATCGTAAACTTTTCTTGCTGTTAGTTGAGGCCCATAATGCCCTCCTGTTGGTCCCGTGTGACAATGATTTAAGATTTGATTGGCTTCATCTCCGAATACACATCGGCGTATTATTCCATCTGGACAACTTTTAAACAAATGTGGATCTTCCCAGAAATAGTGTTTTATATCACTGAAGAATTTCTTTCGTTTTTGGTACGATAATCCTTTTTCAAGGAATCCACATACTAAGTAGTTTGCATAGTCTGCAAACCATTTAATTTCATTATAATCTATCTTCAATAGATATTCATCAGGAAAGTTGTCTTGTATGGCCGATTCATTTAGAACTTCTAATTCGGGATTTTCAAGACGAGAAAGATGATCGGCGGCGAGATTTTCTGCTCCTCTTTTATCTCGGATTTCAATATCGAATTTTTGTAAGAGTAAGATCCAACGGATTAATCTTGGTTTGGCATCTTGTTTCGAAAATAGGTATCTGAGAGCAGAATGGTCGGTATAGACCACCGTTTTTGCTAGAACGAGATATGATCGAAATTTGTCAAAAGCAAAGACAATAGCAAGGAGTTCTTTTTCAGTAGTTGTGTAATTCGTTTGTGCTCCTTGTAACGTCTTACTAGCATAGTATATAGGTTGAAATCGTTTTTCAATCCTTTGTCCTAAAACGGCTCCCATTGCAAAATCACTTGCATCGCACATTAGTTCAAACGGTAGATTCCAATTTGGTGTTATCATGATCGGCGCATTAGTGAGTTTCTCTTTAAGAATATTAAAAGATTTGATACATTCATCTGAAAAGATGAATGGAGCATCCTTTTCTAGGAGTGGCAATTTTAGAAAAGTCTTTTATGAAACGTCGGTAAAAACCGGCATGCCCTAGAAAACTCCTAACTCCTCTAACATTGGTGGGATGTGGAAGTTTAGCAATTACATCTACTTTAGCTCTATCCACTTCAATTCCTTCTTTTGAAATTTTATGTCCAAGAACGATGCCTTCTTTAACCATGAAATGGCATTTCTCCCAATTAAGTACTAGATTTGATTGTTCGCATCTAATAAGCATTCGTTCCAGATTAACTAGACATGATTCAAATGTATCACTGAAGACTGAAAAGTCATCCATGAAAACTTCCATGCATTCTTCTATCGTGTCGTGAAAAATCGCCATCATGCACCTTTGAAAGGTTGCAGGGGCGTTGCAAAGTCCAAATGGCATGCGTTTGTAAGCAAAAGTACCATAAGGGCACGTGAATGTGGTTTTCTCTTGATCTTCGGGTGCTATTGGAATTTGAAAATATCCGGAAAAACCATCAAGAAAACAATAGTAACTATTTCCGGCTAATCTTTCCAACATTTGATCAATGAAAGGTAAGGGAAAGTGATATTTTCTGGTGGCATCATTTAATTTTCTATAATCAATACATACACGCCATCCTGTTACAGTCCTAGTAGGAATAAGCTCATTTTTTTCATTTGTAATGACAGTCATGCCACCCTTCTTAGGCACGCATTGAACTGGGCTTACCCATGGACTATCAGAGATTGGATAAATTAAACCTGCGTCTAGCAGTTTAATAATTTCTTTTTTAACTACATCTTGCATATTCGGATTTAGTCTTCGTTGGCGTTGCACATACGTTTTATGACCTTCTTCCATAAGGATTTTATGTGTGCAATACGAAGGACTTATTCCTTTAATATCATGAATCTTCCATGCAATAGCTGGTTTATGAGCTTTCAACACAGAAATGAGTTGTGATTTCTCATTTTCAGTAAGAGAAGACGATATTATTACAGGTAATTCAGATTTACCATGTAAATAAGCGTATTCCAAATGGTTTGGAAGTGGCTTTAACTCTAATTTCGGAGGTTCTTCTATCGATGATTTGTATCGATATCTGTCTTCTTCTTTTAGCATTTGAATTTCTTCTGTTGTTGGTTCATATCCATTAGCTATAAGTGTAGCTAACATTTTAGCTTCATCAATTGGTTCAGTTCCTTCTCCTAAAGAACATTCTCCTGTTCCGTGTAATTCTAGAAATTCTTCTAACAATTCTGCATGTGAGTCTATAGTTTGAATATAATAGCATGTATCATCTGCAGATTGCGGTTGTTGTATTTCTCTATCAACTGAAAAGGTAACACTATCGTCCTCTATACTTCGGGTCAATTTCTTACCGAACACGTCTATCATTGCTTTAGCCGTGTTTAAGAATGGTCTTCCTAATATGAGAGGAACTTGAGAATCTTCTTCCATGTCCAGAACAACAAAATCTACTGGAAATACTAAAGTACCAACTTTAACTAGCATGTTCTCCATTATCCCTCTAGGATATTTTATTGATCGATCGGCTAGTTGTATGCTTATTCTTGTTGGTTTCAATTCTCAAAGGTCTAGTTTAGTGTATAGTGAAAACGGCATTAAATTTATGCTAGCACCTAAGTCTGCCAATGCTTCTATTGAACTAAGACTACCCAGAAAACATGGAATTGTGAAACTTCCTGGATCAGATAGTTTTTCTGGTATCTTATTCAACAGCACTGCTGAACAATTAGCATTCATAGTAACAGCCGAGAGTTCTTCCATTTTCTTTCTATTCGAGATTAGATCTTTCAGAAATTTAGCATATCTAGGCATTCCTGAAATCACTTCAATGAAAGGAAGATTTACATTTATCTGTTTAAACATATCCAAGAATTTGGATTGCTCGTCTTCAAGTTTCTCTTTCTTCATTTTACTCGGGTAAGGAAGTGGTGGTTGGTATGGTTTAACATAAGGTTTATCCTTAGCTGTGTTATCTTCATTAACCTTTTCAACTATCGGTTCTTTTTCCTTATCTTGTTCAGGTTGTGGTTGTTGTGGAGTAGGAATAGCTTCACCAGAAGTTACAGGTATTTCAGGTGGTTTAAGTGTTGTACCACTTCTTGTGGTAATGGCTTTAGCTGTTTCATTCCGGGGGTTTGCATTTGTATCACTAGGTAAACTTCCCGATTTTCTTTCACCTATTAACCTTGCTAGGTTACTTACTTCTTGTTCCAAATTTTGAATAGAAGCTTGTTGATTTCTAAATGCTTGAGCATTTTGTTCATTAGTTTGTTTCTGAGATGTGAAAAACTGCGTTTGAGTTTCAACTAGCTTCGTCATCATATCTTCTAAATTCGGCTTTTTATCATCGGTTTGTGGTGGTTTGTTTTGAAAATTAGGTCTTTGCTGGTTGTAAGTATTGTTAGATACTTGTTGATTGCTAGGACCTTGTTGGTTGTTGTATGGAATATTTCGATTATAATTCTGGTTTTGATTGTAGATCGGTCTTGGCGGTTGATAATTATTTCCAGGCCTTTGGTTTATGTATGAAATATTCTCTCTTTGTTCCATTGTTAATTCAATACTGAGACAATCTTTTGTCAAATGTGGTCCTCCACACTGCTCACAACTAATTCGTATTGAGTGAATATCCTTAGTCATCTTTTCCATTCATCTCTCGACAGCATCTATCTTTGCGGAAATGGAATCTAAGTCATGGCTAGAATCGGCTCTAGCTGCTTTAGATGATCTAACGATATCTTTTTCTTGGTGCCACTCAAGTGAGTGGGAAGCAGTGTTATCAATAATTTTATAAGCATCAGTTTCGGTTTTCTTCATAATAGAACCACCAGCTGCTATATCGATGTCTTTCCTTGTAGTGATGTCGCATCCTTGGTAGAATATTTGTACTATTTGACAGGTGTCTAAACCATGTTGCGGACATCCTCTTAATAACTTTCCAAACTTGTCCACACCTCATATAGAGTTTCGTTTGGTTTCTGTGTGAACGTAACAATTTCTCCTTGAAGTCTTACGGCTTTAGATGCCGAAAAGAATTGTTTAAGAAATTTTTCAACTAAAACGTCCCATGTATCAATCACCCCTTCAGGTAACGATTCCAACCAATCTTTGGCTTCTCCCTTTAAAGTCCAGGGAAATAACATGAGATATATCTGTTCATCCTCCGCTTCTCTTATTTTAAATAGTGTGCAGATCCTATTAAAGGTACGAAGATGTTAGTTTGGATCTTCCTTCGGCGCACCACTAAATTGGCATTGATTAGTCACCATATGTAGAATTTGTCCTTTAATTTCATAATCTGGCGCATTAATGTCTGGATGAGTAATTGCGTGACCTTGGCCAGTGCGTTTAGCTCTCATTCGGTCTTCCATACTTAAAGGTTCCAGATTCTCCATAATTGAATTTGTTGAATCTGAATCACTAGAGGATTCTGATTTAATGGTTCGTTCCTCAACAATCTCTGTTTGAATGATTGGTGGTTCCGGAGGAAAATTTAATGGTTCAGGATCTATGAATCGTCCCTGATTATTCTCCGGATTCTCAATTGTGAGGTCGGTTTCAAAAAATGGATTATCAACGGCGACAATATTAGCTAGATGTCTTGATTGAGTTACAGGTGGTGAACGTACAAAAGATGGTGAACGTCTTGCTCGATGCATTCACTGAATATCCTATTAGTTTTTAAAAGGAAAGAAAAATTATATAAGTTATCCAATTAATAGACTTTTCTGATTTTGCCCACGTTTCGAATAGCCAAAAGATGCAGCAGAGGGGCAGGATTCGTTTGGTCTCAATATAATTGAGGACTGTTTGGCTCCAATAACCCGGTCCACGTACAAATCCAACTCTTACTACGAACCAGAAAATTTTGATGTCTATCAATTTAACCACTTAAAATAAATTTTCGTAATTTTAAGAAATTTAGATAAGAAGTAGAATAAAAATCTATGTCCTAAAACTAGAATAGCGAGAAATAAGAAAGAAAAAGAGCGCGTCAAAAAAAAAGGGTTAAAAAATAAAAGGCGTCGAAAAATAAGAAATAATAAAAAAAATGACTTATAGAACTTAAAAACACTCGACTAACCCAACCTTATTACTATCACTAACTTAAAATTATAATCGCAAATTGAGATTACTAATTGGAGTGATAATTGATACATAGATAAAATGTGTCTAAAAATATTAAAGCTTACAAGTAAAACTATATCCCAAATGGCAATAACTTAAAAAGGTACTAAAACTTAAAAAGGCGTCGCAAAATTCTAAAGCACCTAAATCTTAGTCTAAAGAAAAAGCACTTAAGGGATTTTACGGCAAGGCCTAAAAATCTAGAAATAAAAATAACTATGGCAAAAACTAAGTTTAAAACTAAATACGAGCGAAAAATACAAATATTACGCTAAAACAATTAAAAAAAGGGACAAAATATAAAAATATACTAAAAGTTGTAAAAAGTACAATTTTTATAAAAATATTATTTTTATATTATTTATTTTATAAAACTATTAATTTTACAATTTAATTAAACTAAATAAACTAAATATATAAATTAAATAAATAACTAAACAATTAAATAAACTAAACTTAATTAATTAAAAAGTAAAACCTAATTAGGGTTTTTAATTATTAATAATAATAATTACACCGTAATTAATGCGAATTAGGGCTTCTGTGTGGCCCGTGTCAGACGGCTCCGCGAGTCGCGGTGCCTCGTGGCTACAAACGCCGCAAGTCGCGGGGTTTGGAATTTCAGTTGACAGGCTGATTTAAATTCGACGTTTTACTTTTTTTTTATATTTTATGTTTAAATATTTAAATAAAATATTTATAAAAACTAAATAAAAACTTATGTTTTAAAAACTAAAATAAAAATAGAAATACTTTATAATTTTATAAAAATAACAATCTAAAAAAATAGATTTATATATATTTATTTTTTTCGGTTTTTTTAAATTTTTTTTATATTTTAAATAAACACAAAATATTTAAATAAAACTTATATTTTTTATAAAATAAAATAAAGAAACTTTATAAAACTTAAATATTTAACAAACTCTTAAAAATATTTATATTTTTGTTTTTATTTTTATATTTTTGAATATTTAAAACGTATTTTTACAAAAGCGTATTTTTTATATTAGTAAAAAATAAAATCTTTTTTTTTCGGTTTTTTTTTATATTAGCGTTGCGCTTCCGGCTTTTAAGCTAGATGTTCCCCGGCAGCGGCGCCAAAAATACTTGATGTTCTGCGAGGTGTATATAAAATAGCTTTTAAATTTTACAAGGAAATACTATTAAATACGATACAATTTTACACAAGATATTTATTTATTTATAGAATGGATATACTTAAACCTTGTTACAACACTTATAGGCAGTGTACCTAATCGTACAGTAGTGTAGTTTTTAGTAAGTCCGGTTCGTTCCACAGGGAAAATCTTTTAATCAAAGCTTAACGCTATATTAGTTTAATTTATAAAAATACGAATATATATATAAGTAATATTATTATTTTAAAGGGGGGTTTTTACCGTTTAATGACCGGTTTGTCGATTTTAAAACTTTAGTCGCAGTTAAAACAAAATGTAAAATATTAAATAAATAAAAGACTTAATTTAAAGCGTAAAGTAAATAACGATAATGAAATTGCGATAAATAAAAGTGCGATAAAATAAACTTGCGATAATTAAAAAGTACGATAATTAAAATTGCAATTAAATATAATAACAATAAATAAAAGTGCGATAATTAGAAGTGCAATTAAATATAAAATAAAGGAAATTAAATATGAAATAAAAGAATTATGCTTATTTAAACTTCCGTAATCATGATGTTTGACGTGTTGATTTTAGTTTTATGCCCATGGGTTAATTGTCCTTTGTCCTGGATTATTTAATATGTCCGTCTGGTTTTTGTCCATAAGAGTCCATCAGTCATAAATATAAAGTGCGAAAGCCTTCGTCAAATTATTCTTATTCCAGAAGTCAAATATTCCAACTAATTGGGGATTCGAATTGTAACAAGGTTTTAATACTTTGTTTAATGAATACACCAGGTTATCGACTGCGTGTAAACCAAGGTTTTACTACTTTGTTAACAATTACACCAATTACCCTTGAATGTAATTCACCCCTGTTTCAACAAGTCTATTAACTATTAATCCAGTTCCGTGTCCGTTAAAATGAATAATTATTGGTATTTATAGATATCCCGCCCACCGTACCCAGTCAAGCGTATGTGGTTATATATAAATACGTCGAATTATAAGTTTGTAAATTAAATTAACAAGGTATTGTTTAGTTAATATAAAACCCATTAATAGCCCATAGTCTAATTTCCACAAGTGCCGTTCTTTTATCCAAACCCCAATTATGGTACAAAGCCCAATTACCCAATTTTAGTAATTAGCCCAACATCATGATTATTTCGGTATTAAATAAGCATAATAATAACTTAGCTACGAGACATTAATGAAAATAATATAAACATAACTTACAATGATTAAAAATAGCGTAGCGTTACACGGATAGAATTTCGACTTACACCCTTACAACATTCGCTAACATACCCTTATTATTAGGATTTAAAATTAAAATTAAAATATAAATATAAATATAAATATTTACGTATACATATATAGAGAGAGATTGATTTTTTGATATTAAAAATGATCGAACTGCGTTGGCTTTTATAGGGATTTTAGTCCAGGGAAGCTCCGCGAGTCGCGTAATTTTTTGCCTTCAAACTCCGCAACTCGCGGAGTTTGAAATTACAGCTCACCCAGCTTTGGCTCTTTGTTTGCCGACGGATTTTTAATATAAATATAATATATAAATAATTTTAAGAATTATTTAAATATTATATTATATTTATGTGCATAGTTGACTCGTAATTTTTAGTCCGTTGCGTCGAGCGTTGAGAGTTTACTCATGTCCCGGTTCCGGATTTTCGAACGTCCTTGCGTACAATTTAATATCTTGTACTTTGCGTTTTGAATCTTGTACTCTTGTAATTTCGAGACGTTTCTTATAAATAATTGGAACCACTTTGATTGTATTTTATACTTTTGAGCTTTTTGGACCTTTGCGTCTTCAATTCGTCGAATCTGTCTTTTGTCTTCACCTTTTATTATTTAAACGAATATCACTTTTAAATAGAACAATTGCAACTAAAAGCATGTCTTTCTTGAGGAATAATGCTATGAAATATATGTTCGTTTTTAGCATTATCAACAATACACAACTTTTAGATGTATGTACTATTGGTAGATTGTCACGACCCGGAAAATTTCGATTAATTTTAAACCAAACTCTCGATACGATGTAATATTCTTGACACGATAAGAGAAATCTGTTAGGCTGAGTCTCAAAAATTTTGAACTGTTTCATATATTCAATTGACCTTCGACCATTCTCTACGATTCACGAACCATTATTTGTAAATAAATGTGTATACATATAAAAATAAATATAAATATATGTATAGGGTATATTAAAAATAATTATTTAATGATTGTAATACTCGATGGACGTTTCGATTATTATTGATAAGTTAAATTCCAAACTTATGTGATTTTAAAAATAAACGTAAGCTCATTAATAGACTATGTAAATATTAAGACTTGTTAAAAACTATTTCTACCTTGTTAATTTAAGTTTTAATACCCGTACACATTATCTGGAAATAAAGATAAATATTAGACGAACTTTTTGATCAGGTTTCAAATATTTAATGACCTGAATAAATAAATGGACTTAATTTAAATTGAAGATTTTTATCGAAAAACTTTTATGTATAAGCTGTTTAGCAAAGAAGCACGATATATTAGCCCGTAAATTTAAATTTATGTCGACACACATAAATCTTAACAACCAACTGCTATACTATTGGTCATGGTGCGTTTATGATTTTATTATTTATTATTATTCTTATTAAATTATACTATTACTTTAAACTGATTGAATTATATCCGTAAATTTAGGAATGATTAATCTGCTAAATTGATTGCTATTTCAATTGAAATGAAATATTACTGTTATTTGTTTTGTCCTTGTTGTCCCACCATCCATGATATATGTATACATATATGCGCAGTATGCATATGAATATGAAAAATGTTCATCAAACCCACATCTTCACTCTACTTCTTCCTCTCCAATCACCAAACCAACACACACCACCATGATCATCCTTTTAATCCGTCTCCAAGAACTTGTATATATTTTTCTACAACTTCTTCTTATTCAATTGTAACCCATAAACTAAAACCACCACTTTCGACTATCAACTACTCATATTCTGTTTCTACAACTAGTTTATGTTCGGTTTAAACTATAACCCAAATGAAGCCACTTGCTATTTGTTTTAAACGAACCTCAACAACTTTAAGTTTCTGTTTCATGATTTCGATATCATCAAGTACACCCACGCTCCATATCGTTTTAACGATTAAACACAACAAGACCACCTGTTGATTACTACTATTACAAATTGATACCTCCTCATCTCGGTTCAAATAATTGTGAAACCCATAAAACACCACTCGTCTCCACTCACAATCACCTACTTCGGCCACCAACACAACAAATCACGTATACAAATAAAGTTTAACACCATCACTGGCCGGTTTCCATTTCTTCTGTGTTTAACCGTCACCGGATCACCACCTTTTGCCACCACCTCCATCTACCACACAAACCGTAACTCTCTTCCTTCTCCCTCTCTTTCTATTGCTTATCTCCCTCACTAACCTCTGTCTCTCCTTTTTCTGCAACCCATTTCCATTTCCACTTCCATTTTTTATGTTTATGTCGTAACCCGTCACCAACACCCATTTCCATTTCCTTTTCGAAAACCTGCTGCAAACCACAACAACCACTCACTACTATGAACTACTGCGACTATAAGTTTTCTGTTTCTATTTATTGTTCGATATAGCAGCCTTTGCTACTGTAGTGTTTTCATTTTATCTCGAATCAAAACCCATTTACTCAGTTTCAAACCTATCACTTTATAGCTGGAAACAAATAAAGAAGAAAGAATGGGACAAATAAAGAAGAAGAAAAACGTGTTTGTTGTTTCGATGGAACCCACACCCACTAAACATGTCGATCAAATTAATTTAAACATGCTAGTGGATTTTATTTTGGGCCGCAGAACTTTAATATATGTGACGGGCTCTGATATTTAATTGGGCTTGTTAACCTGCATTTTGGGCCGTGACCCTAGTACGCTAGCCGTGACCCAACTTCAATCCTATTAGATTATTGTAATGAATAAACAATTTTGATTATGATAATAAATTAGGACATAAAGATCACGATTAGGATGATGATACGGGATTTATGATTGATGAGTTAATGTGACGATAGATAATGATGATGAAGATCATATATGATGGCTTTAATATGATAAATGGTTAGACCATGAATAAAAGATTTGATTATGAAGAATGATAAATGGTTAGGATGATGATAAAGATGATGATCATAATGGTAATGACTAAGAAATTGATGAAGAGGATGATATATAATGATACATGATGATAAAATAGGTTTTGATCTAAGAAGATGAAGAAGAAAAGAGTTAATATGGGTTATAAGGTTATATTTCGGTATAAGAACAGAAAAATAAAACCGATCAGGTGGTTAGGAGGTTGTCTCGTAAACGAGAGGTCGCGGGTTCAAACCTGGGCTTGGACTTATTTTTTTAAGGGCTACTTAATTGAGGTAGTTTACTTATTTAACATTATTTTATTATTATTATTATTAGGGTTATAAATATAAGATTTTTAATATAAATTTTATTATGAAAATGATTAAGTTACAATTTAAAACGAATTGTTAACTTTAATACTATTATCACTGTTATTATTATGAAATTTATTATTTTCAATATCATTATTAAATCTAATGATTATTAGTATTATTATCAATAATTTAGTATTTTAATGATAAGTAAATAAAAATATATATATATTTACATATATCATAAGTATAATTAATTTACTATTTTAATATATTTATATATATATATATATATATATATATATATAATAATTAAAATAACAAATGCACTACTAATTTAAACAAGTAAAATAGTATATAATTAATATATATATAAATTGGATTGATTTCTATTACATGTTCAGTATATGTATTAATAGATATAATTGATATAGGTTCGTGAATCTGAGGCCAACCCTATACTTGTTCAATGTTGCTATATGTATTTTTACTACAAAATACATTATGGTGAGTTTCATTACTCCCTTTTTATATATATTTTTGGGATGAGAATACATGCGCTGTTTTATAAATGTTTTACAAAATAGGCACAAGTACTAAAACTAATTCTATGTGGGTTTAAACCAGAAATATACCCTTAGCTTGGTAACATTAAACTACTTGTCTATGTACGGTAGGCGCGAATCCTAAAGATAGATCTATCGGGCCTGACAACCCTAACCGGACTGGACGACCAGTATTCAACGGTTGCACAGTACTTCGTTTTGGTGACTACACTTGGTACGGTGTAGTGAGATTTCATAATAAAGGGAATATGCGACGTTGATTAAATGTTAAGTATGGTTACCAAGTGCTCAACCACTTAGAATGCTTTACATACACTTGCGAGTGTATTATGTTTATGATTATGAAATCTTGTGGTCTATTAATATATTGAAATGATTGTTATGATAAACTTATGAACTCACCAACCTTTTGGTTGACACTTTAAAGCATGTTTATTCTCAAGTACGAATTAAGTCTTCCGCTGTGCATTTGCTCAAAATAAGGACATTACTTGGAGCCGATCATCGCAATGGGACCAAATGTTGATGACTTCGTCCAAGTGGATAAGGACGGGTCCTTTCAGTTGGTATCAGAGCGATTGTCTTAGTGAACCAGGTCTTGCATTAGTGTGTCTAGCGGATAGTTGTTTAGATGCATTAGTGAGCCTGAACTTCGACCGTGTCTGCATGTCAAAAGTTTTGCTTATCGTTTCTAGTCGGAAATCATCTGCTTATCATCCTTAGGAAATTGCCTGCTTATCATTCTTAGTCTAGACACATCTTACTGCATTGATTGCATGAATAGTGTATATACAAAAATTCATATCTTAGCGTACCTGCTAATTCATATCTTGTTATTGTTACTTTTGTCTGACAGCTTCCGTAGATTTATCCGTAACTTATGAGATTCTAGTATTATTTATGCATATGTAAATTATGTATTGCAGGGTACTAATCTACATCCTATAATCTATTTCTTATCGAAAAATCCTTCATCTGATCGTACGAGATGAATCCCTCAACCAGTTCGAATTCCTCGGATTCCGACAGCTATTCCGATATGGAGTTTCACTTATCAGCGTCACCAGAAAGAATCAACTAGTCAGTCATCCCCAATTTATCTGATGGGTTCGTAGTCGACTTAATCAATGGAGACGCGAAGAAGGCAATCCCTTCCACCAACCAAATTTATCTCGGCGAAGAACCTGAATCACTTACCGATGAGCCTATCTGAAACACCATTTTAGCCTCATCTCCAAGGTAGCTCGTCACGATTATCTTCTATCTAAAATTCTAAATCTTATTTATCCGCTCGTTCCAACCGACACTCTTCCCGGAATAATAGATGAAGTCAACGAACTTAGCGAGCGAGCTGTAGCTTTGAAAAATATGGTGCAAAACCTACTAGCTTCAGCAACATCACCGGCACCAGCAGTACCACCAGCATCGGCACCAGTATCACCAATAACACCAGCCTCAACATCACACGCCTCAATATCACCATCCGTACTTCAAATATGACCTCCGTTCTACATATCGTTCTACACCGACTATCTTCATTCTACATATCGTTCTATTTCAATTACCTTTGTTCTACATGACGATTATGTAATCTCTAATGTTTTAGATATTATATATTCTTGTTCTAACAGTAAATCAAATGAGATTAATATCATATTAACTCATTAAATCCATGATTACATCTGAAGAAAATATATATGCAAGTATATTTTCATAAAGATTGTAATTAAAAATTCGTCTGTACAAACTGTTAATGGTGAAAATATTTTAACGGGTAGGTAATACCCGAGGAATATTTAGATTTCACATTAATAAGTTGCACTGTATATTCTTCGACTCTGATTCAACAGTCAGTCACTATTCTACTTATATCCACAGATATACGTATCCATTCATCACAGAATCCATTTTCGTTCAATTTCATATTTGGATTTTGACCTATCAAAATCCAACAAGTGGCATAATGAAGAAAACATCGGACAAAGTAAAATTTGTTAGAAACAAACGAACTAACTAATTGAAATATTGTTAAGAATCCACGCTAACTGTTCCTAGCTAACTGTTCCTAGCTAACTGGTTACATTTTATTTATCGCAATTTATATTCTCGCAATTTACATTCTCGTAATTTACATTCTCGCAATTTACATTCTCGCAATTTTATTTATCGTCATTTAATTTCTGTATTTATTTTACGCACTTTAAATAACGGGACACGTATACAAGGTTTCGACATATCATATTGACCTATCTATATATTTATCTTGGAACAACCATAGACACTCTATATGCAAATGATGGAGTTAGCTATACAGGGTTGAGATTGATTCCAAAATATATATATAGTTTGAGTTGTGATCAATACTGAGACCGGTACATGGGTCGCGATACGTATTAATTAATTCGAATATTATATATTAAACTATATATGAATTATTGGACTATTGAACTATTGGACTACTAACTTTGGACAATTAAAACGAATTAAAATATTGATTATAACATATGAAACTAAACACTTCTTCAAGCTTACCACTTGATTTTCATCTTGAACCTCATTTGTACCTTGACGATTACAATCCGCGTTCAAACCTTTCAAAATTCTGAAAACACCTCGATCGAGAGGATGAACCAGCCGCACTTGACCTACAGAAGAAAATATTGATACATATAGTTATGCACCTGAAAAACCCTCGGAAACTGAGTAAAAGTTTAACACGTAGTTGTGCTAATTCCTTTAGCGTTATTATTACCCAAAATAACTTTGCAGTTCTTCTTCAAATTAGCAAATTTTGTCACAGCTCCAGCAAGTCAACTTCGACTTTTCATTCGAATCAATCTTATTATAACTTGGATATATACGCTTGCCATTGTTATTGTTATCAGAGAACCTTTTATATTCCACCATACTATCATCAGCATTTAATCATCTCAAAACGCAATTCTCCTGAAAACACCTCGATTTGATAACCAATGATCCATATCTGTTAACTTTGAAAATGCTGACGAATCAGCATGTTGTAGACGGTCTTAATGGCCAAAACTTGATAATAAAGAAGGAAGTGTTAGGAACGCTCGATAGAAAATTTGGTATTAAAAATCGGATTGAGCACACCATGAAGGAGACCAAGGAAAAATACAAGGACTAAACCCTATATTCAAAGAATCCAGGTAATTCTGGATCCGAGGAAATCTTTAGAGAATATCTTGATCCAAAGTCATGTTAAAATCTTGCGGAAAATTTTTCTTCATCAATCTTCGAACTTAGAAATTCCAAAAAAAAAAATATCGTCATAAATATCTTCGATATTTTTGAGGATATTTTCATAACTATTCTTGTCCGAAATTATCTACCTCTTCGTGCTTTCTGTATTCCATTATATTGGAAACTTCTGTAAAATCTAAGTATAAATTATGAATGAATTGTGGAGAAGTGTTGGGAATTGAAGCATGAGTTAGTATAATATAATGCGCTTGGCCAACGTGATTATATTACAGTAAGTCATGCTAAAATTCTAATGTAACGTGATGATGATTCACATATCATAACGTCATCATGTGCCATGTTACACAACTCTTTCATTCTACTTAACCTCTAAGTATATCACGAAAATATTTCTTTAATATTTCTGTTCTTCTGTAATTCCAACAGTCTGCTAGTAAATCGTGCTATTACATTTTCTTTCTGAAGTTTTCCTTAAATTCCTTGAATTTCGAAAATCCACCATGACTACGTCAAAAGTTAAGACGAAACATTTCACTCTTTTGTGATATCTTCACTCGTACGCTTCCCATGATCGAATCGTTTTATTCATATTAATCAAAAATGATAAAACCCTATTTTGTCAACTCATATTCGTTAGCCATGACGACCTCGGTCAAATTTCGGGACGAAATTTCTTTAACGGGTAGGTACTGTCACGACCCGGAAAATTTCGATTAATTTTAAACCAAACTCTCGATACGATGTAATATTCTTGACACGATAAGAGAAATCTGTTAGGCTGAGTCTCAAAAATTTTGAACTGTTTCATATATTAAATTGACCTTCGACCATTCTCGACGATTCACGAACCATTATTTGTAAATAAATGTGTATACATATAAAAATAAATATAAATATATGTATAGGGTATATTAAAAATAATTATTTAATGATTGTAATACTCGATGGACGTTTCGATTATTATTTTGATAAGTTAAATTCCAAACTTATGTGATTTTAAAAATAAACGTAAACTCATTAATAGACTATGTAAATATTAAGACTTGTTAAAAACTATTTCTACCTTGTTAACTTGAGTTTTAATACCCGTACACATTATCTGGAAATAAAGATAAATATTAGACGAGCTTTTTAATCAGGTTTCAAATATTTAATGACCTGAATAAATAAATGGACTTAATTTAAATTGAAGATTTTTATCGGAAAACTTTTATGTATAAGCTGTTTAGCAAAGAAGCACGATATATTAGCCCGTAAATTTAAATTTATGTCGACACACATAAATCTTAACAACCAACTGCTATACTATTGGTCATGGTGCGTTTATGATTTTATTATTTATTATTATTCTTATTAAATTATACTATTACTTTAAACTGATTGAATTATATCCGTAAATTTAGGAATGATTAATCTGCTAAATTGATTGCTATTTCAATTGAAATGAAATATTACTGTTATTTGTTTTGTCCTTGTTGTCCCACCATCCATGATATATGTATACATATATACGAAGTATGCATATGAATATGAAAAATGTTCATCAAACCCACATCTTCACTCTACTTCTTCCTCTCCAATCACCAAACCAACACACACCACCATGATCATCCATTTAATCCGTCTCCAAGAACTTGTATATATTTTTCTACAACTTCTTCTTATTCGATTGTAACCCATAAACTAAAACCACCACTTTCGACTATCAACTACTCATATTCTGTTTCCACAACTAGTTTATGTTCGGTTTAAACTATAACCCAAACGAAGCCACTTGCTATTTTTTTAAGCGAACCTCAACAACTTTAAGTTTCTGTTTCATGATTTCGATATCATCAAGTACACCCACGCTCCATTATCGTTTTAATGATTAAACACAACAAGACCACCTGTTGATTACTACTATTACAAATTGATACCTCCTCATCTCGGTTCGAATAATTGTGAAACCCATAAAACACCACTTGGCTCCACTCACAATCACCTACTTCGGCCACCAACACAACAAATCACGTATGCAAATAAAGTTTAACACCATCACTGGCCGGTTTCCATTTCTTCTGTGTTTAACCGTCACCGGATCACCACCTTTCGCCACCACCTCCATCTACCACACAAACCGTAACTCTCTTCCTTCTCCCTCTCTTTCTATTGCTTATCTCTCTCACTAACCTCTCTCTCTCCTTTTTCTGCAACCCGTTTCCACTTCCATTTTTTATGTTTCTGTCGTAACCCGTCACCAACACCCATTTCCATTTCCTTTTCGAAAACCTGCTGCAAACCACAACAACCACTCGCTACTATGAACTACTGCGGCTATAAGTTTTCTGTTTCTATTTATTGTTCGATATAGCAGCCTTTGCTACTGTAGTGTTTTCATTTTATCTCGAATCAAAAACCATTTACTCAGTTTCAAACCCATCACTTTATAGCTGGAAACAAATAAAGAAGAAAGAACGGGACAAATAAAGAAGAATAAAAACGTGTTTGTTGTTTCGATGGAACCCACACCCACTAAAAATGTCAATCAAATTAATTTAAACATGCTAGTGGATTTTATTTTGGGCCGCAGAACTTTAATATATGTGACGGGCTATGATATTTAATTGGGCTTGTTAACCTGCGTTTTGGGCCGTGACCCTAGTACGCTAGCCGTGACCCAACTTCAATCCTATTAGATTATTTTAATGAATAAACAATTTCGATTATGATAATAAATTAGGACATAAAGATCACGATTAGGATGATGATACATGATTTATGATTGATGAGTTAATGTGACGATAGATAATGATGATGAAGATCATATATGATGGCTTTAATATGATAAATGGTTAGACCATGAATAAAAGATTTGATTATGAAGAATGATAAATGGTTAGGATGATGATAAAGATGATGATCATAATGGTAATGACTAAGAAATTGATGAAGAGGATGATATATAATGATACATGATGATAAAATAGGTTTTGATCTAAGAAGATGAAGAAGAAAAGAGTTAATATGGGTTATAAGGTTATATTTCGGTATAAGAACAGAAAAATAAAACGGATCATGTGGTTAGGAGGTTATCTCGTGAACGAGAGGTCGCGGGTTCAAACCTGGGCTTGGACTTATTTTTTTTAAGGGCTACTTAATTGAGGTAATTTACTTATTTAACATTATTTTATTATTATTATTATTATTAGGGTTATAAATATAAGATTTTGAATATAAATTTTATTATGAAAATGATTAAGTTACAATTTAAAACGAATTGTTAACTTTACTACTATTATCACTGTTATTATTATGAAATTTATTATTTTCAATATCATTATTAAATCTAATGATTATTAGTATTATTATCAATAATTTAGTATTTTAATGATAAGTAAATAAAAATATATATATATATTTACATATATCATAAGTATAATTAATTTACTATTTTAATATAAGATATATATATATATATATGTATATATGTATATATATATATATATATATATATATATATATATATATATATATATATGTGTGTGTGTGTGTGTGTGTGTGTATATATATATATGTATATATATATATATGTATATATATATATATATATAATAATTAAAATAACAAATACACTACTAATTTAAATAAGTAAAATAGTATATAATTAATATATATAAATTGGATTGATTTCTATTACATGTTCAGTGTATGTATTAATAGATATAATTGATATAGGTTCGTGAATCTGAGGCCAACCCTATACTTGTTCAATGTTGCTATATGTATTTTTACTACAAAATACATTATGGTGAGTTTCATTACTCCCTTTTTATATATATTTTTGGGCTGAGAATACATGCGCTGTTTTATAAATTTTTACGAAATAGGCACAAGTACTAAAACTAATTCTATGTGGGTTTAAACTAGAAATATACCCTTAGCTTGGTAACATTAAACTACTTGTCTATGTACGGTAGGCGCGAATCCTAAAGATAGATCTATCGGGCCTGACAACCCCAACAGGACTGGACGACCAGTATTCAGCGGTTGCACAGTACTTCGTTTTGGTGACTACACTTGGTACGGTGTAGTGAGATTTCATAATAAAGGGAATATGCGATGTTGATTAAATGTTAAGTATGGTTACCAAGTGCTCAACCACTTAGAATGCTTTACATACACTTGCGAGTGTATTATGTTTATGATTATGAAATCTTGTGGTCTATTAACATATTGAAATGATTGTTATGATAAACTTATGAACTCACCAACCTTTTGGTTGACACTTTAAAGCATGTTTATTCTCAAGTACAAATTAAGTCTTCCGGTGTGCATTTGCTCAAAATAAGGACATTACTTGGAGCCGATCATCGCAATGGGACCAAATGTTGATGACTTCGTCCAGGTGGATTAGGACAGGTCCTTTCATAGATACACTCCAATGATCAGCTCTTAGCAGCCCATGTGAGTCACATAACACATGTGGGAACCATCATTTGGCAACTAGCATGAAATATCTCATAAAATTATAAAAATATTAGTAATCATTAATGACTTATTTACATGTAAACAAAATTACACATCCTTTATATCTAATCCATATACCAACGACCAAAAACACCTACAAACACTTTAATTCTTCAATTTTCTTCATCTAATTGATCTCTCGCAAGTTCTATCTTCAAGTTCTAAGTGTTCTTCATAAATTCTATAAGTTCTAGTTACATAAAATCAAGAATACTTCCAAGTTTGCTAGCTTACTTTCAATCTTGTAAAGTGATCATCCAACCTCAAGAAATATTTCTTATTTACAGTAAGATATCTTTCTAATACAAGGTAATACTCATATTCAAACTTTGATTCAATTTCTATAACTATAACAATCTTATTTCGAGTGGAAATCTTACTTGAACTTGTTTTCGTGTCATGATTTTGCTTCAAGAACTTTCAAGCCATCCAAGGATCCTTTGAAGCTAGATCTATTTTTCTCATTTCCAGTAGGTTTATCCACAAAACCTGAGGTAGTAATGATGTTCATAACATCATTCGATTCATATATATATAACTACCTTATTCGAAGGTTTAAACTTGTAATCACTAGAACATAGTTTAGTTAATTCTAAACTTGTTCGCAAACAAAAGTTAATCCTTCTAACTTGACTTTTAAAATAAACTAAACACATGTTATATATCTACATGATATACTAACTTAATGATTTAAAACCTGAAAACACCAAAAACACTGTAAAACCGGATATACGCCGTCGTAGTAACACCGCGGGCTGTTTTGGGTTTGATAATTAAAAACTATGATAAACTTTCATTTAAAAGTTGTTCTTCTGGGAAAATGATTTTTTTTATGAACATGAAACTATATCCAAAAATCATGGTTAAACTCAAAGTGGAAGTATGTTTTTCAAAATGGTCATCAAGACGTCGTTCTTTCGACTGAAATGACTACCTCTTACAAAAATGACTTGTAACTTATATTTCCGACTATAAACTTATAATTTTTCTGTTTAGATTCATAAAATAGACTTCAATATGAAACCGTAGCAATTTGATTCACTCAAAATGGATTTAAAACGAAGAAGTTATGGGTAAAACAAGATTGGATATTTTTTGATTGTTGTAGCTACGGGAAAAATTGTAACAATTCTTTACAAATCATTTTCTAGCTAACTTATATTGTATTATACATGTATTCTAATATATTATGTAATCTTGGGATACCATAGACACGTATGCAAATGTTTTGACATATCATATCGACCCATCTATATATATTATTTGGAACAACCATAGACACTCTATATGCAGTAATGTTGGAGTTAGCTATACAGGGTTGATGTTGATTCCAAAAATATATATACTTTGAGTTGTGATCTAGCCTGAGACGTGTATACACTGGGTCGTGGATTGGTTTAAGATAATATATATCAATTTATTTCTGTACATCTAACTATGGACAACTAGTTGTAGGTTAGTAACGAGGACAGCTGACTTAATAAACTTAAAATATTAAAATGTATTAAAAATGTTGTAAATATATTTTGAACATACTTTGATATATATGTACATATTTGATATTGGTTCGTGAATCGACCAGTGGCCAAGTTTTACTTCCCGACGAAGTAAAAATCTGTGAAAGTGAGTTATAGTCCCACTTTTAAAATCTAATATTTTGGGATGAGAATACATGCAATTTATAAATGATTTACAAAATAGACACAAGTACATGAAACTACTTTCTATGGTTGAACGATCGAAGCCGAATATGCCCCTTTTACTTGGTAACCTAAGAATTAGTAAACCAGTCTACTAATTGACGCGAATCCTAAAGATAGATCTATTGGGCTCAACAAACCCCATCTGTTGTAGCGGATGCTTTAGTACTTCGATGTTGTTTTATCATGTCCGAAGGATTTCCCGGAATGATAGGGGATATTCTTATAAGCATCTTGTTAATGTCGGTTACCAGGTGTTCACCATATGAATGATTTTTATCTCTATGTATGGGATGTGTATTGAAATATGAAATCTTGTGGTCTATTATTACGATTTGATAAATATATAGGTTAAACCTATAACTCACCAACATTTTTGTTGACGTTTAAAGCATGTTTATTCTCAGGTGATTATTAAGATCTTCCGCTGTTGCATGCTAATATGTGGACAAGATTTGGAGTCAGCATGCTTGTATAATATTGTTTAAAACTGCATTCAAAATTTACTTTGTTGTAACATATTAATATTGTAAACCAATATGTATTGGTAGTGTGTAAGTGTGATATTTTTAGATTATCATTTCTGATAATCTAGGTGGTGTCCTTTAAACTTTGTCGATAAAATAAAGGTTATGGTTTGTTTTAAAAACGAATGCAGTCTTTGAAAAACGTCTCATATAGAGGTCAAAACCTCGCATGGAAATCAATTAATATGGAACGTTTATAATCAATATGAACGGGACATTTTAGTTGGTATCCGAGCGTTAGTCTTAGAGAACCAGAAATTTGCATTAGTGTGTCTTATCGAGTTTGTTAGGATACATTAGTGAGTCTAGACTTCGATCGTGTTTTCTTTAAAAACGATTGCTTAACACTTTTGTTGGAAACTATATATTATTAACATGTAAATATTATGTGATATATTAACCTCTTAATGTGTTTGATATTGTGTGATAGATGTCTACCACTAGTACAAATCCCATCGACTCACCTAATAATAATGAAGAGTCGAATATACTTTGGGAAGATTCACAAAATTCCCGAAGAGGAACCGGAAGAGGAGGAACCGGAAGAGGATGAACCGGAAGAAGAGGAACTGGAAGAGGAGGAACCGGAAGAAGAAGAGGTTTCGGAGGAAGAAATATTGATACCTACTGTAAATCGATTAAATAAAAGAAAATCTTCAATCAACGGACCAAAGTCAATAATGGTCAATGGTGTTTCCACCGAGAAAGCAAAATATTGGGAAGATTACCAATTTTTCGATGAATCGGATCCTGATGAGGATTCCGATGATGTTATAGAAATTACCTCGACCCAATTTAATAAAGCAAAAGAAAATAATAAGGGAAAAGGTATAAAAATAGAGAAACCTGATTCCAACCCCGATGAACTTTATATGTATCGGTAACGTCCGTATTTCCTAAATTGTAACAATAACCCGGGAACCTCTAAAACACTAGGTTTTTCTAAACTATTGTGGAAAATGATGGCTCGTATTAGAGGAACACCATATATCCCTAGAAAATTAGGAAAACGAACCAAGTTCGAAGAAGAAGAAACCAATCATTCAGATTAGAGGGTTGTAATCATGTTGTGTATTATATGTATTGTAGTGTGCTTGTCCTTTTATGTTCTATGTAAAAATTGCTTGTATTGTTTGTTAATTGTCTTTTACTGTGACACCCCCAAATAGGGCCTGGGGTATTTGTGTCTAATTATATCAAATCACAGTTGTATAAACGAGAACGACTCTACATGAGACATTTTGTTGAGTTTTGCAGCGGAAGTTAAATATGTCTTTAATTGATATGATATGTAATGAAGACTCCAAGCATAGCAAGCAATCATCATCAAAGCAGTAGATATACAGCGGAAGTAATATTTAAGTACCTGAGAATAAACATGCTTAAAAAGTCAACACGAGGTTGAGTGAGTTCATAGGTTTGTCATAAACAATAATTTCAGTAATAGATATAGACCACAAGATTTAATAAAGTAGATCTCGCAGATCCAAAAGTTGATCTCCCATTGGATCAAAAACTTATGCCAGTGCGTGATATTTAGACTAAACGTTGTTTGCCCCGTGACAAGTTGTTCTGTCCTTGTCGTTTAATTTCATTATCAAGTAATACAAAGACTTAGTCAAATGTATCAGGGACGTTACTCCCGATAGGCCTATCCCCAATAATTAAGAATGCCGCAGCAATTAAAAATATCACTGTAGGGACTTAGTCGGACATAGCCGGGTGTAGCATAATTTTAACAGTTGGTACTGATATTTAGACTAGACTTTCAAGTTTGCCCCGTACAAGTTATCGTTTATACTTGTCGGTTGGGGACTTGCTGGTCATAGTCCAACATATCACAGTTTAATTGTTGGTACTTGTGTATAACGTATAAAACAGTTATAAAAGTTGCGCATGTATTCTCAGCCCAAAAAATATAGATAAAAAAGGAGCTATGAAAACTCATGATACGATAGTTCGTATGATATGCGTATGATAACACTTAAACAAGTACAGAGATGTCCTCGGATTCACGAACCTATATCATTTGTATATCTATTAAAACATATACTCATAATCGAATAAGTTTATTTATATAAAGTTGTTAGTTATGTTATTTTTATATTAATAACTTGTAAGTTTCTTATATTTATTTTATAAATTCTAAATAGATGAAGATATAAATTTTATTATGTTATGTGTAAATATATTTATATATGCATATATCATTTGTTTGTTAAAATACTAAAATAATATTAGTAATAATAATAATAATGATAATATAAATATCAATAATAATGATAATAATATTAATGGTTCTATTGTTGATAATTAAATTGATAGTTTTAATGGTAATGGCAATCTTTATTAAAAGTGATGATTTAATGCAGTGATAATTTTAATACCTTTAATAATATGAACGATAATAATGATAGTAATAATAATAATTTCAATAAAGATGGAAATTTTGATAAAATGATAAGTTAAAATAATACTTTTAATTATAACCATGTTTTTAATATTAATGTTAATAATAACTTTAATATTAGTAATAATAATAATATCGGTAACTAATAATACTAATAATAATAATATTAGCGATGGTAATACTAATAAGTTTTTAAATGATAATAATACTTCTTTCATCATTAAAGATAGTAAGACTTCTTTAACATTAAAGATAATAATGTTAATACTAATAATATTTATAATAATGATAATATAAACTATATTAGTGATACAAATTTTAATGTCCATGTTATTAACAATTAACAATAACGATAATAATTAGTAATTCCATAGTACTAGTAAGTAGTAGTAGTAGTAATAATAATAATAATAATAATAATAATAATAATAATAATAATAATAATAATAATAATAATAATAATAATAATAATAATAATAATAATAATAATAATAATAATAATGATTAATAATAAATAAAAGAATAGAGTTGAAAACTACCTTAGGAGTTTCTCTAAAAATAATATGCCCAAGAAAGGGCTCGAACCCGCGACCTCAAGCTAGCCCGCTAACACCCTCTACCATCCTTCTGTCTCTATATTTCTATTTAATATGTTGTTTTATTTTATCTTAAACCGTTTAATTCTGTTTCTTCTTCTTCCACAACTTAGTCGACCAGGGAACTATCTTAGCATCGAATTATTGCATTATTTTGCATTGAACTTAAACATAAGCAATTTGTAATAGATTTTAATTAACAGATACAATAAATAAAAATAGAACAGCAGTAGCTGTGTTCGAAGAAAAAAAAATTAAACTCAATTCGCGATTTTGAAATTTGGACCATTTTAGACTTCAATTTCTCTATGAAATACATTGAACTTCACTCCTAGAAACTTTCCAACTCGTCAATTAAATTTAAAACATAACAGAAAATTCAAATTTTAGGATGAACAATTTATTTGACTTTTAAAATTGAAACTTTGTCTTCTTAAATTGGACTTCGATACGATGAATTGGGACATGATTCTTTGCAGATACCTTGAGTATGATAATCCTAACAAAACTGCATTTAATGATTTTGAAATTAAAATCCAATTAGATCTTTTCAAAAATTGAAACACGAACAGAGTATAAAGCTTTTTTTTTTTTACAAATTAAAAGTTGATAATGGGAATTGAGATTGATAGTTGCTAATGTGAGATCGACTGGTATTCCATAATACTGAATTGGATCGATTTTTATAACACAAATGTGTTTGTCGATATGCTAAGCATGATCAAACAGAAAATATAAAAAAAATAAAAGCAGAAATACTAAAAATCACTAACAAATATAAAAATTATAATG
Source organism: Rutidosis leptorrhynchoides (assembly GCF_046630445.1). Classification (NCBI taxonomy): domain Eukaryota; kingdom Viridiplantae; phylum Streptophyta; class Magnoliopsida; order Asterales; family Asteraceae; genus Rutidosis; species Rutidosis leptorrhynchoides. The sequence goes on along the minus strand of NC_092339.1, from coordinate 333,146,085 downwards.
CAGAGATCACAATCGATTATAAAAATTAAAAGCAAGTTAGTGATATACCTAAATTAGGTATCTGTATCTTTTCATCTTTTTTTTTTACTTAATAATTAATAATAATAATATTATTAATAATAATAATTACATTAATAATAATACATGATAATATTTATAATAATTACTTGTTTTAATAATAATAATTAATAATAACTATAATAATAATCTTTCTAATAACAAAAAAATGATAATAATAGCTATGATATTCATTTTTATTGATAATATAAATTATATTATTAATAATAATAATTATGTTATTAATATTAATAATAATTTAAATTATGTTAATCATAACGGTAAATGATAATAATAATAATTCTGATAACAATAATATTAATAATGATGACAATACTAATAATGATAATTATCAGTAATGATAACAATAATACTAGTAATAATATTATCTTGTATAAAGTTTTACATTTTTAGTTATAACGATTAAGTCGTATTATATTCCAAGTTTTAAAATTATATGTTCGTGAATTGTCGGAATCCGTTTGAAGTTATATGAAATTATATAAAGATCTTTACTTAAATTTTGTCCGAAATTTCCGGGTTGTTATAGTACTTACCCGTTAAAAGAAATTTCGTCCCGAAATTTAGTTGTTGCCATCAGTCGACGTTGTTCGTACATAGACGAGGATATTTATGTTTTATTTGGTCTTCACATTCCCAGGTATGCTCGGGGCCTTTCGTGAATTCCAACGGATAGAATATTGTTTTGTTTCAAGAGTTTAAATCATATGAGTCCATAAATTTTATGAAGTGCATTTTATTATTAATGCTGAGGTTATCTAAAGGATTTAACAAGAGTGTCATTGATTAGGTTTCCTCAAAAGGGATGATGACATGAAATGTGTTATGAATAATAGTGAGCTTATTTAAAACCTTGAGCGTTTATGCTGCAATATTAGGGCAGACAAAACAGAGAGGAGTTCATGAAAATCATAGTCAAGAAATTTGATAGAGATCGTCATTCTTTACAACAAGTATGGTGAATTAGAGTTTTATCGACATTAAATAATATGGATAAAGTATTTCGATTATAGAAAGAGTATAAACGAAGTTATCGTAAAAGAGTAAATGAGAAAATTAAATGTTCGCCTTAACTTTTGACGTAGTCACGATTGATTTTCCGGAATTTAAGGAATTAAAGAAATCTTCGAAATCTTTATAAGATTTGATTCTCCGGTAATCACGGAAATTAGGATTTTCTTTAATTAAATGCGGTGAATTACCTCGATTGCTGTGTCTGGAATTTTGCTATAAATTAGCTTCTTTCGTTTCATTATGTTCACCACTTCTATACTTTTTTCCTCGATTCATACTTCTAAAAGATTTGTTAATATGCTCAATCCAGTTCTTGTTCTTGACCTTATATTGGTTATCGCCACAATCATCCTTCTTTTCCAACTCCCACCAGAGGAGTCTGTTTACTTCTATTATGCTCTAGGATTTATTGTCTTTTTAGTTCTCTCGTGTCTTTATATTGCTATACGCATTGATATACACGATTTGTAATTTCGGTGTTGTTATCAGGTTTTATATTTTCCCTTATTTGTCGAAGCTTCATGATTTTGTAAAGCAAGTAACGGTCTAGAATTCATAGGTATGAAGTTTCGAATGATCATGATATTCAAAGCAGAAGGAAAGGTAATAGCACGATTTGATTTGTCATATTACCATAATATTCGAAAAAGACCGAATCATCAAGAAAAATATTTTCTTGATATATTTAGAGTTTAAATAGAATGTAAGATTCGTGTAACATGGCAAATGATGATTATAAAGTCTATGAATCATCATCTTCCATTAAAAATTTAGCATGACTTACTGTAAGATAATCACGTTGACCTGACGTCATTATTTTATACTAACTCATGCTTCAATTCCCAACACTACTTTAAATCATTCATAATTTAAACTATAGAAACTAAAACAGTTTCCTTTTTGATGTGATAAAGATATCGCAAGGAGATAATTAATTGCAGTCAACAATCGTTATGAAGATATCTTCAGAAATATAGAGGCTATTTATAACAAAGAATACGATGATATCTTATAATTTCTAAGATCCAATGACGAGGAAAATTCTTTTGTTTCCTCTACATTTAATGCTACCATATCTGAATCATTGGTTATCAATCCGAGATGGTTTTAAGAAATTTTATTTTTAGATGATTAAACGCTGATTGTAATCGTCAACGGATCTAATGGTTAACGAATAGGCGTTGTTGATGATAATTTCGGTGGTTTGATGTGATAATTCATCATAGAATATAAATGAATATAATTCATGAATGTAGTGATCTTTAGGAAGATAACACCTGCTAAAGCTTTACTTGAATTCTGGTATGTTAATTTCAGAATGTGTAATTAAATTTGTATGAAAATGATTGTGTATCACAGTGAAGGTAGTGAGTATAACTAATGATTTATGAATCGAAATTGAAAAATGTACAGTGTATTAATGTGAGATGTAAATATTTCTCGGGTATTACCTACCCGTTAAAATATTTTCACAATTAACAGTTTGTACAATAGAATTTACAATCTTTATAAAGATATACGTTCATATATGTATTCTTCAGATATAATCAAGGATTTAATGAGTTAATATATATTAAACTCATCTAATTTGCAGTTTGGAACGAGAGTAAATAATCTCCAAAACCTTAGAGATTTTATAATTGTCGCAAAATATTTCTCTAATGAAGTTATGAATCAATACATTCATCGTTACACTTGATTCATTATGAAATGGAGTTTATTGTGCTGAAGCAGTGATTAACAATTGTTAAGTCATTAACGAAGGGTGTACATCATAGCATATTAGTGATATGAATTAACCAAGTAGTACATACTAGTTGAGATTCACATGTAATTGCTTAGTACGATAAGATTTATTATTGTTCCAAATCATATATATAAGGTATACATATATAATTCTTCACAAAGAATGAGTCAATACATCTTAACTCATTATAATTAACATTCCTTGGTATCTATGGGCGTATGATGTTGATATTTGAGGTACTGAGTGTGATGTTGAGGCGTGGGATGCGGATGTTGTTGTTGGTGAAGCTGATGATGTTGGTGGTGATGTTGATGGTATTGGTGGTACTGGTTATGCTGCTGGTGCTGCTGCTGGTGTTCATAGGTTTCGCACCATATTCTCCAGAGCCACCACTCGAGCGCGAAGCTCGTTGACTTCTTCTACTATTCCGGGATGATTGGCGGTTGGAACAAGGGGGTGAATAAGATCTAGAATCTTCGATATTATATATTCGTGACGGGATACCCCGGAAAGAAGAGAGAAAATGGTATTCCGAACTGGTTCGCCGGTAAGTGCTTCAGGTTCTTCGCCAAGAGGTGAATTTGGTTGGTGAAAGGGATCACCTTCTTCTTACCTCCATTGATTGAGTCGGCTACGAACCCATCCCCAATTCATCCAGAATAGATGATGGCTGATTAGTTCGTTTGTTCTGGTTACGCTGCCGTGGGAGCTCGAGGAGTTAGAGAAATTCATATTATGTGTTTGGAATAGGGTTTGATATGAAATGGGTATTGAATACTGAATGATATATTCGTCTCCTTGAATACGTATTTATAGCAAAAAGATTTCCGTAATTTACAGAGGAAATTTAGGAAAAGGGGTAGACAAAGTCTATTGGGATAGATATGATAAGATATGATAAGATATGATGTGTCCTCTATTTATGTAATAATGGTGGTATGACGTGTTGAGATTTGTAACCAGATATTGATTAAAGAATTTTAATTCGTATACTGTGATAATCCAGTGACATTTTCTGGTTTGCAAACCGATGCATAAAGGCATAAGATACGTGAGTGTTTGGAGTAGTAGCAGGAGCTTGTGGACGAACCGTTATCTTCAATAACATATAGAAGTTTGATAAACTTGATAGGTCATAAGTTTGAAAAAAAAAATTTAAGTGGAATAAAGATGAATATGATATAAATGAAACACTTTATTTTATTAAGAACGAGGCTTTAAACAAGCCTTCTTATTACACGATTAGGGGATAGAAATAGTTTAAGGCCTAGCCTTTGCATAGATAGAAAAAAACTAGGAAATATTAAGATTGAAGTAGTCTTCATATTTCTTTTTCTCTTCCTCAACCTTCTTCATAAACTTTTCAACTTTCTCGTTCTTCTCCTTTTGTTCCTCATAAAGATACTCAAGGTTATCATAAAGATTGGAAACATCATTGTTGATTACATGGTACATGTGGTCCCTCATAGAAAGTTGACTATTCATGTGGTCTTCTTCCATCTTAAATCTAAGGTCGACATCTTCTCTCAAATAGGCAAGAGATTGCTTTCCCCAGTGGGTATTGCGTTCTTCATTGTCCTTCACTTTCATCACCTTCTCCATCACTTTTTCTGTGTTATACTTTACAAGTTCTTCTAGCCTTTCGGTTCGAGTTTCGAAGGATTTTATGATGATTTCTTTCAAGATTTTGTTTTCTTTCTCTAGGTTATTTAGACGCGCCTCTATCTGAGCGACGTTTTCACGAGATGGTGAGCTAGCCCTTTTTGATGGACCGGCTTTATCAACAGTAGCGGTTTCGGTTTGATTTCTCTTTAGAGATAAGTTTTTAGACGATTCCTCAATAGGCTCTTTTTCGGGCTTGTAGCCTGAGTAGTCACCATTGTAGTTAGGAAGGCTTTGAATAGCTTCCCATTCAGAAGTACTCGTTGGTTTATATACCGGTGAGTGATTAGAGCCAGAGTCAGCAGAATCAACAGGTATCGCATTTGAATGTGGTGGCATAATTGGAGAGTAGACAGAGTTCTCTGATTGGCTCGGCATTCTAAGAAATATTAAAGAATTTAATAAGCATAGTTTCTAAGGCATAGTGTAGCATTTAACAGTTAAAGGTAACAATTAAAGGCACTATGGTCAGGAAAAGTTGTAGTCCTACATTGCTAAGGTACCTAATTATATAAGGCACACATAAAATGCAATCCTGGTTCTCTACAACAACCTGCTCTGATACCAATCTGTGACACCCCCAAATAGGGCCTGGGGTATTTGTGTCTAATTATATCAAATCACAGTTGTATAAACAAGAACGACTCTACATGAGACGTTTTGTTGAGTTTTGTAACGGAAGTTAAATATGTCTTTAATTGATATGATATGTAATGAAGACTCCAAGCATAGCAAGCAATCATCATCAAAGCAGTAGATATACAGCGGAAGCAATATTTAAGTACCTGAGAATAAACATGCTTAAAAAGTCAACACGAGGTTGAGTGAGTTCATAGGTTTGTCATAAACAATAATTTCAATAATAGATATAGACCACAAGATTTAATAAAGTAGATCTCGCAGATCCAAAAGTTGATCTCCCGCAGGATCAAAAAGTTATGCCAGTGCGTGATATTTAGACTAAACGTTGTTTGCCCCGTGACAAGTTGTTCTGTCCTCGTCGTTTAATTTCATTATCAAGTAATACAAAGACTTAGTCAAATGTATCGGGGACGTTACTCCCGATAGGCCTAACCCCAATAATTAAGAATACCGCAGCAATTAAAAATATCACTGTAGGGACTTAGTCGGACATAGCCGGGTATAGCATAGTTTTAACAGTTGGTACTGATATTTAGACTAGACTTTCAAGTTTGCCCCGTACAAGTTATCGTTTATACTTGTCGGTTGGGGACTTGCTGGTCATAGTCCAACATATTACAGTTTAATAGTCGGCACTTATGTCTAACATATAATACAGTTATAAAAGTTGCGCATGTATTCTCAGCCCAAAAAATATAGATAAAAAGGGAGCTATGAAAACTCACAATACGATAGTTCGTATGATATGCGTATGATAACACTTAAACAAGTACAGAGATGTCCTCGGATTCACGAACCTATATCATTTGTATATATATTAACACATATACTCATAATCGAATAAGTTTATTTATATAAAGTTATTAGTTATGTTATTTTTATATTAATAACTTGTAAGTTTCTTATATTTATTTTATATATTCTAAATAGATGAAGATATAAATTTTATTATGTTATGTGTAAATATATTTATATATGCATATATCATTTGTTTGTTAAAATACTAAAATAATATTAGTAATAATAATAATAATGATAATATAAATATCAATAATAATGATAATAATATTAATGGTTCTATTGATGATAATTAAATTGATAGTTTTAATGGTAATGGCAATCTTTATTAAAAGTGATGATTTAATACAGTGATAATTTTAATACCTTTAATAATATGAACGATAATAATGATAGTAATAATAATAATTTCAATAAAGATGGAAATTTTGATAAAATGATAAGTTAAAATAATACTTTTAATTATAACCATGTTTTTAATATTAATGTTAATAATAACTTTAATATTAGTAATAATAATAATATCGATAACTAATAATACTAATAAAATAAATTAGCGATGGTAATACTAATAAGTTTTTAAATGATAATAATACTTCTTTCATCATTAAAGATAGTAAGACTTCTTTAACATTAAAGATAATAATGTTAATACTAATAATATTAATTATAATAATGATAATATAAACTATACTAGTGATACAAATTTTAATGTCCATGTTATTAACAATTAACAATAACGATAATAATTAGTAATTCCATAGTAATAGTAAGTAGTAATAATAATAATAATAATAATAATAATAATAATAATAATAATAATAATAATAATAATAATAATAATAATAATAATAATAATGATTAATAATAAATAAAAGAATAGAGTTGAAAACTACCTTAGGAGTTTCTCTAAAAATAATATGCCCAAGACGGGGCTCGAACCCGCGACCTCAAGCTAGCCCGCTAACACCCTCTACCATCCTTCTGTCTCTATATTTCTATTTAATATGCTGTTTTATTTTATCTTAAACCGTTTAATTCCGTTTCTTCTTCTTCCACAACTTAGTCGACCAGGGAACTATCTTAGCATCGAATTATTGCTTGATTTTGCATTGAACTTAAACAGAAGCAATTTGTAATCGATTTTAATTAACAGATACAATAAATAAAAATAGAACAGCAGTAGCTGTGTTAGAAGAAAAAAAAAATTAAACTCAATTTTTCGATTTTGAAATTTGGACCATTTTAGACTTCGATTTCTCTATGAAATACATTGAACTTCACTCCTAGAAACTTTCTAACTCATCAATTAAACTTAAAACATAACAGAAAATTCAGATTTTAGGATGAACAATTTATTTGACTTTTAAAACCGAAACTTTGACTTCTTAAATTGGACTTCGATACGATGAATTGGGACATGATTCTTTGCAGATACCTTGAGTATGATAATCCTAACAAAACTGCATTTAATGATTTTGAAATTAAAATCGAATTAGATCTTTTCAAAAATTGAAACACGAACAGAGTATAAAGCTTTTTTTTTTACAAATTAAAAGCTGATAATGGGAATTGAGATTGATAGTTGCTAATGTGAGATCGACTGGTATTCCATAATACTGAATTGGATCAGTTTTTATAAAAAAAAATGTGTGTGTCGATATGCTAAGCATGATCAAACAGAAAATATAAAAAAAAGCAGAAATACTAAAAATCACTAACAAATATAAAAATTATAATGCAGAGATCACAATCGATTATAAAAATTAAAAGCAAGTTAGTGATATACCTAAATTAGGTATCTGTATCTTTTCATCTTTTTTTTACTTAATAATTAATAATAATAATAATAATATTATTAATAATAATAATTATATTAATAATAATAGATGATAATCTTTATAATAATTAATAATAACTATAATAATTATCTTTCTAATAAAAAAAATGATAGTAATAGCTATGATATTCATTTTTAATGATAATATAAATTATATTATTAATAATAATAATTATGTTATTAATATTAATAATAATTTAAATTATGTTAATCATAACGGTAAATGATAATAATAATAATTCTGATAACAATAATATTAATAATGATGACAATACTAATAATGATAATTGTCAGTAATGATAACAATAATACTAGTAATAAAAATTTTCATATCAATAATAATATTAAGAATACTAATATTAATACTAATAATAATAAAAGTAATAATATTATCTTGTATAAAGTTTTACATTTTTAGTTATAACGATTAAGTCGTATTATATTCCAAGTTTTAAAATTATTTGTTCGTGAATCGTCGGAATCCGTTCGAAGTTATATGAAATTATATAAAGATTTTTGCTTAAATTTTGTCCGAAATTTCAGGGTTGTTATATTTACGAATCTAATCCTTGTCTATTTTACAGTATAAAAACAAAATGGACGTTAAGGGTAGATAACCGAATATTTTAGAAGACCTACCAGAGGATATAATTGAGGAAATCTTGTCTAGAGTCGGTCAGAATTCATCAGCACATTTAGTTATGGCGAAATTAACTTGTCAAACATTTGAAAGACTTTCCAGAAATGCCTTAGTTTATAAAAGGCTTTCCTTTGATAGGTGGGGTATATCACATTGGGGAGACCGTAAGTTACGCCGTGTTTTCTTTAAAGCGTTAAATGCGGGGAACCCAAATGTAATTTTACGCGACGGGTTAAGAACCTATTTTGACTCAACATATCCCAACATAGGATTTCGTGAGTTAGAAAGAGCTTCTAACATGCAACATAAAGAAGCATGTTATACTTACGGGTTAGTGATGTTTGCTTCTTACCTAAGTGAGAAAAAGAACATCGGATTATAACTTTTAAATAAAACCTTCCCACAAGTGACGGATTTAGTAGTTGGGGTGAGAAACAAGGTTTTTAGATTATTACGGGGCTGTTGAACATTACGAAACCCTCGTCTTTTTGACGACATTACAACATACTGCCTAGCCAATGGTCATAACGGTTACTTTCCACAAGATCAAGGATGGGAAGTCGTCTTAGAAAAACCAGAATGCATGACTTGTTTCTGGACTTATGAATTACGTGTCTTTATTTCCTTTGCTGAACAACTTGCGTATTAACTAGATTTATCTTCAAAACTGTCCTGTATCAAGTGTACTATATTTCATGTTATATGTAATATAGCGATGTTGTAAGTTTGAAGAATATTTATATGTGATATATTATTATAATCAGTTTTTCATATGGAATTGTAGTAGTTGAATTGTATATTAGCTACTAAGTATGAACTTAACGGGTAGGTAGTACCCGAATATTAACTTATAAAACGCTAATATGAAGAAAAAGCTTTTATAAATGAGTTCATATTATGCTACAAAATACTGTTGACTACTCGTAATATTCTGTATGATTAACTCAATTCTTTTGGCTATTTTTGAAGGAAATGGCACCGGCGACTCGTCAGAACTTGAACATGAGTGAGGAAGACTTCCGTGTTTTCCTTGCAGCAAACATAGCTGCAGTACAGGCTACGATGCAAAATAACAATAACTCTGGATCTAGCAGTGGAACTAATTCCACAAGAAATCGTGTAGGATGCTCCTACAAAGAATTCACTGCCTGCAAACCTTTGGAATTTGATGGAACCGAAGGACCAATTGGATAGAAACGGTGGACCGAGAAGGTCGAATCGGTGTTTGCCATAAGTAAGTGTACTGAAGAGGACAAAGTTAAGTACGCTACGCATACCTTCACAGGTACGGCGTTTGTAGTGACCCGAACTTTTCCATGTTTCCAACATGTTAAGCAATCAAACTTGTTAAGACTTGATTAATTGAAATAGGTTTCATATAGACAATTGACCACCCAAGTTGACTGGTGATTCACGAACGTTAAAACTTGTAAAAACTATACGATGACATATATATGGTTATATATATAGTTAACATGATTTTATTATAAGTATGTATCTCATTAGGTATTTTAACAATGAGTTATATACATAAAAATGAGACTATTAATTTAAGAAACTCGAAAACGATATATATAACGATTATCGTTATAACAACGTCTTACTAGGTACATATGAATCATATTAAGATATTGATACACTTGGTTAATTATGTTAAATGATAAGTAAATATATTATTAAGTGTATTAACAATGAAATACATATGTAAAAATAAGACTACTAACTTAATGATTTCGAAACGAGACATATATGTAACGATTATCGTTGTAACGACATTTAACTGTATATACATCATACTAAGATATATTATATATCATAATATAATGATAATATAACAATTTAACATCTCATTTTTTATAATAAACAATGGGTTAACAACATTCAACAAGATCGTTAACCTAAAGGTTTTAAAACAATATTTACATGTAACGACTAACGATGACTTAACGACCCAGTTAAAATGTATATACATTTAGTGTTTTAATATGTATTCATACACTTTTGAAAGACTTCAAGACACTTATCAAAATACTTCTACTTAACAAAAATGCTTACAATTACATCCTCATTCAGTTTCATCAACAATTCTACTCGTATGCACCCGTATTCGCACTCGTACAATACACAGCTTTTAGATGTATGTATTGTTGGTATATACACTCCAATGATCAGCTCTTAGCAGCCTATGTGAGTCACCTAACACATGTGGGAACCATCATTTGGCAACTAGCATGAAATATCTCATAAAATTACAAAAATATGAGTAATCATTCATGACTTATTTACATGAAAACAAAATTACATATCCTTTATATCTAATCCATTCACCAACGACAAAAAACACCTACAAACACTTTCATTCTTCAATTTTCTTCATCTAATTGATCTCTCTCAAGTTCTATCTTCAATTTCTAAGTGTTCTTCATAAATTCTACAAGTTCTAGTTACATAAAATCAAGAATACTTTCAAGTTTGCTAGCTCACTTCCAATCTTGTAAGGTGATCATCCAACCTCAAGAAATATTTGTTTCTTATAGTAGGTTATCATTCTAATACAATATAATAATCATATTCAAACTTTGGTTCAATTTCTATAACTATAACAATCTTATTTCAAGTGATGATCTTACTTGAACTTGTTTTCGTGTCATGATTCTGCTTCAAGAGCTTCGAGCCATCCAAGGATCCGTTGAAGCTAGATCCATTTTTCAATTTTCCAGTAGGTTTATCCAAGGAACTTAAGGTAGTAATGATATTCATAACATCATTCGATTCATACATATAAAGCTATTTTATTCGAAGGTTTAAACTTGTAATCACTAGAACATAGTTTAGTTAATTCTAAACTTGTTCGCAAACAAAAGTTAATCCTTCTAACTTGACTTTTAAAATCAACTAAACACATGTTCTATATCTATATGATATGCTAACTTAATGATTTAAAACCTGGAAACACGAAAAACATTGTAAAACCGAATTTACGTCGTCGTAGTAACACCGCGGGCTGTTTTGGGTTAGTTAATTAAAAACTATGATAAACTTTGATTTAAAAGTTGTTCTTCTGGGAAAATGATTTTTCTTATGAACATGAAACTATATCCAAAAATCATGGTTAAACTCAAAGTGTAAGTATGTTTTCTAAAATGGTCATCTAGACGTCGTTCTTTCGACTGAAATGACTACCTTTACAAAAATGACTTGTAACTTATATTTCTGACTATAAAACTATACTTTTTCTGTTTAGATTCATAAAATAGAGTTCAATATGAAACCATAGCAATTTGATTCACTCAAAACAGATTTAAAATGAAGAAGTTATGGGTAAAACAAGATTGGATAATTTTTCTCATTTTAGCTACGTGAAAATTGGTAACAAATCTATTCCAACCATAACTTAATCAACTTGTATTGTATATTATGTAATCTTGAGATACCATAGACACGTATACAATGTTTCGACCTATCATGTCGACACAACTATATATATTTCGGAACAACCATAGACACTCTATATGTGAATGTTGGAGTTAGCTATACAGGGTTGAGGTTGATTCCAAAATATATATAGTTTGAGTTGTGATCAATACTGAGATATGTATACACTGGTTCGTGGATTGATTCAAGATAATATATATCGATTTATTTCTGTACATCTAACTGTGGACAACTAGTTGTAGGTTACTAACGAGGACAGCTGACTTAATAAACTTAAAACATCAAAATGTATTAAAAGTGTTGTAAATATATTTTGAACATACTTTGATATATATGTAAATATTTGTTATAGGTTCGTGAATCGACCAGTGGCCAAGTCTTACTTCCCGACGAAGTAAAAATCTGTGAAAGTGAGTTATAGTCCCACTTTTAAAATCTAATATTTTTGGGATGAGAATACATGCAGGTTTTATAAATGATTTACAAAATAGACACAAGTACGTGAAACTACATTCTATGGTTGAATTATCGAAATCGAATATGCCCCTTTTTATTAAGTCTGGTAATCTAAGAATTAGGGAACAGACACCCTAATTGACGCGAATCCTAAAGATAGATCTATTGGGCCTAACAAACCCCATCCAAAGTACCAGATGCTTTAGTACTTCGAAATTTATATCATATCCGAAGGGCGTCCCGGAATGATGGGGATATTCTTATATATGCATCTTGTTAATGTCGATTACCAGGTGTTCACCATATGAATAATTTTTATCTCTATGTATGGGATGTGTAGAGACCCGTCCTAATCCATCCGGACGAAGTCCATATCGATTATAAATGATTCACAACAGTTGATTACATCGCGAGGTACTTGACCTCTTTATGATACATTTTACAAACATTGCATTCGTTTTTAAAAGACAAACTTGCTTTATATCGAAAATTGACGACATGCAAATCATTTCATAATATATTCAACTATAATTGACTAAATAATAATCTTGATGAACTCGACGACTCGAATGCAACGTCTTTTGAAATATGTCATGAATGACTTCAAGTAATATCTTGAAAATGAGCAAATGCACAGCGAAAGATTTCTTTCATACCTGAGAATAAACATGCTTTAAAGTGTCAACCAAAAGGTTGGTGAGTTCATTAGTTTAACATAAATAATCATTTCATAATTTTAATAGACCACAAGATTTCATATTTCCATTTCTCATAAACATACGTCCCATGCATAGAGACAAAAATATCATTCATATGGATTGAACACCTGGTAACCGACATTCACAATATGCATATAAGAATATCCCCATCATTCCGGGATCCTCCTTCGGACATGATATAAATTTCAAAGTACTAAAGCATCCGGTACTTTGGATGGGGCTTGTTTGGCCCGATAGATCTATCTTTAGAGTTCGCGTCAATTAGGGTGTCTGTTCCCTAATTCTTAGATTACCAGACTTAATAAAAAGGGGCATATTCGATTTCGATAATTCAACCATATAATGTAGTTTCGATTACTTGTGTCTATTTCGTAAAACATTTATAAAAACAGCGCATATATTCTCAGTGCTAAAAATATATATAAAAAGGGAGTAATGAAAACTCACCTAATGTATTTTGTAGTAAAAATACATATGACAACATTGAACAAGTATAGGGTTGGCCTCGGATTCACGAACCTATATCATTAATGTACATATTAATACATATATTTGTAATCGAACAAAATTATATATATATATATATATATATATATATATATATATATATATATATATATATATATATATATATATATATATATATATATATATATATATATATATATATATATATATATATTATATCTTAGTTTATAAGTTATATGTAGTAAATATGATTTTATATAATTAATAGTTATTTGATAAAATAATATTGATAATAATGATAAATAAATAAAAAAAAATTGTTTTATTTTGCAATAATAATAATAATAGTTATTATGATAACAATATTGATACTGATATTAATAATAACAATAATAATATAAAAATAATAATATTGTTGTCGAAATAATAATGATGATAATAATAATAATAATTTCGATAAAAATAATAATTTTTCTAATAGTGATAATAATGATACTTTTAATAGAAATGATATTTTTAGTAAAAATGATAATAATAAAAATAGTAATTTTTAATGATAACAATACTAATAATTGTAATCACAATACTAATAATGATAATATTTATACTAATACACATGTTAATAATAATAGTAATAATTCTAATATTTATATATATAATACTTAGGTTAATAATAATAATAATCCCAATAACTAATAAATGATAACAATAACAATAACAATAATAATAATCATAGCTACCTCAAGAAAAAGCTTCCAAAAAAATAAAGAACATAAAGTGTCTCCGCCCAGGCTCGAACCCAAGACCTATCGCTACCCCTCTAACACCCTTAACCATCATACCAAGTCTGTTTTTCTGAGTTATTTCGTAACCCGGTTATATATATCCCGTTCTATCTGTCTGAGCCCAATTTAGAGAACCCAAAGCATAAGTCCATCAACACAATCCAATTACTACAATAAAGTCCACGGCCCAAGTAGTAATTAACGGCCCAATCAATCAATATCCCTAAATCCACTTTGATAAAGCCCACGAAAAAAAAAATAATAATGCAGGAGGGTTAATGCTCGTGTCATACCCGACAGAATAACAACAGAAAAAAAAATCGATCAGTTGCAACCAGCTGGATTCCATCGAACAGTAATCAACAACTTTTATACATCAACCTTCATTGTCTCCTTACTGTATAACATCATTCTTTATTCGTTAAACAGAAAACTAACAAATAGCATCCATTCGCGTTAGAAAAGTTGCAGCGGTATGGTTTATATTAATTGCAGGTATAGTGGTGGTTTTGGTGGTTATTTGAGGTGGTGTTCGAATAAGGATCAACAAGATTGCAGGTAAAAGTCGCTTTGCAGCAGAGTTATTGTGTTCAAGTGGTGTTTGATCTAAAGTAGAAAACAGAAAAAAAATATATAGAAGAAGAAAAGAGAGAGGTAGCGGTTTTTGATGGTGGCCGATGGTATAATCTTACAGTGGTAATAGAGTGGTTAAAAAAAGAACGTGGCAGTGGTGTTCAAACTGGATAACAACAACAACAATAATGAAGATGAGATCGTTTGTTGAATGTTTGAAACGAAAAGAAAAAGAAAAAAAATTAAATAAAAAAAAATAGCAGTAGTAGCAATAAGATGTGGCGGTTTTTGGTTCAACAAGGAACAAGAAACAGATATAATTGTATCTGTAGTTGCAGTAATCAAGTAATATATTAACATTTACAGGTTCTTGATGGTTAGTTCAATTGCAAATAGGAAACAGAAAAGTGTAGTTTCAATGTGGCGGTTGGGTGGACTTGTGTTGGGTTTTATAAACCGAAGGTGTTGGAGGTAATTCAACGGGTGGGTTTATGGTGGTCCGAAAGTGGTTAATTGGTTGAAGTGGGTTTCTAACAAATATGTGGTAGCATCGTGATCACGTGTAATATGGGTTGTGTTTTGCTGCAAACCGAATTAACACAACAACTTACATATGGGTTTCAAAGGTTTTGCATATGATGGTTGTTTGGGTTGATAACATGAAGAAGATGGTGGGTTTATTCGAGTTTTTAGTAGTCACAGGATAAAGGATCGGATTAGAAACAAGAAACAATAGTAGGTATCGAATAACTAACCGGTGATCGTGATGGATGAGGGTGTCGATGGTGGTTGATCTTAGTTAGTAGAAAAGAGATTATAGGTGATAGTTACAAATAACAGGAAAAACAAACAAGTATAGCATCGGTTCAATTTGGTTTCGTGATGGTGATGAAGGTGATGAAGTGTTCATGGGTTTTAATAGACATAAGTGGGTTTCATGTAGATGAAGTGGGTGTCAGACTATAAAGATGGATTTTAGTAGAAGAACCAAACAATAACAAAAAAACAAAACTAAAATAAAGCAGATTGAGATTGATAACGAATTCGTACTATAAATCTTGATATGTAGAAATTTTTAGACAAAAACAAAAGTTAAATATAGATTGTTGATATCATGATCCCAAATTCGATCCATCTCCTGATTTTTATTATAATTATAATAATAATAATAATAATAATAATAATAATAATAATAATAATAATAATAATAATAATAATAATAATAATAATAATAATAATAATAATCATAAAAATGTTAATAATGTTATTAATGATTAATGATATTAATAATACTAATAATATTGTTAAAGGTAATACTAATCATATGATATTATTATTAATTAACATTAATGACAATCATAATAATTAATAATACTAATAATAATAATGTAGCAAGTTATATGTAATAACTTTTAATAATATTTATAATACAAATATTAATATCAATTTTTAACATTGGTAATAATAATGAAATTAGTAATTATAATATTAATATATATTATTTATATTCTAACTTGTAATTTATATTAACTTTACATTTCATTATTTATATAATACTTATTCTATGAAATAACATATTTGAATATTTAATATTTATATATATATTTATATATATTTATCTTAATTATTTTGTATATTACTCTACATATTTAATTTGAATGATTAAATGGTATAATATTAATTCAACTTAATATATACCCTTATACATATATAAATTTATTTAATTATTTATTTACACACAATTGTTCGTGAATCGTCGGGCATGGTCTAAGGGTATTTGATTACATGAATGTAGTTTCAAACTTTTCGAGACTCAACATTACAGATCTTGCTTATCGTGTCGGAACATATAAAGATTAAAGTTTAAATTTGATCGGAAATTCCCGGGTCATCACAGTACCTACCCGTTAAAGAAATTTCGTCCCGAAATTTGAGTGAGGTGGTCATGGCTAATAATAAAAATGTTTTCGCGACGAATATGTGTTGATAAATTTAGTTTTATCGTCATTGAGTAATATGGATAAAAATAATTCAATTATTTGAAGAGTACGAATGAAGCTATCACCAAAGAGTGAAATAGGAAAGTAAAGATTCATTTTAACTTTTGACTGAGTCAGGGTTGAATTTTGAAAACAGGATGCGTCTTAACTTTTGACATTGTTTTGGTTGAATTCTGAAATTCAAGGAATTTGAAGAAAATCTTCGAAATCTAAAAGATTTGATTCTTCGGCGAATAAGGAAATTAAAATTTCTATAATTAATGCGGAAACCTACCTTGATTTCTTTGTCTGGTATTTTTACTATAAATGACTTCTTCCGTTCCCTTACTTTTACCATTCCCATACTTTCTTCCTCTATTCCTACTTCTAAAATATTGTGGAAATGCTCCATTCAGTTATGATTCTTGATATTTTCCTATCTATGTATCTGTCATCCTTCTTTTCAATCTTCCACCAGAACATCTGTTTACTTCTACTATTGCCTTGGGGAGATACTATTCTTAATCATACCGTGTCTTTATATTGCTATTCGTATTAATATCCACGGTTTGAAACCTCCGTGTTGTCATTGGGCTTTATATTTTCTCTTATATTTTGGAGTACTTGTTTTCGTCTTCTATAATCATTGTCATTCACAGTTAACGCTCTCTCTGATTTGCTGTGATTTATACCCCCTTTCTATCTCGAAGCTTTATGCTTTTGTTTTCTTTTTGCAAGTAACGGTCCAGAATTCATAGGTGTGGAGTTTCGAATGAGCTTAATGTTCTAGACAAGAAAGAACGTATTAGCACGATTTGATTTGTCAAATTACCAGAATCACTGAGTATAGAACTATCAAGAATATATTTTCTTGATATGTTTAGAAGTTAATCAGAATGAAAGAGTTATGTAACATGACACATGATGACGTTATGATCTGTGAATCATCATGTTCCATTTAGAAACTCAGCATGACTTACTGTAATATAATCACGTTGATCAAGTGTCATTATATTATACTAACTCATGCATCAGTTCCCAACATTACTTCAATAACATTCATATTTTAAGCTCGAAAGTTTACAGAATATAGAAACTAACAGTTTCTATATGATGTAACACTGATAGCACTAATAGATTAATGATTCAGATAAGAATTGTTATGAAAATATCTTCAGAAATATGGAGGATATTTATAATGAAAGATACGATGATATCTTGGAATTTCTAATACTAGAGGATGATAGAAACTATGGTCTGCAAGGGTTTAAAGTAAGGAGCAAGATATTCACTAAAGACCTTAGCAGACGTTGAATCATTTGGATTCTTTAAAGTCAAACTTATTCTTTGTGATTTGTCCACGGCTTTCTTCATAGTTTCGCATAATCTGCTTTTCGGTACTAAATTTTCTATTGAATGTTTCCAATATAATGATACACAGGAAGCACAAAAAGGTATATAATTTCGGACGAGAATATTTATGAAAATATCCTCAGAAATATCGAAGATATTGATGATGATATTTTGGAATTTCTAAGTTCACTGGTTGATGAAGAAAGATTTTACGCAAGATTCAATCATGAGTACGGAGCAAGATATTCGTTGAAGGTTTCATCGGATCCAGAATTACCTGAATTCTTTGAATATATGGTATGGTCCTTGTATTTGTCCTTGGTCTCCTTCGTGGTTAGCTTAATCCGTTCTCCAGTTTCAACTTTTCTGAGCTTTTCCAACATACTATTGTTTATCATCAAACTTCTGATGATTAAGGTCATTTATGATTGTCTACGGTTTCTGCTGCTTCATTCAACTTTTTCAAAGTTCAAAGTATTGATTCGTAGGCTGGTTGCTTTTCAGAATTTCAGAATTGTGGTACATAATTCTAGGAGATAAATGTTAAGTGTATACATATAAATGTTGATGTAGAAATGCTGCGAGATTCGAAATGCTGATTGCTGATTCTCGATAATTGATTGGGCAATCACCGTCACAAATACAGATGAGTACATGATAGGGTTTTAATGAACAGATATAATGGTTCTTCGTAGAGACTTAAACTAATGAGTAATGAAGTTGTTGGCAAGTTTACTGCTAATGTGATGGAATATAAACGGTTCCCCGGTAACGATGACAACAGGCAAACTTATATATGGAGGTTATAATAAGGCTAATTCGAATGGAAGTCGGAGTTGATTTGTTGAAGCTGTGACAAAATTGGCTAATTTGGAGAGAGTTTGTAAACTTATTTTCGGTAATAACAACGCTAAAGAAACTAGCACAGATACGTGTTATACGTTTACTCAGGTTCTGAGTGTTTTCAGGTACATAACTATATGCATAATTCTTTCCTTCCGTGGATGAAGTGTGGTTGGTTCATCCTCTTGATTGAGGTGTTTTCAAGAATTACGAAAGATTTGAACGCAGATTGTAATCGTTAAGATACAAATGAGGTTTAAGATGAAATCAAGTGGCAAACTTGAAGAAATGTTTAGTTTCGTATGTTATAATCAATATTTTAATTTATTTTAATTGTCCAATGTCATTAGTCCACAGTCGATAGTCCACAGTTAACAGTCCAATAATTCATATATAATTCAATATATAATTCAATATATAATATTCGAATTAATTAATACGTGTCGTGACCCGTATTCGTCTCAGACTCGATCACAACTCAAATTATATATATTATTGTAGAATCAACCTCAACCCTGTATAGAGAACTCGATCATTACTGCATATAGAGTGTCTATGGTTATTCTAAATAATATATATAAATGCGTCGATATGATATGTCAAAACCTTGTATACGTGTCCCGATATTTAAAGTGCGTAAAATAAATACAGAAATTAAATGACGATAAATAAAGTGCGTAAAGTAAATAATAGAAATTAAATGACGATAAATAAAATTGCGAGAATGTAAATTGCGATAATTATGTTGCGATAAATAAAATGTAATCAGTTAGCTAGGAACAATTAGCTAGGATTTTGTTAGCGTGGATTCTTAACAAAATTTCATATTGTTAATTAGTCTGTTTCTAATCAATTTTTATTGTGTCCATTATTTCTTCATTATGCCACTTGTTGGATTCTTATAGGTCAAAATTCAAATATGAAATTGAATGGAAATGGTTATTCTGCGGTGAACGGATTCGTATATCGGTGGGTGTAAGTAGGATAGTAAACGACTGTTGAATCAGCTTCGTCAAATATACAGTGTAAATTATTAAAGTGAAATCTAAATATTCCTTGGGTATTACCTACCCGTTAAAATATTTTCACCATTAACAGTTTGTACAAAAGAATTTTTAATCACAATCTTTATGAAAATATATATACATATATATTTTCTTCAGATGTAATCATGGATTTAATGTGTCAATATAATATTAGACTCATTTGATCTTCGGTTTGAGCTAGAATAAGTAATCTCTAAAACTATTAGGATCCACATATTTTTCGCAGAATATTGATGAAGTTATGGATCAATACTTCATCGTTAATTATTAGGATCCACATATTCTTCACAGAATATTAATGAAGTAATGGTTCAATACTTCATTGTTAATTGCTGTTGGTACTCCTTGATATCTATGGTGCGTATGATGTTGATGTTCGTGGAACAGATTGTGATATTGAGGCTAGAGATGCGGATGTTGTTGTTGGTAGTACTGTTGATGCCGGTAATGTTGCTGAAGCTGGTGCATTTTGAACCATATTTTTCAAGGCTACAACTCGGGTGCGAAGCTCGTTGTCTTATTACTCCGTGATGAGTGTCGGCAGGAATGAGCGAGTGAATAAGGTTTTGAATTTGAGATAGCATATAATCATAAGAAGATATTCGGAAAATGAGGGTGAAAATGGTGTTTCTAATAAGTTCACGGGTAAGTATTTCAGGTTCTTCGCCAAGAGGTGAATTCGGTTGATGGAAAGGATCGCCTTCTTCGTGTCTCCATTGATTAAGTTGACTACGAACTCATCAGATGAATTGGGGATGGCTGATTGATTGATTCATTCTGGTGACCATGCTTTCGGAGCTGGAGTGGGACTCCATATCGGAATCCGAGGGACTTGAACTAGTTGTGAGTTCCATTGCGTACGATTGAATGAAGGATTTCTCGAAATTAAATGATTTTTCGGATATCGGATGATATACTAATTACATAGAATGCCTATATATAGAACAGAAGATTTCGTAGATTACGGAGGAATTTACGAAATATATCAGGCAAAGTTTATGGTAACAGATACGCTAAGATATGGATTAGCAGATACGCTAAGATATGAATTTTGTCTATACACTATTCATGCAATAAATGCAGTAAAACGTGTCTAGACTAAGAGTGATAAGCAAGTGATTATCTAAGAAGGATAAGCAGGTAATTTTTGACATAAAATGATAAGCAAAACTTTTGACATGCAGACACGGTCGAAGTCCAGACTCACTAATGCATCCTAACGACTTATCAGTTAGACACACTAATGCAGACATGGTTCGCTAAGACCACCGCTCTGATACCAACTGTAGAGACCCGTCCTAATCCATCTGGACGAAGTCCATATCGATTATAAACGATTCACAACAGTTGATTACATCGCGAGGTACTTGACCTCTATATGATACATTTTACAAACATTGCATTCGTTTTTAAAAGACAAACTTGCTTTATATCGAAAATTGACGACATGCAAATCATTTCATAATATATTCAACTATAATTGACTAAATAATAATCTTGATGAACTCGACGACTCGAATGCAACATCTTTTGAAATATGTCATGAATGACTCCAAGTAATATCTTGAAAATGAGCAAATGCACAGCGAAAGATTTCTTTCATACCTGAGAATAAACATGCTTTAAAGTGTCAACCAAAAGGTTGGTGAGTTCATTAGTTTAACATAAATAATCATTTCATAATTTTAATAGACCACAAGATTTCATATTTCCATTTCTCATAAACATACGTCTCATGCATAGAGACAAAAATATCATTCATATGGATTGAACACCTGGTAACCGACATTCACAATATGTATATAAGAATATCCCCATCATTCCGGGATCCTCCTTCAGACATGATATAAATTTCGAAGTACTAAAGCATCCGGTACTTTGGATGGGGCTTGTTTGGCCCGATAGATCTATCTTTAGAGTTCGCGTCAATTAGGGTGTCTGTTCCCTAATTCTTAGATTACCAGACTTAATAAAAAGGGGCATATTCGATTTCGATAATTCAACCATATAATGTAGTTTCGATTACTTGTGTCTATTTCGTAAAACATTTATAAAAACAGCGCATATATTCTCAGTCCCAAAAATATATATAAAAAGGGAGTAATGAAAACTCACCTAATGTATTTTGTAGTAAAAATACATATGACAACATTGAACAAGTATAGGGTTGGCCTCGGATTCACGAACCTATATCATTAATGTACATATTAATACATATATTTGTAATCGAACAAAATTATATATATATATATATATATATATATATATATATATATATATATATATATATATATATATATATATATATATATATATATATATATATATCTTAGTTTATAAGTTATATGTAGTAAATATGATTTTATATAATTAATAGTTATTTGATAAAATAATATTGATAATAATGATAAATAAATAAAAAAAATTGTTTTATTTTGCAATAATAATAATAATAGTTATTATGATAACAATATTGATACTGATATTAATAATAACAATAATAATATAAAAATAATAATATTGTTGTCGAAATAATAATGATGATAATAATAATAATAATTTCGATAAAAATAATAATTTTTCTAATAGTGATAATAATGATACTTTTAATAGAAATGATATTTTTAGTAAAAATGATAATAATAAAAATAGTAATTTTTAATGATAACAATACTAATAATTGTAATCACAATACTAATAATGATAATATTTATACTAATACACATGTTAATAATAATAGTAATAATTCTAATATTTATATATATAATACTTAGGTTAATAATAATAATAATCCTAATAACTAATAAATGATAACAATAACAATAACAATAATAATAATCATAGCTACCTCAAGAAAAAGCTTCCAAAAAAATAAAGAACATAAAGTGTCTCCGCCCAGGCTCGAACCCAAGACCTATCGCTACCCCTCTAACACCCTTAACCATCATACCAAGACTGTTTTTCTGAGTTATTTCATAACCCGGTTATATATATCCCATTCTATCTGTCTCAGCCCAATTTAGAGAACCCAAAGCATAAGTCCATCAACACAATCCAATTACTACAATAAAGTCCACGGCCCAAGTAGTAATTAACGGCCCAATCAATCAATATCCCTAAATCCACTTTGATAAAGCCCACGAAAAAAAATAATAATAATGCAGGAGGGTTAATGCTCGTGTCATACCCAACAGAATACCAACAGAAAAAAAAATCGATCAGTTGCAACCAGCTGGATTCCATCGAACAGTAATCAACAATTTTTATATATCAACCTTCATTGTCTCCTTACTGTATAACATCATTCTTTATTCGTTAAACAGAAAACTAACAAATAGCATCCATTCGCGTTAGAAAAGTTGCAGCAGTATGGTTTATATTAATTGCAGGTATAGTGGTGGTTTTGGTGGTTATTTGAGGTGGTGTTCGAATAAGGATCAACAAGATTGCAGGTAAAAGTCGATTTGCAGCAGAGTTATTGTGTTCAAGTGGTGTTTGATCTAAAGTAGAAAACAGAAAAAATATATAGAAGAAGAAAAGAGAGAGGTAGCGGTTTTTTATGGTGGCCGATGGTATAATCTTACAGTGGTAATAGAGTGGTTAAAAAAAGAACGTGGCAGTGGTGTTCGAACTGGATAGCAACAGCAACAATAACGAAGATGAGATCGTTTGTTGAATGTTTGAAACGAAAAGAAAAAGAAAAAAAATAAATAAATAAATAAAAATAGCAGTAGTAGCAATAAGATGTGGCAGTTTTTGGTTCAACTAGGAACAAGAAACAGATATAATTGTATCTGTAGTTGCAGTAATCAAGTAATATATTAACATTTGCAGGTTCTTGATGGTTAGTTCAATTGCAAATAGGAAACAGAAAAGTGTAGTTTCAATGTGGCGGTTGGGTGGACTTGTGTTGGGTTTTATAAACCGAAGGTGTTGGAGGTAATTCAACGGGTGGGTTTATAGTGGTCCGAAAGTGGTTAATTGGTTGATGTGGGTTTCTAACAAATATGTGGCAGCATCGTGATCACGTGTAATATGGGTTGTGTTTTGCTGCAAACCAAATTAACACAACAACTTACATATGGGTTTCAAAGGTTTTGCATATGATGGTTGTTTGGGTTGATAACATGAAGAAGATGGTGGGTTTATTCGAGTTTTTAGTAGTCACAGGATAAAGGATCGGATTAGAAACAAGAAACAATAGTAGGTATCGAATAACTAACTGGTGATCGTGATGGATGAGGGTGTCGATGGTGGTTGATCTTAGTTAGTAGAAAAGAGATTATAGGTGATAGTTACAAATAACAGGAAAAACAAACAAGTATAGCATCGGTTCAATTTGGTTTCGTGATGGTGATGAAGGTGATGAAGTGTTCATGGGTTTTAATAGACATAAGTGGGTTTCATGTAGATGAAGTGGGTGTCAGACTATAAAGATGGATTTTAGTAGAAGAACCAAACAATAACAAAAAAACAAAACTAAAATAAAGCAGATTGAGATTGATAACGAATTCGTACTATAGATCTTGATATGTAGAAATTTTTAGACAAAAACAAAAGTTAAATATAGATTGTTGATATCATGATCCCAAATTCGATCCATCTCCTGATTTTTAGTATTATTATAATTATAATAATAATAATAATAATAATAATAATAATAATAATAATAATAATAATAATAATAATAATCATCATCATCATCATAAAAATGTTAATAATGTTATTAATGATTAATGATATTAATAATACTAATAATATTCTTAAAGGTAATACTAATCATATGATATTATTATTAATTAACATTAATGACAATCATAATAATTAATAATACTAATAATAATAATGTAGCAAGTTATATGTAATAACTTTTAATAATATTTATAATACAAATATTAATATCAATTTTTAACATTGGTAATAATAATGAAATTAGTAATTATAATATTAATATATATTATTTATATTCTAACTTGTAATTTATATTAACTTTACATTTCATTATTTATATAATAGTTATTCTATAAAATAACATATTTGAATATTTAATATTTATATATATACTTATATATATTTATCTTAATTATTTTGTATATTACTCTACATTTTTAATTTGAATGATTAAATGGTATAATATTAATTCAACTTAATATATACCCTTATACATATATAAATTTATTTAATTATTTATTTACACACAATTGTTCGTGAATCGTCGGGCATGGTCTAAGGGTATTTGATTACATGAATGTAGTTTCAAACTTTTCGAGACTCAACATTACAGATCTTGCTTATCGTGTCGGAACATATAAAGATTAAAGTTTAAATTTGATCGGAAATTCCCGGGTCATCACAGTACCTACCCGTTAAAGAAATTTCGTCCCGAAATTTGAGTGAGGTGGTCATGGCTAACAATAAAAATGTTTTCGCGACGAATATGCGTTGATAAATTTAGTTTTATCATCATTAAGTAATATGGATAAAAATAATTCAATTATTTGAAGAGTACGAATGAAGCTATCACCAAAGAGTGAAATAGGAAAGTAAAGATTCATTTTAACTTTTGACTGAGTCAAGGTTGAATTTTGAAAACAGGATGCGTCTTAACTTTTGGCATTGTTTTGGTTGAATTCCGAAATTCAAGGAATTTGAAGAAAATCTTCGAAATCTAAAAGATTTGATTCTTCGGCGAATAAGGAAATTAAAATTTCTATAATTAATGCGGAAACCTGCCTTGATTTCTTTGTCTGGTATTTTTACTATAAATGACTTCTTCCGTTCCCTTACTTTTACCATTCCCATACTTTCTTCCTCTATTCCTACTTCTAAAATATTGTGGAAATGCTCCATTCAGTTATGATTCTTGATATTTTCCTATCTATGTATCTGTCATCCTTCTTTTCAATCTTCCACCAGAACATCTATTTACTTCTACTATTGCCTTGGGGAGATACTATTCTTAATCATACCGTGTCTTTATATTGCTATTCGTATTAATATCCACGGTTTGAAACCTCCGTGTTGTCATTGGGCTTTATATTTTCTCTTATATTTTGGAGTACTTGTTTTCGTCTTCTATAATCATTGTCATTCACAGTTAACGCTCTCTCTGATTTGCTGTGATTTATACCCCCTTTCTATCTCGAAGCTTTATGCTTTTGTTTTCTTTTTGCAAGTAACGGTCCAGAATTCATAGGTGTGAAGTTTCGAATGAGCTTAATGTTCTAGACAAGAAAGAACGTATTAGCACGATTTGATTTGTCAAATTACCAGAATCACTGAGTATAGAACTATCAAGAATATATTTTCTTGATATGTTTAGAAGTTAATCAGAATGAAAGAGTTATGTAACATGACACATGATGACGTTATGATCTGTGAATCATCATGTTCCATTTAGAAACTCAGCATGATTTACTGTAATATAATCACGTTGATCAAGTGTCATTATATTATACTAACTCATGCATCAGTTCCCAACATTACTTCAATAACATTCATATTTTAAGCTTGAAAGTTTACAGAATATAGAAACTAACAGTTTCTATATGATGTAACACCCGTCCCAACAATAACAACAATAACAACAACAACAACAACAACAACAACAACAATAACAACAGCAGCAACAATAACAATCCCAACAAAATTCTCAATAACAATAATGGCAACAAAAACCAAAAACAGCCATGCCAAAGATGTGAAGAGCATCACTTGGGATTCTGCACGAATTTTGCAACAGGTGTAAAAGAAATGGTCATAGCGCGAAGAAGTGCGAAATCTACGGACCGATGCATAACAGAACTAAAGGAACAAATAATGTCGGAACCAATAACACCACCATAGTTTGTTTTGGATGTGGAAAACCGGGCCACTTTAGTAGAAATTGCCCGAATCAGGGGAATACTAATGGGCAGGGCCATAGAAGAGTTTTCAATATTAATACGGCAGAAGCGCAGGAAGACCCGGAGCTTGTTACGGGTACGTTTCTCATTGACAATAAATCTGCTTATGTTTTATTTGATTCGGGTGCGGATAGAAGCTATATGAGTAGAGATTTTTGTGCTAAACTAAGTTGTTCACCGACGCCCTTGGATACTAAATTTTTACTCGAATTAGCAAACGGTAAATTAATTACAGCAGATAATATATGTCGGAATCGAGAAATTAAACTGGTTAGCAAAACATTTAAGATTGACTTGATACCAGTAGAGTTAGGGAGTTTTGATGTGATAATCGGTATGGACTGGTTGAAAGAAGTAAAAGCAGAGATCGTTTGTTACAAAAATGCAATTCGCATTATACGAGAAAAAGGAAAACCCTTAATGGTGTACGGAGAAAAGAGCAACGTGAAGTTAAATCTTAGTAGTAACCTAAAGGCACAAAAACTAATAAGAAAAGGTTGTTATGCTGTGCTAGCACACGTCGAGAAAGTCAATTCCGAAGAAAAGAACATCAATGATATTCCTGTCGCAAAAGAATTTCCCTATGTATTTCCGAAAGAATTACTGGGACTACCTCCACACCGATCTGTTGAATTTCAAATAGACCTTGTACCGGGAGCTGCACCAATAGCTCGTGCTCCATACAGACTCGCACCTAGCAAAATGAAGGAACTTCAAAGCCCATTACAAGAACTTTTAGAGCGTGGTTTCATTCGACTAAACACATCACCATGGGGAGCTCCTGTTTTGTTTGTCAATAAGAAGGATGGTACATTTAGGTTATGTATCGACTACCGAGAGTTGAACAAACTTACCATCAAGAACCGCTACCCACTACCGAGAATCGATGACTTATTTGATCAACTACAAGGCTCATCAGTTTATTCTAAGATTGATTTACGTGCTGGGTATCATCAAATGCGGGTGAAGGAGGATGATATTCCAAAGACTGCTTTTAGGACTCGTTACGGTCATTACGAGTTTATGGTTATGCCGTTTGGGTTGACTAACGCACCAGCTGTGTTCATGGACCTCATTAACCGAGTGTGTAGACCATACCTTGACAAGTTTGTCATTGTTTTCATCGATAACATACTTATTTACTCAAAGAATGACCAAGAGCATGAAGAATATTTGAGAAAAGTGCTAGAGTTGTTAAGGAAGGAAAAACTGAACGCTAATTTTTCAAAGTGTGCATTTTGGTTGGAAGAAGTTCAATTCCTCAGTCACATAGTGAACAAAGAAGGTATTCAGGTGGATCCGGCAAAGATTGAAACCGTTGAAAAATGGGAAATCCCGAAAACCCCGAAGCATATACTCCAATTTTTAGGACTAGCTGGTTACTACAGAAGGTTCATCTAAGATTTTTCCAGAATAGCAAAACCCTTGACTTCATTAACGCATAAAGGGAGGAAATTTGAATGGAAGGATGAACAAGAGAAAGTATTTCAATTGTTAAAGAAAAAGTTAACTACGGCACCTATATTATCATTACCTGAAGGGAATGATGATTTTATGATATATTGTGATGCTTCAAAGCAAGGTCTCGGTTGTGTATTAATGCAACGAACGAAGGTAATTGCTTATGCGTCTAGACAATTGAAGATTCACGAGCAGAATTATACGACGCATGATTTGGAATTAGGCGCGGTTGTTTTTGCATTAAAGACTTGGAGGCACTACTTATATGGGGTCAAAAGTATTATATATACCGACCACAAAAGTCTTCAACACATATTTAATCAGAAACAACTGAACATGAGACAGCGCAAGTGGATTGAATTATTGAATGATTACGACTTTGAGATTCGTTACCACCCGGGGAAGGAAAATGTGGTAGTCGACACCTTGAGCAGAAAGGACAGAGAACCCATTCGAGTAAAATCTATGAATATAATGATTTACAATAACCTTACTACTCAAATAAAGGAGGCGCAACAAGGAGTTTTAAAAGAGGGAAATTTAAAGGATGAAATACCCAAAGGATCGGAGAAGTACTTAATATTCGGGAAAACGGAACCCGGTATAGGGCTAAAAGAATTTGGGTACCAAAATTTGGAGATATGAGAGAAATGGTACTTAGAGAAGCTCATAAAACCAGATACTCCTGGAACGGGGAAGATGTACAAGGATCTCAAGAAACATTTTTGGTGGCCGGGTATGAAAGTCGATGTTGCTAAATACATAGGAGAATGTTTGACGTGTTCTAAGGTCAAAGCTGAGCATCAGAAACCATCAGGTCTACTTCAACAACCCGAAATCCCAGAATGGAAATGGGAAAACATTACCATGGATTTCATCACTAAATTGCCAAGGACTGCAAGTGGTTTTGATACTATTTGGGTAATAGTTGATCGTCTCACCAAATCAGCACACTTCCTACCAATAAGGGAAGATGACAAGATGGAGAAGTTAACACAATTGTACTTGAAGGAAGTCGTCTCCAGACATGGAATACCAATCTCTATTATCTCTGATAGGGATGGCAGATTTATTTCAAGATTCTGATAGACATTACAGCAAGCATTAGGAACTCGTCTAGACATGAGTACTGCTTATCACTCACAAACTGATGGGCAGAGCGAAAGGACAATACAAACGCTTGAAGACATGCTGCGAGCATGTGTTATTGATTTCGGAAACAATTGGGATCGACACCTTCCGTTAGCAGAATTTTCCTACAACAATAGCTACCATTCAAGCATTGAGATGGCGCTGTTTGAAGAACTCTCTGGTAGAAATTCCAGGTCTTCAATTTGTTGGAGTGAAGTGGGGGATAGACAGATTACGGGTCCAGAGATAATACAAGAAACTACCGAGAAGATCATCCAAATTCAACAACGGTTGAAAACCGCCCAAAGTAGACAAAAGAGCCACGCTGACATTAAAAGAAAAGATAAAGAATTTGAAATTGGAGAGATGGTCATGCTTAAGGTTGCACCTTGGAAAGGCGTTGTTCAATTTGGTAAACGAGGGAAATTAAATCCAAGGTATATAGGACCATTCAAGATTATTGATCGTGTCGGACCAGCAGCTTACCGACTTGAATTACCACAACAACTCGCGGCTGTACATAACACTTTCCATGTCTCAAATTTGAAGAAATGTTTTGCTAAAGAATATCTCACTATTCCATTAGTTGAAATCCAAATCAATGAAAAACTTTAATTCGTCGAAGAACCCGTCGAAATAATAGATCGTGAGGTTAAAAGACATAAGCAAAACAAGATACCAATTGTTAAGGTTCGATGGAATGCTCATAGAGGACCTGAGTTCACCTGGCAATGAGAAGATTAGATGAAGAAGAAATACCCGCACTTATTTCCAGAAGATACGTCAACACCCCCAACTGTTTAAAATTTCGGGACGAAATTTATTTAACGGGTAGGTACTGTAGTGACCCAAACTTTTCCATGTTTATATATATTATATGAAATTGTTATTTACATGATTAAGTGTTTCCAACATGTTAAGCAATGAAACTTGTTAAGACTTGATTAATTGAAATGGGTTTCATATAGACAATTGACCACCCAAGTTGACCGGTGATTCACGAACGTTAAAACTTGTAAAAACTATATGATGACATATATATGGTTATATATATAGTTAACATGATATTATGATAAGTAAGTATCTCAATAGGTATTTTAACAATGAGTTATATACATAAAAATGAGACTATTGAATTAAGAAACACGAAAATGATATATATAACGATTATCGTTATAACAATGTCTTACTAAGTACATATGAATCATATTAAGATATTGATACACTTGTTTAATTATGTTAAATGATAAATAAATATATCATTAAGTGTATTAACAATGAACTACATATGTAAAAATAAGACTACTAACTTAATGATTTCGAATCGAGACATATCGTTGTAATGACATTTAACTGTATATATATCATACTAAGATATATTATATATCATAATATCATGATAATGTAACAATTTAACATCTCTTTAAATATAATAAACAATAGGTTAACAACATTTAACATGATCGTTAACCTAAAGGTTTTAAAACAACATTTACATGTAACGACTAACGATGACTTAACGACTCAGTTAAAATGTATTTACATGTAGTGTTTTAATATGTATTCATACACTTTTGAAAGACTTCAAGACACTTATCAAAGTACTTCTACTTAACAAAAATTCTTACAATTACATCCTCGTTCAGTTTCATCAACAATTCTACTCGTATGCACCCGTATTCGTACTCGTACAATACACAGATTTTAGATGTATGTACTATTGGTATATACACTCCAATGATCAGCTCTTAGAAGCCCATGTGAGTCACCTAACACATGTGGGAACCATCATTTGGCAACTAGCATGAAATATCACATAAAATTACAAAAATATTAGTAATCATTCATGACTTATTTACATGTAAACAAAATTACACATCCTTTATATCTAATCCATATACCAACGACCAAAAACACCTACAAACACTTTCATTATTCAATTTTCTTCATCTAATTGATCTCTCTCAAGTTCTATCTTCAAGTTCTAAGTGTTCTTCATAAATTCTATAAGTTCTAGTTACATAAAATCAAGAATACTTCCAAGTTTGCTAGCTTACTTCCAATCTTGTAAAGTGATCATCCAACCTCAAGAAATATTTCTTATTTACAGTAAGATATCTTTATAATACAAGGTAATACTCATATTTAAACTTTGATTCAATTTCTATAACTATAACAATCTTATTTCGAGTGAAAATCTTACTTGAACTTGTTTTCGTGTCATGATTTTGCTTCAAGAACTTTCAAGCCATCCAAGGATCCTTTGAAGCTAGATCTATTTTTATCATTTCCAGTACGTTTATCCACAAAACTTGAGGTAGTAATGATGTTCATAACATCATTCGATTCTTATATATAAAACTACCTTATTCGAAGGTTTAAACTTGTAATCACTAGAACATAATTTAGTTAATTCTAAACTTGTTCGCAAACAAAAGTTAATCCTTCTAACTTGACTTT
Source organism: Rutidosis leptorrhynchoides (assembly GCF_046630445.1). Taxonomy (NCBI): domain Eukaryota; kingdom Viridiplantae; phylum Streptophyta; class Magnoliopsida; order Asterales; family Asteraceae; genus Rutidosis; species Rutidosis leptorrhynchoides. Next base: position 333,114,050 of record NC_092339.1, on the reverse strand, counting down.
TAAAATCAACTAAACACATGTTATATATCTATATGATATGCTAACTTAATGATTTAAAACCTGAAAACACCAAAAACACCGTAAAACCGGATATACGCCGTCGTAGTAACACCGCGGGCTGTTTTGGGTTTGATAATTAAAAACTATGATAAACTTTGATTTAAACATTATTCTTCTGGGAAAATGATTTTTCTTATGAACATGAAACTATATCCAAAAATCATTGTTAAACTCAAAGTGGAAGTATGTTTTTCAAAATGGTCATCAAGACGTCGTTCTTTCGACTGAAATGACTACCTCTTACAAAACGACTTGTAACATATATTTCCGACTATAAACCTATACTTTTTATGTTTAGATTCATAAAATAGACTTCAATATGAAACCATAGCAATTTGATTCACTCAAAATGGATTTAAAACGAAAAAGTTATGGGTAAAACAAGATTGGATATTTTTTGATTGTTGTAGCTACGGGAAATATTGTAACAATTCTATACAAATCATATCCTAGCTAACTTATATTGTATTATACATGTATTCTAATATATTATGTAATCTTGGGATACGATAGACACGTATGCAAATATTTTGACATATCATATCAACCCATCTATATATATTATTTTGAACAACCATAGACACTCTATATTCAGTAATGTTGGAGTTAGCTATACAGGGTTGAGGTTGATTCCAAAAATATATATACTTTGAGTTGTGATCTAGCCTGAGACATGTATAAACTGGGTCGTGGATTGGGTCAAGATAATATATATCAATTTATTTCTGTACATCTAACTATGGACAACTAGTTGTAGGTTACTAACGAGGACAGCTGACTTAATAAACTTAAAATATTAAAATGTATTAAAAATATTTTAAATATATTTTGAACATACTTTGATATATATGTACATATTTGTTATAGGTTCATGAATCGACCTGTGGCCAAGTTTTACTTCCCGACGAAGTAAAAATCTGTGAAAGTGAGTTATAGTCCCACTTTTAAAATCTAATATTTTGGGATGAGAATACATGCAGTTTTATAAATGAGTTACAAACTAGACACAAGTACATGAAACTACTTTCTATGGTTGAACGATCGAAGCCGAATATGCCCCTTTTACTTGGTAACATAAGAATTAGTATACCAGTCTACTAATTGACACGAATCCTAAAGATAGATCTATTGGGCTCAACAAACCCCATCCGTTGTAGCGGATGCTTTAGTACTTCGATGTTGTTTTATCATGTCCGAAGGATTTTCCGGAATGATAGTGGATATTCTTATATGCATCTTGTTAATGTCGGTTACCAGGTGTTCACCAGATGAATGATTTTTATCTCTATGTATGGGATGTGTATTGAAATATGAAATCTTGTGGTCTATTATTACGATTTGATAAATATATAGGTTAAACCTATAACTCACCAACATTTTTGTTGACGTTTAAAGCATGTTTATTCTCAGGTGATTATTAAGAGCTTCCGCTGCTGCATGCTAATATGTGGACAAGATTTGAAGTCAGCATGCTTGTATAATATTGTTTA